>NC_069702.1:42968103-43572183 GCF_023699985.2 Odocoileus virginianus
AGAAAAGCCCTGTGATGGAGATTTTAATCTGAATAACACTTGGAAAACTTTCTGATTTTCAGATTAAAATGCCCTGAGGTCAGCTGAATCAATTTGGCTAGCATCTTCAGATCACTCAGGGTGCTAGTTCAGAACTGAGGGGTTAATACATCTTCACGGAACCAACAAAATCAGAAACACAACAGATCACAATATACAAGCATGTGCACTTGCACATGAACCTGAATGGCAGGTTTTACTTTTCCTTTCAGCAAAAGCCATCTACCTTTGACGGGTCTATCCTTACCGGAATTCTGACTATCCAGATTCGCCATCTGAGCTCTGCTGCGGAGCCCGCCCGCCTGTGCAGCGCCGGAGTTCTCCGTACCCAGTTCTGCAGCGCCCCAGCAGCAACCATCTATGCTAATGCAGGACCCGGCCAGGCCGGCCAGCGATTTTCTTTCTTACACAAATCCAACAAAATGCATTGGTATTAAAAAAGAAATAAATGACCACATTGGCATGATCTTCTCTCCTTTCTCTCTCTGGTCTCCGTCCGTCTCAATATTCTCATGCTAATTTTAGGCTTTACTAGAACTTGAGCTTTCTCAATGAATATTCAAATCAACAGCACAGAGACAAAATTCAGCTCACAGACAAAAAGTCAAACAGGCTTTGTGTTTCGTAGACCTGACAAGTGGGAAAACCATTGTAAACCGTCCTATCCAAACGTTGGGACTTTGCGATGTTTTTTCAATGCCTCATTTCCAGAAACAGGCCAGCTAGTCCATTTGTAAAATTCAATTATTATTATTTTTTAATAACACGAATTCTAAGTTGTCAGCATAAGTTTTAAAAGACGTGCTGTACTCACAAGTATTTCCTGCTGCTAATGTACTCCAGTGCTGGGCAGACAAAAGAAAGAGCATCCTGAGAAAGGTTCCCTCCACGGGGTCCATGCTCCAAGTCCCCAGGGCTCCCCCACCCCAAAAACCCAGGGTGTCCAGGCAGGTGCTCTGAGCTGGGGTCTGCCTGCTCCCTCCCTCTCGGGGTCGCCAGCGCCTCCTCCTCAGCTCACTGCGACCCCGCGCAGCCGGCGGGGCGGGAGCCCCAACCTGCAGCCACACCCCCAGCCCAACCCCCCACCCCCGCCTCCACCGGCTCCTGCCGCGCTGCTAGCTCCGCGAGGCCCGGGCGCCCCTGGCGGTGGCGGGCGGAAGTGCGAGTCAGATGGTTGAACATCATCAACCTGAACTCTCTACAGAGTATGATGGGGAGGTCGCTCTGCATCCGAGATCCTAGTTCCTTCACCTGCAGGTTTCCCACTCTCGGCAGCTGAGCGGGTCAATGGACTTCAGTCTAAGGAGACCGAGCTTCACCATGGGGATGCTTGAGCACGCACACTGATGCTAGGAGAAGTGTTTTTTGTTATTATTATTATTATTTTTTTTTAGTTGAAGAGAAGGTAGAGCAAGTAATCAGATTTGAAGGAAATATTTACATTTATTGAGAACTGCTATAAAAAAAGACTGTTTGTGCTTTCTCAACTCATTTAATGATTCGTATTTTTAAAAACCCTATTACAGTAATCATTTAAAAATATGTAGAGTTTTATATATACAGTGTTATACATCAAAACATATTTCAATAAAGGGGAAATAAAAAATAAATAATTTTAAAAACTATCCCACTTCTACTATAATGTAATCATTTTATTATGTGTATTCCTACTTGGAGATTTGAGAGTTATGGTCTGCAGATACAGAAAACTAAAAACTGGCACCCTGGGAGAAGGAATCTTATTCCAAACACCATCATGGAAGTGCCCTTATATTAAGGAGGTAAATTGAATACACTTAATTGATGAATGAAGAGTTTTGTATCAACTTCTGTATACTGTGTGTGTATTGCTTTTCACTCAAATTCTTCAATAACAATTCCCCAAAGCATCATACTGAAAAATAAAGCAATATAAAAGGCATCACAAATAAATAAAGATTTCAGAGTATACAGATAGAGGCCTGTTGTTCCATGGAGTCAGAAGGATTTCAAGATCCATGACTTTGAAATAAGCCTGGCAGCCTCCTCTATTTTCTGAAGAGACTGCCAGCAGGTGTAAATGAAGGCAGTGTGAGCATCACTAGGGTCAATACTCTCCTAAAACTGGGACCAGACTCATAGCGATGTGCTGAGACTTATGAACAGGCTCCAGGCATTCTTGCACCATCCAAAGTGATCGGAACATGAAAGGAACTTTAGCTTTGAGCAGGGCATTATATGCCTGAACACAAAGCAGAGAAGGTGTTTCTATTATTTCTATTCTGCAACCTGAGTAAAAAACAAAAACAGGAATAGAAAATGAAAATAACTTGGCAAGGTCACAAGAGTTTACAAGTAGAACTGCTGAGAATTTGCCCAAGTATGGAGATTCTGATCTCAACTTTCTAGATTTTCCATTTCTATTCAGGGACCCTGGGCGTCATGAACTCTTCCCACCCACCCAGCCACCCCATTAATCAACAGGCCTGGGGAAACACTGACAGCAAATCTTGCTTGAAGGGTGCATTTAGAACCTTGAAAAAAGCCACAAGCAGTAGAATTACCTGCATTCATTAAACACACATGTTTTCAGTACCTACTACATATCCCAGGACCTGAATATTTTATTTCTAATTTGAAAATAAAGTAATGATTTACATTAAGTGTTCATTATTTTTTAAAGCCTATACACCAGCCTGTGTGTTTCTGTGTGTTCTAAATAGATGGTCACAGCATCCCTTTGAAGTAAATGTTATATACCCATTTAATGGATAGGCAGACTAACGTCAGAGAGTTTAAAGGATGTGTCACAAAGCAAGCCAGACTTAAAACCAGATCAGCTGAGCTCTGAAACCCCTTCTCATGGGCCCTAAGGTGTCTGAAACAGAAAAGTTGTCACCTGTGAAAACATTTAATCTTTAACAGGAAATCCATTTAAAATGGGTTAGTAGACACCTCAATAATTGATGTCAATTAAAACCAAAAAGGGCAATGCTGCTAAATTACTTGAGCAGACATTCAGGATGGAGTTTCACAAATAAGAGATGAAACAACATACAAGAGATTGAGACTTGCAGGCAGATGCCCTTGTGCAGTGTACAACATCGATCTCTGGACAGACGTCAGCTCTGGAGCCACTGCATGACCTTCTAAGACAAGGGCAGCCCTAAGTGAAGAAGGCTGAAAGCAGCGCCCGAAGCAGGGACTTGCTAGAAACCAGCTGATGTAGAACTCCTGGTTTTACCCTTTAGAGCTGCCTTCTTTAGTCGGGTTTCTCCAGTGGCTCAAACATAAAGAATCTGTCTGCAATGCAAGAGACTCGGCTTTGATTCCTGGGTCAGGAAGATCCACTGGAGAGGGGAATGGCAATCTACTCCAGTGTTCTTGCCTAGAGAACCCCACGGGCAGAGGATCCTGGTGGGCTACAGTCCATGGGGTCCCAAAGAGTGGTACACGACTAAGCAACTAACACTTTCTCTAGTTGGAGACTTTGTGGCTTCACTTTTCTTGTTTGTAAAATGGTGGTGATAACCAACCACAGAACCATTGTGAAATTACAGATATGAAACCCCCATGAAGTGCTGCAGCCTACTGAGCATTTCATATACCAGCCGCACAGCTGCCCTGGGAGCTGATACCCGCCTGTGAGACCCTCTCTAAGGCAAACCACTCAATATCACAGAAATCATTATAGGGGCCTGGAATACAAAAGTAGGAAATCAAGAAACACTTGGAGTAAAGGGCAAATTTGGCCTTGGAGTACAGAATGAAGCAGGGCAAAGGCTAATAGAGTTCTGCCAAGAGAATGCACTGGTCTTAGCAAACACCCGCTTCCAACAACACAAGAGAAGACTCTACACATGGACATCACCAATTGGTCAACACCGAAATCAGATTGATTATATTCTTTGCAGCCAAAGATGGAGAAGCTCTGTACAGTCAGCAAAAACAAAACCAGGAGCTGACTGTGGCTCAGAACATGAACTCCTTACTGTCAAATTCAGACTGAAATTGAAGAAAGTGGAGAAAACCACTAGACCATTCAGGTATGACCTAAATCAAATCCCTTATGACTATACAGTGGAAGTGAGAAATAGGTTTAAGGGACTAGATCTGATGAGTGCCTGATGAACTATGGATGGAGGTTCGGGACATTGTACAGGAGACAGGAATCGAGACCATCCCCAAGAAAAAGAAATGCAAAAAAGCAAAATGGCTGTCTGAGAAGGCATTACAAATAGCTGTGAAAAGAAGGGAAGCAAAAAGCAAAGGAGTAAAGGAAAGATATACCCATTTGAATGCAGAGTTCCAAAGAATAGAAAGGAGAGATAAGAAAGCCTTCCTCAGCGTTCAATGCAAAGAAATAAAGGAAAATAATAGAATGGAAAAGATTAGCGATCTCTTCAAGAAAATTAGAGATATCAAGGGAACATTTCTTGCAAAGATGGGCTCAATAAAGGACAGAAATCATAGGGACCTAACAGAAGCAGAAGATATTAAGAAGAAGTGGCAAGAATACACAGGAGAACTGTACAAAAAAGATCTTCATGACACAGATAATCACAAGGGTGTGATCACGCACCTAGAGCCAGACATCCTGGAATGTGAAGTCAAGTGGGCCTTACGAAGCATCACTATGAACAAAGCTAGTGGAGGTGATGGAATTCCAGTTGAGCTATTTCAAATCCTTAAAGATGATGTTGTGAAAGTGCTGCACTCAATATGTCAGCATATTTGGAAAACTCAGCAGTGGCTACAGGACTAGAAAAGGTCAGTCTTCATTCCAATCCCAAAGAAAGGCAATGCCAAAGAATGCTCAAACTACGGCACAATTGCACTCAACTCACACACTAGTAAAGTAATGCTTAAAATTCTCCAAGCCAGACTTCACCAATATGCGAACCATGAACTTCCAGATATTCAAGCTGGTTTTAGAAAAGGCAGAGGAACCAGAGATCAAATTGCCAACATCCATTGGATCATCGAAAAAGCAAGAGAGTTCCAGAAAAACATCTATTTCTGCTTTATTGACTATGCCAAAGCCTTTGACTGTGTGGATCACAATAAACTGTGGAAAATTCTGAAAGAGATGGGAATAACAGACCACCTGATCTGCCTCTTGAGAAACCTGTATACAAGTCAGGAAGCAACAGTTAGAACTGTGACATGGAGAAACAGACTGGTTCCCATTAGGAAAAGGAGTACATCAAGGCTGTATATTGTCACCCTGCTTATTTAACTTATATACAGGGTACATCATGAGAAACGCTGGGCTGGAAGAAGCACAAGCTGGAATCAAGATTGCCAGGAGAAATATCAGTAATCTCAGATATGCAGGTTACATCACTCTTATGGCAGAAAGTGAAGAAGAACTAAAGAGCCTCTTGATGAAAGTGAAAGAGGAGAGTGAAAAAATTGGCTTAAAGCTCAACATTCAGAAAACTGATATAATGGCATCTGGTCCCATCACTTCATGACAAATAGATGGGGAAACAGTGGAAACAGTGGCTGACTTTATTTTTCTGGGCTCCAAAATCACTGGGGATGGTGATTGCAGCCATGAAATTAAAAGATGCTTACTCCTTGGAAGGAAAGTTATGACCAACCTAGACAGCATATTAAAAAGCAGAGACATTGCTTTGTCAACAAAGGTCTGTCTAGTCAAGGCTATGGTTTTTCCAGTGGTCATGTATGGATGTGAGAGTTGGACTACAAAGAAAGCTGAGCACTGAAGAATTGATGGTTTTGAACTGTGGTGTTGGAGAAGACTCTTGAGAGTCCCTTGGACTGCAAGGAGATCCAACCAGTCCATCCTAAAGGAGATCAGTCCTGGGTGTTCATTGGAAGGACTGATGTTGAAGCTGAAACTCCAATACTTTGGCCACCTGATGCGAAGAGCTGACTCATTTGAAAAGACCCTGATGCTGGGAAAGATTGAGGGCAGGAGGAGAAAGGGATGACAGAGGATGAGATGGTTGGATGGCATCACCGACACAATGGACATGGGTTTGGGTAGACTCCAGGAGTTGGTGATGGATAGGGAGGCCTGGCTTGCTGCAATTCATGGGGTCGCAGAGAGTCGGACCTGACTGAGCGACTGAACTGACTAACTGAACTGTGAGACCCTCACAGCTACTCAACACCTGTGATCCTCAGCTTCGTTGTCTGCTTCATAAGATAATAGAAGTCTTACCAACAGAGGACCGATCCGAGGGTTACATGAGAAAGTGGACTGTCAAGTACTTACACCACGTGTATTCACAGGGACCTGGGTCAGATAGAGCTGTGGATACAGAGGAGAAAGGATGCCTAACAGAACCACCACGTTCTCCAAGCTAAATCCCCACAGGCCAGGGATAGTCTGCCACATTTCCTGACCACTTTCCACAGCACTTTTTTCTTTTATATAAGAAGGTTGATAGATCGCCAACAAGGACCTACTGTATAGCACAGGGAACTCTACTTAACATCTTGTAATAACCTATATGTGTAAAGAATCTGAAAAAGAATGAATATATGTATATTTAACTGAATCACTTTCCTATACATCTGAAACTAACATGACTCCAAAACAAAATTAAATTAAATGCTTTAAAAAATTGAAAAAAAAAAGATGAAGAAAATGCGTAGACAGAATCTTGCACATTTCTCTAAGTGATGATTCAGACTCTAAACATCATGGGTGTTTGTGTATGTGTGACTGCAGAGTTCACACAAACAAAAAAGAGGACTTGAAATCAGCAAGAGTCACAAAATAGAAGACAAGAAATCAACTGCAGATGTTCAGAAGTGTGTGTACTCTCATATGTGTAAAAGCAGACAGGCTGCCTAGGAAAGTATATTTTAACTGAAACTACACTGGTAGCAATTCCTGACTAAAGTCTTCTGGTTTCCTGCTTCCTGCTCCCTGGGAGCAGTCTGTGCACTCAGGACTCCCTACCCTGAGAGGAGGAAAGGTCAGCTTGCCCCACCTGAATGAAGTCCTTTCCCAGTGCTCTCCATAGACCGAACATGGATCCATTCATTTTTCTTCTTCATTCAATAGTTTTCTCCCTATAAATTATTTCTGCATGCTTTATTTAAATCTGAAAATATGTTTAGCTTTACTCTGGTAATGGGAACAGTTTTGTCATTAAATACTCTGAAAGTTAGAATACTGTGAATAAAATATAACAGTATTTCTATTAGGAGTAATTTTTCCCATACCCCCCAGGCAACAAATCCTGAAGAACAGTAATGGAGAGACAGACTCCAGTGAGAACAAACATCACATGCACAATATAAAACACACAGTGCACAGCGTCTTTGCAGGTTCTCTCCGATGAGCTGTGTTTTCTATAATTAGTCCTTGGAAGCCTGGGTTTTAACAGCCAAAGGATAATGCATCTAATTATGTAAATCTCAGCTACAGGAATTGTCAACCTCATATTGTTATCTGAAAAACTGAGTCTGCCTGTTGGTGGATGTTGAGCTTGAAAAACACAACCAAAGCAAAAAGCGGAAGAAAGAAAGATTTATTACTTGCAGCAGGTAAGTAGAACACCAGCAACACTTATCAAAGCAAAGTCTCCTGGAAGAGCAAAACTGGGGAAGTTTTATATTAAGGGTATGTGTGTATTCATAAAGAGGCTTGGGAGGTAGGCAGAGTCCAGCCTTTAGTTGCCTGAAATCCTGAGGGTCAGAAAAAGTCAACACTATCATCTCTTAGGTTCTGCTTGACCAGGTGGCTGAGAACTTTAGGCTAATCCTTACCACTGAAACAGAACTGGGAGTCTTTAAACTGATATTATCTTTGCTATTGTTACTTTGCTATTATTATCTTTGCTATTGTTACCTGATAACAGTCTGAATTATTTTTTTCCACTTAAGATCCTTAATTACTGAGACCTGTTCGAGGGCAAGTATTGTGGCCAAACTTTGATTAGAAATGACTTGGACCAAAAATGGCTTCTCTTATGTCAAGAAAGCTATGCCATCATGAACCCCCTACCTTATCTGCTTATAATATTTCTTTCCAGTTCAGCCCTCTTCAATCTAGTAAGACTTTGGGGGACTAACACTGGTATCTAAGATAGATACTGGCTTCTCTGGTGACTCAGCAGTAAAGAATCCTATAGCTGCAGATGTGGATTTGATCCCTGGGTCTGGAAGATCCCCTGGAGAAGGGCATGGCAATCCAGTCCAGTATTCTTGCCTGGAGAATCCCATGGACAAGAGGAGCCTGGTGGACTACAGTCCATGGGGTTACAAAGAGTTGGACACGGCTAAAACGCCTAGCACATCTAAATAGATACTGGTGTCTAAGATAGGAAAATCACAGCTAAGATCTTAAAGTGTAAAAGCAATACTTCTTGGTATTTCCAAAGAGGCTTAATAAACATTTCATATGACTGCACACAGATAAACAACACAGATACTTTTCCTGACATTCTGGCACAAATAGAATCAGAGAAACATAAAATTAAAATGAAATACAGAGTCAGCTAGCCAGCATTCCACCGAAGTCAATCACCACATGCCCACTGATGGCAGTAGCTAAGGTGCAAACATGTAAAGAAAAGGGAGGTTCTAGAACTTCCTTCAGTCACATTACAAGGAAGGATAAATTCACAGAATCAACAACATGAGCGGCCAGGGGAAAATATCCTTTTTATTCAATTTTTTAAAAATTAAGATATATTCTTTAAACAAAATTTCTAATTTTATGAAAGGCATAAGGGTAACAGTTTGTCTTTACTTCTATTGGGAAGGAAGAGGGAGACAGAGTTGAGTGTATCCTTCAAAGTTTTTTCTAATTTAAAATCAAGATAGACATCTGATCTTGATATAAGAATTTTCCTATTGAGGTATAATTTACATAGAACACTATATTGGTTTCAGACATACAATTGAATCATTCCATATTTGTATATATTGCAAAATAATTATCACAGTAAGTCTAGTTAACATCCATCATCATACACAGTCATAGATTTTTTTCTTGGGATGAGAACCTTTAAGATTACTCTCAGCAACTTTTAAACATGCAATACAGTATTGTTAACGATATTCACCATGGTATACATTACAGCCCATGTCTTATTTATTCATAACTGGAAAAGCATACCTTTTGAACCCCCTTCACTCATGTCACCTACTTCCCACCCCCACACCCCGACCTCGGCCACATAGCCTTTGGAGTTAGTGTTTTCCTCTTTTCCTGTATGAATACACAGAAGTGAAATTGCTGGATCATTTGGCATTCTCAGTTTCAATGCCTTGAGGAAACTTCACATGAGTTTCCACAGTGGTGGCACCAATCTGTGTTCCCACCAAGAGTGCATGAGTGTTCCCTTCTCTCCACATCCTTGTCAACACTTGTGATTTCCTATCTTTGGACGATGATCACACCAACAGCTGTGAGGTGATAGCTCCTTGTGGTTTTGATCTGTATCTCCCTGATGATTACTGATGTTGAGCATCTTTCTCGATACACGTTGGTCATCTGTGTGTGTTCCTTGGAATAATGTCTATCTAGATCCTCTGCCCATTTTTAATTAGATTGTCTGTTTGCTATTGAGTTGTGTGAGATCTTACTGTATATTAGATATTAGCCCATTATCAGATACATTATTTGCAAATATTTCCCCCACACAGCTGGCTGCCTTTTCATTGTGTTGATAGCCTCCTTCACTGTACAAAGGCTTCTAAGTTTGATGTAGTCACTTGTTTATTTGTACTTTTATTGCCTTTGCTTTTGGCATCATATATAAAAAATCTTGGCCAAGACTAATGTACAGGAGCTGGCTGTGTAGGTTTTATTCTAGGAGTCTAATGATTTCAGGTCTTACATTCAAGTTTTTATTCCATTGAGTTATTTTTTGTGTATGATGTAAGATAGTAGCCCAGTTTTATTCTTTTGGGTATGGCTGTCCAGTTCTCCCAACACCATTTATTGAAGAGATTGTCCTTTCCCATTGCATACTCTTGGCTCCTATGTGATAAATAAATTGCTTATATCTGTGTGGATTTGTTTTGGGGCTCTTGATTCTGTTCCTTTAATCAATGTGCCTGTTTTTATACCAATACTATATCATAGTTTTGTAATACAATTTAAAATCAGGAAGCATGATACCTCCAGATTTGTTCTCTCTGAAGATTGCTTTGGTTATTCAGGTATTTTGTGGCTCCTTACATATTTTAGGTTTTTTTTTTTTTCTATTTCTGTGAAAATGGCATTGGAATTTTGATAGGAACTGAACTGAATCTCTAGATTGCTTTAGGTTGTATGAACATTTTAACAATAATTCTTCTTATCTATGAGCCACAGAATATTGTTCCATTTATTTCTGTGCTCTTCAATTGCTTTCATCAATGCCATAGATTTCAGAGTACAGGTCTTTCACTTCCATGGTTAAATTTATTCATAGGTATTTTATTTTTTTGATGCAATGCTTATTTTTTTCCCTAATAGTTCATTATTAGTGTATAGGAATGCAACCAATTTTTGTATATTTATTTTGTAATCTGCAACTAGAGTTGTTATTACTTCTAAGAACTTTTTGGTGAAGTATTTAGGATTTTGTATGTATAATAACATCATCTGCAAATATTGAGAATGCTACTTTTTCCTTTCTAACTGGATGCCTTTGATTTCTTGCCGAGTTACTCTGAGTAGGACTTCTAATATTATATTGAATAAAAGTGGCATCTGTGGACATCCCTCTCTTGTTCCTGATATCAGAGGAAAAGCTTTCATTGAGCATAATGTCAGTAAAGGGCTTATCATATAAGGGCCTTTATTGTTTTATATCCCATCTGACTATTTCCCACCTGGTAACTTCACTTACTCCCCATTTTCACTTAAAACTGTATCAGAGACTTTGAAACATCTTTCTTTCTTTCAGTTTCATCTTGGTTTAGAAAATAGAAATGTTAAACATTTTTCTAATTTAGTTCAAGTAATCGCTGCATAATTCAAGTAGATTCAAAAGCAGATAGACTCTAACTTATAATAGCAAGTTCTGATACAAATGCCACTAGATGATACTCTGAGTATGTGACATGAGCTGGATGACTTTTTAATTACAGGAATTTGTAGCTTTTGCAAAGATAACAACTTTTAAAAATGCTTTTCTCGATGTTTTTGTCTTATCACAGAAATACATGCTTGTATGTACGAGTATAATTGCACACACACACACACACAATTCCATTGCTCTATTGTTTTGTCATTGACATAATGATGATAACTGTCTTTCTTTATGTCCATACACACATTTATAGGATTAGGTTCATTTTCTTTGTATTGTGATTACAAAATGATGTTATTCCTCAGTGTAAACTAGGTTAAATTTTTGCATTTCCATTTTTCATTTCCATAAAGTGATTTCATGTGTGGGAAATGAAATGCTATTGTTGCCTGTCAGTCTAAAACCACTTTGAATCCTATATTGGTCTCCTATGGTAAACCTTTAAGACTTCTTTTTTTTTTTTTTTTCTGGTAACATTTTCTACATGGTGGATTGTATTAGTTACATTAATTAAGTAGCAAATGCCCACCTACCTTATTGAGGTGGATATGCTTTTAATCCACAAACACAGATCAAAAGAAAGAAATGATTATATTATTAGAGTTAAAAAACAAAAAGTGGTATCTCTAGTTGATTTTTTGGTAAGGAATGATTTAAGAGCAGTACCTTGAAGTGGGAATCTAAAGTCACTTCTTTATTTGGAGGCTTAAGTAACTGTACCTGCCAGGAAATAGACAGAGCTTGCCTCTCACTTCCCACTCCCTTTCATGAGTTTCAATTGCAGGGAAGGTCAATGGTGCTGAACAGCCCAGGTACGAAGGCACCTTTCATTATCTTCCCTGTCAGGAAGTCCCCAGAGCCCATTAGCCTTCCCTCTGTGTTTATGGGGAAAGATACAGTGCTCCCTCACACCCCGGAGAACATGAGAACTGACTTCTCAGTCTAGCAGACTTTTACCAATGTCTTCTGGAAAACAATTTTGCCTGTTTCAGAGCCAGCCTGGAATGTAATTTGAGCTTGAATACCAATATCATTTAGAATGACTGAAATAATACCTTAATCTTGTGAGATCAGCAAACTACTTTGTATAGTCACATTTTTCTAAATGTTAGCTTTAACTGTGTTTATGAATCAAACAAGCACAAAGTATACACGTAGAATTTTTCTTTGAATTTTTAATGTTGAATGAATTGAAATAATTGGGATATTAAAGAATGAGAGAATAGTAATGAACATATATACATGCATGCTAAGTTGCTTCAGTCATGTCTGGCTCTTTGCAACCCTATGACTGTAGCCCACCAGGCTCCAGAGTCCATGGGGATTCTCCAGGCAAGAATACTTGATTGGACTGCCATGCCCTCGTCCAGGGGATATTCCAGACCCAGGGATTGAACCTGGGTCTCTTATGTTTCCTGCATGGACAGGTGAGTTCTTTACCACTAGTGCTACCTGGGAAGCCCAAGGAACATATATGCACTAAAGCATGTACTCTGTACTAGGTAGGTTCTCTTTTGTATCATATCATAATGCCACCAAACACTAAAATTTAGAACAATCTATAGGTGTCCTTTATGACTCCTCTTGTCTGAATATTGTCCTCCATGCAGACTCCATCAGGATTCACCTTACTTAGAAACAATAGGTAACCTATGAACAGGGAAGATGTTCAGGGAATGGAAATAAAGTTCAGGCTCCACCAAACTTCCCTTGCCAAGTTCAGATGTGCTTGTATTTAGCCTGAGACAAAAACTTTGTTCTTTTTCCTCATTAATGTTTCTAACCTGCGACAAAGGCAATTGTAGGAAAGGCAACATGGCCCTAAATTTTCCCTCATCCATTCTCTAAGAACTTCCATTTTCCAGAGAAGACTGTGATCTAGAAAAGGACATCAAACTCCAGATTAAGGTGGGATAGGTGGAAACACGACCATTGGGATGGGGTTGCCAGATAAAGACACTATGCCCAGATAAGCTTGAATTTCATATACACATGTAGTTTGGGAAACATGATCAACGTATAAATATATAAAGGGCTTCCCAGGTGGCACTAAAGTGTTAGTCGCTCAGTCATGTCTGACTGTATGCAATCCAATGGACTGTAGCCCACAAAGTTCCTCTGCCCTTGGGATTCTCCAGGCAAGAATACTGGGGTGGGTTGCCATTCCCTTCTCTAGGAAATCTTCCCAACCCAGAGATCGAATCCAGGTCTCCTGCATTGCAGGCAAATTCACCACTTGAGCCACCAGGGTCTGCCTCCAATGCAGGAGACACAAGAGACGTGAGTTGAATCCATGGATTGGGGAGATCTACTGGAGTAGGAATTTGCTACCCACTCCAATATTCTTGCCTGGAAAACTCCATGTACAGTGGAGCCTGGCAGGCTACAGTTCATGGAGTCACAAAGAGTCAGTCGTGACTGAGCACACACACACTCAGTATTTGACTGCACCACACCGATGAAAGATGCTCTTAAAAAGGAGGGTCATGGAGAAGGAGTATAAAAAATGAATGCGAAATTTCAGAGTTTTTTCTAGGGCAAGAGTCAACAAACTCTGGCATGGGATCAAATCTGCTTTGTTCCTGTCTAAAGTTTTTTGAAACACCACCACACCCATTTGATAGGTACAGTTCAAGGCTGCTTTCAGTCTACAGTGGCAGAGTTCAGTAGTTGCAGGCCAACAGAGCCCCAAATATTTACTATCTGGCACTCTTTAACAACAGCAAAAAAAAAAAATAAAAAATAACCAATCTCTTGTCCCAGTTGAACTCCTAAAATGACACTGTCATCCTAAATACTCACTACTTCCCATCTCTAATGAAAGACTTCTCCCCAGAACCATGCTGGATATTATAAAACTGAAAATATGTAGGGTATTAAATAAACAATGTCATTTTACTCAATGAGTTTAAACATAAGGCAATTTTGTCACTTTAAGAAAAATAAAAAGACCTTTGAGAAATCTTTCCATATGTCAACATTTGTGTTTCACAACTCAGACAGCCTAATGTAAACTTTCATTTTTCAGCACAATAAAGCAAAGAATATTTTTAAAAGATTCAGGGAAATCAAATCCATCCACCAACTAGATCTTCCAGTCTTCAATACAACTCTTCCTACCAGATGTGGTCAATATGGCATAAAGGGGCATTTGTTTAACCTCACGTGGAAAACTACGGTTCCGGAAGAACGACGGCGTTGTTCTAACGCCCTAAGAAGTGAGAAGAAGAATCTCTAAGTAGTAAGAAAAAGAGCCAGGTGTGCAGACTCCGTAAGTGCCAGTGAGCAGCGGGAAGTGCCCCTTCTGTCGGGAGGCAGGGTTCGCCCCTCAGGGAAGCAGCAGCCTCCTGGGCCCGGGTTGAAGCGCGTGGTGGGTGGAGAGCGTGAGCCGGTCAGTCGCCGCGCCCTGCTGAGGCAGGCGGCCGGCGGGGACCGCTCACACAGTGGCGGAGGCTTTGAGGCCCGGTCCGCCAGCAGAAGAGCGTAGGGAAGAAGGCTCTGTTTCTCATCCACCTGTGAGAGGCGTGGGGGTGGTGTTCAGCCCGTGAAGCGTCGGAGGAGAAGGGCAGTCCCGAGACGGCGCCTCGCCCGCCCGCGCTCTGACCCAGGCTCGCAGGCGGTTTGGGGCGGACCCAGCCCTCCGCCGACGCCTCGGCCGAGTCCGGACGAGACACCGGTGGGTTTCCTGAGCGTGTGCGGTGGATGACCCTGCGCGCAAAGCCTCCAGCCTTGGCCTGGGTCGTGCGTTAGCGCACAGAATAGAGGAAGCAGGATCGTGACACTGAGCCGAGAGGACCGAATCGGTTTCAGTCGACTTGAGGTCCCCGACTGAGGGGAGAGTAGGCACAGAGTCCAGCGGGCTCGCAGACAGCCGCGCCGGGCTCTGGTCCTCCCCGGAGCGCACTAAACTTGTCTCCACACTTCAGAACAAGTTTACTGGGGTATAACCGATTCGCAATGCAGTGTTAGCTTCAGATACACAGCAAAGTGAATCTGCAAACAAACCCACACGTTGGGTAACAGAGTCCCTTTTCCTTTGCAGACTCTCTGCCCATGTAGGTCCCTAGCGTGTTGAGCAGAGTCCCTTCTACTTCCCCTGGTCTCATTAGTTGCCTGTTTTACGTAGCGGTGCATACGTGTCAGTCCCAGCCTTCCAGTTTAGCCCTCCGCCTCGTACTCCCTTGGAACTCCGCGCTCATTTCCTACAAACGTGGCTCTACTTCAGCTTTGTAGACAGGTTCATTTGCAGCCTTGCATAGATCCCACGGATGAGCGATATCATGCGGTGTCCGACCTTCTCTGTCTGACTGACCCCATCAGTGTGACAATCTCTAGGCCCATCCGTGTTGCCGCAGATGGCATGATTTTATTCTGCTCTCTGCTAATTAACATTTCACTGTATGTGTGTACCACATCTTTATCCATTCCTCTGCTAGTGGGCATTTAGGTCACTCCCATGTCTTGCTACTGTGAATAATGCTGCAGTAAACTTTGGGGTGTGTGTATCTTTTTGAATAGTGGTTTTCCCCAGATATATGTCTAGGAGTGGGGTTGGTGAATCATATGGCAGCTCTATTTTTAGTTTTTGAAGGAATCTCCATACTGTTCTCCATAGTGGCTAACACATTTACATGCCCACCAGCAGTATAGGAGGGCTTCTTTTTCCCCCCATGCCCTCTCAAATATTTATTCTTTGTAGATTTTTTGATGATGCCATTTTGACTGATGTGAGGTGATGGATACCTCATGTAGCTTTGTCTTGCATTCCTCTAATAATTAGTGATGTTGAGCATCTTTCCATATGTATCTCCATGTCTTCTTTGGAGAAATGTCTATTTACATCTTCTGTTCATTTTTTTTTGATTGAGTTGCTTTTTGATATTGAGTTATTTGCATATTTTGGATATTAATCCCTTGTCAGTTGCTCTCTTTGTGAATATTTTCTCTCATTCTGAGAGTTGTCTTTTCATTTTATTTATGGTTTCCATTGCTGTGCAAAAGCATTTAGGTTAAATTAGATTCCATTTGTTTTAATATTTTTGATATGAGAATAAAATCATCTCTGGATTTTATAAAAATCCTTCATGGAAAATGGTGAGGCTCAGAAGTATCATGAGATTCAATAAATATAATTACCTATATATTTACTAACAGAAATAGACACAATAATCTAATAAACACATGTTTTATCACCTAACTCGCTTCTATCTCAGAGACTTAATCTATACCACTGTGGCCCCTAAACTGTATGTTTTCCAGTTGCTATGATGAAATATCAGTGTTTTTGGTCCTATAGTTCCTGCAGTTTCCTGTTGCAACATTACAGACTGATGTTTACCAGGAGTAATTTTTCTATGAATAAACAAATAAAAGTGAGAAGCACTCATATATAATCTTTATTAAATATTAAAGGATAAGAATTCTAGCTTAAAAATAAAAGAATTATAATTTTAAGTGCAAATTTGACTAATTGTGATTTTCAAAAGCTACTATCAAATCTTCACAACAGTAAATCATAAGTTCTTGGGAAATGACACCTGACAAAATGAACTTTAAGCATGACATCTCCCATCTAAACATACTCTTAAATAATTATTTCAATTTAAAATGTTTGAGTGGAACTGAAACTTGTCAGTTGATTATCTTTCCATGAAGCGCCACTAAGTTTATGAGACCTCCAACAGTGAGTAAGGACACCACCTTGGCAGAACCTTAGTAGTCATCAGAAGCAGGAGTTGTGGGAACAGGTTTACAAGACTTGGGGTCTAAGCAGAAATGGTTTAAGGTGGACTTTTCAAAATGGGAATGTGGCTGGGTTTAGGCAAAATTCATGACACAATAGTTTTGATTTTGAGGTACAAAGGCAACTTAGTAGATAAAAGATAGTCTGTTCAACAATTATGGGGCAATTTAATACTTACGCAAATAAAAGATAAACTTTCACTCATTCACATTTTATACAAAAATTAGTTCAAAATGGACTGTAGACCTAAATGCAGAACTTAAAATAATACAACTTTTAGAAGAAAAGATAATAAAAAATCTTTTGTGACCTTGGAGTAGGCAATTATTTCTTAGCTATGACACTAAATAACAATACATAAAAGAAAAAAATCATAAAGTGGACTTCATCATGATAAAAATATCTGCTCTTTGAAAGAAGCATTCACAGTTGAGAAAATTTAGGAGCTATGGACCGGAGATGATATTTATAAGTAACATACTTAGCAAAGAACTTGTATCTATATAGAACATTTAAAGAACTCTTAATAAAACTCAGTAATAATATTTGAATAGGCTAAGAGGAGATTGAATTAATGACCAAAAACATTCCAACATAAAGGTCCAGAACCAGACAACTGGTAAATTCTACCAAACATTCAAAGGAGAATTAATGCCAATCCTTTTCAAACTTTTCCAAAAAATAGAAGACATGGGACTAGTTTCAGACTCATTTTATGAGGGCAGCATTACCATGATACCAAAACCAGACAAGTATTCCAATAAATAAATAAATGAAATCAACAAATGGCTCATAGAAATACTAATGCAAATAAATCCAAGAATCTAATAAGAACCTGTTTTATAACCCAATGCATTTGGGGTCACCCATTTCTATCCCAAAGATTTAATCCCTGTTGAACAATAAGCATGGACTTTCCATGTAGCACTAGTGGTAAAGAACCCACTTGCCGAGAATGGAACAAAACAGAGAGCCCAGAAATAAACCCACAGGTATAAGGTAAATTAATGTGTGACAAAGGAACCTAGAATATACAGTGTGGAAAGACAGCCTTTTTAATAAATTGTGCTGGAGAAACTGGATGACCACATGTAAATGAATGAACCTGGGCTACTATTTTCCACCATACACAGAAATTTACTCAAAATGGATTAACAACTTGAATGCAAACCATGAAACCCTAAAACTCCCAGAAGAAAACATAGAAAAAAATACTTCTTCTCCTGGGTCTTGACAATGATATTTTGGATATGACACCTAAAGCACAAGAAACAAAATGAAAAACAAGTGAGTCTATATCAAATGAAAAGCTTCTGAGCAGCAAAGGAAATAGTAAACTGTAAGAAAAAGCAACCTATGGAATGGGAAAAAGATATTTGCAAACCACACATCTGACTAATAATTAATATCCAAAATATATAAGGAACTCATACAATTTAATAGCAGAAAAATCAAATAATCCAATTTAAAAATGAACAGAGGAGAATCTAAAGGCAAAAGGGGAAAAGGAGAGATTTACCCATTTAAATGCAGAGTTCCAACGAATAGCAAGGAGAGATAAGGAAGCCTTCCTCAGTGATCAAGGCAAAGAAATAGAGGAAAACAATAGAATGGGAAAGACTAGAGATCTCTTCAAGAAAGTTAGAGATATCAAGGGAATATTTCATGCAAGTTCAGTTCAGTTTAATCACTCAGTCATGTCCGACTCTTTGCAACCCCATGAACCACAGCACGCCAGGCCTCCCTGTCCATCACCAATTCCTGGAGTTTACTCAAACTCATGCCCATTGAGTCGGTGATGCCATCCAACCATCTCATCCTCTGTTGTCCTCTTCTCCTCCTGCCCTCAATCTTTCCCAGCATCAGGGTTTTTTCAAATGAGTCAACTCTTCTCATGAGGTGGCCAAAATATTGGAGTTTCACCTTCAACATCAGTCCTTCCAATGAACACCCAGGACTGATTTCCTTTAGGATGGACTGGTTGGATCTCCTTGCAGTCCAAGGGATTCTCAAGATTCTTCTCCAATACCATAGTTCAAAAGCATCAATTTTTCAGTGCTCAGCTTTCTTCACAGTCCAGCTCTCACATCCATACATGACCACTGGAAAAACCATAGCCTTGACTAGATGGACCTTTGTTAACAAAGTAATGTGCTTTTTAGTATGCTGTCTAGGTTGGTCATAACTTTCCTTCCAAGGAGTAAGCGTCTTTTAATTTCATGGCTGCAATCACCATCTGCAGTGATTTCGGAGCCCAAAAAAATAAAGTCTGACACTATTTCCCCATCTATTTGTCATGAAGTGATGGGACCGGATGCCATGATCTTAGTTTTCTGAATGTTGAGCTTTAAGCCAACTTTTTCACTCTCCTCCTCTCCTCTTTTACTTTCATCAAGAGGCTCTTTAGCTCCTCTTCACTTTCTGCCATGAGGGTGGTGTCATCTACATATCTGAGGTTAATGATGTTTCTCCTTTCGTAAGGAGATATACTCCTAGTACGTGAAAAATGCTCAATATCACTAATCACTAGGGAAATGATATTTTGCAGAAAGGTTTACTTTCGTTTTAGGTTCAAAGGATTATTAACAAAAGAAGCCACTCATTACACACATAAACAATTTCAATTCTTTACAGAACATTTTTTGACTTATTTCAATATACAGTCATTAAAAGAAAAAAAAATAGAAATAATGGAGAGAAGTACCAGTGTATACATCACCAGATTAAGTCAACCTACATCCAGACATAAACAGTGCTGAAAACTCTCTTGTTAACAGCAATCTGGTGTCCCACCTGGGAGAGGATCCCAGGCAGTGTGTCCATCTCGCAGGTGAAACTTCAAATTTCAGTTTCAGGGGCTCCTACTTATACTCTCAGACCAAAATCCGATATCATCATCAGTATGCAAGTGCAAAAATGCAGCTCTGGTTTTATTTTAACTTTTTACAATGCTATTTGTTTTACCTAAAGAGTCATGAGATTTCATTAGACCCCAAGGGATTAGCCAGGGATGCAAGAATTCCAAGATTGACTTTCTTTCTTATCTAAAGTGCAGCCTGGCTTGCTGTGTTTGCAGGTAGGCACAGAACCTGGGCAGTGCCCAGGCAGGTCAGAAGCAGGTCAGAGGCCTGATCACCTGCTTCTGAAGCCTGAACAAGACTTCCTGCATTTTAATGTCCCTAGTAAATGGAAATCAAAACTGCAATGAGACATGACTTTATGTCTGTTAGTATGGCAATCATCAAAATGATAAGAGATGAGAGTTAGCAAGGATTTGGAGTTTTAAAGGGAACCCCTTTGCACTCTTGAGGGTAAAGTAAATTGGCGCAGCCTTTATGAAAAGCAGTATGAGGTTACCCAAAAAATTCACATTGGAACTGCTGTATGATCCAGCAATTCCACTTCTGGGTTTTTAGACAAAGAAAATAAAAGCAGTAACCCCCCAAAAATATCTGCACCCTATGCTCACTCAGCATTATTTACTGTAGCCAAGATATGGAAATAGCCTAAGTTGTCCATTGATGAATAAATATCTAAAGAAAATGTGGTCAGTTCAGTTGCTCAGTCTTGTCTGACTCTTTGCAAACCCATGGACTGCAGCATGCCAGGCTTCCCTGTCCATCACCAATTCCCAGAGCTTGCTCAAACTCATGTCCATCATGTCAGTGACGCCATCCAACCATCTCATCTTCTGTTGTTCCCTTCTCCTCCTGCCTTCAATCTTTCCCAGCATCAGGGTCTTTTCAAATGAGTCGGTTCTTTGCATCAGGTAGCCAAAGTATTGGAGTATCAGTCTTTCCAATGAATATTCAGAACTGATTTCCTTTAGGATGGACTGGTTGGATCTCCTTACTGTCCAAGGGACTCTCAGGAGTCTTCTCCAACACTACAGTTCAAAAACATCAATTCTTCAATGTTCAGCTTTCTTTATAATCCAACTCTCACATCCATACATGACTACTGGTAAAACCATAGCTTTGACTAGATGGACCTTTTTTGGCAGAGAAATGTCTCTGCTTTTCAATATGCTGTCTAGCTTGGTCATAGCTTTTCTTCCAGGGAGCAAGCATCTTTTTATTTCAGGGCTGCAGTCACCATCTGCAGCGATTTTGGATCCCCCCCCAAAATAAAGTCTCTCACTGTTTCCATTGTTTCCCCATCTATTTGCCATGAAGTGATGGGACCAGATGCATGGTATATATATGTAATGAAACATTCCATTATTCAGTGGTTAAAAAAAGAAAATAATCTTGTCATTTGAGTTAACATGAATGGACCTTGGTAGCATTATCCTAAGAAAAATACGTCAGAGAAAGAAAAATACTATATTATCTCAGCTATATGTGGAATCTAAGGAAAACAGAAAAAAAAAAAAAAAACAAGCTTATAGATTTAGAGAAGAGACTGTGGGTTGCCAGAAGTGGGTAATGGGGAAAGGATAAAATAGGTAAATGGTATCAAAAGGTTCACAACTGCAGTTACGTTTAAAACAAATAAGTCATTAAAATGCAATGCACAACACTTGACTATAGTTAAAAATACTGTGGTGCATGTTTGAAAGTTGCTAAGAGTGTAAATCTTAAAAGTTCTCAATACAAGAGAAAACAATTGTGAAACTACGTATAGTGGCAGGTGTTAGCTACAATTACTGTGATTATCATTTTTCAATATGTACAAATGTCTAATCATTATGTTGTACTCCTGAAACTAATATAATGTATGCCAATTATACCTCAATTTTTAAAAATATTAGTAAAAGCAAAACAACACATCTTTGAAAAAGTGTTCAAAAATTTGGAATAAACATTTTACCAAAGTTATATGGGATGCAAATTAGCACATAAAAAGCTATTCTATATCATACTCATTGGGGAAATGCAAATGAAATTCCCAGTGGTATTCTTCTACATATCTATTTGGTTAAAATTAAAAAGACTGATGATAGCGAATGTTTCATTTATAGTGCCTAACTTGGAAATGACACAAATATTTATCAGTAGCTAAAAGGATAGACGAATTGTGGTATATCCATATACTAGAATATTCAATAATAAAGATAAACACAGTGTAGGTAAGTTATAGAACACAGATTACTTACACAATAGCTATGTAGTGGAAGAAATGAGGCAAAAAAACTGCACATGTGATATAACTCTTTCTATAAAATTCTATGTGCAAATTAAACTAGCATCCTTGGTGGTGAGTTGATGGGAAGAGCAAAGAGGGGTGGAAGAAAAGTTTATAAAGGAACAACAGAGATCTTTGGAGAGATGGATGTGTGTGGAGAGGTGGGAAGATGGTGCCGTGGTGCGTGCTTTGATTTCAAAGCATCAAATTGTGTGCTTCAAATATGTGCAGTTTATTTAAAATTGAGTATACCTTCAAAAAGTTGTTAAAAAAGGAAATATCTCCTTACAAAAAAAGTTTAACTATTAGGTAATTAGCATTATTATTTTTCCTGAGATTGAATCCCCAAAGACACTTTGTCAAATGTACTTTTCAGTGAAACTTTCCAACAAGTCCTCCTTGGTCTTAAAAGAAATAAGCTCCTTTGTCACATTTCTAAAGGTCAGATAACACTCTCCACTCTGCGAAAGTGTGTCTTACACTAAGAAAAACAAACCATCTAGTTTGCTAAGGGAAAAGGCTTGCAGAACCAGGAAAATGGAAACAGGAAGCTCATGGGAACTAGCCAAATGCCTGTTGAGAAAGAGCAGGACAGCATCGAGGAAGCTTTCCTCTTTGTAGGGAAGTAGTGGGATAATGGAGAAGGCCATGGCAGCCACTCCAGTGCTCTTGCCTGGAAAGTCCCATGGACAGAGGAGCCTGGTGGGCTGCAGTCCATGGGGTCGCTAAGAGTCAGACACGACTGAGCGACTTCACTTTCACTTTTCACTTTCATGCATTGGAGAAGGAAATGGCAACCCACTCCAGTGTTCTTGCCTGGAGAATCCCAGGGACGGGGGAGCCTGGTGGGCTGCCGTCTATGGGGTCACACAGAGTTGGACACGACTGAAGCGACTTAGCAGCAGCAGCAGCAGTGGGATAAAAAAGTGTAACTTCACTAATAACATTCACCAGACCTTCCTGAAGACAGAACAGAATCCATCCTTCCTGCCCTAGGATAGAATGGCCTTCTCACATGCTTGAAGGATTAGTGAAGGACAGCAGGACATGCCATGTCAAAAGATGCCGCTTTGGCATAAGGATGGTTTTGAACTGAAAGAGATTGAGAATCAACAGATGCAGGAAGACCTCTTACTTCTCCCTTTTCTGTCTGAAAGCAGGGCCTGAATTTCCCCTATGACGGTGCTCTCCTCTTCCAAACCAGAAAGAAGGGAGTGACTCTTGTTACCAGAGGTGGAGAATGGGGCTGAGATGAGTCTCCATAAGCAAATCTTATGAAATTAACATCTATCTCCCATCAGTTTCCCCCCTGTATTTCCCACTCACTTTCCTGTAATTTGTCAAACCTCAAAGCCCAATATCCCTTTTTCTTGCTAAACATGGAATATAAGTCCTTGAGATTAACTGCTTCCTTTAGTTTCACTTCCTTTCTTTTGGACTCTCCTACACATGAAATATGAATAAATAACAAAAATGTTACTGTTTTTTCTCCCATTATTCTGTCTTCTGATAATTTAATTTGCAAGCCTCTAAGATAAGCCTAAGAGGGTTGAGGCAGGAAGTTTCCTCTCAGACATTAGCAATAAAGGGGGGAATGTTTTAGTGGTGACGTGGGGATAAGCTGTGCAGCTGATCAGATCACCTCAGTGGTCACATCAGTCTAGTATTCTGAGCAGCTCTCCTTGGCATCCTTACTCTGTCGCCATTTCTCATGGTATCTGGTAGCACTGCAGTGTCCGGAGATGCAATATGCTCTCTCCCATGTGAGGCCTTTGCTGTTCTTGTTGTTCAGTCTCCAGGTCGCATCCTGCTCTTCACAAACTCGTGGACTGCAATATGCTTGACTTCTTTGTCCCTCACCATCTCCTGGAGTTTGCCCAGGTTCACATCCATTGGATCGGTGATGCCACCCAACCATCTCATCCTCTGTCATCCTCTTCTCCTTCTGCCTTCAGTCTTTGCAAGATCAGGATTTTTTCCATGGGTAGCCTTTCCCTTCTCCAGGGGATCTTCCCAATCCAGGGATTGGACCCGGGTCTCCTGCATCACAGGCAGATTCTTTACTAGCTGAGCTACAAGGGAAGCCCTCCAGTGAGTCATCTGTTCACATCAAGTGGTCAAAGCAGAGGCGCTTCAGCTTCAGCATCAGTCCTTCCGATGTGTATTCAGAGTTGGCTTCCTTTAAGATTGACTGGTTTGACATCTTTGCTGTCCAAGAGACTCTCAAGAGTCTTCTCCAGCACCAGACCTCTGTGCTGATATTATTTTAGAAACTATTTCCATACCTCCCTTAATCTTATTCAAGCTAAAGCCGTTGAACTCTTGTTTTAAGCTCTAAGGCAGTACAGCTCACACTGCAGCGTCGTAATAAAGCTGCACATGCTTATGGGTCTCTGACATGGTATCAGTGCCAGCCTCTCGGTTACACCAAAAGCAATTCTGCACTCTTTCTTTTCACCAAACACGGGTAAAATGCTTCTGCTGCTGCTACTCAGACACAACTGAACGGCGAAGCGCAGCTACCTGGGAGCCTGTAAGAATTCACTGGTACTGTGCTTTCTCAAAGAAGTTTCTGCTCTCACGCAAAATTATCCCCCACATGGCAAGGTTTTTCTTCAATCATGCAGATAGCTTCATTAGGGTTTTGTATTGTTGCTGTTGTTTTGTTTTTTACAATAGGGCAGCTTGATAATCTACCTGGGAATATTCTTCCCAGTAATTCTAGTCTCCTTGCTATCAGTAGGTCAGGTGGTCTGGTATTCCCACCTCTTTCAGAATTTTTTCCACAGTTCATTGTGATCCACAGTCAAAGGCTTTAGCATAGTCAACAAAGCAGAAATAGATGTTTTTCTGGAACTCTCTTGCTTTTTTGATGATCCAGCATTTGTTGGCAATTTGATCTCTGGTTCCTCTGCCTTTTCAAAAACCAGCTTGAACATCTGGAAGTTCACGGTTCACGTATTGCTGAAGCCTGGCTTGGAGAATTTTGAGCATTAATTTACCAGCATGTGAGATGAGTGCAGTTGTGTTGTACTTTGAGCATTCTTTGGCATTGCCTCTCTTTGGGATTGGAATGAAACTGACCTTTTCCAGTTCTGTGGCCACTGCTGAGTTTTCCAAATTTGCTGGCATATTGAGTGCAGCACTTTCACAGCATCATCTTTCAGGATTTGAAATAGCTCAACTGGAATTCCATCACTTCCACTAGCTTTGTTCATAGTGGTACTTTCTAAGCATGACTTGACTTCACATTCCAGGATGTCTGGCTCTAGGTGAGTGATCACACCATCATGATTATCTGGGTCGTGAAGGTCTTTTTTGTACAGTTCTTCTGTGTATTCTTGCCACTTCTTAATATCTTCTGCTTCTGCTAGATCCATGCCATTTCTGACCTTTATTGAGCCCATCTTTGCATGAAATGTTCCCTTGGTATCTCTAATTTTCTTGAAGAGATCTCTAGTCTTTCCCATTCTGTTGTTTTCCTCTATTTCTTTGCATTGATCACTGAGGAAGGCTTTCTTATCTCTCCTTGCTATTCTTTGGAACTCTGCATTCAAACCTATATGCAGGTCAAGAAGCAACAGTTAGATCTGGACATGGACCAACAGACTGTCTCCAAATAGGAAAAGGAGTACATCAAGGCTGTATATTGTCACCCTGCTTATTTAACTTACATGCAGAGTACATCATGAGAAACCCTGGGCTGGATGAAGCACCAGCTGGAATCAAGATTGCCGGGAGAAATATCAATAACCTCAGATGACACCACCCTTATGGCAGAAAGTGAAGAGGAACTAAAAAGCCTCTTGATGAAAGTGAAAGAGGAGAGTGAAAAAGTTGGCTTAATGCTCAACATTCAGAAAACTAAGATCATGGCATCTGGTCCCATCACCTCATGGCAAATAGATGGGGAAACAGTGGAAGCCGTGTCAGATTTTACTTTTGGGGGGGCTCCAAAATCACTGCAGATGGTGATTGCAGCCATGAAATTAAAAGACGCTTACTCCTTGGAAGGAAAGTTATGACCAACCTAGATGACATATTAAAAAGCAGAGACATTACTTTGCCTACAAAGGTCCATCTAGTCAAGGCTATAGTTTTTCCAGTGGTCATGTATGGGTGTGAGAGTTGAACTGTGAAGAAAGCTGAGCATTGAAGAATTGATGCTTTTGAACTGTGGTGTTGTAGAAGACTCTTGAGAGTCCCTTGGACTGCAAGGAGCTCCAACCAGTCCATCCTAAAGGAGATCAGTCCTGGGTGTTCATTGGAAGGACTGATGCTGAAGCTGAAACTCCAATACTTTGGCCACCTCATGAGAAGAGCTGACTCATTGGAAAAGACCCTGATGCTGGGAGGGACTGGGGTCAGGAGGAGAAGGGGGCGACAGAGGATGAGATGGTTGGATGGCATCACTGACTCGATGGACATGGGTTTGGGTAAACTCCAGGTGTTGGTGATGGACAGGGAGGCCTGGCGTGCTGCGATTCATGGGGTCACAAAGAGTCGGACAGGACTGAGTGACTCAACTGAACTGAACTTGATATCAGTAAGATAAGGAAGAGAAAAACCTTTGTTAAACGGTGCTAAGAAAGCTTATCCAAAAGCCAGGGTGGGGAGTAGGGGGACAACTAAAGGGACTTCTGCCTATTCTTTTTATATTATGCTAGGACTTTATTATCAGGCCTGCCTGTGGATTATCTGAATCTCTAAGCATGTACCTTTGTTTAGAGAACTTGCTATTTATTATTGATAAAAAGTATGTTGTAATTCTGAAGGGGTTACTTTGCTTTCTGTAAAATAGAAATTCAAATAAACTCTGTCCAGTTTGGATACAAATGATTCCTGTCTGATAGAGATAATCTCCAAAATTCAGAATGATGTTTGATCTGAGTCAAAAATATAGCTGATTTTAGCTGATTTTCCCTATAGATAATTAGCTATTTTTTATCTAAAAGCTGTAATCCTATTTAAGAATTCTCTCCTCTAGCTACTATAAATGCTTCTACCCCCATCGGGTTCTTTCGAATCAGCACTACCATCATGCCGGGTCTCTTATTAATGAGTTCATTAAATCTGTGACATAGACTCATTTACATCTGCATGAGAGTCATGAGTTTAATTAATGAAACTGGTACCTTGACAAAGAGCCCTTGTGAGCAGCGCCAGGTGTACCAGTCAGTAAACCGTGGGCATTCAAAGGGCCACCTGCATGGACACATACATTGGGAAACTGGTCATTTCAAACAGTATCTCTGCCGTCTTTTCCCTGATTTTATTTTGGCTCATAAGAGCTAAGACTTTGCAGTATCTAGTAGACATGTGAAGTTTCTCTGTTAAAACTGTGTAGGCTCAGATCTGTTTTACACGTATATTTTTTAATTGAGACTTTGGACTCGCCCTTTTCTACAAAAGAATTAATGCCCAGTGCTTTGAAGTGTGTCTGATAACAGTCTCCCATCCAAGGCTGAGATTTGTTCTGGAAAGTTGCAGCCTGCAAGCCCACACTTCCTCAACGCTGAGATGTCCTTACTCGCCAACACTTCCGGGCGTGGTTGTTCCCGCTGTTGGCCTGGGGAGGACCTCCACCGCTTCCTTCTTCGTGGTCCTCCCCCTTTCTTGGGGAGATTTCTTGAACACTGCTGCTTCTCCTTTGCCCTTGGCTTTGCCCGTCTTTTAACAAGTCTAAACATCCTCCTGTGATGGAGCTATTTCCCTTGCAGTCAACTTCATTGCAATTACCTTGATTGATGAATATTGGTAGCATCCTCCTATCAAAAAGAATTAATCAAACATCAAACCCGATGAGTGGGGATTGATTCCACCCTTATGAGCTAAGAAGACCTGAGACGATACTGCTTCCATGAATGTACTTGTGAATTTTTTGGTTATGAAGTTTTGCATCCCTATACCTTTTAACAATTGTATGCCTGTGAAACTGAATTTTAAACTAACACAGACTCTGCATCATTCAATTCAAAGAATATGTTCCACTTACTATCCTGCACCAGAACAAATCTTGAACTAGGACCAAGGATGAATAAGCCATCTCAGCATCCCTCAACCAGGTCATACTTCAACTGAGTTGATAGACATATACACATAACACACAAGATTTATTTTATAAATATTATAGAGGTAAAAAATCAGGTAAAAGTAAGGCATAATTAGGGAGAAGCACATCACTGAAAGAATCTAGAAAGGTTTACAGGGGACATTACAGTTGCAGTGGGCTTTCAGCATCTCCTGGGGTTTGCTGAGTCAAAGTCTGAGTAGGGAAGAATGACATCCAGATGCAAAGCATCCTGTTAAAGAACTGAAAGCCTGCTTCTTTTCCAGATCTCAGAAAATGCAGCCTTCAGTCGTAGTCATTTCTTAGATGTGTTATTATTCAAAAGACATTTTTATAAAAAAAGATAGAATAGACTGAGGCTGTGTGTAAATTAGATTCCCTCCAAAATGTCATCACTGTTTGATTTTGATTAAAAGAAACACTTCCAACAAGATCCTACTGTATAGCATAGGGAGGGAACTATATTCAATACCCTGTGAGAAACCGTAACAGGAAAAAATATGAAAATGAATGTATATTTGTATTATGTATATAATTGAATCACCTTGATATACAGCAGAAATTAGCACATTATAAATCAACTATGTTTTAATAATTTTTTTAAAAAAGTATTTCCAATACAAAAAACCTCGAATAGCCAAAGTAATCTTGAGAAAGAAAAATGGAACTAGAGGAATCAACCTGCCTGACTTCAGACTCTACTACAAAGCCACAGTCATCAAGACAGTATGGTACTGGCACAAAGACAGAAATATAGATCAATGGAACAGAATAGAAAGCCCAGAGATAAATCCACGAACCTATGGTCACCTTATCTTCGACAAAGGAGGCAAAGATATACAATGGAAAAAAGACAACCTCTTTAACAAGTGATGCTGGGAAAACTGGTCAACCACTTGTAAAAGAATGAAACTAGAACACTTTCTAACACCATACACAAAAATATACTCAAAATGGATTAAAGATCTAAATGTAAGACCAGAAACTATAAAACTCCTAGAGGAGAACATAGGCAAAACACTCTCTGACATAAATCACAGTAGGATCCTCTATGACCCACATCCCAGAATATTAGAAACAAAAGAAAAAATAAACAAATGGGACCTAATGAAACTTAAAAGCTTTTGCACAACAAAGGAAACTATAAGCAAGGTGAAAAGACAGCCCTCAGATTGGGAGAAAATAATAGCAAACGAAGCAACAGACAAAGGATTAATCTCAAAAATATACAAGCAACTCCTCCAGCTCAACTCCAGAAAAATAAGTGACCCAATCAAAAACTGGGACAAAGAACTAAACAGACATTTCTCCAAGGAAGACATACAGATGGCTAACAAACACATGAAAAGATGCTCAACATCACTCATTATCAGAGAAATGCAAATCAAAACCACAATGAGGTACCATTACACTCCAGTCAGGATGGCTGCTATCCAAAAGTCTACAAGCAATAAATGCTGGAGAGGGTGTAGAGAAAAGGGAACCCTCTTACACTGTTGGTGGGAATGCAAACTAGTACAGCCACTATGGAAAACAGTGTGGAGATTTCTTAAAAGACTGGAAATAGAACTGCCATATGACCCAGCAATCCCACTTCTGGGCATACACACCGAGGAAACCAGATCTGAAAGAGACACGTGCACCCCGATGTTCATCGCAGCACTGTTTATAATAGCCAGGACATGGAAGCAACCTAGATGCCCATCAGCAGACGAATGGATGAGGAAGCTGTGGTACATATACACCATGGAATATTACTCAGCCATTAAAAAGAATTCATTTGAATCAGTTCTAATGAGATGGATGAAACTGGAGCCCATTATACAGAGTGAAGTAAGCCAGAAAGATAAAGACCATTACAGTATACTAACACATATATCTGGAATTTAGAAAGATGGTAACGATAACCCTATATGCAAAACAGAAAAAGAGACACAGATGTACAGAACAGAATTTTGGACTCTGTGGGAGAAGGCGAGGGTGGGATGTTTCAAGAGAACAGCAACGAAGCATGTATATTATCTAGGGTGAAACAGATCACCAGCCCAGGTTGGATGCATGAGACACATGCTCAGGCCTGGTGCACTGGGAAGACCCAGAGGGATTGGGTGGAGAGGGAGGTGGGAGGGGGGATCGGGATGGGGAACTCATGTAAATCCATGGCTGATTCATGTCAATGTATGACAAAACCCACTACAATATTGTAAAGTAATTAGCCTCCAACTAATAAAAAAAAAGAAAAAAGAAAAGGGTGTGTAAAGAGAAAAGGAGCAGAACTGAGGACACTGAACTCATTCATAAGATATTTCACCACGGAAAGAAGGAGCAGTAGATGAGGGAGGATGGCAGCAAGACTCTTGAGAAGGGCAGTTGGTAAAGGAAATCAGAAGAATGCAGGATAAAACAGTGAGACTGAGTATACAAATGGAAACCTGGCCAGACCATATATAAAACTAGAACTCTGACCCACTACCTGCGGTGACCTGACCAGGAAACCAACCCCTTCTGTGTAATACCCACCCCAACAAGGCATTCTGCTAGAAGTCATATTTTTAACTCTATAAGCGATACAGGAAACCAAACAATATCTTCTGCAATAATCAGCTCAAAATGCTCAGGACTTGATTAATAATTGGCAGCTTCCCTAAAAATTGTGCCCTACTTCCATCTTCAGACCCACCAGAGAAAGCCAAATATGTTCGCCTCACTGCTCACCAGGAATGCCCCCTGCTCGGGAGCTCTCTGCAGCTTGTCCACACCAGGCGCTTCCCCTCAGGGCCACCTGGGCCTCCCCTTACTTCCCACTGCCCTCTGCCTGCCTCTGCATCTCCACCCAGCACTAGTGATAGTGGCTGACTCCCTTGCTGTGGTGAATCAATGGTTTGTTTTAATTTGGTTGGTCTGCGTGTGTTTTCACACACGACAGTTGAATGCTTCCAGAAGGCAAGCACGTTGATGGGCTGAGTGAGATGAGAAAGAAAAGAGCGTTGACAGGCTGAGTGAGATGAGAAAGAAATGAATGTGCCCCGTGTACTTGGCAACATGGAGGTCACGGGCGACCTTGGTGACCTTGTCATTTCACGCGAGTCCTGGGACAAAAGCCACATGTGAGTCAGCTGAGCAGTCAGTAAAGGTTACGAAAACTGACACAACAAACACCGACAAATATTTCATGAACATTTTACCCAGAGGAAGAAAGATAATTTGTACAGTAAAGGACTGAAAAATGCAGGGATATTTTTGTTTGTTTTTGTTGTTCAGCCGCTCATCCATGCCTGATTCTACCACAGTTGCCAGTAGGAATGAAGGAGCTGATGAGAGAAAAATGCTTCTGTTTTCTTAATTAAGTGTGAACTAAAGCTATTAGCTGAGAATGAAAGAGAAGCTAGTTGGTAGGCTGTTTTCATAGACGTTTAGAAAGCAACTTACTGGAAAGTATAGCAGGATTGCATGGCACAATTAATTTTCTATTTCTGATTAGTGATCAAAAATTTAAAGTCACTTTGATCAATCCAGTGATGAGATCTGCTCCACCTTCTTCTCCCCAAGTGCAGAAAGACACATTATTGTTAGGTAGGATTGGATTTAGGGGGAGGCAAATGTATGGAGGCAGAAAAGATTTAAAAAGTTAAGAGTATTTTTGAGGAAGAGATCATAATGTTGTATGATGGAGTCTAACCTGAACAAGGAGGGAATTAAAGCAAGTATTGTTGAAAAACAGTCGCCTAGTGCTCGGTCTGGCTTCCCGGTGAGATAGAAATCTGGGGGTAGAGATTCTGAAGCTACTGCCCTAGAAGGATAGAGCTTGTGGTTGAAATTTTGACTACTTACTAAACATATTTTGGAAATGGCACAGGTTCTAGTGATGATCACAGTTCTAAGGGTGTGATGCAGTGGAAACTGATGGAAGAGGTAAAGAAATTAAAGGGCAGAGAAGCAGTATAGATATAGATCCCTGGTGTCATAATTCAAAATACTATAGGTTGTATAACAAACAATGTTCTCAGTTCCAGACCTCAGGAGTTCAGGAAATGTTACACATTTATAATATTTATATTCCTTACATCCACTCAGCTGAGATTTCAGGTTTCAATGACCTAGGTGGGAGAAAGTGGCACCTCCTCATTCTTGTCCCTCCCTCCCTCCAACCAGAGTCACATCAAGATTCCAGCTTCTCCTGCAGTGAGTTTCCAAGGGATCTCCTCTCCTAGTATACAGCCTCTGCAGGTATACACATTGCCCACCTTTGGAAACCTTGCTGCCTTCTTGGATTTCCCGTCCCTCTCCCCTCTTTCTCCCTGACCCTCTCAGACACCAGACTTGCTCCTAAAGACTATCTTCTCCTGCATGAGGCCTGCAGAGAGCCCCAAGCAAGGAATTAGAAAACTGGGTTACCAGAATAAATGAGAGAGGAAGGGAAAATGCAGGAGAAGAAACAAGATTTAACATTTCCATAAATTATTCTGACAAAATTAGTGTAGTCTTGGTGTTGGTGAATATATATGGTATATTCTGAATACAGTAAGCATGCTCTAAAATGTAAATTGACTTCTGTTTATATAAGTGAATAAGAGATTTTGAAATCTTAGTATGGCTTTTCAAGTGCCTATACAAAAATCTAAGCACATAACGGCTACATAATCAAACATTATTATTTATTTTTAGTCCAAAATTCATTAGAGAGTAATTTCTATCCTACTGACAAAATAACAGAAGAAAACAAAGCAGAAATGCCTTTTACTTTAAGCTTGCATTCAACTTTAGGAGTTAAGATAATTACAATACATCCATTCAATCAAAGGAAGCTCCCCACAAAGGAAGGAGTTATAATTAAAAAAACAAAAGTTATATTCCTGGTGTTGAAAATTACCAAATAAAAATCCATCAAAGCTAGAAACTGAAGAAAAAGAAATTCGTTCTCAGGAGGTATCCAACTTCCCCTGAGCTCTCTTTGTAGCTTCCTGGGGTTAAATCATTCTTATCTGTACTTTATAGAGAATTAAACTCTAAAAATGTAAATAAAAAGTACACCACGAGTATCTCATTGTTGACTGCACCTCCGTAAGCAGGTGGCTCTTCTGGTCCAATCTGAATGGCACCCCCTGGCCTTCCTGAGTGATGTGGGGAGTTCTGACACTGCATCGCTCCGCTGTAGGAGATGGTGGGTGGGCATGACGGTGACTCCAGGAGGATTTGTGGCATATCACACAGCCAGGACCATGACAGATAAACAGTGTAACTGAGAGGTTTAAAAACTCTGTCACACGATCCTTTAAAGTAAGAGTGAATACAGTAAAGATGAATATGGTGAAAAACCTAGAAAGAACTCTCTAGAAGGATACATAAGGGGCTACAGGGGCCCCAGAGGCAGTGAGGAGTTGTGACCGTGAGTTTGAGCCTTACAGAACTGGTAGCTGAAGCTCCCAGAATCTTAGCTTTCCTTTTTATTACGAATCTTAAGCCTACAAACAATTCAGATTGTCCTTTGACTGAATAGATAATTAGTGTTTACCACTCTAATCTTAGTGGTAATTGGTTCATATGTTGCCTGAATTTAATTTTATTAACTTAATTTGACTTATTTAATCAATTTATTAACAAATATAATGTCTTAATAAATATAAAAATATTTCTATTAAAATAACAGAAAATAATATAAATAACAAATATTTTGAGGCTACCCTGGAGAACAAGAAGTAAAACATCCTCAGTGTGTTTTTTCCTCATAATGTTCCCTGTTGTTAATACATGTGCATGTCTAAATAGCATATTATTTGAGTTCGTTTGTTCTTGGAATTTTTTAAAAAGATATTACAATAAATGTTGTCTTTTTCCTCTCAACAGTGTTTTTGCATGATATGCTCAGTTTGTCCTGCAGAATTGTAGCACTTTTCAAAAAACATTAATTTATTTTAATTGGAGGCTAATTACAATATTGTGGGGTTTTTGCCATACATTGACATGATTTTAAAGCTGGATCCAGCCTCTGTACACTGACACCAAAATAAATCTTGAAGACAGAGTTTTGGCTGAAGTAGAAAAGAATAGCTTTCTTGCTTTGCCAGGGAAAGGGGGGCACAGTGGACAAACGCCCTCAAAACTGTGTGCCCAAACCTGAGCCGGGGGGGTGGTTGTGAGGAGTTTCATAGTCGAGAGGAAGGGTTGCAGATGAGGGTCAAGGTGCCTGCAGGAGCCACATTCCTTCAGTCCTGAATGTTTTTGGCAACAGCTGATGATGGCGAACTGCAGCCGCTCTGGGATGGAGGGTGCTTGTCAGATAGTTAACCCCTTTCATTGGGTGGGGGTTTTAGTTCAGCAGAAGAGCTGAAAGATAGTGGAAGATCAGTTCAGTTCAGTTGCGCAGTCAAGTCCGACTCTTTGCGACTCCATGGACTACAGTTCGCCAGTCTTCCCTGTCCATCACAAACTCATGAGGCTTACTCAAACTCATGTCCATTGAGTTGGTGATACCATCTAACCATCTCATCCTCTGTCTTCCCCTTCTCCTCCTGCCTTCAATCATTCCCAGCATCAGGGTCTTTTCAAATGAGCCAGTTCTTTGCATCAGGTGGCCAAAGTATTGGAGTTTCAGCTTCAACATCAGTCCTTCCAATGAATATTCAGGACTGATTTCCTTTAGGATGGACTGGTTTGGTTGGATCTCCTTGCAGTCCAAATGACTCTCGAGTCTTCTCCAACACCACAGTTCCAAAGCATCAATTCTGCAGTGTTCAGCGTTCCTTAGAGTCCAACTCTCACATCAATACATGACCACTGGAAAAAACCCAAAGCTTTGACTAGACAAACCTTTGTTGGCAAAGTAATGTCTCTGTTTTTTAATATGCTTTTGGTCACAATTTTTCTTCCAAGGACCAAGTGTCTTTTAATTTCATGGCTGCAATCACCATCTGCAGTGATTTTGGAGCCCAAAAAAGTAAAGTCTGTCACTGCTTCCATTGTTTCCCCACTATTTGCTGTGAAGTGATGGGACCAGATGCCATGATCTTAGTTTTTTGAATGTTGAGTTTTAAGTCAACTTTTTCACTCTCCTCTTTCACTTTCATTAAGAGGCTCTTTAGTTCCTCTTCACTCTCTGCCATAAGGGTGGTGTCGTCTGCATATCTGAGGTTATTGATATTTCTCCTGGCAATCTTGATTCCAGCTTGTGCTTCCTCCAGCCCAGCGTTTCTCATGATGTACTCTGCATGTAAGTTAAATAAGCAGGGTGACAGTCCACAGCTTTGATGTACTCCTTTCCCAATTTGAAACAAGTCTGTTGTTCCATCTCCACTTCTAACTGTTTCTTCTTGACCTGCATACAGATTTCTCAGGAGGCAAGTCAGGGGGTCTGGTATTCCTATCTCTTTAAGAATTTCCACAGTTTGTTGTGATCCACAGAGTCACAGCCTTTGGCATAGTCAATAAAGCAGAAGTAAATGTTTCTCTGGAACTCTCTTGCTTTTTTGATGATCCAACAGATGTTGGCAATCTGATCTCCGGTTCCTCTAACTTTTCTAAATCCAGCTTGAACATCTGGAAGTTCACAGTTCACGTACTGTTGCAGTCTGGCTTGGAGAATTTTGAGCATTACTTTGCTAGCATGTGAGATGAGTGAAATTTTGAGCATTACTTTGCTAGCGTGTGAGATGAGTGAAATTGTGCAGTAGTTTGAAGCATTCTTTGGCATTGCTTTTCTTTGTGATTGGAATGAAAACTGACCTTTTCCAGTCCTGTGGGCACTGCTGAGTTTTCCAAATTTGCTGGCATATTGAGTGCAGCACTTTCGCAGCATCATCTTTTAGGACTCAAAATATCTCAATTGGAAATCCATCGCCACAGCTAGCTTTTTCATAGTGATGCTTCCTAAGGCCCACTCGACTTCACATTCCAGGATATCTGGCTCTAGGTTGGTGATCACACCTTCATGGTTATCTGGGTCATGAAGATATTTTTTGTATAGTTCTCCTGTGCATTCTTGCCACCTCTTCTTAATATCTCTGCTTCTGTTAGATCCATACCATTTCTATCCTTAATTGTGCCCATCTCGCTTGACATGTTCCCTTGGTATCTCTAATTTTCTTGAAGAGATCTCTAGTCTTTCCCATTCTACTTTTCTCCTCTATTTCTTTGCATCGATCATTGAGGAAGCCTTTCTTATCTCTCCTTGCTATTCTTTGGAACTCTGCGTTCAAGTGGACATATCTTTCCTTTTCTCCTTTCCTTTTCATTTCTCTTCTTTTCTCAGCTATTTGTAAGGCCTCTCAGACAATCTATTTGCCTTTTTTGCATTTCACTTGGGGATGGTCTTGATCACTGCCTCTTGTACAATGTCATGAACCTCGGTCCATAGTTCACCAGGCCCTCTGTCTATAAGATCTAGTCCCTTCAATCTATTTCTCACTTCCACTGTATAATCATAAGGGATTTGATTTAGGTCATACCTGAATGGTCTAGTGGTTTTCCCTGTTTTTTTCAATTTCAGTCTGAATTTGGCAATAAGGAGTTCATGTTCTGAGTCACAGTCAGCTTCCCATCTTGTTTTTGCTGACTGAATAGAGCTTCTCCATCTTTGGCTGCAAAGAATATAATCAATCTGATTTCTATGTTGACCATCTGGTGATGTCCATGTGTAGAGTCTTCTCTTGTGTTGTTGGAAGAGTGTTTCCTGTGACCAGTGCCTTCTCTTGGCAAAACTCTATTAGCCTTTGCCCTGCTTCATTCCGTACTCCAAGGCCAAATTTGCCTGTTACTCCAGGTATCTCTTGACTTCCTACTTTTGCATTTCAGCCCCCTATAATGAAAAGCATATCTTTTGGGGGTGTTAGTTCTAAAAGGTCTTGTAAGTCTTCATAGAACCATTCAACTTCAACTTCTTCAACATTATTGGTTGGGGCATAGACTTGGATTACCGTGATATTGAATGTTTTGCCTTGGAAATGAACAGAGATCATTCTGTCACGTTTGAGATTGCATCCGAGCCCTGCATTTCAGACTCCTTAGTTAACTTTGAGGGCTACCCCATTTCTCCTAAGGGATTCCTGCCCACAGTAGTAGACAGAGTGGTCATCCTAGCTAAATTCCCCCAGTCCAGTCCATTTTAGTTCTCTGATTCCTAAAATGTTGATGTTTACTCTTGCCATCTCCTGTTTAACCACTTCCAATTTGCCTTCATCCATGGACCTAACATTCAAGGTTCCTATGCAGTATTGTTCTTTACAGCATCGGACTTTACTTCCATTACTCAGATCAGTTAAATATATTGGTATCAGAGACTCAGTAAGACTAAGAAAATGCAGGACAAGACAGCACAGCTTTAAACATGGAAGCTTCCCAGCGGTCAGCCACAAAGTGCCATGAAGCCCTAGTGGGGCCACAGAGTGAGCTGACAAGCCACATAAGAAGACACAGACCTGGAGAGGTGGTGGGCACCATCTAGACAGCATGTTCCAACACCATTTGTTTCCAACAGATTGCAGAGACAGGATGAACTTTCACCCAAACTTTGGTTTGTATGTCAAAAATGATGACCCCTCTTCCCAAACACACACACACAGCAAGAGGCTATGGAGTAATATGTAGTGAGGTTTTCTGAAAAGAGCAAAGAAACCTTCTCCAGCTGGTCCAAAAACTGCTTGAAAGAGCAAGGAAAACAAGATGACCTGGGGTTTTTGTGACTATTAGGAATTGGAGTTGGAAAAAATATTTTCATGCATGGCTTGAGTTTCCCACCTACACCAGCGTGATCTCTGGTGGCCTTGGCTTGCAGTTACTTGAAGCAGGGCTTTAGTTTCCCAGCCAGAGACTGATGCTGTGTTTTAGCAGTGAGAGCATCAAATCTTAACCACTAAACCAGTGGTCAATGACAAGGCCCGGGCTCTTCAGCTTTGCAGAAAAGCATTCCCACAAAGACAGAAAGTAGTGAAATAAGAAAAGTGTTTATCACGAGGAAAAGGGTACAAAGCATGTGTATAGACATACCCGATCTCAGACTCATGCCCTCATGGAAGTTTAAATCTCTTATATAGAACATTTCTTCTAGTTTCCTTTGTCCAGTAATTTTGGTTTGCCTGGTGCAGAGTCTGAATTTGGTATATTTCAGGATCCTCCTAAGAGGTCCATGGGTAGTTAGTATCTCTCCCCTTTTGACCTCCAAGGAGCCTGTCTGTGCTTGTGTAGTCAGGGAGGTCTCTTCAAGAATGGGAAATATATGGTCTCTTATCTTCTATCTGGGCAGGGCTCAGCCTCTACCCTCGATTGTCCAGGTAATTTCAACTTGGTGTATTTGTCAACAGAGAAGGGACTCCAACCATTTGCCCCAGGGCCCCATTTATCCCCTGACTCTCATTCTTGACAGTCCCTTGGGCTGCAAGGAGTTCCAACCAGTCTATCCTGAAGGAAACTACTCCTGAATATTCATTGGAAGGACTGATGCTGAAGCTGAAACTCCAATACTTGGCCACCTGATGTGAAGAACTGACTCTTTGGAAAAGACCCTGATGCTAGGAAAGATTGAAGGTGGGAGGAGAAGGGATGAGATGGTTGGATGGCATCAGGACTCAATTACATGAGTTTGAGTAAGCTCTGGGAGTTTGTGATGGACAGGAAAGCCTAGCTTTCATGGGGTCACAGAGTTGGACATGACTGAGCGACTGAACTGAACTGAGTCAGGATATTAGAGCAGACAGGAGCTAAATATGAGCCAAGAAAGGGCGGGGGGCACAGGTCAGGTAGCAGGAAATCATGCACCTGGTAAAGAGCAGGGGTGCATGGGCAGACAGGCAGCACTCTCCAGACTGACTGGAAATCACACTTGTTGGAAAGTAGACAAAAATAAAGGTAAAAAAAGACGGGAATCTCCTGCATCCAAATGTAACATGTTTCTCATTATGCTTTTATTACAGTGAAATTTGTTCTTGCTCAGTCACTAAGTTGTGTCCAGCTATTTGCAACCCCATAAACTGCAGCACGACAGGCTTTCCTGTCCTTCACTATCTCCAATAAAATTAGCCTTGTAGACAAGAAGTTCCCCTTCATGCAATGACACCATGACATTTCTGATCTAAGCTAAATAAGGTTAAAACTCCCTTCTCCCCTTGGGGAGATGGAGCTGGGAAGAAAATCTGGGAATAAAACACCCAAATTCCTCCTTCCCCAGTGAATATTTCACCCTTTCATTTGTATGCCCCTCATAACTGTCTTGCTAAAGAAAGCCAAGGTAGCGGCTCCTCACCTGTCTGCCTACTTTCCATCTCAGAGCATATTCTTGCTCAAATAAACTCTCACTTTACTTCTGAGCTTCCTTGCTTCATCTCTGAAACCTTCCTTGATAAAGAAAGAAACTGTAACTCACCAGGAACAGGAGTCATCGTCAGCATTGAGGGAAACGAGTCGTGTGTCTTGGCCTCGGACCATGTGTCTTGATGGCAGCATTTCTGAAAATAAGAGAACCACTAGGACCTCACATTTTGCGGCTACTGTTTCTGCAGCCTCTGGCTCTAGCACAGAAATATTCATGGTCTTAAAGTTTATAGAACCTGAGGTTATAGATCCTCAGGTTTATAGAATGTACAACATCCCTGTGGCACTGTGTGGGAGTTAATCAACCATCATTATGGCAGAGGCCACAGCTGAAACCTAGCAGGAACTGCAGTTCCCCCCTGGGTACAGAAGTCCCTCTGTGCCCCTTGTTTCTTGTTTTAAAATAGGAGGAAAGGCATTAGTTTCCTAGGCCTTCCCTGAGTCCAAAGAACAGGCTCAAGCAATTAACAAGACAATAGATTCATAGGGTTCCTAGTTTCTCCTAAAGGGGTATGATAACATTATATGATGCTTATCTTCAAATTATTCTACAGAAACTAAGACACCCCACCCCCCATTGTGGATGGAGGATGGTAACTATAAGCTGATGACAGTTAGTAGAACCCAGACTAGTTGAAACCAGAAACTTGAGATTCCAAAGACATCATCCTGTTACCTTTTTTTTTCCTTTTTTTTTCCTCTGTTACCTTATTACCCACCATTTGGAAGGAAGTCATATACCCTGCAGCCCTCACCCCAAATTTTGCCTTTAAAAACTCTTCCCTGAAAATCATTGGGAAACTCAGGTCTTTTGAGCACAAGTCATCAGTTCTTCTTACTTCATCTTCACAATAAATATTCCTCTGCTCCAAACTCACATGTTTCAGTTTGTTTAGCCTCATGGGGCATTAAGCATATAAATCCGTGTTTGACAACATTACTGTGATGACAGTGACTTGAGAGTCTCTGAAGGAAGAAGTGTATCACTGTTAGCAGGATCTATGACCTGAGGCATGCCCAGTAACTGTGAAGAAGGAAGAAAGAAAGAGGAAGTAGCAAGGGAGGAAGGAAAGAAGAGTGAAAGAAGAAAGAAACAAAAAGAGGAAGTCAGAAAGCAGGAAACCTGAATACGAGGGAAGAAGCAAAAACACTGAAAGGGTTCACAGTTTGACCCACTCGAAAATGCAAAATTTATTGAGAGAACTTAAGCAACAAACGATAAAAAGTTGTTGATTGACTTTTGTGCTTCTGCAAAATAGGTTCTGAATTAACTTTAACATCTTCTGAAATACAGCTTCATAGCCTTAATCAATACTGAGTCTAAGACTACAGTTATACTTTGGGTTCCCACCAAATTTAAAAAAGGCTCCATTTCTAACCTTGGGGAAATTATTGAACATAAATTATAGGAGACTGTTATATCTCACCTTAATTGTAACGACTGTGGTCTTGTCTATACTCCCCTTTTTCCTAAAAATATCTCATAGTGGGCATAACATTCTGATTCAATGAGCAATAAAATTAAGACTGGCACTTTAAAGTGTCTTGACAAAATGGGACACTATGGACCATCTCCTCAGTCAAAATATTTAATATAAGGCTCAATGTAAACAAAACTCAACCCTCAAGGACTATCCCCACTGGGTTACCGCTGAACAGCCCCCTCTGCCCTCTTTGTATACTTGGAAAGAAAGAATAGCGCTTCATGATGGATTACCACAACCTTAACGCCATGTTACCATCCATTAAATCCCCTGTGCCCAATGTTATTGAAATCACAAACTCAATCATATCAGAAACTGATAATATTGCTAACATAGTTTTGGCTAATACTTATTCTTTGTCTCTGTCAACAGCATCTTTGCTTTTATCTCCATAGAGACACTGGCTTCATCCAGCTTTATCCAGCTACCCAGGAGCACCTCACTTGATCTGCCATTGTATACCATCTTTACAAACAAGATCTTCACTGTATCCAACTTTCTCAAAGAGCACAATTATGTCATCACACTATTGACATCCTCCTCCAAGGAGATTCATTTAGCATACTCATGAATGATTTTCTGCTAGTTCATAAATTGCCTTTTCATTTTGTTGGTTTTTTTCTGTGTAGAAGTTTTTTAGTTTGATGTAGTCCCACCTGCTGATTTTTACTTTTGTTGCTTATATATTCACTATTCTTTTTCTCCAGAGCTTTCTTCACTTTGGCCTTTTTATTTTGATATGTATTTTACAATAATATTACTAAGTTCTTTGAAAAGCTCTATGAAATCTTTATTGAATTTCTTCAAATCTACAGATGAGTTTAGGAGATCTGACATCTTAAAGACCTTAAGCCTTTATATCCATGAACATGGGCGAAAATGTCATCATTAAGTTGCTTTTATAAGTATTTCATTAAAATTTTTATAGTTTTCCACAATCAGGGATTGCACAAAAAGGATGTGTTATTTAAAACTATGTATTCTCATTGTTGCTATTGTATAGAAATGCCACTTGTGTATATATTAACCACATGCCTTGCCATTTTTGTAAGCTTTGTTTTTTTAATGTTAATATTTTCAACTCCTATTGGACATGGCTATTATGAAGTTAAAATGAGGAAATTCTACGTAAACTGCCTAGCTTTTTAAGTGTACCCTATCAATTCTTGGTTTGTACTGCTTTTCCTTTGTTCAAATACATGTCCCGTGGTTGGTGCTGAATGAATTTAGGAACCCAGGACTCTGGAAGTTGCCTCAATTAACTATTGCTTTTTCCAAGACAATAAAAAATAGAAAAAACTGTGTGTCCTTTTACTTATGAACCTTATACCCTGTAAGATTGGCTGAACTGCAGAAGTCTTTGTCCTAGGGTAATGTGCTTTGGATTTCACCAAATGAACTGAGCCTGTGAGAATAACCACTCACCAACCTGCACTAATTTCACTGAAACAGCTTTCTCCCAACCCAGCAGGACAGCGTGACTTGATGCACTCTTCCGTACACATTTGCATGCAATGAATATGAGATCGACTATTTCAAAAGTTTACAGTCTGTCATTTTGCCACTTTTTTTCACACATAAAACACACAAAGAAATAAAATAATCAAGAGATTTTATAGATGAAAAAGCTGTTATCTTTGATATTACAGACTTTTCAGAACCAAAGAATAATAACAATAATAATAGCATAACACCTTTAACTCAATAGCAATTTTCTTTTTTTTAATATCAGGTTTCTTACAAAGAAATCATATACAGCTGGATGTGAGAATAAAAGTAAAAAGTGAGTTATGTGGCAGAGTAAGAGAGCAAGTTTTTAGAAGTTACACCCCCAAATTTGTCTAATGTATCACATGTATACTGAAGACCAGAATACAGACTTTCCATCTTTTCAAACAATTCTTACATCTAAAGTTTAATTGATTAAAATTTCAATGTCTTCAGCAAAGGAGTTAACTATAAATTATTGATAAACATGAATTATTTTGTTGATTAAGATTCAATCATGTATGATGGTTATCAGAGTTTCTTCTCTAGGAAAGGCTTTGCTAATCTTTGAAAATGTTAATGGTTTACCTTTTTATGAGTATTGTATTAAGAATCAGTATCACTGAAATTAATGAAAGTACATAACTGGTTGACTTTCAAAGCTAATAATGTTAAAATATTTTAAGCTACATAAATAGAGTTTTCATAGATATTGATCCTTTCAAACAAAAAAAAAAAATCCAGTGTTTTGGCTTTATATGAAAATGAGTCAAAGAACAGCTTTTTACACTGCATTCAAAATTTACTTATAAATACCAGCTTGAAATAGAGGTCATTCTTCTAAGGTTTTACCATTCAGGGCAGTTAACTCATTTCCCAATGTGAAAGGCAGTAAAACACTTCCTTGTAGCTTTTCTTGTCACCATTTCCCTCCTCAAAATGAAGTACCTAGTTTGTTTTCTCTGTTTTTCTATAAAGAAAACATATATACAAGAAATACTATATATTTAAGTTGGTTCAAACATAACTGCATTTTTGCACTGTTGAAATTTGCCAGTTAATATTGGAATACATTCTTAAGTAAATGTGGTTATGTTATATATCATTTTAATGCATGTATCGTTCTTTATTTTTTTGCTAATTACTTATTACTTGCTGTTTATTTTATATTATTTTAGACTATGGACATGATATTAGACAGAAAGTAAATTCGAGCAATTTCTTATTCTAATTCAAACTGGGTCATGAAACAGTGGAGACAACGGGCAACATCAGTGGCTCACTCGTCCCAGGAATTTCTAACAGACGTGCAATGCAGCGGTGGTTCAGGAAGTCTTTCTCAGGAAACAAGAGCCTTGAAGGCGAGGAGCATCGTGGCTGGCCATTGGAAGTTGACAACCAGTTGAGAGCCATCACTGAAGCTGGTCCTCTCACAACCACACAAGAAGCTACCGACCAGCTCAGCATCCACCATTCTGTGGTCGTTCGGCATTTAGAGCAAACTGGAAAGGTGAAAAAGCCTCATGAGCTGATCGAAAATATTAAAAATTGTCAACATTGTAAAGTAATTAGCCTCCAACTAATAAAGATAAATGAAAAAAATTGTCATTTTCTCTTATTCTGTACAACAATGAACCATTTCTGAATCGGATTGCGATGTGTGATGAGAAGTGGATTGTATATGGCAACCAGCAATGACCAGCTCAGTGGATGGACCAAAAAGAAGCTCCAAAGCACTTTTCAAAGCAAATTTGCACCAAAAAAAGGCTGTGGTCACTGTTTGGTGGTCTGCTGTCCGTCTGACTGCCTACAGTTCTCTGAATCCTGGTGAAACCACTGTATCTGAGAAGCACGCTCAGCAAATCAGTGAGATGCGCTGAAAACTGCAACGCCTGCAGCTGGCACTGATCAACACAAAGGGCCCAGTTCTTCTCCGCAGCATCGCCTGACTGCGCATTGCGCAACCAACCGATGCTTCAGAAGTTGAACAAACTGGGCTTGCCTCATTAGTCACATTCGCCTGACCTCTCACCAACTGACTACAGCTTCTTCAACCATCTAGACAATTGACTAGCACTTCTTCAAGCAGCTAGACAACTTTTTGCAGGGAAAACCCTTCCATAGGATGCAGAAAATGCTTTCTAAGAGTTTTGTAGAATCCTGAAGCACAGATTTTTATGCTACAGGAATAAATAAACTTATTTTTCATTCGCAAATATGTTCTGATTGTAATGGCTCCTATTTTGGTTAATAAGATGGGTTTGAGCTCAGTTACAATGATTTTAAATTCACAGTCTGAAACCACAGTTACTTTTGTATATATACATTATATATATATGATGCATTGCAATTGATGAACTAATATTAATACATTATTATTAACTAAAGTCATACTTTACATAGAGTTCATTCTTTGTGCTGCACATTCTACAGGTTTAAGAAAAGTATAGTGATATAATCCACCCCTATAAGTAAGAAGTAGTTCTATTCACTTAAAACACCCTTTGTTTCACCTATTCATCCCTTCTTCACCTCTAACCCCTGGCAACCACTGATCTTTAAACTGTCTCCATAATTTTGCCTTTTCTAGAATGTCACATAGTTGAAATCATGTAGTATGCAGTCTTATAAGATGGTTTCTTACTTTGCAATATGCTTTTAAGGTTCTTCATGTCTTTTTGTGGTTCAATAACTTCTTTCTTTCAATGGCTAGTATTATTTTATTGTCCAGAATAAACCTATTGAGAACATCATAATTGCTTCCACGTTTCAGTAATTATTAATAAAGTTTCTATAAACATGCATGTGCAGGTTTTCATGTGAACATGAGTTTTCAATTTATTTGTGCACATATGAAGGAGTATAGTTGCTGGATTATATGTTAAGAGTATGAATATTTTGTAAGAAACTATTAAATTGTCTTCCAAAGTGACTGTGCCATCTTGTATTTTCACAAGTGAGGAATAAGCATTTATGTTGCTCCACATCCTCATCAATATTTAGTGTTGGCAGTATTTGGATTTTACATCTTTCTAAAATGTATGCAGTAGTACATCATCGCCGATTTAATTTATGATTTCCTAACCAGACCACCTGACCCACCTCTTGAGAAACCTATATGCATGTCAGGAAGCAACAGTTAGATCTGGACATGGACCAACAGACTGGTTCCAGATAGGAAAAGGAGTATGTCAAGGCTGTATATTGTCACCCTGCTTATTTAAGTTATATGCAGAGAACATCGTGAGAAGATGTGCTGGGCTGGAAGAAGCACAAGCTGGAATCAAGATTGCCAGGAGAAATATCAATAACCTCAGATATGCAGATGACCCCACCCTTATGGCAGAAAGTGAAGAGGAACTAAAAAGCCTCTTGATGAAAGTGAAAGAGGGGAGTGAAAAAGTTGGCTTAAAGCTCAACATTCAGAAAATGAAGATCATGGCATCTGGTCCCATCACTTCATGACAAATAGATGGGGAAACAGTGGAAGCCGTGTCAGATTTTATTTTTGGGGGGGCTCCAAAATCACTGCAGATGGTGATTGCAGCCATGAAATTAAAAGATGCTTACTCCTTGGAAGGAAAGTTATGACCAACCTAGATAACATATTAAAAAGCAGAGACATTACTTTGCCAACAAAGATCCATCTAGTCAAGCCTATGGTTTTTCCAGTGGTCATGTATGGATGTGAGAGTTGGACTGTGAAGAAAGCTGAGCACCAAAGAATTTATGCTTTTTTTTTAACTTTATTAAAAATTATTTCAAAAAAATATTTCAATTCTGAGTAGAATTACTTGCCTAACATGCCTAATCATGGATACTAAAACTTTTTAGATGAGTCAGGATCTGCCATCACCCTGCTATGACTCCTATGTCTGTTATACCTCCTGAGGTTCCACAAGAATCACAGTGGGCTGAAAGACTCAGTAGCATCAGTGGAAGTTCCAAATTCAATATCCCTACCTGGAGGTTTGTCAAAGAAGCAGCAAGATTTTTCTACTAGATGCTAGTATTTGGAATTGATGCTTTTAAACTGTGGTGTTGGAGAAGACTCTTGAGAGTCCCTTGGACTGCAAGGAGCTCCAACCAGTCCATCCTAAAGGAGATCAGTCCTGGGTGTTCATTGGAAGGACTGAAGCTGAAGCTGAAGCTCCAATACTTTGGCCACCTCATGCGAAGAGTTGACTCATTGGAAAAGATGCTGGGAGGGATTGGGGGCAGGAGGAGAAGGGGATGACAGAGGATGAGATGGCTGGATGGCATCACCGACTCATGGACATGAGTTTGAGTAAACTCCGGGAGTTGGTGATGGACAGGGAGGCCTGGCATGCTGCGATTCATGGGGTCGCAAAGAGTCGGACATGACTGAGCGACTGAACTGAACTGGACTGAATGGCATATGATGTTAAGCATTTTTTCATACACTTACTTGCTATCTGTATATCTGCCTTGGTGAAGTGTACCTTAAGATCTTTGTCCATTTTTTTTTTTTTAATTTTTATTAGTTGGAGGCTAATTACTTTACATCATTACAGTAGTTTTTGTTATACATTGATATGAATTAGCCATGGATTTACATGTATTCCCCATCCCAGTCCCCCCTCCCACCTCCCTCTCCACCCGATCCCTCTGGGTCTTCCCAGTGCACCAGGCCCGAGCACTTGTCTCATGTACCCAACCTGAGCTGGTTATCCGTTTCACCCTAGATAATATACATGTTTCAATGCTGTTCTCCTGAAACATCCCACCCTCTCCTTCTCCCAGAGTCCACAAGTCTGTTCCATACATCTGAGTCTCTTTTTCTGTTTTGCATATAGGGTTATCGTTACCATCTTTCTAAAGTCCATATATATGTGTTAGTATACTGTAATGGTCTTTATCTTTCTTTGTCCATTTTTAATTGTTTTTCTATTGTTCAGTTATAAGAATTGTTTGTATATTATAGGAATCAGTCTTTTATCAGATATCTTTTTGCAAATATTTTTCCCAGTCTGTGGCTTGACTTTTCATTCTATTAACAGTGTCTTTTGTAAAGTAGAAGTATTTTATTTTCATTAAGACCTACGGCATTTTACACTGAATTCCATGATCCATTTTGAGATCCATTTAATGTATACCAAAACTGTAAGGTCTTTGTCTATATTTACTTTTTCGGCATGTAGATATTCAGTTGTTCTAGCACCAAAATAACATAAAGAGAAATAGACAATCTGAATCAGCCTATATATACTAAAAGATTTGAAACTATAATTAATAACCTGCCAAAAAGAAAGCACTAGGGCCACATGGGTTCACTGGTGAATTTTAGCAAAAACATTTTAGGAAAAATGCATGCTTGTTCTCTAAAAATAGAGCTAGAATGAATACTTTATAACTCATTTTAGGAGGCCAGCATTATCATAATATCAAAAGCATACAAAGCATTATAAAAAAAAAGGAAAAATTCAGACAAATGAATAGAGTTGCAAGAATCTTGAACAAAATATTAGTCAATCAAATTCACTTATATATGAAGACAATCATACACCATGAACAAGTGGGGACTATTCCAGGTATACAAAGCTGGTTTAACACAAGAAAACAAATTTGTGTAATTCATCATATAAACAGGTTAAAGAAAAACTATGAAGTGATACTAATAGATATAGAAAAAGGATTTGACAAATCCAATGTTTATTCATGACAAAAGCTTCCAGTAAACTAGAAACACAAGGGAGCTATTTCAACTTGATGCTGAGAATTTATAATACACCTACAGACAATACAATATTTATTAGTGAGAATCTAGATGCTTTCTCACTAACATTAACAACAAGGCAAGGGTATCCCTTCTCAACACATTTTTTAACATTGTCTTAGAATTCACAGCTAATATAATTAGACTAAAAATCAATTAAAAATATATAAATTGAAAAGGAAAAGATAAAGCTGTCTTTGTAGCTGATCTACATAGCATGATCAGCTATGTAGAAAATCTTACAGAATCAACCAAAAAACTTTGGGAACTATAGCAATTATAGCAAGGTTGCAGGATATATATTCACATATAAAAGCTAATTGCTTTCCTGTATAGGAGCAATGAACAATTGGGGTTTGAATTTTTTTAAAAAAAAGTATCATTTACATTAGCACCCAAAATGAAATACTTAAGATATAAATATGTACTATACCTCAATGAGGAAAAACTACAAGCCTCTGAGAAAAGAAATCAAATAATTTAAATAAATGGAGGGATACTCATGTTCATGTATAGGATGACCAGAAGTATTATGATGATGCCGGTTCTTCCCAATTTGAGCTACAGATTTAATATGTGTGTGCTCAGTCGCTAAGTCATGCCCAGCTCGTTGCAATCCCCTGGACTGTAGTCTGCCAGGCTTCTCTTTCCATGGACTCTTCCAGGCAAGAATATTGGAGTGGATGGTCATTTCCTTCTCCAAGGAATTTTCCCAACACAGGGATCAAACCCACAATTCCTGCATCTCCTGAATTGGCAGGTAGATTTAGATTCTTTACCACTGAGTCACCTGGGAAGCCCATAGATTTAATTAATCCCAATCAAAATCAAAAGTTATTTTGCAGATATCGACAAATTGATTCCAGAGTTTATAAAAACCCAGAACGGATGACACAATCTTGAAGAGGAAGAACAAAGTTGGAGACAACAGCATCAAGACTTACTATTAAGTGATAGTAATCGGGACAGTGTAGTGTGGGCATGAGAATAGACAAACACATCAATGGAACTGAACAGACAGCCCAGAAATAGACCCAGACATACACGGTAAACTGATTCTGACAAAGGAACAGTAGCAATATGAAGAACAAAGATTGTTTTTTCAACAAGTGGCCCTGGAATAACTAAACATCTACATGCAAAAAGGAAAAAAAAAAAGTGAATTTATAAGTAAATCTTACACCTTTTAGAAACATTCAAAATAAAAATGAATTTGCTCAGTCATGTCTGACTCTTTGCATCCCCATGACTGCAGTCCTACCAGGCTCCTCCGTCCATGGGATTTCCCAGGCAAGAGTCCTGGAGTGGGTTGCCATTTCCTTCTCCAGGGGATCTTCCCGGCCCAGGGATCGAACCTCCATCTCCTGCACTGCAGGCGATGGTTTGCCATCTGAGCCACCGGGGAAGACTTTACTTAAAATAAAAGTGGAAGCCGCTCGGTCGCGTCCGACTCTTTGCGACCCTATGGACTATGCAGTTCATGGAATTCTCCAGGCCAGAATACTGGAGTGAGTAGCCTTTTCCTTATCCAGGGGATCTTCCCAAACCAGGGATCGAACCCAGGTCTCCTTGCATAGCAGGCAGATTCTTTTCCAGCTGAGCCACAAAGGAAGCCCTAAATATAAAGCATAGATCTAAATATAAAATGGGCTTCTCAGGTGGCCCTAGTGATAAAGAGCCTGCCTGCCAATGCAGGAGACGTAAGAGACATGTTCCATCCCTGGATGGGAAGATCCCCTGGAGGAGGACATGGCAATCCGCTCCTGCATTCTTGCCTGGAGACTCCCATGGACAGAGGAGCCTGACGGGGCTACAGTCCATAGGGTCACAAAGAGTCGGACCCGACTGAGTGACTTAGCATGCATGCACGCACACAAATATGAAACACAAAGCTATAAAACTTCTGGAAGATAATATAAGAGAAAATCTTCCAACTCTGCAACACTCTGGGAAATGCAAAACTATGGAGACAGTAAAAAAATTAGGAGTTGTCAGGAATTAGGGAAAAAGGTGCAGTGATGAACAGGTAGATCATAGGAATTTCTAGGGTGGGGCAGTGAAAATATTCCGTATGAAATTGTAGTGGCCAACACCTGTCCTTATACATTTATTCAAACCCATAGAACAAATAACACAAATAGTGAACTAACATAAAATTTAATTAATCACAATATATCAGTATTGGCTCATCAATTGTAAAAGTGTACCTCTAATGCAAGGTGTTAGTGACAGGGGAAAAGGGGAAGGAGTATTGTCAATGAAATATATGGTATCTCTATGCACATCTGCTTAATATTTCTGTAAACCTAACATTGCTCAACAAATAAAGTTTTTTGACTTACAAATAATAGAGTTGGAGATTCATATCAAAGTGCTGATTCATGAAGGTTTTAAAGATTTAACAAAAATGCAGTAAGTGATAGTTTAGGATTGGGAGGGCATGGGATTTCTTCTTGCAGTGACAAAATTGTTTTAAAGTTAACCAGGGAGATGATTGCACATATCTGTGAGTATACTAAAAATTACTGAACTACACACTCTAAATGGGTGAGTTGTAGTCCTATGTCAATGATATCTTAATACATTCGGCTTTAAAGTTAAATGTCCTAAATCTGTGTTATTTAATTAAGTAACAGTAGTTTTTCTATTCCTGAAGTTTATGCTATAAGGCTCTAACATCTGACTTCCTTCTTGGACATCAATAATGTTTAAAAGCATAAAATTCCAGAGTAAACATCAATTTTTTTTTAATTTTCAATGACAGTTACAAGAATCACAGATGCATTGACCGAGTCATTAAAATATTTTCCCTCCGGATCACAGACTAATGAGCAAGATTTTCATATGTCACTACTGATAACAATATTAATTTGGAGTGAAGCTTTCAGTATTTACTTTTGAATGAAAACAATTACAAAACCCTCTTCCCCAAACACACACGTGCACACACACAAATGCAGAAGAAAGCATCCTCCTTCATGAAGCTACCAACTCAGCTGCTTTTAATGAAGGACATACAAAACGCGGAGTGCATTACAAATATCCATTCCTGTCATCACCTCAGTAAGAGATGAGCAGCTTTATCATCAGAAGAAATTGAGAGAAAGAAAGAACAGATGCACATCTGGATTATAGGGCCACCTACATAAGCAGCGCCCTAGGTGGAAAGCTTGCCTCCAGAAAGAAAGTAGATGTTAGAAGAAACATGAGAGCAACAGAAAGGAAGAAGCTTTGGAGAACCTAATGACTTTCTTTGGTTGTTTTATTTTGTGGTATGTGTTTGACAGATTGGTTGCACAGAACTGCCTTTTCTTACATGAGTGAAATTGAATTAGTGCAATTATTTTAAATTGAGGCTATCTTATTAAAAAAAAAGGCTGAAGAACTAAGACTGATAAAATGGTTACTATTTAACTGGAGTCTAGTTGGTGTACACGTGGTTACTATTTAACTGGAGTCTAGTTGGTGTACACGTGGTTACTATTTAAGTGGAGTCTAGTTGGTGTACTCGTGATGGTGGTTTCTGCTGTACACCAAGGTCAATCAGCTGTGTATATTTACACACGGGGGGAGGCCCCCGAGCCTCCCTCCCACCCCCGCCCCCACCCCACCCCTCTGTCGTCACAGAGCCCCGAGCTGACCTCCCTGGGCTGTATAGCAGCTTCCCACCAGCTGTCCATTTTACACGTCGTAGTGCATATATGTCTTTGATTCTTTTTAAATATCCTGTGAAAACCCAGCTTTTAACAGGGACTTTAGGTTACTGGTATTTGGGATGATTTTTTACTCTCTCTTCCATAATTTCTAGATCAACTTCATCAAGTAAAAAATTACATTTCACTGGACTTGTGCTCCATTTCTGCTCCATGTAGCGTTCTCCCAACCTCGTTCTAGTATCACCTATGATCCTGGGAGATTTAATCTAAACTTGAAAAATGACACATGGATGGTTTTGAACTCTAAGCTTAGAACATCAACCGATTATGTGTTTGAATTCGTAAGACTGGAATAGCCATTGGCAGTAGAGTAACCAGGAGAGGAGACCCCCTTCTCACGCCTCAGACATGTGCAAACATGTGCATACATGTGCATACATGTGCATTTCACATAAGTGCCTTTACTGTAGCTTTATAACAAAGATGTTTAACCATCTGACAATTAAAAAAAAAAACTTTGGTACTCTAAATTCTTGTCATATTCTTCAAACTTACTCTTCTAAAAACATTTGTATAGAACAACTGAATTTCAAAGGTACATTCTAAAAAGCTTCCTTGGTTTTAAGTTTTTTATTTTTTAATTTTTATTGGAGTACAGTTGATTTACAGTGTTGTGTCAGTTTCAGGTGTATAGCAAAGTGAAATCGTCACCTATACACAGACGCAGTCTTTCTAAGATCCTTTTCCCATACAGGCCACAGGATTATGGAGGAGAGCGCAGTAGTCCTAGTTGGTTATCTATTTTATGTAGAGCTCTGTGTATATGTCAATGCCTTTCCCCCAATTTATCCCTGCCCACCTTCTTGTCCCCTGATAATCGTGTTTTTTACATCTGTAGCTGCTTTGTAGATAAGTTCATTTGTACCCTCTCTTCGAGACTCCACATGTATCACACGACACTCGCCCTCCTCTGCCTGACCTCCCTCAGCTAGAGAATCTCGGCCCATCCACGCTGCTGCCACGGCATGATTTCACTCGTTTTAACGGCTGGATAATGTTCCGTCGAATGTATGTGCGTCCTCTTTATCTGTTCTCTGTTGATGGGCAACTAGGTTGCTTCCATATCCTGGTTATTGTAAATAGTGCTGCAGTGAGCATTGCGGTGCATGAATCTTTTCAAATCATGGTTTTCTCCACATGTCCAGAAATGGGATTAAAAACTTTCTTGTTATATATGCGTATAGATCAACCTTTAATGTTCTGTAACCTGTAAGATGGAAGAATTTCTGCAAGTTCACACTTTTTTTCTTAATCATATTTGGGCAGTCACTGCCGGCGATGATACTCAGTGTTCCTGCATGTAAGGTCTCCATAAGGTGAAACTCAGAGTTTCCTGTGCTTCATTCCTATGATCTAGAAATACTGAAATGAGGTAACTAGAAAGGAAATCATAAAAAAAAACTAAATTATTTTTGTAGCACATTGAGCATTGTTTATTAGCATATATATTTTAAAGCACTGATTTATATTGGAATGATTTCCAGGGTGAAATCATAGACATGATGTTTTAGAGAATAAAGAAAAATTATTTTTATAACATATGCATATATGTAAATATATGTATTAGCCAATATCCATCTCTAAACCTTTATTCTATTTAGTTAATATTCTACTTCCAAAAAGATACGTCCATGTAAAGTTAATAAAGCTTAACTTGTAAAGTATATGTCTGTGTTTAAAAGAAATAAAGACGCACTATAAGTCAAATTCAATTGTTTAAGTTTGTATTTCATCCTAAAAATTGGACTAAATTGCATTATATAATACTCCATAGGTGCTAAATAAGTAATGAAAACTAAAATTATTATTTCTAGATGATATTATTGACCAGAAGGTATGTCCTCAATTATTATAAATATTTCAAGAGGAGGAAGATTATCTATAAAACCTTTTTCATATGAAGTCCTGGGTCTTACTATATGGATAAAACTTTTTCTAAACATGTATATAATTTCCTGATTTTCTTTGAAGAAATTCCTTGAAGGAAAAAAAGCAAACAAAACAAAACAACAAAGTAAGGAGCAAACTAATTCAGTTTATGTTACTCCTTGTTTTGTTTTACTAGATATTATTAAGTTGAAAATCAATTTGAAGGCTGTAGTAACATGAAATATTTACTTAAGTAGAAGCAATTCAGCAAACTTTTTAAAGGTTAAATGTTTTCAGGCACTCAGGTAATTCATTTTAAAGATACATTAAGATAATAGGCTGAGATTTCAGAATAGAATTTAGTTAAAGGAGGACTGGGTAACAAAAAGTTAACTTCTAAAAGTTCGCGCCTTGATATTACAAATACCAACATTAAATGTTTCCTGTTTTCGTAGATGTCCATCGGCAGATGAATGGATGAGGAGATAGTGGAACGTATACACAATGGAATATTTCTCAGCTATAAAAAGGAACACGTTTGAGTTCATTCTAATGAGGTGGATGAATCTAGAGCCTATTATACAGAAGTGAAGTAAGTCAGAAAGAGAAGGACAAATATCATATATTAACTCATATATATGGGATCTAGAAAGATGGTATCAACAATCCTACATGCAGGGCAGCGAAGGAGACACAGACAGAAAGAACAGACTTTGGACTCAGTGGGAGAGAGAGAGGGTGGGATGATGTGCGAGAATAACAGAGACACACACATTACCAAATGTAAAATAGATAGCAGTGGGAACCCCAAAGCTGGTTTCTGAGACAACCTGGAGGGATGGAGCGGGAAGGGAGGTGGGAGCGGTGTTCCAGGAGGAGAGGACACGTGTATGACCGTGGCCAATTCATGCTGGTGTATAGAAGCCATCGTAATACTGTAAAGTAATTATCCTCCAAGTAAATAAAGAAGTTTTAAAAAATGAATAAAATATTGCCTATTCTTTTTAGATCTCAGTGTTGCATTAAGTATTGAATGTATAAGTAAAAAAGCAACTTTACAATTCAGTGGTATTTGGGGGCAAAGTTAATAGTATTTTTTCCATAAAAAATATAATGGAAGCAAGAAATCTCTATTCAACTGGAATTTTTTAGTTTTAGTTAAAAATAATAGAGGCACATGGTTTTAAAAAAGTCAAATAGCACTAAAATGTTTACTTTGAAAATTAGCTTTTCATAGCAGCCATGCAACTTTTGGCAAGTCATTTACCTGTCTGTGCTTCAGTCTCCTCATTTGTAAAATGGGGATAATAATATATCTGATTCAGAGATGCTGTGACATTTAAATGAATCAATATATTTAAAAGACTTAATACAATGCCTGGTCATAGCAGAATCCTAATGCTTTCAACTGTTGTAAATACTGTCCTCACCCTCAGAAGTAATCACTTCAATTTCCATAAACTGTCTCTTTTGGAACATACTTTTTGTTCTTACTCTCAATTAAATGTAAATCTGTTAGAGGGGAAGCTCAGGATATGTATTCACATTTGACTGAAGTCAAAATTTCAAAATTTGGAACACATCTACATGATTCTTTTTTCTGATTCTTACTGATAGAATATGGAATTCTTGTTTTCCTATTCATTTAATCCAAAATATCCAAAGCATTTTCGATGTAGAGAATAGATTTGTGATTGCCAAGGGTGAAAGAGGGTGAGAGAGGGATGGACTGAGAGTCTGGGATTAGCAGATGCAAACTATTATATACAGAATGGATAAACAACACAGTGTTACTACATACACAGGGAACTATATTCAATGTCCTGTGGTCAACTGTAATAGAAAAGAATATGAAAAAGAATGTATATCTATGTATAACTGAATTACTTAGCTGTACAGCGGAAATTAACACAACACTATAAATCAACTATAAGCAAATAAATTAAGGGGGAAAAAACTACTTTCAATGTCTGAATAATAACCACCTTTCAAAATTCATCCTGAATTTATAACTGGATTAATACATATATCTTTCTATCTCAAAAGGTATTTTATAAAGGTAAGTCATAGTTTCAGTTTTTGTCATCATTTATATGCTTATGCATTGCTGGAGTTTGCCTGGAAATACCATGTGGCATAATTGCCTATTCCACACACTAGGAGCTGAGAAGGGCATAAGGACTCATAGTAGACTGAGATTCTCACCTGATTTAAATAATTAGAATTTCAGTCTCGTAAGCAGCAGTTGAAGTGTGTGTTTTTTTTTTTAATATTGTAGGCAACTAAAGGGATAGAGGACAACACAAGTAATAATATCAAATAAAAGCACACACTGGAATGGGATCCCCAGGTCCCATACCAAGGCTTTTTTTTTTTTTCATTTATTTTTATTAGTTGGAGGCTAATTACTTTACAACATTGTAGTGGGTTTTGTCATACATTGACATGAATCAGCCATGGAGTTACATGTATTCCCCATCCCGATCCCCCCTCCCACCTCCCTCTCCACCTGATCCCTCTGGGTCTTCCCAGTGCACCAGGCCCGAGCATGTGTCTCATCCATCCAGCCTGAGATGGTGATCTGTTTCACCCTAGATAATATACATGTTTCGATGTTGTTCTCTCGAAACATCCCACCCTCGCCTTCTCCCACAGAGTCCAAAAGTCTGTTCTGTACATCTGTGTCTCTTTTTCTGTTTTGCATATAGAGTTATCATTACCATCTTTCTAAATTCCAGATATATGCATTAGTAAACTGTATTGGTCTTTATCTTTCTGGCTTACTTCACTCTGTATAATGGGCTCCAGTTTCATCCATCTCATTAGAACTGATTCAAATGAATTCTTTTTAATGGCTGAGTAATATTCCATGGTGTATATGTACCACAGCTTCCTTATCCATTCGTCTGCTGATAGGCATCTAGGTTGCTTCCATGTCCTGACTATTACAAACAGTGCTACGATGAACATTGGGGTGCACGTGTCTCTTTCAGATCTGGTTTCCTCGGTGTGCATGCCCAGAAGTGGTATTGCTGGGTCATATGGCAGTTCTATTTCCAGTTTTTTAAGAAATCTCCACACTGTTCTGCATAGCAGCTGTACTAGTTTGCATTCCCACCAACAGTGTAAGAGGGTTCCCTTTTCTCCACACACTCTCCAGCATTTATTGCTTGTAGACTTTTGGATCGCAGCCATCCTGACTGGCGTGTAACGGTACCTCATTGTGCTTTTGATTTGCATTTCTCTGATGATGAGTGATGTTGAGCATCTTTTCATGTATTTGTTAGCCATCTGTATGTCTTCTTTGGAAAAATGTCTGTTTAGTTCTTTGGCCCATTTTTTGACTGGGTCATTTATTTTTCTGGAATTGAGCTGGAGGAGTTGCTTGTATATTTTTTAGATTAATCCTTTGTCTGTTGCTTCGTTTGCTATTATTTTCTCCCAATCTGAGGGCTGTCTTTTCACCTTGCTTATAGTTTCCTTTGTTGTGCAAAAGCTTTTAAGTTTCATTAGGTCCCATTTGTTTATTTTTTTCTTTTGTTTCCAATATTCTGGGAGGTGGGTCATAGAGGATCCTGGTGTGATTTATGTCAGAGAGTGTTTTGCCTATGTTCTCCTCTAGGAGTTTTATAGTTTCTGGTCTTACATTTAGATCTTTAATCCATTTTGAGTTTATTTTTGTGTATGGTGTTAGAAAGTGTTCTAGTTTCATTCTTTTACAAGTGGTTGACCAGTTTTCCCAGCACCACTTGTTAAAGAGGTTGTCTTTTTTCCATTGTATATTCTTGCCTCCTTTGTCAAAGATAAGGTGTCCGTAGGTTCATGGATTTATCTCTGGGCTTTCTATTCTGCTCCATTGATCTATATTTCTGTCTTTGTGCCAGTACCATACTGTCTTGATGACTGAACTTTGTAGTAGAGCCTGAAGTCAGGCAGGTTGATTCCTCCAGTTCCATTCTTCTTTCTCAAGATTACTTTGGTTATTTGAGGTTTTTTGTATTTCCATACAAATTGTGAAATTATTTGTTCTAGTTCTGTGAAGAATATCATTGGTGGCTTGATAGGGATTGCATTGAATCTATATATTGCTTTGGGTAGTATAGCCAAGGCTTTTTTTGATGGGGTATTTTGGTTTCATTGAGAGGCCAGAATTCCTGGGGATGGAGTTTCACGATCAAAAAGTATGGGACAAACCTCTCTGTATTACTAATTTCAACACAGAATAATACAACTGTATTACACATCTCTCAATTTAGAATACGAATACTATTATAAGTGTGTTTTGGGGACATTACTGAAATTCTCTAAATCACTTTGATATCCTTAAGTTTCTTAAGGCATTTATCAAAACTTCACAGGAACAAAACTCGTCTTTATTGCTAATAATTATTTGACTCAACTCCTACTTCAGGTCACAAGTTTTTAAAGGACTAAACCAGGATTTCCTTAATAATGAAACTACAAGGCCTGACTATACTATACTGCAATTCAGTAAGCTCAATTATAAATGTTACAATTCCTTTTGACAGTAAGGAGCAATATAATTCTTTGTTAGGAGCAAGATAATTTTACAATTTTTCTTAAGAAAATGAGAATTTATCAAAATATGAGTTTGCAGAATCAACGAGAGGCTGAAGGACTGAACTTGGGAAATAAGTAGAAACCAAACACCGTGGATAAAAGATGGGAGTGGGTCCAGGGGCAGAAGCATATTTGCCTTTTGGTGGGACTCTGCTGCACTCTATATCTTTGCCTGTGTGGAACCAACCAAAAGCTAAAAATCCTCTTCTTTTTAGTTTTTTGAAGAACCTCCCCTGCTTCTGGGCATATATTTAAAGGAATCGAAATAAGAATCTCATTAAGACATCTTCACACCTATATTCACTGCAACCAGATTATTAACAATAGCCAAGATATGGAAGTAATCTAAATGTCCATCAACAGATGAATGTGAGGTATACACAGTGAGATATTATTCCATTTTTTAAAAGAAGGAAATTCTGCCATTCGTGACAATATGAATGAACCTGGAGGACATTCAGTCAGTTCAGTTCAGTTGCTCAGTCATGTTGGACTCTTTGCGACTCCAAGGGCTGCAGCATGCCAGGCTTCCCTGTCCATCACCAACTTCCAGAGCTTGCTCAAACTCATGTCCATTGAGTTGGTGAGAAACATTAAGCTCAATGAAATAAGTCAGACACAGAAAGACAAATAATGCATGATATTGCCTATGTGAGAATTCCAAAAATAGTCAAACTCACAAAAGCATAGAGTAGAATAGTGATTGCCAGGGGCTGAAGGGAAGCAGAAAAGTCAAAGTGTTAGTTAAAGGGAAGGAAGTTCCAGTTATACAAGATGGACAAGTCCTGGAGATCTTCTGCACAGCCTTGCTGTTGTTCAGTCATTCAGTCATGTCCAACTCTTTGTGACTCCATGGACTGCAACATGCCAGGCTTCCCTGTCCTTCACTATTTCCCAGAGTTTGCTCAAACTCATATCCACTGAGTTCATGATGCCATCCAACCATCTCATCCTCTGTCACCCCTTCACCTGCCCTTAATCTTTCCCAGCATCAGGGTCTCCTCCATTGAATCAGCTCTTCGCATCAGGTAGCCAAAGTACTGCAATTTCAGCTTCACCATCAGTCCTTCCAATGAATATTCAAGACTTATTTCCTTGAGGATTGACTGGTTTGATCTCCTTGCAGTCCAAGGGACTCTCAAGAGTCTTCTCCAACTCCACAGCTTGAAAGCATCAGTTCTTTGGCATTCGGTTTTTTTTATGGCCCAACTCTCACACCTGTATATGACTACTGGAAAAACCATAGCTTTGACTATACGGACTTTTGTTGGTAAAGTGTCTCAGCTTTTTAATACATTATCTAGGTTTGTCATGTCTATTCTTCCAAGGAGCAAGCGCTTTTTAATTTCATGGCTGCAGTCACAGTCTACAGTGATTTTAGAGCCCAAGAAAATAAAGTCTGTTGCTGTTTCCATTGTTTCCCCATCTTTTTGCCATGAAGTGATGGGACCAGGTGCCATGATCTTCATTTTTTGAATGTTGAGTTTTAAGGCAGCTTTTTCACTCTCTTCTTTCACCTTCATCCAGAGGCTCTTTAGTTCCTCTGTACTTTCTGCCATTAGGATGGTGTCATCTCTACAGCATAGTGCTTTTTAGTTTTAATGACACTGTGTTGTGCTGTTAAAAATTTGCTAAGGAGATAGATCCTATATTGTATTCTTATCCCCAAATCATAATGGTGGAAGAGAAAGCCAACAACCTGCTTCACACAGAGTGCAGGTCACAAGCCTGCTTTTATCTGCAGGGAGAATGAAGTGGTTTCCATGGTATCAGGAAACATATTGCCTCTCAATAGAAAAATCATATCTGGAGTAATTCCCCAGAGCCAGGGGACAGTGGGTGTCAGTCAAAAAAATATTAAGCACAGTTTTCCCAAATTTATTTATGTACACACTTTGCTTCCCCAGTGGTTCAGTGGGTAAAGAATCACCAGCAAAGCCGGAGACACGGGAGACACAGGTTTGATTCCTGGACTTATCTGCATACCTGAATAGGCCATGGCTCCTGCTGGCTGCACCCGCCCCCTCAAAGGACTCCATGACCTCCATCACCACGGCAAAACCCCATGCTCCTTTAGCTTTGATCCGCTTGTTCCTAACTCTATCTTGGGTTTCAGGACCCCACTGGCAGAGCCGAAGGTTCATGCCTTCACATTGGCTGCAAGGAACACCAAGAAGGGAAATCTGCCTCCTTCATTCATCATCAGGCTGAATGAAATGATATATTTAAAGCTTTTGAAACAATGCCTGGCTTGGGGCTAGTGTTACTCTCGCTGTATTTCCATGTCTTCCCAGAAGAGAGCTGCCTACAGGACTGCCTACTGTGAACAAACTCTATTAGAATTAGAATGTAATTGAAGAATCAAATTTTAAAAATTAAGTTAATTAAATAACTAACACATTTATTGAGACAATCGGGCATGTGCTCTCATTTTCCTTTTTAGTGCCAATGAAACAGACTCCAAAGTGCTCACATGGTTAATTTTTTTTTTCATTTATTTTTATTAGTTGGAGGCTAATTACTTCACAACATTGCAGTGAGTTTTGTCATGCATTGACATGAATCAGCCATGGAGTTACATGCATTCCCCATCCCGATCCCCCCTCCCACCTCCCTCTCCACCCGATTCCTCTGGGTCTTCCCAGTGCACCAGGCCCGAGCACTAGTCTCATGCATCCCACCTGGGCTGGTGATCTGTTCTCATGGTTAATAAATAGCAGGACTGGAATGAAGCCGCCACACTAAATATTGAGCTACCTAGGAACACCATCCAAGCCTTACACATTCATTGTGACTGTCACAAAGTAAGCCCCAAATATTTTTTACTGAATGACAGAATCCGTACACTTTCTAATATATTAAGCTTCTGTGGGATTGGAATGAAAATTGACCTTTTCCAGTCCTATAGCCACAGTTGAGTTTTCCAAATTTGCTGACATATTGAGTGCAGCATTTTCACAGCATTATTTAAGATTTGAAATAGCTCATCTGGAATTCCATCAACTCCAATAGCTTTGCTCCTAGTAATGCTTCCTAAGGCCCACTTGACTTCACATTCTAGAATGTCTGCCTCTGGGTGAATGACCACACAACCACAGTTATCTGGGTCATTAAGACTTTTTGTACAGTTCTGTGTATTCTTGTCACCTCTTTTTTTTTATGAAAATAATTCTGCTCTTTTGGCTGTGCTGTGTCTTTGCTCCTACAAGGGCTTTTCCGTCCAGCGGCGGTGAGCCGGGGCTCCTCTCGGGCTGTGGCGTGCAGACTCCGCACCCCGGTGCCCTGTCTCACTTCGGAGCGCAGGCTCCAGGGCGCCCGGGCTTCAGTGGTTGCAGCGTGCCGGCTCAGCAGCCGTGCTTCTGGGCTCTGTTGAGCGCAGGCTCAATAGTTCTGGCTTGGAGGCTCAGTTGCTCCACAGCTTGTGGACTCTTCCTGGATCAAGGATCCAGTGTGTGTGTGAGTGTGTCTGTGGGCAAGGGTGTGGTCAGGCTGACTGGGGGCCGCATGAATACCCAGAATGGAGAGGGGAGGGTGTGGAGGCTGGGGGGCTGGGAAGCCTGTGTGGTCCCCTTGCGGTCTCTCTCTCCTTCTCCCTCACCTCTTTTTAATCTCTTCTGCTTCTGTTAAGTCCTTACTGTTTCTGTCCTTTATTGTATCCATCTTTGCATGAATGTTCCTTTGATATCTCCAATTTATTGAAGGGATCTCTAGTCTTTCCTTGTCTACTGTTTTCCTCTTTGCATTATTCATTTAAGAAGGCCTTCTTATCTCTCCTTGCTATTCTCTGGAACTCTGCATTCAGTTGGGTTTAATCTTTCCCTTTCCTCCTTGCCTTTCACGTCTCTTCTTTTCTCAGCTATATGTAAAGACTCCTCAGACAACCACTTTGCCTTCTGCATTTCTTATTCTTGGGGATGATTTTGGTCACTGCCTCCTACACAGAGTTATGAACCTCTGTCCATCATTCTTCAGGCACCCTGTCTACCAGATCTAATCCCTTCATCTAATCTATTAGATCTATTAGATCCCTTCACCTAATCTAATCTTCATCCCTAATCTAATCTATTCATCACTTCCACTGTATAGTCATAAGGGATTTGATTTAGGTCAACCTGAATGGCCTAGTGGTTTTCTCTGCTTTCCTCAATTTAAGCCTGATTTTTGCAGTAAGGAGCTCATGATATGAGCCAGTCAGTTCCAGGTCTTGTTTTCACTGACCGTATAGAACTTCTCCATCTTCTGCTGCAAAGAAAATAATTAATCTGATTTCAGAATTGGCCATCTGGTGATATCCACGTGTGGAGCTGTCTCTTGTGTTGTTGGATGAGGCTGTTTGTTATAACCAATGTGTTCTCTGGAAAAACTTTGTTAGCCTTTGCCCTGTTTCATTTTGTACTCCAAGGCCAAACTTGCCTATTACTCCAGGAATCTCTTGACTTCCTACTTTTGCATTCCAGTCCAGCATAATGAAAAGGACATCTTTTTTTTGGTGCTAGTTCTAGAAGCTATTATAGAGCTTCATAGAACTCATCAACTTTGGCTTCTTTGGCATGAGTGATTGGGGCATAGACTAAGATTACCATGATGTTGAATGATTTGCCTTGGAAACAAACCAAGATCATTCTGTTGTTTTTGAGATTGCGCCCAAGTACTGCATTTCAGATTCTTTGGTTGACTATGAGGGCTACTCCATTTCTTTTAAAAAATTCTTGCCCACAGTGGTAGGTATACCGGTCATCTGAATGAAATCTGCCCATTCCTGCCCATTTTAGTTCACTGATTCCTTACATGTCTATATTCCCTCTGGTCACCTTGTGCCTGACCACATCAAATTTGCTTTCATTCATGGACCTAACATTCCAGGCTCCTATGCAATATTGTTCTTCACAGCATCGAACTTTAATCTCTACACCAGACAGACTTGACTTTCCGCACAGACACAGCCGCACCTGAGCACCGTGTGACTCTGGCCCGGCTGCTCCGCTCTCTCTGGAGCTCATCGTCACCGCTCTCTGCTCTTCTCCAGGAGCACACTGGACTCCTTCCAACCCGAGGGGCTCGTCTTCTTTTGCCTTTTCATATTGTTCATGGTGATTTCTCAGCAAGAATACTGAAGAGGTCTACCACTCCCTCTTCCAGTGGACCACATTTTGTCAGAACTCTTCACTCTTCATCCATCTTGGGTGGCCCTGCAAGGCATGTTCATGGCTTTATTGAGTTATGCAAGCCCTTTCACCATGACAACACTATAATCCACGAAGGGTAATGGAAAAGCTGAAGGGAACTCAATTAGAGACCAAGGACCTGCCCAGCACTCCTATCCCAGGCCTTTATCCCCACCACACATGGTCTCAGGGGTCATGTTCACTGAGTGTCTACCACTTGGTCAATATTGTATTTGGTTTTACAGTGAAACAAGTCACAGTTTCCTCCCTATTACAGAAGATGTTTATGTGATTTTGGTAGTGAAAATGCATTCAAAGAGCATTTCTAAAGTAAATCTTTCCAAATGTGAATATGTGGATGTTTTTTGTCTGTACATTCAGTAATATGAAACTATGATGACTTAAGGAGTATAATTAAAGTAGGGAAAAATGCTCACTCTCCTTTCTCCCTAAAAATATGTCAGAATAACTGGGCTTATAAAAGCCTGGAATCACAAAGACTGATGATGAAAACTATGTGATTGGGATAGCTCCAATTAGATACTTTCTAAAATATTTTTCTTTCTGAAGTATTTTAAGCTACAGAGAAGCTTGTTAACTATCATAGAGCTTGTTGAAGATGGATTCTTTAGAGATAAGCAGAGCTCTGCCAGCCCTCAGATGCCTGTGTGGGAGACATGCTCTCAGTTCAAGGTAGACTCTCTGGACCCTGTGCGTGTGTGGTCAGTCATGTTCAACTCTTTGTGACCCCATGGACTGTAGCGTGCCAGGCTCTTCTGTATATGGATTTTCAAGCAAGAGTATTGGGTTGCCAGACCTTCCTCCAGGGGATCTTTCCGACCCTGGAATCAAACCCATGTCTTCCACATCTCCTGCATTGGCAAGCAGATTCTTTACCATCGAGCTGCCGGGAAGGCCCCTCTGTGCCTTGAAATCTGGCCAAACCTGCACAGAGCTATGAAGGCAGCTCGTGAGGGGAGGGGCATGTGCAACAGTGCAACAGAGTATGGCTCTCAGGGACAATCACATTTTAGGGGCCAAATAGTCTGGCTTTGGCCTGGTCCCTTGTCCTGAGCAAGCTTGGAAATATAGTTTCAGAGTTTCTCAAGCTATACATGAAGGCTTAAATTCTGTACCAGCTCTGTAAAACTTTGTTTTCATTGATTCACAATTTACGATGTAACCTCTTGTAATCATCATTAGTTTTCAGCAGCTTTGGACTTGTCACTTACCTTGACATCAGAGATCTACAGGGTTGCTTAAATTAATGAAAAATTCCATGTAGCATGATATCTTTATCTTAAGAGACTGCCTTTCTATCCTAACGTTGTTCATTGATTACTAGATTTATCTACCTGTGGTTAACCTACCTCAAAAGTTGGAAAATATAATTCAGCAGAAAGTAATATTTCTAACATAGCGTGTCAAAAATTACATTAAAATTTCCAAATATAATCCCCCAATACAATTTTTGCTTCTTTTATTATGTTGCCAATGATAAAATGACTGCTTCAGATTTGAAGATGTCTTGAACAGTTTAGCACCCTCAAGAAAAAAACTTTTATATAAATTTTTTTCTTATTGGAACACATTACTTGTTTTTAGTGATTTGTTTTGTAATAATTATAGACAGCCAGGAATGTGCAAAAGTAGGACAGAGACTTCAAATAATCTTGGTCCAGTTTTCCTAATTGCTTACATTTTGTATAAAAATAGGACTCTATCAAAGCTGGGGAATGGACATTGTTACAATGTAGACATATCATTTTATCACATGTGTTGGCACCACCACAGTCAAGATACACACCTGTTCCATCACCACAAAGGTCTCCTTCCTGTTGCGCCTATAGGTACACTTACCATCCTCCCACCTTGGTCCCTAGGCACCATCCCTAAACTTTTGGCAACCACTTATCAATCTCTTTTTTTGTCTTCTTGAGAATGCGATATAATGTATTCATATAATATATGGCCTTCAAATGCCAACCTCTAAGGTTGGCACAGCGTTTTACGAGAGTCATCAGGTACTCTCATATATTAGTAGTTAGTCTTTTTTATTGTTAAGCAGTGTTTCGTGGCATTCATGTACCACAATTTGTTTAACCATTCACTTATTTAGAACATTTTTGTTGTTTCTAGCTTGGAGCTACTACAAATGAAGTTGCTAGAAACAATCATGTACATATATTTTCATGGACATGAGGTTTAATTACTCTGGGGTGAATGTAATGACATGTTTGAACATGTTTGGAAAACTAATCTATGTAGTTATGTTGTTCTGTTACTCCTTATGTCACCGAAAGAAATGGATGAACCTGAATCCCAGCTCAAGTGCCTCATAAATGACTTGAGAGCTCCCATATGTGCCCTAAAGGACACTACTATTTCCTGCAGTACAGGGCTGAAAATCAAGCACAGAAACTCACCGTGCATCTAGTTGAATTGCAATGCAAGTGGAACTTGCTGCCTGAAAGGGCATCTCATGTTGAATTAACATGAGGGCTTTGATTGGGAAAGAACTGGACCCTCTAAGTTAGAATGGGGATCTGTGGGAAGATCCTGATGAAGATGGGGACACTGAACCCCTAAACTATGATAAATATTTCTTACCAGTGGCCCCAGCCCCAACATAGATGGCCTCTTCAACCCCAGTCGAAGTAGCCTCCCCTGACACAAGTGTCATGTAAGGCAATGCTTCTTCTCCTCATGACGCATCCCAACCACAACTCTTGACTTGTGGAACTTTTACTAGACTTAGCTTCAACAGGTCCCAAAAGGTGGAATACACACTCTGACTCATGAGGAAGTGTGCTAAATTCCAAAATAATGACTTTCTAAGTTACACAGAAAAAATATTGTGAAATGTGTGGAAATGGGTATTAAAGGTGTGGGATGATGGCACAAAGAATGCCTTATAAGATTGGATGAGGCTGAATTTATGGGTTCACTAAATAAGACTGCATTTAATTTGCAGCTTAGAAAGCACTCTAGAAAATTTGGCTGGTTGGTTAGCTGATACATAGGCCAAAAGGTGGCCTCTTGGCCACCACCACCCCACCTCCCACCGGCATGAATACACTGGAAATGCTGGACTTGAATTGGTTTAATGGAGAGAAGAACTGCAAAAGCTTAATGACAGAAGAATGTTAGACTGAATTTATCATTTAAGACGTACACACCTGATGCGGTGGGCGGGGGCAGGGGAGGCGGGGTGGAGATCCAGGAGTTTTACCTTCCACTAATACTATGAGGAATAAATTTATGAGAAGACCATCAATATACTTCATAGACAAAAAATGTCCCCCATCATATCAATAGACAAAGGATGTTGCAGCCATCCAAGCCATCAGCCACTGGAGCCACCACTGATGGTGCACCCTGAGGGGGTTCAAGATGTAGAAAAACAGGACATTGACCTTAGATGTGCGTGTGTGCTAAGTAGTTTCAGCTGTGTCTGACTCTGTGACCCTATGGACCCTAGCCCTCCAGCCTCCTTTGTCCAGGGGATCCTCCACGCAAGAATAGTGGAGTGGCTTGCCATGCCCTCCTCCAGGGGATCTTTCTGACCTAGGGATGGAACCTGCATCTCTTATGTCTCCTGCGTTGGCATATGGGTTCTTTACCACTACCGCCACCTGGGAAGCCCTGGCCCTAGATGGTTAAGATGTACATCAAAGGAATGATTTTATTAAGCCCAGACTCTTGCAGCTTCTCATACATAGAAAAGTGCTAAATTTGTTAATTTGAGATGTCTGCTTTATTGCTTGTTTGTTTTCTTTTTGTTGGCATTTGATATTTTACTACCTGGGTTTTTTGCTTCCATCTGTGTGTGTGTGTGTGTTTCCAGAAACCCCTATATATCCTATTTCTCTTTGAAATAGTCCTCAGGGAAGTTGTAGCCCAGGACGTCCTCAATGATATTCCAAATAAGACATAATTCTGCACTTCTGGTTGTGCTTTTTTTTTTTTTTTTCAGTTGACACCTTGAAGACTCTGCTATTGCTTCACTCAGTAATTGCATCAGGAAACCTAAATGCGATGAAGAGAATTGAATCCTGGGGTGATAGGAGCCAAATGGCAATATTCAATTATCAAAAGCAAAGTGGGCATGGTTACCTTAATGAACAGTAGGGTCAAAGCGGCAATCAGAATGTTGATTGCAGTGTTCCTGGAAGTGACATAGACGGGAAGCCTACTAAATTTATATTTATGTCTATAAGCAGAAGAGTTCCAGGTCAAGGGAGTAAAAGTCTAGCCTAAATCATAAAAACAGATCATTACATCCCTTCAATCCATTCCCAGAAACAAGCCAATTAATGCACCCAGAATTCCTGGAATGAAGGTGAGGCTGGGTCTGCATGAGGAAGGACCCCAGGGAACTACTAAAAGTTTGTACTATCAATCCTTATCTCAGCCTTCCCCAAGATGATGTTTGGTCTTTTACCAGGGTAACTATGCATTGGGGAAAAGGAAATATTTTCCTTTTGGGAGCTACTGACTGGCTTTGAACTAATACGAATTCTAGGAGACCTAAAACGTTGCAGTGACCCTAAGGTCAGCATACGGCATTATGGAAGTCAATTGATCAAAGGAGCTGTAGCTCTGTTCTGCCTCATGGTGAGCCCAGTGGGTCTCCGAACCAGTCATGTGGCTATCTCTGCAGTTCTGGAATGTATACTTGGGATAGACATATTTAGCAGCATCAGATTCTTCACATTTGTTCCTTGACTTGTGGAGGGAGGGTTATTATGGAGGGGAAGGCCAAGTAAAAGCTATGAGAACCACCTAGAGAAATAGTAAATAAAATTTAACAACACATTCATGGAGGGGTTGCAGAGTTTACTTCCACCACCCAGGACTTGATGGATGCAGGAGCGGCAATTCCTACCACGTCCTGTTTGGCCTGGCAGAAGACAGACGGATCTTGGAGAAGGACAGTGAATTATCATCATTTCAACCAGCTGGTGGCTCCAGTTGTAGCTGCTGTTCCAGATGTGGTTTCATGGCTTGAGCAAGTGAACACTCACCCTGCTAAGTGGTATGTAAGTTTATGTATTTAATCTGGAAAACACCTCTTTATCTATCCTTGTCCATAGGCCCACTAGAAGCAGTTTGCTTTCAGTTGACAAGGCCAGTAATATACTTTCACTGCTCTACCACATGGGTATATCAACTTTCCAGCCTGACACCATAATTTACTTTGATCTAAAACTGATTGACTCTCCCTTTCAACAAGATATCACACAGGTCTGTTACATTGCTGCCTCTATGCTGGTTGGTGCTAGAGAACAAGAAATAGCAACTGCTCTAGACTCATTGGTAAGGCATTTATGTGTCAAAGGATGGAAAATAGATCACACAAAAGGCAGGGGCCTTCTATATCAGTGAAATTTCCGGGGGCCCAGTGGTGTGAGCCATGTCAAGATCTCCCTTCTAAGGTAAAGGATAAGTTGTGACATCTGGCCCCAACCAAGAAATAGGCACAGCACCTAGTGACTTCTTTGAGTTTTGGAAGCAGCATATTCCTCATTTGGATGTGTGACTCCAGGCTTTTTTAGGAAGTGACTGCAAACGCTGCCAGTTTAGAAGGGAACTCAGGACAAGAGAGGGCTGTGCAATAGGTCCAGGTTGCCGTGCTGGCTGCTTTGGACCATAACATTCAGAAGGTCCAATGGTGCTTGATGTGTCTGAGGCAGCTGTGGACGTCCTTTGGAGCCTTCTGAAGGCCCTTAAAAGAAAACTGATGCACAGGACTTAAGAATTGTGGAGCAAGGTCCTTCTATCATCTAGGTAACCAGTCTGCTTTAGAGAAACAAAACATCTGCAAACTTTGTAGAAACTGAATGCTTAAACTTGGGCCATCAAGTTACCAAGTGACCTGAGCTGCCCATCATGAACTAAGCGGTATCTTAACCACCAAGCTGCAATACAAGATGTGCAAGGCCACACTCCAGCATCAAATGGAAGTGGTATATGTGTGATCAGGCCAGAGCAGGTCCAGAAGGCACAATCAGTTACATGAGAAAGTAGCTCAGAAGCCCACAGTCCTCACTTCTGCTATGCTACCTTTTTTCTCCCATCCTGTACCTGTGACCATGGGGGTCTTCCCCACTATGGTGGAGAACTGACAGGGGAAGACTCAGGCAAGCTGGTTTATGAATGGTTCTGCACAATATGCAGGCACCACCTAAAAGTGGACAGCTGCTGCCCTCACCCTGTCTTTGGGACATCTCTGAAGGACAGTGGTGAAGGGAAAGCCTCCCTGGAGACAGAACTTGAGGCAGTTAGCTTGGCTGAGGGAGAAGCACTTGGGAGGAGAAATGGTCAGACACACCGAGTGATCAAGGACTTGAAAAAGTCATGATTGGCAAATTGGTCACAAAGAAAAGCAGGGAAGAGGGATGTGGGCAGACTTCTTTGAATAGTTGAAAGACATGAAGATATTTGTGTCTTATGTGAACGTTTCTCAAAGGGAGATCTCAGCAGAGGAGGATTTTAATTATCAAGTAGATAGAATGATACAATATTTATTCCCTCTGCCTAGAATGTGCTTCCTCAGCTTGGCTTGACTGGCTCCAAAATGGTATTCAACTCTGAACAGGAACATCACTTTTGCTTATGCAAATAAAATTCCCCAATTTTCCCTAAACTTGCTTCTTACCTTCAAATCATTTGTGATAAAAAAAAAAATTGCTGATGTGTTATTTAAAGTTTTGCTTTCTGAGGCTACCTTACCTAGGAGTTGGTGACTACATGGGGACAGAAACTCTAATTTTTTCCTCACCACTGATCGCTCACGTTTTGATTGAGAAAATACTTGGGGATATCTATTTAAATATTGATCTTTGAGCTGATCACTGATTAGAGGTCTGCCTCCATCAACTATTGCTCTCTACTGTTTGGTTTGTAACATCAGCATATTTATGGTTTACAGTAACATTTTTATGTTTGTTATTAATTTTGCATAAATTCACCCTCTAGGATTTGTGTTCAATAATAATTTGTGTTATTTGTGTTCCATTTTCTTCCCTGGAGAAGGAAATGGCAACCCGCTCCAGTATTCTTGCCTGGAAAATCCCATGGACTGTAGCCTGTAAGGCTCCTCTGTCCATGGGGTCACAGGAGTTGGATACAACTTAGTGACTAAACCACCATCACCACCAATAATAATTAGCTGAAAGTCTAATTTTATATGTTAGGTTCTGCTGGTTTTCCACTCATCTACTACTGGTTTTTCAGTATCATGTGTTGAAATAATTTTGATAAGTGCAGAACTATTTTTTTCCCAAAGTTATTTTGATATTAAACACTAATAATACATGTTCCCCTTTTTTCTGAAACTGATAAAAAAGACTTAGTGCTGAAAGCCTTAGTAAAGAAATTCTCAAATCAATGAAAACAATTGCAATTGAAGCTTTAAAATTTAGGAAGAAATCTTCTGGTTTAACTGTGGCATTGTTCTTCACAGAATATTTCTATAATTATTAAATTTATTTAATTTTAGGTGTTAATGTATACTAGAAATCAATTTTTTATATATTTCTGAAAAGTCAACTTGGCTTAAATGTCTATTATTATTATTGTTATAATTTAAGTGCAACTAGGTTAGGAGGATAGGGATTCAAAATTACACATTTAACACAATTTAATTCATGAGAAAATAAGTCACATGTGTTAATTCTTTTTTAGCTCTGATAGCCATATAAGTTTTTTTGCTGATTTTTCTGAAGAGATTAAATCCTTAAAGTGAAAATTTTTTTTTTCAAAATGGTGAACTACACAACTTCAGAATTATTTTGACATAGAAGATTGCTTGATTTTAGGCAACAATTATACATTTTATTTGATTTAACTGTTATGAATGAAATTTAAATTCCTCATCAAATGTACTACACTCAGATGAAAAAGGCTGCATTCATCTGCAATGCAGATCTCTCATTTTGCAGGAAGCACAACTTGCCAATACTGACTGGGTCATTTTTGGTGGTATCAGGATGCAAATTTGAATACAACCTTGATTCTGAGAAGAAAGGGAGAGACCAGAAAAAAAAAATGAGCTGAGTGAATCCTTACTTCTCCCTAAGGGAAGGAAAAAAAAATTATATATATATATATATATATATATATACATATATACTCATATATATGTTGATTCCAATCATTTGTAAAAGCAAATAAAGCAAGCACTTCTCATTTAACAAAATGGAACTAGATGGGCCTCACATACACATGGGAAAGGGTCTGATTTTGTGGTAATTCAGGACTTTAATCTAAAGACAGGTTTCTCTTTTCAAAGCAATTTCTTCAGTAGTACACACATTATGCCAAATATTCAGCTGGATCTCAGAACTCACTTTCTCTATATAGATAACAATTAAACTGTAAAATCTTGCATTGGTATACATTATTATTTAATATGATGTGAAAAGGGGCTTCCCTGATTGCTCAGATGTAAAGAAGCCACCTGCAATGCAGGAGATGCAGGTTCAATCTCTGGTTCAGGAAGATCCCCTGGAGAAGGAAATGGCAATCCACTTTAGTATTCTTGCCCCCAAAATCCCATGGACAGAGGAGTCTGTTGGGCTGCAGCCAAAGGGTTGCAAAAAGTCAGACACAACTGAGTGGCTGAGCACACGCACGATGTGAAAATGCTCCAAGTTTATTTACAGTTTTGAGGGCTTGACCTGTCCCCTTTAAAAGTCTGTAAGGATTTAAGAGGAGCTCTATATTATTCTTTTCCACATATTTTTCTGAGTGTCTTTTGGCCAGGCAAGTACAGTGTTGCCAGAGGCCCACAAATTTATTCTCCTAATATAGGTCTAGTGTTACCAATTTATGCTGCATGTCTGGCCCCTGAAATAATCTGAGTTTGAAATGAGATTTGCTTCAGTCCACTTATTTGACAAAAGAGAAAATTAAAACCAGATTGTTTAAGGGATTTGCCTAAATCCTGATAGTAGGACTATTTTATGACTTTCATTGGTTTACTCATTTCCTGTGACTGCTATCATTAATTCCCACAAACTTAGTATCTTAAAACAACAGAAAACAATTATCTTAGAGTTTTGGAGTTCAGATGTCTGAAGTGAGTCTTCTGAACTAAATTCAAGCTGTCAGCAGGAGGCTCTGCAGGGAATCCATTCTCTTGCTTTTTCCAGCTTTTAGTGAAAGCCCACATTCCTTGGCTCATGGCCACATTCTCAATCTATGAACACATTGCTCCCACCTCCCTCCTGTCATCATATCTCCTCCCTCTTTCTCTTACATCTGCTCTGTCTTGTAAGTACCCTGGTGATCACACTGAGGCCCCTGGGGTGGTCCAGGATTCTCTTACCATCTCAGGATCCTTAATGTGCAGAGTCCCTTTTGCCTTTGGAGGTGACACACACAGGTTCTAGGGATTAGGTTGTGGGCATCCTTGGGGTCACTGTTCTCTCTAACATCGTGGGGTTTTTTTCTGGTGGGCTACTTCATTACAAAGCATTAACAGATACACTGTATCACTGTCTTAGTCTAAAGACAAATATAATTCAGGCTCAACTTTTTATGAAACACATTATTATTATATTCATGCTTTCTCCTAATTTTAAAAGAAATGAAAATTAAACCAGTTCAATGGCCTGTCATACCTCATAGATAAGTAGGCCCTGGATGAAAAAGGTAAAAATGCAACACAGCTTTGTGAATTTTCATTTTCTTCATCTTTACACTAAAATTTCAGGCCTAATTTGGAGTTTCAGATGAAACTGTTGTTAATTACACACTGCTTTGGAATGTGCTACCACTTATGGCTACCTTTAACTTGAATCAAGTGTTCACTAAGCAATACAATGTTTTGGCCAATGCCTGTTGTCACTAGACTGTTTTTAGACAAAATCCAGCAGCCACACAGGAAAGACAGACATCACATCTACATAATTCTTTTCTCAGCAGAAAATGCTTTTCCCAAGAGGTGCACTACTTAATTTCCTGCATCCCATATTCTTTTGTGCATTCTAGCTTAGTCAAAGATCCAGGAAGAAATTTATTTTCCTCTGAAGTACAAATCTCCCTACATTCCTTCTCCAAATTGCCAGTGCAGTCATTAGCACATGGCATGAAAGAAGAATCTGATGATTTATTCTGTGACTTTTCAACTATTAAGAATGGCACATTGGTGTCAGTGTCTTTCCCCAGTGAAGGGGCAATAAGACAGCCCAAATTCTCAGGCTGCATTGGGTCTCCTGAGCTCCCTGATTTAGTTTCTGTTTTTTGTTTTTTTAAATTATACAATGTTTAAAGTTTCCTTTCCTTTTACAATTATTACAAAATATTATCTATGTTTCCCATGTTGCAGAATATATCCTTGAACTCCTCTTCCACCCAATAGTTTGTACTTTTCCACTCCCGCACACCTCATGCCCCTGTCTCCCATAACCACTGGTTTGTTCTCTATATCTGTGAGTCTGCTTCTTTATTGTTCTATTCACTAGGGTTTACTGTATTTTTAGATTCCACATATAAGTGATAACATAAAGTATTTATCTTTTTCTGACTTATTTCATTTAACATAATACTCTCCAAGTCCATCGATGTTGCTGCAAATGGCAAAAATTTCCTCCTTTCTTATGACTGAGTAGTATTTCATTGTGTGTGTGTGTGTGTATATATATATATATATATATAAATCACTTATTTATTCATTCATGTGTTGATGGACACTTAGGATGTTCTCATGTCTGGCTATTATAAATAATGCAACTATGAACACTGGGGTGCATGTACCTTTTCAAATTACTTTTCTTGATTTTATCAGATATACAGCCAGAAGTAGAATTGCTGAGTCATATTGTAGTTCTGTTTTTAGTTTTTTGAGATACCTCCATACTGTTTTCCACAGGGCTGCACCGATTGACATTTCCACCAATAGTGTACAAAGGGTCTCTTTTCTCAAAATCCACACCAATATTTGTTATTTGTAGACATTTTTTTCCATTTATTTTTATTAGTTGGAGGCTAATTAGTTTACAATATTGTAGTGGTTTTTGCCATACATTGACATGAATCAGCCATGGATTTACATGTATTCCCCATCCCAGTCCCCCCTCCCACCTCCCTCCCCACCCCATCCCTCTGGGTCTTCCCAGTGCACCAGCCCCGAGCACTTGTCTCATGCATCCAACCTGGGCTGGTGATCTGTTTCACCCTTGATAAGCATCGAAACATGTATATTTGTAGACATTTTGATGATATCTCGCTGTGGTTTTGATTTGCGTTTCCCTGATGGTTAGCAATGTTGAGGATCTTTTCGTGTGCCTATTGGTCATAAGCATCCCTTTTTTGAAAGAAATGTCTATTCAGTTCTTCTTCCCATTTTTGAATCAAGTTATTTGGTTTTCTTTTTTTTTAATACTGAGTTGTATGAGCTGTTTATGTTGGTTATTAATCCCTTATTGGTCATACTACTTGAAAATATTTTATCCTATTCTGTACATAGTCATTTTGCTTATAGACTCCTTTACTGTGCAAAAGCTTTTAAGTTTAATTAAATTCTATTTATTTTTTTTTTATTTCTTTTGCCTTAGAAGACAGATCCAAAAAATAATGCTTTGATTTATATCAAAATGTATTCTGCCTATGTTTTCACCTAGGAGTTTTATGATATCCAGTTTTACATTTAGGTCTTTAATCAATTTTGTATTTATTGTTATCTACAGTGTTAGAAAATGTTCTAATTTCATTCTTTTACATGTAGCTTTCTAGTTTACCCAGCACCACTTATTGAAGAGACTCTCAATTGTATATTCTTGCATCATTTGTTATAGATTAAATGACCAAAGTGTGTGAGTTTAGTTCTGGGCTTTGTATTCTGTTCTAGTGATCTATGTGTCTGCTTTTGTGCCAGTAGCATACTGTTTTGATTACTGCAGCTTTGTAGTATGGCCTGAAGTCAGCTGAGCTCCTTGATTTAAGAACCAGCCTCCATGGGGGCAAGCTATAATTCTGAAAGCAGAAGAGTCTTGTCTTCATCATTAATACACTGTTTGTTCAGTTGCTCGGTCATGTCTGACTCTTCACAGTCCCATGGACTGCAGCATGCCAGGCCTCCCTATCCTCCACTATCTCCCAGAGTTTGCTCAAACTCATGTCCATTGAGTCAATGATGCCATCACACTGTGATGTACTTTTAAAAATGCTATCTTGATCCAGCATAGAGAGCTCTGGCTAGAGGCAATCAGTTCCCATTCTTGAACAGCCTATTAACTCCACATCCAGTCGTTTCCCTTACAGGGCTTTCACGTGTTTGCCCACTAGTCACCTGCCTTAATCGCTCCAGGGCCTGGTAGCTGACAGTTAAGAACAACTGCTCTGCCTCAGAGCCCACTGGAATTATTTCAAGTAGCAAGTCCTAAGCCTGCTTACCATGAAATGCCCATTCTTTCCCAAAGAAACCACAATAAAATCTCTTGTCCATAATTTCCATTCATTCGCTCAGCCTCCTGCCCTCATTCTGGTGATTCTCATGTGGCTCTCCATGGTGTGGTGTGTTCCCTCCTGTTGTAATCTGTGAATATAATAAACTACCTTTTCAATGACCACCATCTGGTGATCTGTTGGCCTTCCTAAAATTAAATAGTAATAAAATCTATTAAAGCATACACCTCTCTACAACAAATACTCATTGAAATAATGAGACTCTTAATCCAAAGAGTGCATGGAACCCAGAGTCACACATGTAAAAGAGTTCATAAATTTAACAATGAGATTTGTAAGTTAAAATATTGAAACTATAATATGAATAGTAAGCCATTTGGAATGTAAAGATGAATGAAGGTATGTTTAAGTAAAGAACTAATGAATAGGGTCTGCTTCACAATTGGTCTTATGGGAAGAAAGAAAAATGCTCATTCATTGAATATTAATTGCACATAAAGCATTTTATAAGAACTGCCTTAGTTAATCCTTATCACATATGTCGAGAGGTCTCCTTATTACAAATTTAGAAATTGAAGATCAAGAAATGAAAATAATTCTCTAAAGTCATATAACTAGCAAGATGTACAGCCAGATTTTCAATCAAGTCTGACTCATCCTTGCCATTTTCAAAATGTAAATTTATACTTCTAGGTTTCCTCAGATGTTTTTGAAAAATATTCAGGAGTTAGGAATTGAGGCCAATTCACAGTAACAAGTTGAATATGGAAAAAATCTTTTAAAAGGATGCCAAAATTTTAAAGTCATTTTAAAAGAGAAGAAACTACAAAATGTGTTGGGTTTGGTAGGGAAAAAAAAGTCATCTCCATATCTTCAGAGACAAGTCAAAGGCTCTGGTTCTTTTGAAGTTGTTTACTTTATCAGGGAAAGGTGAAAGCCTCTAAAATGTAAGGCAAAGGGTAGGAAACCTGCTGTTAGAAGCTGCCTTGATTTCACTTTTTAGTCCCTGCCATTTTCATTTAATTCAGGTTTTGACCTTGCTATTTCCTCCTGAGGGTACTGTAAACAGAATGTTCAATTGCAATGATCTCAAAAGATTATTTTCCCAATAAAATTTTGATTATAGTCTATTAATTCTTTGATCAAAGGTTTTGCAGTGCAGTTTTGAATTTTTTTAATTACTATTTTTATTTCATTCTAAGTGTTTCAATAATTTCCATTCCTTTCTTTCTATGTTAATTGTAGAGAAATAATTGATTTATTAATTCTTCCTTTTGTAACATCACATAATATTTTACTCAGTCTAACTTTTCTCATAGTGCATTTTTGTGTGTGTGGACATTACTTTAGTTAATCAGTTGCAATTACCCAAGGTCTTACAGATTTAAACTTTGTCAACTTTTACCCAAAATGTTTTACCATGTGCAGTTTTATCTTTTGTCAGTATTACTTTGGACCAGTTATTTCTACTGATTATAAAATTTTGCATGTTTATATTGCCATTTTCAATATTGTCAAACTATGTGATTCAGCAATATTTTTACCTGCAATCAGTTAGTACTGTCAACTCTAATTTATCTTGGCTCCTTTTACCAGACAAATCACTACAAATTAGGTAGTTTTAGATGTGCCTACCATCATGTTTTTATGATATATATTTTAAATTGCTTATAAATGATTACTTGACCCAATAAGAAATCACCTACATATTCTCTTCAGTTGAAAAATATAATGTTTTTCATCCTACAAATACCGAAATAGAGGTATTATTTCAATAAATAGTATTGTTGGGAAAGATGATAGTACATAACCTGCCATCTCTTATATAATCTAATAAGCGTGGCCTCAGGCTTGGAGATTTCCTTCCTTATAGCCTGTGCTGGGCTTATTACTTGGTTTGCGAATATCTTCACCTGTTCTAAATTTAGCATGTTCTTATTTGTTCTGTTTAAAGGTGCACATAACATGACATCTGGCCAGCCCCACTGCTTTATCTGTTCCCACCAGGGAGGAAATGGTTCCCCTGAAACCAAGAGGGGTGTGTGCACAGCATCACCTTACGTGGGCTGTGGGTGAGACCCAATGGCCATAGGAGATTAGTCACTATTGAGGCTAATCTCGATCTGTCTCTTCTTTATGTGAGTAAAGCATTGTTCCATCCCACGCTTGTGTAAATTATCTCTTTTCTGGCAACCCCAACATCTGTAAGCCCTGCAAGGGGCTGACACCCTGGCACTATTGCTCCTGGTGGTGGGAGCCTCCAGCAGGGGTATCCTCCCCTGCTTACTTGACAATAATGACAAGACTCCAGCTTTATTTGACCTTCCACACAAGACTGTTTGTTCAGCTAAATAAGCATAATATTAAGCTTGCCTTGGATTTAGTAGAAGGAGTGTCCTATATTTTTGAGAATCTAAGAAATATCTATAAATTGAAAATCATTCAATCAAAACCAAAAAATTCTAAGCCATAAAAAAAAGTTTCTTCATCCCTTTCTTCCCTCCTTCCTTTCTCCTTCCTTCTTCTTTTCTAATGAAAGTATTCCCTTGACCACAATTTTTTATTATGAAACCTTTGAACCTCATATTGGTATTTTTGTGTTCTCTATCAAAAAGATGCTGTAAAAAAAAATATATCAAGCTCTGTAATTCAAAAGGTTAAGGTTGACAATGTGATTTTGACACATTTATCTAATCACACTAGGCTTTAGTTTCCTCATCTGTAAAATGAAGTTGACAATACATTTATCACAGACCTGTGTGCAGACTAAATGAACTGATGAATCTGCATTCACACTCAGAGTTACTGGCATATATTAGATCATCACTGGCTTCCCTGGTGACTCAGTGATAAAGAATCCACTTTCCAATGCAGGAGACACAGGGAACATGGGTTCAATCCCTGGGTTGGAAAGATCCCCTGGAGAAGGAAATGGCAACCCACCCCAGTATTTTTGCCTGGGAAATCCCATGGACAGAGGGCCTGACACAACTTAGCGACTAAACAATAACAAATTAAATCATCTATACACAGTAGTCATTAGTGACTTAGCTTTTTTCCATGAGGAAAGCCTAAATTTAAAAGCAAGAGCTCAAATCTGGACTGAATTTTTTCTACTGAATTCTATCAATAGATATTTTTCTCTTTTCCAATTACCTAAATCCAAGCAGCTCTTCTGACAAGCAGACAAGATTTAGGAATAAAGCTCAAACTGAGGGAGAAGTTTCCCTCTATGCTTCTCAGATCTTTTAGTTAATAAACAATATAAATATGATCATTTGTCTTAATACTACATTTCTCCAATGATGACTTTATTTTCTATGTATGTGTATCTTTATGGATGAAGCAAGATGGGGAATAAAGGAATGAATGACATTTGGTGAGAACCTATGTGTCAGGTGCTGTATTAAAAGATTTCTCATTATTTCTCTTTATTAGTTAGTTCTCAGAGCATCCCCTGGAAGTAAATATTATTCATTGATTTTATTTATAACAAAATTAATACTTGGAAAATCTGACCCATCTTTGCAAAGATAACATACCCAGGAAGAAATGAACTGGGTTTTGAATTCCTGTTGATTTTATGTTCTTTCTACTATACCAGGTTTCCATGGACATAGAGACTGTATCCTCATAGTCGAATGGTATGATTATTTGTATTACTTTTCAAAGATTTCCTATAATAAAATATGCTATTTACATCCACCATAAATATTTTTATTGATTATATGTATTGCCTTTAGATTGAGTGTTTCTATCACCATAAACTGCAGGCTTAGCTGGGCAGAATCCTGAGCCTTCACTAGATCTGCGTATAGTGTTGTTCTTATTAGAACTCATGTATCCAGCTCTCCCACTGACCAGAGCCAGAGAATATGGGCCAGAAAGAAATTACAAAGTTATCAGGGGAAGTAAGCAAGACAAAGGAGAGTTGTAATGTTTTCTGTCTTCAGTGATAGAAGAAGAATACATTGAGTATCCTTCTTTTTTGATCAGTTTTTATCAGGAGGCTTAGAATTGACCACAAAGACTTGAGTTATCATATTGTTTAATTTAAATTAGTATAATCTATTGATTTTTTTAAAAAAATGTATATTAGACCAACTTGGTGAGAATATATGTGACTCATAAAAGTGATTTAAATTGAATTGTGTCAAATCACATTTTTCTGAAACAAATTTAATGTAGCAAAGAGTTTTTCAAATGTTAATGCCAAATTGTAAAAGAATGAAAAGGGAGGTGCAGTTGAATCTGAGTAATATACACAACCAAAATACAAAACACCACAGTAAATAGACAGCAATAAAATATGGTATTTCATTTGCACTACACTAGCTCAACATTCAGAAAACTAAGATCATGGCATCTGGTCCCATCACTTCATGGGAAATATATGGGGAAACAGTGGAAACAGTGTCAGACTTTATTTTGGGGGGCTCCAAAATCACTGCAGATGGTGATTGCAGCCATGAAATTAAAAGATGCTTACTCCTTGGAAGGAAAGCTATGACCAACCTAGATAGCATATTAAAAAGCAGAGACATTACTTTGCCAACAAAGGTCTGTCTAGTCAAGGCTATGGTTTTCCTAGTACTGTGGACTTCAAGGACTGTGAAGAAAGCTGAGCGCCGAAGAATTGATGCTTTTGAACTGTGGTGTTGGAGAAGACTCTTGAGAGCCCCTTGGACTGCAAGGAGACCCAACCAGTCCATCCTAAAGGAGATCAGTCCTGGGTGTTCATTGGAGGGACTGATGCTGAAGCTCAAACTCCAATACCTTGGCCACCTCATGCGAAGAGCTGACTCATTGGAAAAGACCCTGATGCTGGGAAAGATTGAGGGCAGGAGCAGAAGGGGACGACAGAGGATGAGATGGCTGGATGGCATCACTGACTCGATGGACGTGAGTTTGAGTAAACTCCGGGAGTTGGTGATGGACAGGGAGGCCTGGCGTGCTGAGATTCATGGGGTCGCAAAGAGTCAGACACGACTGAAGGACTGAACTGAACTGAACTGAATACTTTTGGGAGCATTGAAATGAAGCTTTGACATTACAAGGTCCTGAGCATCTTTGTGTAACAGTGTCTCCATCATTCAAGCTCCTGAGATTCAGTCCAATAGCAACAATGAAAACAGTCCACATGCCTGGTTACAACAATTCTCTCCAATCACCCTTTAGGTCACTTTCAAACTTGAGCCTTCTGATCTACCGAGAGTGTCTGTTGCAATACAATAATGAGGCATTGCCATACATTATGAAGATTATTTTTTGATTTTATGGAAGATGGTGGCAGAATCAATGGCATCAGTTTTCCTATGTAGTCATCACTTGAGAGGACACATGATATACGAGAGATCAGTCAATGAACTTCAGGATATTTGTATTTGCATACATCCAGATGACAAGCAAATATGACACATCCTTTCTTGCCATTTGGTACACTTTTCCTTGAAAGTGTATTCACATCTATAAATAACTCAATTTAAGGAGATATATATTTTTTCAGTGAAAATTTTAAATGCTTAAATCACAGCAATGCCTTGCACAGTAAATCAGAGAAATAAAATGTATAGGTCTAACTCTCCAATTCATCTGGAGTTCCAGTTTCTACCTCCACTTTTGATTTTGCATCATATTTCTTTCTGTGCTGAACATTTCCATTTGGAGGTTCATATTTATGATTTTCCACCTGACAATATCTGTGCTTTATGATTTTTAGCTTCTTGTTCAAAGGAACCATTTTTGTTGTAGATCCTGCACTCAGAGCCATGTTCATCTGAGCAAAATAAACTCAAAATTTAATTTAAAAATCTTCCTCATTAGGAAGTCTGTATTTATGATTTTCAAATAGAATATTGATTATTCTTTATGTGGCAGTTTCATTTGTAATCATATTTTACATGATTTGTAAAGTAATGAGAAATGCAAGGCATGTTTCAATGCTTTGACTATTTTCTAGCTGCATGTATTTTCTCCTTGTCGCTAACTTTTCATAGTTTGACTAGGAAGTACCAATGTATTATTTTCCTTATCCTGTTTAAGACTTAACAAAAATCTCTGTGTTAAAATTTTTCATCATAGAAAATTCTCAGCTAGTATCTCTTTAAATACTTTGAATTTTGCCTCTGCTTTATTATTTTTTCTCCTATTGAGACCAATGACATATATCTTAGAAATGTTGAGGATATCTTAAATGTCTTTTACAATTTTAATCTCCTTGATTCCTATTTTCTCTTGTTGTGGAACCTGGAGTCTTCAAACACACTCGGAGGACACCGAGACAGTGGAGTGCGGCTCGTTAAACCAGCGGGTCAGAGGGGTCCGTTCCCAACAAGGACCCTGGTGTCTCTGAGAGGCCCGGTTGCACACCCTTCGCTCTATGACTGGTTACACGTCAGCAACCTTTTTGTTGTATATGATTGAGTTTTACAGCAAATAGGTGCTAAGAGGACAAACTATTAAGGTTGGGGGGGGCAATGATTTCACCTCGAGGGGGATGTCTCCCTGGCTGATCTGCCAGCGGCAGCCTGGCCTCGGCTACAGCCTCTGCCGTCTGCAGGGCAGGAGCTCTCCACGAGACTGGTTTTCACTGGCCGCAGTCTCCTCACTCTTGGGCAGGGTTCAGGCCCAGCTCACATCCTGTCTTTAGGATGGATGACAGGCTTCAGGATGGAGTCTCTCCCGCTTTCCTCACACTGGCCCCAACAGTCTCTAATCCGTTTTAGATATTTTCTATTGATTTGCTTTCTAGTTCAACAATCCTGTTCAAACTGCTCTTAAGTTCACCGTTGTCATAATTTCAGATACTGTATTTTTCAGTTCTAGAATGACCATTTGATTTTCTTATAGACTGAGATTTTCTGATAAACCTTCCATTTTTCTCTTCTTCATTTATTTCTTAAATGAGTCAGTTATTTCACTTTTTTATTTTTTAATTGAACTATAATTGATTTACAGTATTGTTTTAGTTTCTGGTATACAGCAAAGTGATTCAGTTAAACATATATATGACTACATTATTCATTTTACTGGAGTATAATTGCTTAACAATTCCGTGTTAGTTTCTTCTGTACAATGAAGTGAATCAGTTATATGTATGTATATATATCCCCTCCCTCTTGGATGTTGTCAGTAAAGCTAAGGAGTCTCATTCAGGCTCAGAGGCACAGAGCAGAGCACTGCTGTGGCTCTCAGCCACCCCTGCTCTGAGTGTCCTAAGAAAACCATGATAGATGGGAGAGCATCTTGGAAAAGTTAAATGCCTAGAGGAGGTCTGGCCAACTACTCCCTGGACTCAGCAACATTCCAAGATTTGCAGGACAAAGCAAACAGGATTGTAAAAACTTAACATAATACCAGAGCTGCAGTTTTGCTCACAAACTAATAGTGATATGGGTTTGTGACATGGGGATTATAAGCAAGGACCTGAGAGAGCGATCTAAGTCTCACCCACGGAGCAGACGCACCGCCTGGGACGTCCTCCCGGTCGGAACCCTGGACTGCTGTTACGCAGAGCTTCACAGCGCTCTTCACGTCCGGACGTTGGCAAACCCAGTTTGGTGATCTACGTACTATTGCTCTCCACTGCTGTCTGTCTTTTTTTTTTTTCTTTCTTGTAATGCTAGTGTGTTGAAAGTAGACTAGATAAACATAAATATTTGTGTTGTTCATCTGTATATAACAAATGGCTTAGTTTGTTAACAAATCCTTTGAATCTGAGATGAAAGTGAAAACTTTTGGCAAAGCAGATGTGCCTCGCACCATCCGCGCCAATCACCTGCCTAGATCTCCAGAGCTCCAGGCTGAGCTCGCTGTGCTGCAGGGCGTCTTTCTGTTCGCTCTCTGTCTTACACATGGCGGTTTACACTCTCTCAGCTCATCCCGCCTTCACCACCCCTCCATGTCCACGTGTCCCTTCTCTGCCTCTGCTTCTCTGCTCCCACCCTGCAAAAAGCTTCCCCTATGCCATTTTTCCAGGTCCCACATATACGCATCAGTATGCAATGTTTGTCTTTATATTTCTGGCTGATTTCACTTTGCATGACAGACTAGGTCCACCCTGCATCTCTATGAATGACCCAATGTTGTTCTTTAACATGGCCGAGTAATATTCTATTGCGTATATGTACCACATCTTTTGTATCCATTCGTCTGCCCGTCGACATTTGGGTTGCTCCCAGGTCTTGGCCGTTGTAAACAGTGCTGCAGTGAACACTGGAGGGCAAGTATCTTTTCAAACATGACCCTGCAATCCCCCTCCTGGGCATGTATCTAGAGAAATCCACAATTCAATGAGTTATCTTAAAGTCCTTGTCAACCACAGGTAAGAGCTGGACTATCTGTGATTCTGTTTCTGTTGTTGCTTTTTTCTCACGATTACCAGTTACAGCATCTTGCTTCTTTACATGTCTGGAATTTGAGAGTGTGCCTGGCCAGTCATTAGAGGACCCAGTGACATCTTCCACCACTGAAGGTGCTTTCCTTTGCTATTCACAAACCATGAGGGCTGATTCCCTATGTCAGGGGCTTAAAAATACTTAAGGATAAAATCTGCCAACCCAGAAAACAGCTCCACAGAGGTATGTGTAAAAGAGGCCTTTTATATAACCAGACAGACACAACCCATTTCATACATGTAAATTGTCTTTATGTATCAAAAAGAAAAGTGAACTTCTGCCATCTTTTCAATAAGCAGGAAGTCACAACCCGAAGCTAAGTGTCTAAGCCTGAGGTCCCGGAGACAGGAGGGCAAGACAGGAGGACATCTCTTTGAAACACAAACAGCAAGGAGGACTTGCTTCTCATTGTTTGTATTTCAAACAGATAGCTCCAGAATCTCCAAGAAAGGCATTCCTAGCATGTAAGACCAGCAAGAGTCTCATTTAACTTTCAAAAAGATGTGCATACACAGGGAGTCCAGCCCAGTGCTCTGTGATGACCTAGGAGGGTGGATAGCCAGGGGAGAGAGGCTTTAGAAAGGGGTGATACACATACAGTTAGGGCTGCCTGCAATGTGGGAGACCCGGGTTCAGTCTCTGAGTCAGGATGGTCCCCTGCAGAAGGAAATGGCAACCCACTCCAGTATTCTTGCCTGGAGAATCCCGTGGACAGATAAGCTTTGTGGGCTACAGTCCATAGCGTTGCAAAGAGCCAGACACGACTGAGTGACTAACGCTCCGTGGCAGAAAGCAACACAACATTGTAAAGCAATTTTCCTCCAATTAAAAAATAAAGTTTAAAAATGTGTGTACATCTCATAGAGGTAGGAAGACCACTTACAATTTCAAATTTCCTAAAGAAAATGCAAAAGAGGAGTGAGGAAGATGAAGTTATTTTGATCTTGGACAGCAAGGTAAATTTTAAACTTAACACCTGTCAGAGTTGCACTCCATCAGGATTGGGTAGCAGTTTTAGTGAGCTTTCTACGTTTGTTCAGTTCACGTCTGTTCCTTTCAACTGAGAGTCCAGTGTATCTAGTGGTTGCAGAAGATCCGTATCCTCTTTACAGCTTACTCTTGATCCAGCCAGACAACCGCTTCAACATCTCACAAACGTCTTGAGTGAATAAGTTATTATGTGTTACAGGTCCCTCAAGTCCCCGACTCTGTCACTTTAGTCCCTGCAGCTTTTCCCCAGCAAAGCCTTCTGCCAAAGTAGCACAGAGCCTCAGGCTAGAAGCAAGGATAGAGCCCAGGGTCAACTCGCTGCTCCCGCTAAGGTCTCATCTCAGATTACCTTGTTTCCAGGCCCGACCACTATAGGTCCCTGTTTCCTAAAGACCCTGAGACTACAGAAGGCCTACTGTTTCTCGGAAGTTTCAGCACAGCTCTTTCACCTTCCATGCAAAATTCACCCAACGTCTTCTGAGGAAAGCCAGAATGTGCTTAAAACCCCTGAAGACTCCCGTTGGACGACTCTGTGTAACTGCCAAGAGCTTTGCCACTTTCACTTTTTCCCAGAGGTTGTCCTTGATTTTTGCCGAGCCCGGGTTCTCAGCCAATGCCCAGAATTAGCAAATACCCCTTAGGGGTAGGGAAACTCTCAGCTTGCCTGGAATTGTCATCCCTCTTGACAATTGTACTTCACCTGGTTTTCATGCTCTCTATAGTCCTCCAATGTCATTAAAAATACAATCTTTGTAATATTTTCCTTTCTAGGTATTGTTAGCAAGACTGATGGTGCATATTGGTATATATTGGAAGCCTAGAATGCTCTCATGTTATTCCTTGAGGTTTCACTTTAAGGACAAAACATTGACCCCTGTTTCCTAATTAAAATAATATCCAAAACCTACAAAGAACTCATAAAGCTGAACATTGAAAAACCAAACAACCCAATTTAAAAAATTGGGCAGAGTATCTGAATGCACATTTTTCCAAAGAAGATGTACATATGTCCAATAGGTACATCAAAAAGATGTTCAACACCATCAATCATCGGGAAAATGAAAATCAAAGCCACAATGGGATATCACCTCACACCTGTCAGAATGGCTGTTATAAATAACAATAAATAACAAACGCTGGCCAAGATGTGGAAGAAAGGGAACACGCATGACTATTGGTAAGAATGTCAATTAGTGCAGCCACAATGGAGAACAGTATGGTGATACCTTAAAAAAATAAAAATGGAACTACCATATAATCCAGCAGTTCCTCTCCTTGGTATTTGTCTGTGTGTGCTGAGTCGCTTCCGTCGTGTCCGGCTCTTTGCGACCCCATGGACTGTAGCCCGCCGGGCTCCCCTGTCCATGGGATTTTCCAGGCAAGAACACTGAGTGGGGTGCCAAGCTCTTCTCCAGGGGACCCTCCTGACGCAGGATTGAGCCTGCATCTCCCGCGCTCCTGCCTCGAAGCTGGATTCTTTACTGCTGAACCATTGGGAAGCCCACGGGTATTTGTCTGAAGAAACAAAAACACAAATTAGAAAAAGTACGTGCACCCTTATGTTCATTACAGCGTTATTTACAATGGCCAAGATAGGCGAGCAACCTAAGTGCCCATCAGGAGATGAGTAGATAAAGAATATGTGGTGTACATACACACAATGGAATATTGCTCATCCATAAAAAGGATGAAATCTTGCCATGTGTGACAACATGCATGGGCCTAGAAGGTATTACGTTAAGTGAAATAAGTCAAAAGAAAAACAAATAAGGTATGGTTTCAACATGTATGGAACCAAAATCAAAAGAACCAAAAAGTAATAAAATCAAGAGTTTTAAATACAAAGAACAAACAGGAGGTTACAGACCAGAGAGGGATGAGAGAGGAGAGAAATAGATGAGAGAGATTACGAGGTGCAAAATTCCAGATGCAAAATAAATGATTCACAAATATGAAGTGTATATATGGAAGTATAGTCAATAAAGTCATTAAAACTATGTAATATCTTTTTAGTGTGACATATTGTAGCTAAAATTATTGAAGTGTATACAGGAATATTCATTATATAGGAATAACTATGTTGTATAACAGGAACTAACATAGTGTCATAGGTCAATTATACTTCAAACAAATAAACAAACACACTATGACACTATGTTAGTGTCATGGCTACCTACCCCAGTATTCTTGCATAGAGAATTCCATGGAGAGAGGAGACTGATGGGCTACAGTCCATGTGATGGCAAAGAGTCAGACATGACTGAAGCAACTTAGCATGCATGCATGCATGCACAGATTAAATGAAGAGTACAATGCAAGAAATATTCACCCTGAAGAATAAAGAAAAGAATGTGTCTTTGATGTGTCAGAGGTCACTTTAGAGAAAAGTAGCGATCTGAGTTATTAATTGACTTATTCATTGATACAACAAATATTGATCAAGTCTTTTATTAAAAGCTTCAGTGACCACTAACTGGTGGCTGTTTAGAATTCTAGTTGGTAGAGAAAGTGATTAATCATTTGCAAATGGATTTGTCAGATGACAGACATTGATTAAAGTGCTGGAATATTAGATATCAAGGGGGATATTAGCAGATTACCCGAAGAGGATATGAACAGCAAAATATGAGATGTTCAAAATTCCAAGTAACTTAAGTGCTAACAAAAAATTGATATGGGCCAAAAATAGTTTATCCCCTTCATGTATTATAGACATTGATTAGTAAAAGACAGTTCAGTTAAAAGCAAATAGCATAAATAACAGAAATTTTGGTTAATAATACCAATCTCTTGCTGTCTACTCCATAGAGATGTATTTTTATGTTATCAAGTATGAAAAAATTGGAAGTCTTTATATTTACCATGGGAAAGACTATAAAATTTTTAGCAAATGGGAAGATAAGACCATTTGTGTGTTCATTATTTAAAACTGCAGCAGCGGGGAGTCCTGCCTGTGAGATGCTTGGATAGTCTTAGGTTAGAAGAAATCTAGCAAGCAGTAGGGTACCAATGAGCTGGAGTCTGTTCTCAGCAACAGTAAATGTGTACGATATTTGAAGTAGTGAAGAGGCCTGTGTCTCCCCAAGGTGCAACCAATACAGAGAAATTTCCTTACACCTTATATTCTTCATATAACACCAACATCACCGGACTTTCGGTTATTCCTGACTCGATAATGCCTGTGGTCACAGATACTTGCATGTTGCTAGGTGATAACAAAGTCCCATCAATAGCAGCAGTCTTATTCAGCCTATTCCTGCAGGTGAGTGATATATATTTGGGTCATGATTCAAACATTAACTCAAGAAAAACTTTTAAAGCCATACCCACTAAATAGGATTAAGGAGTCAGAAGATCTGGGGTTCCTCTATCAAATTCAACTCCCATCTCTAGATACTGAACAGTATTCACTTGGGGAACTATTGATGGCAAAATACTGCAAACATCAAAACACACCTCCAGTTCCGCCCTGGGTGGGAGCTTGGTCATGTGGACCTAATCTGGCCATCTCTTTGTGCGAGAAGCTCCACCACTGAACCATGGACCCAGGAGAAGTTGGGGGAGTGAAACGAAGCACGGAATGCTTGGCCACCAAGGATTCCGCTGCTGGGCTAAGCTCACCAACAGGTCTTTTGAAACTTTATTGAGTAAAACAGAGTTTATTTATTTTTAATTTTTTATTAAACTTTGTGTTTTTTTAGAGTATGGCTGATTAACAATGTTGTGTTCATTTCAGGTGAATAGTGAAGGGACCCAGCCACACCTGTACAAGTATCCATTCACCCCCAAATTCCCCTCCCGTCCGAGCTGCCACATAACATTGAGCAGAGTTCCTCCTGCTATACAGTAGGTCCCTCTTGGTTATCTATATTAAATATAGCGGTAAGATGGAGCTTTAACTGTAAATAAAATAAAGTTCTCTCGTTGTTTTTGTTCAGTTGCTAAGTCGTGTCTGACTCTTTGTGACCCCATGGACTGTAGCACGCCAGGCTTCTCTATTCTCCTGTATCTCCTGGAGTTTGCTGAAATTCATGTTCACCGAGTCGGTGATGCTATCTAATCATCTCCATCCTCTACGGCCCCTTTATCCTTTTGCCTTCGATCTTTCCCAGCTTCAGGGTCTTTTCCAATGAGTCAGCTCTTCACATCAGGTGACTAAAGTTAAAGACTAAACTTTGAGGATTCACAGAAAGAGAGACAAAGCCACCTCTGAAATGGGTGTTAAAGTCTCAAATACACAGGGCAGCCACAGTAACCAGACCTGCATGGGACCAGAGAGACCTATGTTCTCCGAAACAGCGCGAGATCAGCATATGAGGGTGGGTGGAATATTAGGGAGATAGTTCCAAAGAAGCATGAGAAGCGGGATGTAACAAAGTGAGAGGGAAGAAAGGAAGGCAGCTCCAGGTGCACAGAGGAGCGCGTGACGGCTATGAGAAAGGGCTCAGTCACACAGGGGTCCCTGCGGGGCAGCACCCCTCAGAGCTGTCCCAGCTGAAGGATGAAGTATCTGGAGCATCGCGCCACCAGCTGTGCCACTGACTGAGAGATGAGACGGCAACCCAGGCACATTAACTTCCTGGCACTTCTGATCTTCCAAATGTGTATAAGCTAGACATGCTCTTCCATAGGCAGAGAAAGTTTCAGACAGAGCCCTGGGAGTGCTAGCAATAAACCCTTAGCATTATGGAAACGTAGGCGCCAACAACACCTTCTACACACAAGGGTGAGCGGCCCGGCAGAGCAAGTGAGAACGCTAGAACAAAGATGAACTTAAAACCACCACGAGGAAGGTCTTTTCTGATTTCTCAGCAGAGAGAAACCAATAGTGATACCACAAATTAGGAGTCATTAACCACTGCAGACGCAGAGTATTTCTATTTTGTATGCAGCATAAATTTAACAAATATGTATCCATATTTATATTTATGCTTACTCTAATGGAGTATGTTTCTCATTCCTTGCCCTGAGCCAAGAAATTGGCTTTATCTTTTCTCATTTATTTATTGCCTAAATTAGATAAGCACTGATGTTGAATGAATTAAAAATATGAATGTGCTTGCCAACTGGACAGCCCTTTGTAGAATGAGTGCAGAACCAAGTTTATCTGGGCATGAGTGAGTCATAGAAAAGTGCTGTCAAGATCCGTGAAACACTGCACAAATAGTTAATAAGAGAATGATGACCTGGGTGTGACATTGTGCATGGCAGAGGCTCCAAAAGAAAAGGGACATTCCCAGGATTCTTGGCTGCCCACAGATGGAATTTCTATTTTCTCTTTGACCCCATGGGGTAAATCAAATCTTGTAATAGAGCATGGGCCACAACCCACATGAAAATGATAATTACATACTCAAACAAAAAGTATGTTGAACACTGGAAGTCTGATTTTGTGTAGGAATCCACTATTAATTTTTTAAATTAATTTTTTTATTTTCAAAATTAATGTATGTTATAAAAGTTCTGAAATTTTAAAAATGTGCGTAGGAGAAAATATAAGTCCTTTGACATTCTAACCCTCTTAAAGTAGATGAGTTACTTTGGCATGTTTACTTTCAAAATGCTTCCAGTTCGTTTCTTTACCATTTGAGCACAGCTTTCTACATTTGGCATATTTATAATCAACAATGCCAATGTCTGAATATGACAGCATTTGGAAAGTGGGAATTGGTGATCTAATTTTTTGTAGATGGGTCTCTGTGTTCACTGAGGAAACTAAGGGATCTCAGGAGACCATCCATCCCAATTTGCCTGACCTGAGCATCTGGGTTAAAGACACACTCTTGGAGAGCAGAGATTACGCCCATGTGCTGAGACTACAGAGAGCAATGAAAGATGTGTGTTTATCACAAGCGTCTCACTCTATGATATTCTACTAGCAGCCTAAATTGTTTAAGACAGAAATTATTTACCAAGAGGTAATGGTCTTGCTGTAACAAAATACCATAAAAATTGTAGAAATGACTTTGAAACTGGGGAATGGGTAGAGACTGGAAGACTTTTGAAGTGCATGCTAGCAAAGTGTAGATTTCTGGGAACAGACTTCCAAAGATGATTCTGGTAAAAGCTCAGAAAGAAAAGAGAGCTGTAGAGAAAGTTTTCAACTTCTTCAGTTCAGTCGCTCAGCTGTGTCCGACTCTTTGCAACCCCATGAACCACAGCACGTCAGTCTTCCTTGTCCATCACCAGCTCCCGGAGTCCACCCAAACTCATGACCGTTGAGTCGGTGATGTTATCCAACCAAATGCCTAAACTGCTGTGAATAGAACATTGGTAGAAACGTGGACAGCAAAGGCCATTCTGATGAAGTCTCAGATGGACATGAGGACATGTTATTGGACAATGATTACAACTTTTATCCTTGTTATAAAATGGCAAATAAATTGGTTGAACTGTGTTTGTGCGCTAGCATTTTGCAGAAAGTAGAACTTTCAAGCAATGAACTTGGATGTTTAGCTGAAGAGATTTTTAAGCAAAGTGTTGAATGGGTCATTTGGGTCTTCCTGGCTGCTTACAGTAAAATGGATAGCAGGCAAATAAATTGCAGATGGAATTGTTAAGCAAAAAGGAACCAGAAATGATCGGTCTGCTCATATGACAAAAATCTGTGTTTGGGAAGGGGCACTAACAATGTGGCAAACCACCCTTTGGGTGAAAGGAGAGCAGAGTGGGTGAGAGCCAGGGCCTTCATCATCTTAGCAAGAACAGGAGTCCATACGAACTGTGCCAGTGAAGCACTGCAAGCTGGGAAATAAGGCAAAGGAAAACTGCCCTTCCAGGCTTCTTAGACCCTACATGATCGACCATATTCAGCTATGAATACGCATTACTGTTTAAGACAAGGGAGGCAGGACGCTGAAGATGCTTCAGAGATCATCAGGGCTGCCACACCCACCGAAGGACCAGGGAGCAGGGGCGGGGTGGGGGAACAGGTCCACTCGACTTCAGTTTCAAAAGGTGGAGCCCAAACCCAGGGCAGCTGTGAGGGCACAGCTGCCTGGCATAGCCACAGACAATTCATAATAAATGAGTGTGATTGATTGTTTTCAAATAGAAGTTTATGGTCACTGAAATATGAATATCAAATAATTCTAACTTATAAAATATACTTCTTTTGATTTTTCCTAACATCATAAAATATAAAATCTCTTCTTCATTTATGTGCCATATAAGAACAGGTTGCAGGCCCAGTTTGACTGGAGGGCTGTAGTATGGTGACCCCTGCTTTAAATTTTCACATGGATTTTAGAATCATATTGCCTTATCTATAAAAATTCATGTCGCTATTTTGTTTCAGATTGCATTAAATCTATTGATGAATTTGAGGATGAATGACATCTTCACTGGATTGACTATTCCAATACACAGACACAGTATGTGTCTCTATTTATAGACCGTCTTTGATTGCTTTCATCTGTGTTTACAGCTTTTAGCATATAGATCCTTTGCATATTTATTAGGTTTTTAACATGGGTAGTCAGCCAAAACACAATTAACATTTTGGGCTGGATAATTCTATGTTATGAATGGTTACCTGTAGCATCACAAAACGCTTAGTGCCATCCTTGGCATCACTTATTAGATGTCAATAGTGTGCATACCCCCATGCAACAACTGAAAATGCCTTCAGACATTGTGAACCAACCCCTTGTTAGGGATCATTTTTATATATATGATTTTATATATATATGTGTGTGTATATATATATAAAGAATCACATATATATAACATAATACTTTAATATAATACTGTATTACATATATAATACTTTAGACAATACTCTTTCAAATACAGAAGTATAACTCATTTTTTCAAGTTGACTTTTAACTTGCAATATTGCTCACTCATGTTTGCATTCTAGGGACTTTTTTGCAGAGCCCTAGGAACTTTCTGGCTTCCCTGGTGTCTCAGTGGTGAGGAATTTGCCTGCCAATGCAGGAGATGTGGGTTCAATCCTAAGGTTGGGAAGATCCCTTGGAGAAGAAAACGGCAACTCACTCCACTATTCCTGCCTGGAAAATCTCATTAACAGAGGAGACTTATGGGCTACAGTCCATGGGGTCACAAAAGAATCAGACACGACTCAGCAACTAAATAATAATAATTTTCTACTTAGGCAATCATATTGTTTACAAACAGAATATTTTATTTCCTCTTTTTTCAAAAATTTTTTCCTTGACTTATTGAAATTGCTAAAGTTCCAGTACAATATTGAATGAGAATCAGGAGGGCAGAAATCCTTGCCTGTTTCCTTACCTTTCAGTTTTTCATTATTAAGTACAGTTTAAGCTGCAGGGCTTTCTTGTTACCTTTATCAGCTCTTTTAAATTCCTAGTTTGATATGAAATTTATTTGCTGTTTTTTAGGAGCCAAGTCATGTTCAACTTTTTGCAACACCATGGACTGCAGCCTTCCAGGCTTCCCTGTCCTACACCATCTCCTGGAGTTTACTCAAACTCATGTCCACTGAGTCAGTGATGCCACCCAACCATCTCATCCTTTGTTGCCCCCTTCTCATCTTGCCCTCATCTTTCCCAGCATCAGGATCTTTTCCAACGAGTCAGCTCTTCTCATCAGGTTGCCAAAGTATCGGAGCTTCAATACAAAGTAAATAAGCCAGCTTACTATGTTCCCTATGTATTCACGAAAGCACTGAGTCCCCAGAGTTTTGATGTGAACACCTGCGCCATCAATCACATCCTCTTATTTGTAACCCAGTACCTCCCAAACACCAACAGAGCCTGCACAGGGCTGGATTTGGGGTTCATAGGGTCGCTTAAGAAAGACATTTTAAAAGACACAGATGTGCATGATCTGAACCTGGGGATGGGGTTCAAGGTGGCACATGTATAAGAACCACTGCTTCAGCTCATATTGTACAGTTTTATTTCCTACAGTCCACAGCAATAGCCTTCATAGCAAACTGCGTTTTGAAGTATATAGAGCATTTGAATATGTACACGTAGGAAAGAGTCATTCAAGCAGTCGTGATAACCAGTCACAGAAACAGTGGCAGCGAAGAGTGCGTCCTGCAGTGAGTCTTGATGACCGCTGGTCCAGCTCGATGGCTGGTTTGCTTGGAGTGTGGAGTACAAGTGCGTTTAGGAAATATCTGGGATGGGAGTGTAGATGGCCTTGCATGTCAAGTACATCCAGGTTCATTGCCCAGGTAAAAGGGAGTCAGTGGAGGTTTTCAAAATGAATGAAGATACGGTAGAGTTATGGGCCAAGGACATACATCTAACTGCCGACTGTAATAATAACTGATGTGTTGTGAATGAACGTGAGAGGCAGAAGGCAGGGTCAACAGGTGAGAGGAACCAAAGGTCAGAGGCGGCCTGGGGAGCACTGGGGAGCACTGGGGAGCAGATATTGGACAGTAGAAGGCGAGGAGGAGGAGATGTGGAGACAATTGCATTTCAGCCACAGATTTCAACTTTTAAGGCCAACTATAAAGTTTAAGTGGGGATCAGTGTTTTAATTCACAAAATCAAAAATCCACACTTAAGATTTACTCAGTGCAGAATATCCTGTGGATACATATTGGATAAATGTGCTAACATTTCCAATGTAAATTTAATTTGCAGTATCTCATTTCTGTATAACTTTTTGAAGACTTCTCAGTCCTTTATTAAATTGCATCAGAATAAATGAGTTAAGAACTTGGATTACTTTCTAGTTCAAGACCTATATGTAATTATCCTCTGTTGTCTTACATTATTGCTTTTTTACCTATGCTATTTCTTAACTTTAAGATTTTATTTCTCATTACCCTGTATCCACACTTAACTTGAGGAAATATAACCAGAACTAACTTCTGGGACAGTCTGTGAGAATTTGAGGACTTGAGGGACATTTTTAATGAGAATTTTTCCAAAGGATAGAAATACAGCAAAGTATGACCAAGGTATCCCTCTAATATACCTCAGTCAATAACCTCTAAGTCTTAATTCACAATATGTCTTTATTTCTGACTGATTTTTTCTCACTTTATGAAGGAGAATTCAACCTTCACATTTTACCATAGCTTTCATTATATGAGCAGTAATGATTTTGATTCTATCCCCTAAGTTTTTTTTTTTTTTTTTTTTTTTTTGCCAGGCCCATTTGCTTTTCCCCTTGGGGGCAAGGAAGCAGGTAGGGTAAAATCATATTTCCCTTTATCTTTCTTCCTTCAGATACAGCTGGTGGCCAGGAGGGCCAATAGGGAAGGTGAGTGTGTGGGGATAACCAACCTTCATTGGTTCCATTTTATGAATGAATAAAAGTTACCAGTTTGAAAGTTTATAAACCTAGCTTCTTTCACAACCACCCCAAAGTGGAAACAATCCAGAAGTTCTTCAACAGGTGAGTGGATTAACAAAGTATGGTACCTCCATACAGTGGAGTACTATTCTTTAACAAAAGGAACAAACCATTGATTCATGTGACAACATAGATAAAATAAATGGATAAAGTTTAATGCATTTTACTACTAAGATTGCTGGGAGGTGATGGAATTCCAGTTGAACTATTTCAAATTCTGAAAGATTTATGCAGTTAAAATGCTGCACTCAGTATGTCAGCAAATTTGGAAAACTCAGCAGTGGCCACAGGACTGGAAAAGGTCAGTTTTCATCCCAATCCTAAAGAAGGGCAATGTCAAATAATGTTCCGCTTACCAAACAGTTGCATTCATTTCACGTGCTGGTAAGGCTATGCTCAAAATCCTTCAAGTTAGGCGTTAGCAGTGTATGAACTGAGAACTTCCAAACATACAAGGTGAGTTTAGAAAAGGCAGAGGAACCAGGGGCAAATTGCCAACATTCCCTGGATCATAGAGAAAGCAAGGGAATTCCAGAAAAACACCTACTTCTGCTTCATCGATTATGTTAAAATCTTTGACTGTGTGGATCACAATTGTGGAAAATTCTTAAAAAGATGGCACTACCAGGCCACCTTACCTGTCTCCTCAGAAACCTATATGTGGGTCAAGAAGCAACAGTTAGAACCAGACTTGGAACAACAGACTGGTTCCAAATTGGGAAAGGAATACATCAAGTCTATATATTGTCACCCTGTTTATTTAACTTATATGCAGAGAATATCGTGCAAAATGCCAGACTGGATGAATCACAAGCTGCTGGAATCAAGATAACTTGGAGAAATATCAGCAATCTCAGATTTGCAGATGATACCACTCTAATGGCAGAAAGTGAAGAGGAACTAAAGAGCCTCTTGATGAAGGTGAAAGAGGAGAATGAAAAAGCTGGCCTAAAACCAACATTCAAAAAACTAAGATCATAGCATCCAGTCCCCTTACTTCATGGCAAACAGAGAGTGAAAAAATGGAAACAGGGACAGACTTTATTTTTTCAAGCTCCAAAATCACTGTGGATGGTGACTCCAGTCATGAAATCAAAATACGCTAGCTCCTTGGAAAAAGCTATGACAGACATAGGCAATGTATCAAAAAGCAGAGACATCACTTTACCTATAAAGGTCCATATAATCAAAGCTATGGTTTTCCCCTGTTGTAGTGTATGGATGTGAGAGTTGGGCCATGAAGAAGGTTGAAGAATTGATGCTTTTGAATGGTGGTGCTGGAGAAGACTCTTGAGAGTCCCTTGGACAGCAAAGAGATCATACCAGTCCATCCTAGAGGAAATCAACCCTGAATATCAATTGGAAGGACTGATGCTGAAGCTGAAGCGCCAGTATTTTGGCCACCTGATGTGAAGAGCTGACTCTTTGGAAAAGACCCTGATGCTGGGAAAGACTGAGGGCAAGAGAAGAAGGGGTGGCAGAGGATGAGATGGTTGGGTGGCATCACTGACTCAATGGACATGAGTTTGAGCAAACTTTGGGGGATAGTGAAGGACAGGGAAGCCCGTGCTTCAGTCCATGGGGTTGCAGAGTCAGACATGACTTAGTGACTGAACAACAAATACAGTTTGTGGTAATTATGCCTCCTTACTACCTACTGTGAATCCTGCAGGTAACCATGAAACCTGGGCTGAGAAACAATGGACATCATGTTGAAAAATATTATAGACAATGGACAGCAAGGCTGGACATCTAGACTAAGATTCTTAGGAGAGTACTTGTAGATAATAGAGAGTGTTGCACATATTTGACCAGAAAAATATGTCTATCAAGCCACAGCTTATACAAAAAATTGTGTTTTTTTTTTAGCTATTCCTAGGATAGACTGTAGAAGATAAAAGTAATATGATGAATTAATAAATTATTATAGGTGTTTGGATTAAAGAATATGAGCAGACAGTAGGAGGGCAAAAGAAGAAATTGATTTTTATAAGAAGGATTTATAAGGAAATAGATTAACATGGGAGTACTCAAAGTCTGCAATAACTGAAAGGCATCTGAAGAATGACCTACATTTTAGAGATTGAGAAAATAGGAGAAAGAAGCCTGCAGGGGCAGTTGCTTTCAGAAATGACAATGATTTTTACTCCAAGAACATTTGCAGTGTTTACTGCCAACAGAAAGAGAGAACCCAGTAGGAGCTAGATAGAAAGTGCATGCCTGGGGCACACAGCCTTTGGTGTGGTGGAGGTGACCTAAGTTCCATTTTCCTTCTCTTTCACTGAGGGAGAAGGCTTATCTGGTCTTTCCCTCTGGAAGGTCACAAAGACCTTTGTGACAAGACTGGGAGGCATGGGTAAGGCCTGGACACAGCGGTGGAGAGCAGGTCTTCCTCGCTGCCTACCCCTCTGACTTCATCAGAGCAGCAACTGCCCAGTCTTCCCATCCTCAGAGGTCTTTGGAACCAGGTGATGTGCAACACTTTATGCTCAGGTCGTTTTCTCTGCTTGAGTACCCCAGCTGCCTGAAAGGGAAGCGGCAACACCACAGATGCAGGAATCAGTAACGCTCAAAACTCTGAAAACTAGTGTTTCACTTTGCTGTCTATCCAGTCTTTATGACCACCGTCTTAGAATCAGGGATTCGGGACAAGATGTGGACGATGACTAGAGTCACTTTGACTTGCACCCCCAGCACTCAGGACAGCACAAAGCTGTGAGATATGCTCACAGCAATTTTGAAATGAAGTTGTTTCAAGCTCATTAAAAGCAGCTTTCTACCGATGGGAGTGCCCAGGATCCCGAGTGTCCAGGACACTATGAACCCACGATCCCTTTCTATGCATGGGATTGTACAATCTCCTGTTTGTCTTTTTAACTATTGGTTTTAAGTAAAGTATGTCTTTTTGCCCTATTGTTTTTACTGAAAGACTATTTTTTAGTCAAGTTTGTCAGTCTCCAAAATGCCTCCCACACCATATTGCTATGAAAAATTCCCTGAGATTTTTATACTACTTACAAGGTGTTAAGCTTTATAAAAATTTTTTTAATTGGAAATACATTTTTACTTAGACAAATTTCACTTAAATTTGCAGAAGAGTTTTCAGGAGCACAAAGGGTTTCTTTATATCCTTCATTCAGATTCCCCTAGTGTTACCTTACATAACCATTGGACATTTATCAATTCTAAGAAATTAACATTGCTACATTACTATCAACTAAAGTTTATTTGAATGTAACCCATTTTTCCACTGATTTCTCAAGACCACACACTGCATTTAGTCATCACATTTCTAAATTTTTTTTTAATCAGACAGTTTATCAATCTGTCCTATTTCTCCTGATGCTTTTGAAGAATACTGGTCAGGTATCTTGTAAAATGTCCTTCAGTTTGGGTTTGTCTATTGTTATCCCTTGATTAGATGGAGTTTGGAAAAATTGGAGGGAGAATTTATTTTTATAAAAATACAGTAAGGGTGATTTGCCTGTCTCATCACATTTTATCAGAAGATGTATGATTTCAAAATGATTTATTACTGGTACCCTTTTTAATTTAGTCACTAGGTTAATTGGTGTCTGCCCATATTTTCTGCTATAAAGTTATTATTTTTTCCTTTCTGTTCTCTATTTATTAGAAGACAGTCACAGTCCAGCCCACACTTAACAGAGGGGGATTAACCTTCACCTCTTGGAGAGAGAAATAACAAAGAACCTGCAGGCATATGTCACAATCACCACAGTGATTAACAAATAGTTGGCATTCATCCATGGGTATTGCCTGCAACAATGTAACTGTGATGTTCTAACAGTAATTTTCTGTTTTCTTCATTCTGCCCACATTTATTAATTGGAATTCTTCTATAAGAAAGCTTTTTCCCTTTTCCCCTCTTTATTTATTTAGTTATTGGAGACAGAATTGAACTCTAAATAGATTAAAGAGCAAAAGTAAGAAAAAAATAACAAAGCTAACCTAAGGATAAGGAAAACAATATAAATACACCAAAAACATTAAAGACAATTAACATTTTTAATCAACAGTTGATACCCATAGAGTGCTTTAAAACAATTTAACAGACAGGAAACAACATATATGAAGCATACTGTAAATTTTGGAGACATATGTAAAAGACAATAAATCAAAGTCTAGCATATCTAAAAATTCTTGCAAATGAACTACCAAGATGATGACAACAACAACAAGATGACAACAACAAATAACAACACAAAAGCAGAAAAGTTAAGGAGTTCCTATTTTTTTTCCATTTATTTTTATTAGTTGGAGGCTAATTACTTTACAATATTGTAGTGGTTTTTGCCATACATTGACATGAATCAGCCATGGATTTACATGTGTTCCCCATCCCAATCCCCCCCCTCCCACCTCCCTCTGCATCCCATCCCTCTGGGTCTTCCCAGTGCACCAGCCCTGAGCACTTGTCTCATGCATCCAACCTGGGCTGGTGATCTGTTTCACCCTTGATAGTATACACCAGCCCAGGAGTTCCTATTTTTAAAAATCAACAAAGGATATGGATGGGCAATCACCGGAAAACTACTTTAAAATTCCATTTGATAAACTAAGATACGTAAATTAAAGCAACGAGATACAAGGATCTTGTCAGTCAGCCTTGAGGACGTGAGTTACAATATGGATGCGGATCCTCTGTTCTAGCTCAGCTTGGAGAAGACTGTTGACACACAAGTTGGAATGCTTCTGATAGCCAACCTTGCAGAGTGCTTCAGAATGACAGAATTTCCTTTGTAAGAATGACAAAGGACGTGTCAGTGTTTTGCACTTAGACCGACAACTTAATATTGTTAGCCTAGAAAATTCTGAGAAGACAACTGTGGTTCTCCTTGCTTGTGGTTTTTTATTCTAGTCACCAACATGCACCTCAGGTTGTTTGAACTGGTCAAGAACTACGTGAACGCAATAGGAAAATATACAGTTAGACAAGGCACAATTTATCCTGTCAGCAAGGTATATAAGAAGCATCAAACTCTTCTTTGCCCATTGCCGAGTTATCATTGCATATCTTGCCACCAAGAATTCAAAGCAGGTGGAAGTGTGTGCATGGGAAAGACTTCAGAAGGAGTGGCTAGAGACTGCTCAGGTGCTCAGACACCATCGAGAGAAATTGGAGACTAGTAGCTGTGATAACCGGAAGGACTCACCTATGCCAGAAAGACCTGAATGGAGGAGGAAGTTGGCTGAACAAAGCCAAGATTTTAATCAAAAGAAATCCGTGGGTCAGAAGCAAAAGGTGTCCAAAGGTAACATTGCTGTGTGGGGCAGATTTATTGGGGTCCTTTGGTGATCCCAACTTGCAGAAGAATGAGGATTTCACCCAAATTGTAAGAAAGTACGAGCTCATAGGTATTACCCAGGCAGGGACTGTTGTTCAGAAATTCATCTGTGAACCAGATGTTCTGTGAAAACATCAGAACAACATTCTTCTGGTGAATGAATGGATCACCAATGACATCTTATTCACAAAGACCCAGCAAGGCCTCAGAAGGAGTTAGAGCATTCACTACTTGGTACTAGATCTTGTCCAAGAGTATACTGAAAAGCATAATTTTTATGACTCCAAGAGTGAAGAAAGGCATTTTGGGGTGATACTGGCTCCTTTGCAGAAAGACAGTGTGGATTCTAAGTCGTAAAAAATTCTACAGCATGATATTTTGGACTTCCTTTTGGGAATTTGAGACAATCAAAGTGTTAGTAACTGGGGAAAAGAATTGTGATCCTGTCTCTTAAACTAAAACTTAAAATTTTGATAAAAATCAGTAGTAAATTAAAATCAGTTTTGTCTCTCTATCAGAGTTGCTAAGGTGAATGTTTTCAATATGGTCTCTCTTTTTCGGGATGTACAAATCTTTTTATCTTTATTTTTGTTTTTCCAGCTGTGTTGGGATATAATTGACATATAGCACTGCCTAAACTTACAGTATAATTATTTAATTTAAATACATCATGAAATGATTACTGCAATAAGTTTAGAGAGTATCATTTTCTCATATAGATACAAAGTAAAAAGAAAAAAAATGTTTCCTTGTGATGTGAATTCTAGGAATTACTCTCTTAACAACTGTCATATATAACACAGCAGTGTTATTTATATTGATCCTGTTGTACATTACAGCCTTTGTACTTTTTATCTTATAACTGGAAGTTTGTACCCTTTGATTCCCTTCATCCAATTCGCCCCATCTCTGGTAACCTCAAATCAGATCTCTTTCTCTAGGAGTTTTTCTGTTTGGTTTTTGAAGTGTAATTGACCCACAACACTGTACACCTCACAATGATTCAGTACTTTTATACATTACAGAGTGATTACCATTGCTTTAGCTTTAAAACAAGGGATCCACAGCACTAAAGCCAGAAGAACATTTAATCAAACTAACTACAAAAAGAATTCAAAACGAACACCCTGGCTTTACCACATAAGAGAAGCAGAGTGCCAAGCAAGGGTGCATTTAAGATCCTAACTTCAGTGATGAAGAGAACTAACATTCTATGCATACCTTTTTCTGTGCAGTCTTCCCCCAGGATAGCCAAAGAAGTAATTCTTAAAACAGCAGTCTTGTAAAATGCACCACTGATCAGTCATCTCCAGCTCTGCAAAATACAGGCTGTGAATGCTTCTGGCAAAAACTTTATACCTATAATTTGTTCTCCAGCACACATCTGAAAGCCAATGAAACTTTGCCAAGACACACTTGCCAGCAGCACCACCTTTGGAGGAAGGGAGAGGGGTCTAAGACCTATAGAAAGTTGCACAGGTGTTTTTGATGCCACCCCCCCCCCCCCAGAGGTAGAAAGCCTCTCCCTTATATGTCTTATGTACATTCTCTTCACACTAATCTGTTGTGGCTCATGTTCTAGTACTGGTCATCCACCATCTGTCTTTAGGAACAACTTCAAAGATGACATCATCCTTCCTAGAACAGAGGAACCACAGAGAATGAGAGATCTTCCTCAAGGATTTTATGAAATATGAATGCTTTTAGCCTTTCCTGAGAGCTTAATCATCAAAAAGATGAAAGGACATGAGAAATATCACACTGGCTCACCCTGGAAGATCCTTTGGCTCAGGATTTGGGGCACTGATGAGTGACTTGTGGAAGAGTACCCAGTGATCTCAATCCAAAACTCTGGAGTTTCTGAAGAGCACTACTATTTCTATTTCAGCTAACTGTGAATCTGCCATTTGTTAATTTAAGGAGAAAAAGGGTCTATTTTCTTATGCTTTTTTTCTTCTTGTCCTTTTATATAGACTCTAATCAAAGTAGAATTCCCAAATAATAATTAAAGTCATTGTTGTTGTTTAGTTGCTAGGTCGTGTCCGACTTATAACCCCATGGACTGTGGCCCTCCATGCTCCTATCTCCATGAGATTCTCCAGGCAAGAATACTGAAATAGGTAGCCATTTCCTTCCCCAGGGCATCTTCCCAACTCAGGGATTGGATCTGGTATTCTACATTGGCAGGCAGATTCTTCACCACCAAATCACCAGGGAAGCCCAGTTTAGCTTTATACTAAAACATAAGCTTGTTACATAATTTTCTATTGACTAAAATTTTGTGGAGGGTTCACCAACTTACAAAGCAAGAGGACCAAGTTAACTTTTTATATAATAGTTTATATTCATGAAAGTCATTCTGTGATAGAAACAGGACTAAAGTTAAATTTGCAATGAAAATGGAATAATTTACTTTTTTGCAATTTCTATTTCATACCTACACCTGATGAAGGGTTTATAATTCTGCAGAGAAAAAAATACTTAAAACTGTTCAATCATATAGTCAGATCTGAATCTATAGTTTAAAAAGGGAAAATGTTAAATAAAGCAAATGCAAAAATAGCAACAACAATGAGCTACACTTCACATCCATCAAAATAACAAATAAGGCCAATATAGAGGAACTGTGGCTCCCGAGGCATGCTGGATGCAGAGAAATTGAAGATGTGGTCGACCAGATTTTGGAAATAACTACAACAGGAGGTCTGAAAAACAAAGAGATTGTTTTCATCTCATCAGTCCCAGATGAAGAGGTCAAGCCGTAAGCTTTTGGAGTGTGAGCACTGCCTCCGAGACCTTAGACTACCAGAGGACTAGCCCCAGGGAGTATCAAATAGCGAGAACTCATACCAAAAAAAGCCCTGTGCAGGGCACCTCATCTAAACAACAAGCAAAACAAAAATATAAAAAAGTCATCAGCAGACAGGATTACCACCTCACTCAGCTTTGCCCATCAGAGGGGAAAAAAGGAAAAAAAAAAAAAAAAAAACTCAGCACAAATCTCACCTTATACGAAGCTTACACAAACCACTGGACTAACCTTAGGAGGGCAGAAATCAAAAGGAAGAAAGAACTCAACCTTGAAACCTGGGAAAATGAGACCTCAAACACAATAAGTTAAAAAAAAAATGAAAAGGCAGAGAGATACTACACAAATGAAGGAACAAACTAGAAACACAGAAGTCCAAATAAATGAAGAGGAAATAGGCAAATTACCTGAAAAAGAATTCAGAATAATGATAGTAAAGATGATCAAAAACCTTGAAAACAGAATGGAGAAAATGAAACAATCAATTAACAAAGACCTAGAAGAATTAAAGAACAAGCATACAGGGACAAACAACACAATTACTGAAATTAAAAATACTCTAGAAGGAATCAATAGAAGAATATCTGAAACAGAAGAACGAATCAGTGAGCTGAAAGATAAAATGGTGGCAATAACTTCTGAAGAGCAGATAAAGCAAAAAGAATGAAAAGAACTGAGAATAGTCTCAGAGACCTCTGGGAAAATATCAAACCCAGCAACATTTGAATTATAGGAGTACCAGAAGAAGAAAAGAAAAAGGGTATGAGAAAATTTTTGAAGTGATTGTAGTTGAAAATTTCCCCAACATGGAAAAGTAAATAGTCAATCAAGTCCAAGAGGTGCAGAGTCCCATACAGGATAAACCCAAGGAGAAACACACCAAGACACATACTAATCAAACTAACAAAGACTAAACACAAAGAAAAAAATATTAAAAGCAGCAAGAGAAAAGCAACAAGTAACATTCAAGGGAAACCCCATATGTTTAACAGCTAATCTTTCAGCAGAAACTACACACCAGAAGAGAATGGCAGGATACATTTAGAGTACTGAAAGGGAAAAATCTACAACCAAGATTTCTGTACCCAGAAAGGATCTATTTCAAAATTGATGGAGAAATAAAAAGCTTTTCAGACAAGCAAAAGATAAGAGAATTCAGTACTACCAAACCAGCTTTACAACAAATGTTAAAGGGAATCATAGAGTCAAGAAATACAAGAGAAGAAAAAGATCTACAAAATCAACCCCAAACAATTAAGAAAATGCAATAGGAATATGTATATCAATAATTACTTTAAATGTAAATAAATTACATGCTTCAACCAAAAGACACAGACTAGCTGAATAGATACAAAAACAACACCCATATATACGCTGTCTACAAGAGACCCACTTCAGACCTAAAGACACATATAGACTGAAAGTGAGAGGATGGAAAAAATATATTCCATGCAAATGGGAAGCAAAAGAAAGCTGGAGTAGCAATCTTCATATCAAACAAAATAGAGCTTAAGATAAAGAAGATATAAGAGATAAGGAAGATTATAAGGAAGGACAGTACAGAATGATCAAGGGATCTGTCCAAGAGGAAGACATAACAATTGTAAATACCTATGCACCCAACATAGGAGCACCTTAATACATAAGACAAACACTAACAAGACATAAAAGGAGAAACTGACAGTAACACAATAATAGCAGGAGACTTTAACACCCCACTCACACCAATGGAGAGATCATCAAAACAGAAAATTAATAAGGAAACACAAGTCTTAAATGATACATTAGATGAGATGGATCTCATTGACATCTTCAGGACATTCCATCCAAATGCAGAAGAATGCACCTTCTTTAAAAGTGCACATAGAACATTCTCCAGGATAGATCACATCTTGGGTCATAAATCAAACCCCAGTAAATTTAAGAAAATTGAAATCCTATTAAGCATCTTTCCTGACCACAACACTATGAGACTAGATCTCAAGTACAAGAAAAAAACTGTAAAAAACACAAACACATAGAGATTAAACAATATGTTTCCAAATAACCAACAGGTTACTGAAGAAATCAAAATGGAAATAAAAAATTTCTAGAAACAAATGACAATGAAAACATGACAATTCAAAACCTATGGGATGTAGCAAAAGCAGTTTTTTTTTTTCATTTATTTTTATTAGTTGGAGGCTAATTACTTTACAATACGTAGTGGTTTTTGTCATACATTGACATGAATCAGCCATGGATTTACATGTATTCCCCATCCCGATCTTCTAAAAGGGAAGATTTTAGCAATACAATCGTACCTCAAGAAACAAGAAAATCATCGAATAGACAAACTAACTTTACACCTAAAACAGCTGGGAAAAGATGAACAAAAAAAAAAATTAGTAGAAGGAAATAAATCATAAAGATCCAAGCAAAAAGAAATGAAAGAAACAATAGTAAAGATTAATAAAACTAAAAGCTGGTTCTTTGAGAAGATAAACAAAATTGACAAAACTTTGGCCAGACTCATCAAGAAAAAAAGAGAGAAGAATCAAATCAACAAAACTAGAAATGAAAAAGAAGAGGTTACAACAGATAATGCAGAAATACAAAAGACTATAAGAGGCTATTATGAACAATATATGGCAATAAAATGGATAACCTGGAAGAAATGGACAGATTCTTAGAAAAGTTCAATCTTCCAAGACTGAACCAGGAACAAACAGAAATTATGAACAACCCAATTACAAGCACTGAAACTGAAGTTGTGATAAAAAAAATCTCCCCAAAAACAAAAGCCCAGGACCAGATGGCTTCACAGGAGAATTCTATCAAATATTTGGAGAAGAGCTAATGCCTATCCTTCTAAAACACTTTCAAAAAATTGCAGAGGAAGGAACACTTTCAAACTCATTCTACGAGGCTACCATCACCCTGATACAAAAACCAGACAAAGACAACACACAAAAAGAAAACTACAGGCCAATATCACTGATGAACATAGATGCAAAAATCCTCAACAAAATTTTAGCAGAATTCAGCAACACATCAAAAAGCTCATACACCATGATCAAGTTGGGTTTATTCCAGGGATGGAAGGATTCTTTAACATATGCAAATTGATCAATGTGATATCCCATATTAACAAATTGAAAGATAAAAACCATATGATCATCTCAATAGATGCAGAAAAAGCCTTTGACAAAATTCAGTACCCATTTATGATTAAAACTCTTCAAAAAAATGGGCATAGAAGGAACCTACCTCAACTTAGTAAGGGCCATATATGATAAGCCTACAGCAAACATTATTCTCAATGGTGAAAAACTGAAAGCATTCCCCCTAAGATCAGGAACAAGACAAGGGTGTCCACTTTCCTCACTATTATTCAAAACAGTTCTGGAAGTCCTAGCTACAACAATCAGAGAAGAAAAAGAAATAAAAGGAATCCAGATAGGAAAAGAAGAAGTAAAGCTCTCACTGTTTGCAGATGACATGATACTGTACATAGAAAACCCTAAAGATAGTATTAGAAAATTACTAGAGCTAATCAGTGAATTTAGCAAAGTTACAGGATACAAAATCAATACACAGAAATCACTTGCATTTCTATATACTAACAATTGATGAATCAGAAAGAGAAATTAAGGAATCAATCCCATTCACCATTGCAACAAAAAGAATAAAATATCTAGGAATAAACTTACCTAAGGAGACAAAAGAATTATACACAGAAAATTATAAGACACTGATGAAAGGAATCAAAGACAACATAAACAAATGGTGAGATATTCCTTGTTCCTGGGTAGGAAGAATCAGTATTGTGAAAATGACTATACTACCAAATGCAAGCTACAGATTCAATGAGATCCCTATCAAATTACCAATGGCATTTTTCACAGAACTAGAACAAAAAATTTCACAATTCATATGGAAACATAAAAGACCCCGAATAGCCAAAGCAGTCTTGAGAAAGAGGAATGGAGCTGGAGGAATCCACCTTCCTGACTTCAGACTATACTACAAAGCTACAGTCATCAGGACAGTATGGTGCTGGCACAGAAACAGAAATACAGACCAATGGAACAAGATAGAAACTCCAGAAATAAATCCATGTGCCTAAGGGTACCATATTTTTGACAAAAGAGTCAAGAATATACAATGGGGCAAAGACAGCCTTTTCAATAAATGGTGCTGGGAAAACTGGACAGCTACATGTAAAAGAATGAAATCAGAACACTTCCTAACACCATACACAAAGATAAACTCAAAATGGATTAAAGACCTAAATGGAAGACCAGAAACTATAAAACTCTTAAAGGAAAACATAGGCAGAACACTCGATGACATAAATCAAAGCAAGATCCTCTATGACCCACCTCCTAGAGCCATGGAAATAAAAATAAAAGTAAACAAGTGAGACTTGATTAAATTTAAAAGTTTTTTTCACAGCAAAGGAAATTATAAGCAAGGTGAAAAGACAACCCTCAGAATGGGAGAAAATAATAGCAAATTAAACAACTGACAAAGGATTAATTTCCAAAATATACAAGCAACTCATACAACTCAATACTAGAAAAACAAACAACCCAATCAAAAAATGGGGAAAAGATCTAAGCAGACATTTCTCCAAAGAAGACATACAGATGGCTAACAAACACATGAAAACATGCTCAACATCGCTCATTATTAGAGAAGTGCAAATCAAAACTTCTATGAGACATCATCTCATACCCTTCAGAATGGACATCATCAAAAAGTCTACAAACAATAAATGCTGGAGAGGGTGTGGAGAAAAGGGAATGCTCTTGCACTGTTGGTGGGAATGTAAATTGATACAGCCACTATGGAAGACAGTATGGAGATTCCTTAAAAAACTAGGAATAAAGCCACCATATAACCCAGCAATCCCACTCCTAGGCATGTACCCTGAGGAGACCAAAACTGAAAAAGACACATGTATCCCACTGTTCACTGCAGCACTATTTACAATAGCTAGAACATGGAAGCAACATAGAGGTCCACTGACAGATGAGTGGATAAAGAAGTTGTGTTACATATACACAATGGAGCTTTACTCAGCCACGAAAAGGAACACATTTGAGTCAGTTATAATGAAGTGGATGAACCTAGAGCCTATTATACAGAGCCTGTTATACAGAAGTAAGTCAGAAAGAGAAAGATAAGTATCGTGTCTAACACATACATATGGAACCTAGAAAAATGGTACTGAAGAATTTATTTACAGGGCAGCAATGGAGAAACAGACATAGAGAATAGACTTATGGACATGGGAGAGGGAAGGAGAGGGTGAGATGTATGGGAAGAGTACCATGGAAACTTAATTACCATATGCAAAACAGATAGCCAATGGGAATTTGCTGTGTGGCTCAGGAAACTCAAACAGGGGCTCAGTATCAACCTAGAGGAGTGGGATGGGGAGGGAGATGGGAGGGAGCTTCAAAAGGGAGGGGATATATGTATACTTATGGCTGATTTATGTTGAGGTTTGACAGAAAACAACAAAATTCTGTAAAGCAATTATCCTTCTATTAAAAAATAAATTAAAAAATAAAATTAATGACCTGAAAAAAAGACAAATAAGATGGATAATAATAATATGTGTTGGCCCAAGATGTGAAGAAGCAGAATTTTTCAAGCCCTTCTATGTGAGTGTAAATTACAGAGCATTCTGGAAAACTCTCGTCTTTCACCTTCATCAAGAGGCTATTTAGTTCCTCTTTGCTTTTTGCCGTAAAGGTGTTGTCTTCTGCATATCTGAGGTTACTGATATTTCTCCCAGCAATCTGGATTCCAGCTTGTGTTTCATCCAGTCTGGCATTTCACATGATGTATTCTGCATATAAATTAAATAAGCAGGCTGACAATATACAGCCTTGAGGCACTCCTTACCTGGTTTTGGACCAGCCCATTGTTCCATGTCCAGCACTAAGGGTTATCCTAATGGAGAATCATTAACACGGATTAAAAGCACACGCTCAAAACAATCACATATTTCACAAGGCATATACCAAACATACTAAAGTGAGAGTTTTTGTGGAAAAAGGAATAGAAATAGTATGAGGATGAAGGTAGAAAAATAACATAAGAAACCACTGGTCTTTTGCATACACTAGATTATATTACTCTGTACTAAAGAATTTGATTAGCTTGATTTTAAGTAACTGAGTGAATTTTTTTTTAATTAAGAAACTTTACTATACAAATGCCCTAGGGCACAGGAGAAGCCAGTACCTACAGAGAACTGGGTGAAGACAGAAAATCCCACAGATACATATACACCATGGAATATTACTCAGCCATTAAAAAGAATTCATTTGAATCAGTTCTAATGACATGGATCAAACTGGAGCCCATCATACAGAGTGAAGTAAGCCAGAAAGATAAAGACCAATACAGTATACTAACTGATATATATGGAATTTAGAAAGATGGTAGTGATAACCCTATATGCAAAACAGAAAAAGAGACACAGATGTACAGAACAGAATTTTGGACTCTGTGGGAGAAGGCGAGGGTGGGATGTTTCGAGAGAACAGCATCGAAACATGTATATTATCTAGGGTGAAACAGATCACCAGCCCAGGCTGGATGCATGAGACAAGTGCTCCGGGCCTGGTGCACTGGGAAGACCCAGAGGGATCGGGTGGAGAGGGAGGTGGGAGGGGGATCGGGATGGGGAATACATGTAAATCACTGTAAAGTAATTAGCCTCCAACTAATAAAAATAAATGGAAAAAAGAAAAAAAAGAAAAAGAAAATCCCACAGAGAGTATATTCAGGATATAGATAAATAAAGTGTGGTCTAGCCATATAACAAAATATTACTCAGCTATAATATGTAATAAAATTCTGAGACAAGCTGCAACAAGCTGCAACATGGATGACCTCAAAAAAAAAACAAAGGTAAGTAAAGAAGGCTAACGCTAAAGGTCACATATTTAAAATTCCATTTACATGAAACATCGAAAATAGGCACATCTATAGAGACAGAAAACAGATTAGTGGCTGCCAGAGGCTGAGAGAGAAAGGGATAGGACGTGACTGTTTAATGGTATGGGATCTCCTTAAATCTGCCTGCAATGCAGGCCCGGCTCGATCCCTGGGTCAGGAAGCTCCCTGGAGGATGGCATGGCAACCCAGTCCAGTGATCTAGGCTGGAGAATCCCCACGGACAGAGGAGCCTGGTGGACTACAGCCCACGGGGTCACAAAGAGTCCAACACGACTGAGTGACTAAGCACACAGGGGTAATGGTTGCACAAAATCATGAATGAACTAAGTTCCAATGAATTGTATACTTTAAAATGGTAAACTACATGTCATATGAACTTTACCTCAATAAAAAAAAACATAAACTTCACAGATATCAGGCGAAAGGGTAGATAACTTCTCTCTGAAGAAATGTAGCCTTATTGTAAATTCAATTAATCTCAGTCTTCAAAACAGGAGGAAGCCCATCTCCCAGACTGGATCATTTAAAGGAGAAGCAGAATACATTTCATGTCTTTGTAATGTGTTTTTGGACCAGGGTGCATATAATGGATTTCAATAATGTTTTTGACTGTTTTATTATGTTTTCATTAATGATATGTGTCTCACTTTACCAACAAAGGTCCACATATTCAAAGCTATGGTTTTTCCAGTAGTCATGTGTGGATGTGAGAGTTGGACCATAAGGAAGGGTGAGCACCAAAGAACTGATGCTTTGGCCACCTGATACAAAGAGCTGGCTCACTGGAAAAGACTCCAATGCTGGGAAAGAGTAAAGACAGGAGGAGAAGGGGGCAACAGAGGATGAAATGGTTGGATGGCATCACTGACTCAATGGACATGAGTTTGAGGAAACTCTGGGAGACAGTGAAGGATACGGGAGCCTGGTGTGCTGCATTCCATGGGGCTGCAAAGAGTCAGACACCACTTAGTGACTGAATAACAACACCAACTAGTTCTTTCAGTGGTTGTATATATATGTGGTTATTATCCATAATGGGCATGCAAAGTTGCTTCAGTCTTGTCCAACTCTTTGGGACGCTATGGACTGTAGCCTGCCAGGCTCCTTTGTTCATGGGATTCTCCAGGTGAAAACACTGGAGTGGGTTGCTGTGCCTCCCTCCAGGAATCAAACCTGCATCTCGTGTGTCTCCTGCATTGGCAGGTGGGTTCTTGACCACTATCGCTGCCTGGGAAACCCTATTATCCATAATACATAAGTATGTTTATGAATTATATAATTATTGCACACATTAAATACAATTTTATCATTATAATGAACACTATACCTATACAATTGACCCTTGGCTATCTCAGCAGCCCACCAAAGCTCCTCTGTCCTTGGGATTTTCCAGGAAAGAAACAGGAGTGGGTTGCTATTTCCTACTCTAATACTTTATGATATGTGTATGTATATATAGCCACACTTCTAGACACTGGGGGAGTGTGACATTGGAAGTGGAGTTTGATACCTTATCCTGGAGACTCATGCAGGTTTTGTTAAGGGTCTTCTTTTTAGCTCATAAACAATGGAAAGCCATTAGATGTATTATGAAGGGGGGTGACCAATTGGATAAACATTTTTAAAAGACTACTCCAGCTGTGATTGGAAAAGAGATGACAGGAGTCAAATGTGGTTGCAGGTGAAACAGTTATGAGTTTCCTGCTGAAGTCAAAGAAAACAGGTACCTTGGATTTGATTGATAACAAAGAAGAAGAATTTATGTAGCCAAATTTGAAATATACTTATGAAAGATCAGGATAACTGCATATTAAGAGACAAAGATGTCAGACATGACTGCTGGGGTTTTAGTTAGCCTAACCTATTAGATAATATTGCCAATTGTGTGATCATGCATTCAATTTCAAATATGGCAGAGTGGATGTGTATTTGATGATCCCTAACATGGCTGACAAGTGATCAATACTTTCAAGTTGAGGCTGAGGCTGTATGATTGCTCAGCCCATAGTTGTTAACTGAAGTCACAGGCATGGGAGTGATGGATTATAGCATTTTAAAGCGAAACCAGCATGCATTTCTGGTTAATGACTTGGGGAAGGATCTTCAAGCATATGTGAATTTAAGTTTTTATGCCAATATTTAAGTTAAAGGGAGTAAGTAGTTAACATTTAGTCCAAACTCAAACTTGTATTTGAATATCATCCAACGTTTTCAGCCTTTTGTCACATTCTAATTAGTTCTGTATAACAAGTACCAAATCCTTTTTCTCAACCAGGGCGAATCTGTAAAAATCTTACCATGTTTATTCCCATTAAAAATAAAACACTACAGGAACCTACGCCCTGAAGGAGGAAAATCCCATAACCCTTGGCTTTCTGTCTCCTTATGGCTTGTTGTCCTTGCCCTGGGCTGGCTCCTGATAGCCAGATTCATGTTTAAATCTTCACGACAAGACCAACTGCTGGCTGCTTCTGTGTGGACTAGATATATGAGCTTTCAAAGAGAATTCTGTTTCCTTAACAAATGAAAAAGCTGTGGGGACTTCCCTGGTGGTCCCAATGCAAGGTGCCTGGGTTCAGTCCCTGGTCGGGGAACAAGATCCCACATGTCACAGCTAAGAAATCCCCGATGACACAACTACAGAGAGACAGACCTTTCCAGATAAGCAGACGGTGAAGGACTTCATCACCAATGAATCAATCTTACAAGAAATGTTAAAGGAAGCTCTACAAGCTGAAATAGAAAGATGTTAATTAGTAAAGAAAAATACATCAAAGTATAAAACTCCCTGGGACAGATAAGTAAACAGTTAGATTGAGAAAACTCCAATGTTGTAAAGCTAGTGAGTGAAACATTTATATAACAGATCACTCATAAGTCATGTAAGTATACCATTCATAATTCCAGTATGAAGAAAGAGATTAAAGTATTAAAAATAAGCATAACCATAAAAAACTAAAGGAACCATATTTAAAGAATTAGATGACAATATGATAATAAGGCAACAAATAGAGAAACTCAATGAACAGCTACAAATTGATTAAAACTGAAGCAAATACAAATTCTGGAACTGAAAACTATGATAGTTGAAATGAAAAAAATGATTAGAGAAGTTCAACAGCGCATGTAAGATGGTAGACAAAAGACTGTAAACTTGAAGATGGATTAATAGAAATCAATGTAAAAAAATGAAAATATTTTGAGAAAAAATGAGCTAGGGGACCCATTAAGCACACTGGCATATGTGGAAAGAGTATCAGAAAACAGGAAGAAAAACAATACTTGTAGACATAATGACTGGAAATGTACCAAGTCTAATGGAAAACATTAAAAGACAAAACATTAGGAAGATGGCAAAATAAAAATATTCTCAGATAAACAAAGACCAGGAGAATTTTCTGCTAACATTCCAACTTATAATGATTACTGAATAATTAAAGGAAGACATTTGAACAGGAAAAAAAAAAGCTTGATTCTCTTAGATTTGAAATTTGAAAATTTACTGGACTGATTCATTAAAGATGAGTGTGTATCTGTACAAAATGTTCCAAAAGTTTTTGTTAAGTTTATTAATTTTAGAAACAAAGATGTTGGAAACTTATGAAAAATTTACTTTGAAGCTTAACTATTAGAATTTGTTTTATACTTCATAACTTTTAAATTTCATGTGGTTATTGATTTAATTTTAAGACCCTGTATCTACATCTAGTGAAAATTAAATGAAATTTTACAATTTTCTTAATATTTCCAAAATTCACATGGCTAAAAAATATGAAAGAAATTTTAGTTCCATGCCTAGGTCGATGCAAGGCACAAATATACTATGTGGAAAATTTGGAGTTACAGACAAGGGAATCCTGAGAGTAAGAATTCCTGGAATCAACCAAAACTATAGGGACAACTCCAGATTTTTAAAAGCCATTTATGGGGCTCAAGTAGAGATTTGGGAAAAAAAAAAAAAAGAAAAAAACAGTATTGTCTGAGTTCCAGATGGGATGAATTGAAACTAGACTAATATTTCTGTCTAACAGGATGAGAAGGTAGGACGGGAAGGCTCAGAGAAGGGAGATGAATGAAGCTGTGGGGATGGATGGTTAGGGAGGGGCTGTAGTCCAGCCGCCACCTCCTCTGCTAATCCCTCTCACCCCCGAGGGCCCTTTGTGACGGGACCACAGGTCTAGGATGCAAGCCTAGTACTTTAGTCCCCAGGTGCACACCCTGGCTCAGTTGCCTGAGGGCAGTGGTGTGATTCAGATGATGGAGAATCTGCTCTTTTCTCTGAAAAGCACTTTTGATACTTGGCTGAACTCCAGCTCCCCTTTCTGGGCGATCGATACCATCCTTGCCTTTCTATGTGGACTGGGGCTCTTTTTCCTGATCCTTCCCTACCTGGAGAATAACCCATCCTTTGCTCCCCCTAGGAAACATGGAAACATCAGGAAGGTAAGGAAACTTTGCCCAGGCCCACAAGCACATGATTCTTTCTTCTTTTCTGTTATTATTTCCACTTTTCTAAACCAACTAGAGACTTTTGAAATGAGAAAGAACAGGGCATCTATTCTCAAGGAAGAATAGAACATCATGCCCCTAGGGACAAACCAGGCTGGGCAGGGGGTAGAGTGAATGCTAGGATTTCTACCCGAGAGATTTCTACCCTAGGAGATCTCAGACCAGGCATCCTGGTGTGATAGGGGCTCCAGAGCATGCCCCGAACAAAGTGACCAGGGACCGAGGATTGGATACTGAGTTCAATGTCAGCCAGAGCACAGAACTCTGAACACCAGTTCACCAGTCACGAACAAATGTCTTAGGCCAGGGCTGGTTGGCTGGCAGTACTGAAATCCTAAGAGCCTCAGAGCAGGGGCTGGAGTGGAGTTCTGGCTTCAAGAAGCAGAGACTTACCTCATGGAGCTCAGTTTCACCCATAGGTCTGCGAGTGCATGTGTTTTTTGAACAGAGGAACAGTGATGAAAGATCCAGGGTGAATCTCACTTGAAAATCCTTGTCAGTGAGTGAGTGAGTCAAAGTACCTCAGTCGTGTCTGACTCTTTGAGACCCTATAGACTATACAGTCCATGGAATTCTCCAGGCCAGAATACTGGAATGGGTAGCCTTTCCCTTCTCCAGGAGATCTTCCCAACCCAGGAATCAAGCCCAGATCTCCCACATTGCAGGCAGATTTTTTACCAGCTGAGCCACAAGGGAAGCCCAAGAATACTGGAGTGGGTAGCCTATCCCTTCTCCAGTGGATCTTCCCAATCCAGGAATCGAACAGGGGTCTCCCACATTGAAGGCAGATTCTTTACCAACTGAGCTATCAGGGAATCCCTGAAAATCCTTATATTCTTCAAAAAAGGAAAATAGAAAATATTTTTATACACTTTAAATATTAGTTTAAAGAATGAAAGACCACAGAGCTCTGTTGGTGAAACATAGAAAGTCATATTATGTATGGACACTGTTTGATCCTTGTCTAGAGAGGAGAGAGAGAGAATTGGCTCCCAGGCCCTTATTTTTTCTCTCTCTCAGCATCACATGGAGTGGAGGGGAAGAAGCAGGAGCAGAATAAGAAATGGAGCTTTGAAAGGTAAGTTCTGACATTCAGTCCTGTGAGCCCCAGGTGTTAGCCCTCACCTCTTCAGTCATGATGGCCCAGTTCCACAAATTTCAAGGAGACCAGTGGCAGGGCCATCCCACAGTAAACAGAACACCCAGGGAAACTCTGGGAAGGAGACCAGAACCCAGATATTTCCTAGATTCTGTGTATAGAATGAAGCCTAAGGGGTCTGGAAATGGACGTTGCCCAGCAGACATGTGTGAGATTCACTGGACCAATAAAGCCTGGATTGGGAGGTGGGACCTCTGGGTCCAACTATGGACACCTCGTTTAACTTTGCTCAGATGTCACTGCAAGGTGACCCACACCCATTCTCCTCAACAGGGGATTATGAGGGTAGCAAGGAGTAAAGGATATGGAAACACTTTGTAAATGATAAACCCTTTCATGAGCTTCACTTCACCATCACTATCAGGGATCATATGACCTTGGATGCTGGTACTTGGGCTCCCATCTCCCAGTTGCAACCCCTTCAAGGGACCTACAGTCAATGCCCCATAAGTCCCCTAGGCTCCTGCCTTCATCCTCATGATGAGTCTGCCAATTTCCAGCTTGCAGAGATTGTCTGGAAGCACTGGAAGAGGTCTGGGACCTGACTTCACTTCTGCAAAGGTAAAGCAACTTTCCCCTTCTCTCCTACGTGGTTCTTCCTCCTAGAGCCTATGGTATGACCACAGGACTGCAAGCAGCCTGGGGCTGAGCTAGGAGGGGGAGCACTGGGGCAGAGAACGGCTAAAGCCTTGGTGGGAGGGACAGCAGGAGCATTGTGAAGTCAGCATGGGGACTGTGCAGGGCCATGGGCTGCAGGTGCCGACCCCTGCCTGGCCTGCCCAGCCCACCTGGCCCCGGGGCTCTTGGCTACAGCTTGTTCTTCATGTATTCTGCAGACTTCTGAGGAGGCTCCCTGACAAGGGCGGCTTTCATCAGGTATCCAGTCAAGATGCCCCTGGGGATGTGTGCAAAGCAGGGCCGGCTGGAGCCCACCAGCCAAGTAGGGAAGAGGCCACTCCCACCATGCCCCCGCCTCCTCTGATCCAGTGGCCTCTATCTCAGGACTCCACCCACTCTCCACACTCAGTGTCTTCCTTAGATTCTGTTCACTCACTTTCATCTGAGAGTACCTCTCAGCGATCGGAGCCTTTCTTTCTCCTGGACAGCCTTTCACCCTGGCCACTGGCTCTTTCCACTTCCCCACCATGCCCCAGTAATGGGGAGGCCGGTCCTCCACCTCCAAGAGCCTCCTCCGACTCCCCACTACTAGGTTCTGTGCTGAGTCTCAATCAGGGTGCCTGCATGTCACTCCCACTGGGCACCATCCCACACAGCTTGTATCCACAGTCTCCTTGGAGACCAGCCATCTCAGGGCTTGTCCACTCAAGCTGTCCTCTTTCAGCCCTGTCTTGGTGGCATGGGGCTGCCAAATCTTGGAGTCTCTCTACCATGACAAACTTTGAGTCCCAGCAAAAGCACCTTCCCTGCCATCCACCAGAGGCCTCATTTTGGGGACACCCCAAAACAGGCAGATAGAGGCCAGTACCCTCTCATTTGTCAACCCGGATGTCCAGAAGCTGCTAGAGATACTAATCACCAAGAAAGTAGAACTGAAGTCTTGGAAGGAGAAAGAAAAGGAGGAGGAGGCAGGCTACCTCCCGAATTCTTTGGGGAAAAGGATCAAGTTGCTGGGTGACAAGCAGGACACTTTGGGTCACCAACACTTCTGGAACATAAAAGGCAAACCAGAGCAGCTGCTTGGTCCCGAGAAGCCCCCACATCCTGACACTTTGGGGGGCTGTCTACAGAAGACATGCAGCCAGCTCTTCTGGGGTCTCCCCTTTCTGCACAGTGAGTCTCGTAGCTGCTGTCACAGTACCTGGGTCCCCTCTACAGTTATGCCCTCTTGTTCAATGAACTCTCTAAGGCTGAAAAATTTCAAATTCAATCTAAAGTAACTTCACAACTGTCACTGGCCCAGCCCTTGACCCACTCTGTGGCCCAGGCTCAACCTCAATCCTTGACTCCAACCATGCCCCAATTGCAACCGTCACCTGTGGGTCACATGGAGACTCAGGCCCGACCCCTACCCTTGACTTCAACCATGTTCCAGTTTCACTCACCATCTGGGGCTCACATGGAGACCCAGGCTCCACCCCTACTCTTGACTCTGACCATGCCCCAACATCAACCACAACCACAGGTTCATGTGGAGACCCAGGCTCAATCCAAACCCTTGCTCCAACCATGACCCAGTGTCAATCACCATCTCAGGCTCACATGGAGACCCAGGCCCAACTCCAACCCTTGAATCTAACCATGCTTCATTTTCAACCACCACCACCTTGTGCTCATTTGAAGACCCAGACCTGTCCCCAACCCTTGACTCCAACCACAGCTCATTTTCAACCACCACCGTCTCACGCTCACATGGAGGCCCAGGCCCAACCCCAACCCTTGACTCCAACCACAGCTCACTTTCAACCACCACCGCCTCACGCTCACATGGAGGCCCAGGCCCAACCCCAACCCTTGACTCCAACCACAGCTCACTTTCAACCACCACCGCCTCACGCTCACATGGAGGCCCAGGCCCAACCCCAACCCTTGACTCCAACCACAGCTCACTTTCAACCACCACCGTCTCATGCTCATATGGAGGCCCAGCCCCAACCCCAACCCTTGAATCCAGCCATGCCTCACTCTCAACCACAACCTCAGGCTCATACACAGACCAGGGTCCAACCCTTACCCTTGACAAAACAAAGCCCCAACATCAATCACCACCACTTTGGGCTCACATGGAGGCCCAGATGCAACCCCAACCCTTACTCCAACCATGCCCCAAGGTCAAGCATGACTTTGGGCTCAGTTAGAGACCACTACCCATCTTATACACTCTTTCCCAATCAAACCATCTTCCTCTGAATCACAGACTAGGTACCATGATGTATCTGGCCCTATAGTCCAAAATAAGGCACAATCTTTCATCCAAAAGCAATTCATACCCTAGAACATCACTTTTTGAAAAAGCAAGTAGAAAGTGGGAGAACTTTACCCTCTTTGGTTAAAAAATCTCAGCAAGTGTTTAGCCAGGTCATTCCCAACCTTCCCCAGGAAAGCAAGTCTTCCCAGGCCCACACCTCTGTCTCCATCTTTCCTGGGGATTTGATCAGCCCTGAGGTTTGGGAGAAATTGGAGCACCACATTTCCAAAAGGTTCATGGAACAAGAGAGTAGCCTGCCCTGCAGAATCCAAGCTTCTCAAAGACTGATGCAGCCTCAGGATCAATTCCCAAGGCCTTGTCAGGCACAGGGCAGGGAGGGGCCCTCAAGTCCCTCTGCAGGTCTAGGCAAAAGGAGCTAGGATGCACAGAAGATGAGGTCCAAGTGCCCAGCACGAATCCTACCAGGGACAGACCTGTGCCATGATGTAGGGCAGAGCAGGGGGGGAGCCCATAAAGTTCTATACAGGACATCAGCAAACCACCCAGTGAAGGTTCTAATAGCAAAACCTCAGTCAGAAAGAGAGCTGAGCCCAGGCAGGAAGCATCCAGAAAAAGTCTTGGGAGTCCTTATAAGCAAGAAGGCACAGCAGATCTGTGAGGGTCAAATCCCTGTGAATGTCCATTGTTCCAGACTTGCTGCCAACCACTTTCTAGACCTTCCTGGAGAGTTAAATGCCCCTACAGGAACAGAAGACACAGATTCTTCTCAGGATGGGGAAGCCTCTATGAACACCTCCCATGAGTCTCTTGTTGTCAGTCCTTATATTCAGCAGGGGCTGGAAGCTTATGTATTAAAGTTTCGGGTGAGGCACAGATGGGTCCTGCTCCTCAAGGTCTTCAAGTTTATATTTAACTTAAAGTTGAAAGATGCTTACTGCACACGCCTTCCAAGATCCACCTTGAAGGCCACCAGTGACACTGGGGACCACCCAAAAGCCCAGCTAGCCAAGGACTCGGGAAAACATCCTCAGCCCCATCCAGGAAAGAAAGTCATAACACCAGAGGCGGTTCCCCACCTGGAGAGGCCCCTCACTGCCCCTTCATGGGCGACTGAGGAAACCTGGCAGGCTCTGGAAGGACCCCTACCTGGCAATATGCAGAAACCCTCAAAGGCACCTCTGACTGGACAGGAAGTCAAGCCATCTTCTCAGGACACCACATACAACTTTGTGGGCAGAATTTGGCACAGTGAGTCTGTCATGGAGGCTGACAGAGGCAGCCTGGAGTCCGGTCCAAGTCCAGCAATGGCCAGGAATGTGCCACAAGAGGGATCCGGGGGGTGGACCACCCCAGAATCTTGCTCTAGTGAGACAGTCATGGACCTCAATGAGCGTTCCCATCTTAGAGAACAAGAGGCTGTGGAGGAAGACCCTGTTAGAAAGATAATTTTGAACCAAGTCTACTAACCAAGTCCCAAATCATCAATATTGATATGAAGAAATCAGTTCCTAAGGTCCAACACAAATCCTTCCTTGAACACAAAGTCTGCTGACTCAAATCCAGAAGATGCAGACTTTGATGAACAGTTTTGTAAGCTTGAGCTCCAAGGGTTCACAGACTGGCTGGCCTTGAGCCAGCCCGCCTGCGTGCTCCTTCAAGACTGTGCCACCGAGCGGCTTCTCAAAGACTGTCACTCGGATATACTCACTGCCGCGAACACCTTGGCTTCTCAGGCATCTCTGTCCTGTTTCGAGACTCTGTCCCGTAGAGAATCATCCAATTCCCAGCTACTCTATGATGTTAGGTCGAGCGGAGAGCAGCCAGGGACGGCAGGAGGCCCTGAGAGGGCGGCCCCAACAGAAGAGTCAGCGCAGGAAGTTCATCCCCACTGAGGCGAGAGGCTAATGGGAGGCCCCGGCTAGCACAGCATAGAAAGGGTGGTGGCACGGAGGTTCTACCAGGCGCAGGATGAGCCACCCTGGCCAGAAAAAGGGACCAGCAGAGTCCCTACAAAGCAATCCCGCCTGAAGAAGGGACAGGTTTCTTCAGAAAACCACTTCAGAGAGAGGATTAAGCACTTTCTGCAGTGGATTTGCCCCAATAAAGGCAAAAGATTGGAAGAGCCCCTGCAAAAATGCAAGCCTGCCGCGGACACTGCCCAGAGCCACAGAACTGTCAAAAGTCGTCTGATTACAGACAGCAAGGCTGTTGAGGCTCAGGCTCTCATGACAGCTGTTGGACAGATCTTAGAGGAGAAGATGGTGCTTCACTGTGGACCACACGCCTCAGAATTAAACTGGTACAAAGTAGAACTCCAGGCCCCATTAGGTCCACCTTACTGCTATCATAGGTTTCTCTCCTATCAAGGACAAAGGAGAGTGATGAGACAAACAGCCCACCAGCAGCAAGCTACGCCCACGGGCCACGAGTGTCCTACGCAGAGTAAGTGGACCAGGCCCACGGACAGCACGCGGCCTTTCCCACCCAGGGAGCCAGGCCCCTGTCTGGGCAGAGCCTACCAGCGTGGATCAAGAACGACAAGTGTCCCAGGCCGTCCCCTCCACTGTCCAAGGCACTGTCTTCTTCAGAAATATGCCTCTTCTCAATCAGAACATGCTCGTTACAGCTTTCCTAGTAGGAAAAGCCTTTCCCAAGAGAAACATGTATACCATGCAGATAAAAACATGTTTTTCTCTTATTAGCACATCCTCTTTGTGCTAATGACTGCTTCCTATCACACATTTTCTTGTTTCCTGAAATAGATGCTTTTTCTCATGAGACGCGGTGACTTTTGTCTGTGCCTGTTTGGGGGAGGGAAGGGATCAGGGTCCACTCTTTCCAGGTGCCTGCTTTGACTTCCAGATGGAACAGGGCCATGGAAGGAGGGTGATCTCAGTGTGGAATACTCACCCTCACCCCAATTCCCTCAATACATCTCAGTTTCCATAATATCAGCGTTACAGAAACAAGCAATGGCATTCAAGCCTTGCCACAGCGAACTAAACCTAAAGACCTCGCTCATTTCAGGATCTGGCTCTGTCTCCTGCTGTCTCTACTTTGAACTTGTGCGGCTGTAGGAGAGGGATTTGCAGACGCTGAAATTCCCCTCTGGCTCAGAAAGTGTCAGAGACAAGTTCTCAAGCCAGAATAAGGAGGGAATTTTAGGGGCAGTGTGTCCCGAGTCCAGAGGAGGGAGAAATCTTGTCCCCATGTCCTGGTGGGATTAGATGATGCTGCCCTGGAAGCCCCTCCTCTCCCAGCAGGAGCTGAGTTGAGATGAGCCAGGAGTATCACTCTCCTTCTGTCTTTCTCCTGCTCTGGAGCAGAGTTGAGGATGAGGATCACACACTCCCAGCTCTGAGGGTGTGCAGTGGGGAGCATGGAGGCTCCCGAGGGCCAGTTCACCCCTGCCCCAGAGGCGAGGACAGCCTGCTCAGAGCACCCACCTGCCCTGGGTGAACGGGCAAGGGGCATGGCTGTGTGTGCAGTCACCTCATGGTCTGAGGACGGGACGCTGTGCCCCTAGGGTGGGGTGCGGGGAAGGAGGCAGGTGTCAGAGGTGCCCAGAGATGGTGCAGTGATCCAGGAGCCCCTGACGTCCCACCATCTACAGGCCCAGAGGAAAGAAGGCAGGGGCCCCACCCCAGAGTCCCCCTCTACTCCAGCTCCCAGAGCCCAGACAGAGGGAACCCCTGGACTCCTCCACAGAGGGCCAGGCTGCCAGAGGCGACGGAGCCTCCGAGCAGGGAAGCTTCGCTTCTCCACAGTGTAAACAATCAGATTTCACAGGGCGGGGAGCTGGGGACAGACTCATGGTCTGTGACCTCTACCTACACGTGTGGCCCAAGGAGGCTCCCAGCGGGCGGGCGGGACTCCAAGGCCCGGGGACTGCAGGGGGCACAGCAAGGCTGCCCTGCTCTCAGCCTCAGTCACCCCGGAGCCCGGGAGGGAAGAGGCCGTGACAGGATGTGTCACGCAGCGGGCGGGAGGCCACCTGTGGGGAATGAGGGAGCCGTCAGTTTCCTCCCCGGGCCGTCCACGCGGGAAAGTGGGAGACAGGAGCGACTCCCGAGTGCAGTCTGGGGCTCTGCGTCGCAGTCACTCCCATGGAGGAGAGACCTGCTCCTGGCGGGTCCCTGACCCAGGAGCAGCAGGACTGGCGCCGCCTCCGGGCCTGTCAGGACCCCACGTGTGGAGCCAGGCCCGGGGTGGGGGCAGGGGACACGGCCCGCCTGTGCTGGGGCTCCGCCCGCGAGCAGTCCTGCCTCTGGGCTGCATCCCCCACGGTGGGCCCAGCGGTCGGGGCTCGGCCAGGGCCTGAGGGAAGGGCTGGGACCCAGGCCACAGAGTGGCCTCCAGAGCTCAGGAGAAGGGTGCAGAGAGCAGGGACCCTGGGCCCGGCTGCTGCAGGTCCCCTCAGAGGCACCGCGAGGCGAGTGCTGGGGACGGGGGCCGCTGACCCCCAAGACGCCTGTTGGGAGCAGTGACACAGAGGGTCCCTGACAGAAGGAGCCGGGCCCTGAGCCTTCTCCTGCCTTCCTGGGCAGAACGGCCAGCGACAGGCGTCCTCCACCCAGAGTCCCCACAGAGGCCCGCACCGACCCCGCCCGGGGACCTCCCACACGCCCACTCCAAGAGATCTCACCCAGAGACCGCTCAGCGCATCCCACAGAGACCTCCCCGAGACCTCCCCCTCACTCACCTCGCAGGTGATCCTTAGGATCTGGGTACCCACCCGCTGACCCGTCCCTCGTGGGGTCTGAGGTCAGGTCACAGACAGGAGGCACAGGGGAAGGACCAGGGACGCTGCCCGGCCCCAGCCCTGCTCCCAGAGCGCCAGACATCCGGACACCTCGGCATCGCCCTAAGTGGCCACCATGTAGGACGGAGCACCAGACATCCAGACACCCTTGGCATTGCCCTAAGTGGGCACCATTTAGGACGGAGCTCCAGACATCCAGACACCCTCAGCATTGCCCTAAGTGGGCACCATTTAGGACGGAGCGCCAGACATCCGGACACCCTCGGCATCGCCCTAAGTGGGCACCATTTAGGACGGAGCTCCAGACATCCGGACACACTCGGCATCGCCCTAAGTGGGGTTCTCTGCTTGGGGACATTCTCATGCCTTTTGTCCTTTTGTAAGCATTGCCTCTGAACAGAAGATTCTCCATGTTCCACGTGCAGATCTGCAGAAGTCTTTCTTCCACAAATCTTCATTAGCTTGAGATCTGTCCCATGGCTTAGAGAATCACAAATTTCAAGCATGAGTAAAATGCTGCCAAACTCCAGTGCAAGCATCTTATTTGTCCCACTTCAGTCTTCACCATCTTCCAGTCAGATGGTGCCAATATCATATTTTTTTATTTTTTTCTTTCCTGGGTGACCAGATCTGAACTCAAGATGCAGATTTCTTTACTTTGGAAACAAGGTAAAGGACTGCAGCAAATGGGCTCTAGGAATAAAATAAACCAGCAACAAGGTGTGTGGAGTCTCACCACGCCAGGGGGCTGTGCAACTAACACAGCATTTTGTATAGAACAGCTTGTGTCAGGCTTGGGTTTGTTTTATTTTTAAATGAAACAAGCTAAAATTATGAAAACTTTTCAAATGAATCATATATCTGCCAATATTCCTCTTTTGTCCTCTGGCAAGAAATATACTTATTTGTTTTCTCAAAATGTGGCAATGCCCTCAAATGTTATTATGCATATTTCTAAAACATGATAAAATCCTAATGTCCAGGAACCATAGTTTAAACTGATGAACTATTTAGGATTCATTTCTTAAATCTTTTAAAATGTACAATCTCCAAGACTAGGACAGGTTCTATATTACATTCATTATAGGGCTATAAAAGGACACTTTGCTTCAAATTCTGTAGAATCTTACAAAAGGTATCATTCAATCTATGCCTAATGTATACATTAATAAAATGACCAGAAGGGTGTCTTCACATCTGAATGGAAGAAAGTCTACATAAATAATCAAAGTGTACATTAACATACACGAAGTGTGTATCAGTCATCAAAATCCTCACATTGCATACCAAGCCCTTTCCAAAAGGAGCATTTTAGTGATATTACATATATATTTCTCATTGCTCCTAAGCAACTAGTTTTCCTTGCCTTGTTAATATCTACTTTAATGATAACTGTCATGCATTTATCATTGTTAAGTCAGATTATCCCTCAGATGACAGCCCCTCTTCTAAGAAAAGCAGAACTGATGTGAGGACTCTTTTGGCCTACTTATTTCAACAAAAATTTCCTTCTTGTACTTTCCATAACTTACAAATTTATAACTAATTTTCTACCTTACTTACAATCGCATTGAATCACAACATGATAGAATATAGTTGTGGCATCCTGTAGTATTCTATAGGGTGGTACTTTTTATGTAGTAAAAGTTATGCAGATAAGTTTCATGAGCATAACAAGTAGGGAAAATCCCACACAGGAAATGCTTTACAAAGTGTAGTATTTTCTTTTCAAGTTGACTATCTTAACAGTATTATACTGATTATTGTTCAGTTCTTTGAATTTAAGTTGAACAAACTTAACAGTGAAAACGTAGACAAAAATCCAGAATAGTTTATTGCAATAACATGTGAATGTGATTGTCCCTCAGAAGCAATGCATAGTTTAATAAACTGTGCAAAACTGCAATGAGCAATGTGCATTACAGCAACGTTCCCATCAATCACTGCACCTGCCTCTATCACATGTTACCTCAAATGAGTTGTGTGTCCAATTTTCATGGCATAAACTTGCACTTTTACCCTGGATGAAACAATCAAGGGGATTCTATTATAAAAACATTGTCAGTATTGTCAGGCTTTATGGTCATGTGTTTATTGTTAACAAGATTCACCTACAGAAAATCTGTAAACTTTTTCCCATTTATATATACCAAACAGAAAAAATAAGATAATGGAGAAAGTAACAAAAGTAAGTCCTTTGCTTTTGGCATTTTTCACATGAAACCATTTTGCTGAAAATGAAGTGGTTTTTAATCTACAGATAAAAGATTGTCTCCATGATATTCAGTATCTATTGTCAGTCTGGTTTGAATTGAAGTGTATTTAAAACAGTTCTCACACTGATTATAATGAACCAGAAATTCTAGGGAAAAAAAAAAGTGGAGGGTGCAATTATGTGATGACTTCTTAATACTCCAGGGGTAACTTTTTTTCCAAATGGATAAACAAGAAAAGAAATACAAAAAGTAGTCATCTACAATGTTACTTCTGAAGAGCTCCCATCGATAGGTTAAAATGCTGTGTTCACTTTTACTTTATAAAGAGCTCCCACAGGAAGTGTGTTGGCAGTGTTCGCGCACATATACAGTTGGACTTTCTGCCATACTCACACCATGGACACAGCAGGGAACATCAAGGTCTGGATGATCCAGCAGCTGCATAACTGACACTGCCTTTCTGAGATCAGTCAGATTCATAATTATTCCTGGAACAGCATCCGCCTTTATCACTGTGCCTCTGGTCTCTATCCATCTGGATGGTTGCATTTCCCAAGAAGGCATAAGGCCGTATTACTCTGGAAGACCCCCTGGAGGAGGGCAGGGCAACCCACTGTCCCCGTGGACAGAGCAGCAGGCGGGCTACAGCCCACAGGGTTGCCGGAGTTGATCCCAGCTGAAGTGACTTAGCGCAGCACGTCTCCATCACCCAGATTTACGGGGCACCCTCCCTCAGCCTGGAGTCAGGCTGTGTCCACACACCGTGGTGACCATAGAGCCATTTCTCCAGGGATAAGCAATCTGTGCTCTCCACAGACACACGGTACCACAGAAATGCATGTGGCACCTAGGAAAATAACTTTCAGGCAGCTACAACATCATGCTGTGCCAGACCCAGCAGATGAAGATGTGGGACACGCCCGCTCTTTGGTGGCAAACCTGGGGGACACAGCTCTCTGACGTGAAGCATTTTTGTGCTTTCCAGTTCCTCACCCTCACTCACTGTAATGATGTCTGCAGCTCTTCTTCTCTCCTCTGAATCCTGAAATTGCTCTCACTACAACCTGCTCCATGTGGCTTCACAATCTCTGCTCTTTGTTTCCAATCAACACTGCAACCAAACAGACCTCTCCCAGCCACGTACTGCCCTTAAACTTCAGAAGCAAGACCACCCTCTTTTCCTTTCATTCCTGCCACAATTTTATGCTGGTGACACATCACATGCCCATTTCCAGTGTCAATAAATATTTCATAGAGTGTGTAAATTTATTTTGCAGAGAATGGTCCCTGGAGTGAGATAAACTTTTCACCTACCAGTTCTATGACTTGAGCAAGTCACTCAGAGCCTCCAAATTTATTTCCTTCATTTGGAAAATGGGGCTCAAAGTTAACAGAGTTGCAGTGAAGGGAAAATGAGTTAGAATATTAAAACACTGCATGGCTAGTATTGAATCATTTTGTTACTTTTGTTGTTTTTATTTTTTCATATTATTATTACCAAGTTACTTGTTATTTGTTAAAGTATACACAATTAACTATTTTTATAGAATTAAGTGATAAAAATTTTCTATCACAAAAGCTACTGTGTTATACATATTAAAAATTTAAACCTTGTCTGAGAAAATAACTGAATATTCTTTCAAATAATTTTCAAATCATTTTTTTTGGCACACAGTATTTAGTAGATATCCAAATGCTAAATATTAAAAATGTTTACTTTAAATGACTCTTCTGCAATCCTAAAGCATTGCTTCTTTCACTTTGAACAGCTGGACTCCCTGGGCACTTGAAACCAACTCTGTTCTCTCCACCGGTTCATACATGCTCGGTGGTGCTGAACCCCCAGGCCTCAGCTGAAATCCAGGGGTCATCTAGTTATTTTCAGTAACAAGAGGAAGTCTGCTTTCAGTAATTGAATCACACAGGCCAGAGTAACAGTCAAAATGCACGTTGCATTTCAACGCAAGGCCGCTCCTGTCCTCCAGAGGAGGCCGCCTTAGATGGAGAGGCTGTGGGGCAGAGCTGGGCCAGGAGCACCTAAACTTCTCCGTTTGCCCTTGGAGTCGCTTCCTCGTCTTCCCAGCCCTGTCCGCTAGGCTCAGCTGCTCCCTAGGTTGCTCATCCTGAATTCTGACCTCTCCTCCTCCAGCAAGGGGAGGGAGGGAAGGAAAGAAGGGAAACAGAGCAAGAGAGGCCCGTGTTACCGCCAGGACTCTGCTGGAAGCCCCCCATGGTACCACCCGCACTTGTCAGAGGTTGAGAGTGGACTTTCTCTTGTGGGCGTTTTATGTCATTTCCAGGGGCCTCACGCTCACAGGGCATTGTCCTGGGGAAGCATCTCCTCTGGTCGATCCTCACAGTTCCCCATTAATGGGCAGCACTCATGTGGTTGCCGTCTCCTCCTCTCTCTCGAGCTGGGCCACGTTAAGTCAGCAGGGAAACACCTTTAGTCCCAAGACTGAGAGAGCACTTGTTACCAAGTCTAAGCTCACGCTGCTCGCCAGGTGACAAGCCAGTCTGTTGGGAGAAGAGTTGTTGTGGCAAGGAATAAAGGCTTTATCTGGAAGGCCAGCAGACCAAGGAGACCACAGACGACCGTGCTGGAGAGCCATCTTCCCCAGTCAGAGCTCAGTCTTCTTGTATACCAAAAGGGGAGGGAGAATGGCTGGTGGGTGCAAACTTCTTGATGTTAGAATTCTTTACTGTCAGGTTAGTGAGGGTCTTCTAAACCTAAATGTTATTTTCATTTGTTTGAATAAACAGCACAAATGTTATTTTCTATTCTGCAACTTGTTATCTCTATATAAATGGAAAAGTGTTACTCAAAAATGACAGAATGATCTCTGCTAGTTTCCAAGGCAAACCATTCAATATCACAGTTCAGTTCAGTTCAGTGGCTCAGTCGTGCCCGACATGAACCGCAGCACGCCAGGCCTCCCTGTCCATCACCAACTCCCAGAGTTTACTCAAATTCATGCCCATCGAGTAGGTGATGCCATCCAACCATCTCATCCTCTGTCGTCCCCTTCTCCTCCTGCCCCCAATCCCTCCCAGCATCAGGGTCTTTTCCAATGAGTCAACTCTTCGCATGAGGTGACCAAACTATTGGAGCTTCAGCTTCAGCATCAGTCCTTACAGTGAACACCCAGGACTGATCTCCCCTAGGATGGACTAGTTGGATCTCCTTGCAGTCCAAGTGACTCTCAAGAGTCTTTTCCAACACCATAGTTCAAAACATAATTTCTTCAGCACTCAGCTTTCTTCACAGTCCAACTCTCACATCCATACATGACCACTGGAAAAACCATAGTCTTGACTAGAAGGACCTTTCTAGGCAAAGTAATGTCTCAGCTTTTTAATATGCTATCTAGGTTGGGCATAACTTTCCTTCCAAGGAGTAAGCATCTTTTAATTTCATGGCTGCAATCACCGCCTGCAGTGATTTTGGAGCCCCCCAAAATAAAGTCTGACACTGTTTCCCCATCTATTTCCCAAGACATGATGGGACCAGATGCCATGATCTTAGTTTTCTGAATGTTGAGCTTTAAGCCAACTTTTTCACTCTCCTCTTTCACATTCATCAAGAGGCTTTTTAGTTCCTCTTCACTTTCTGCCATAAGGGTGGTATCATCTGCATATCTGAAGTTATTCATATTTCTCCTGGCAATCTCGATTCCAGCTTGTGCTTCCTCCAGTCCAGTATTTCTCATGATGTACTCTGCATATAAGATAAATAAGCAGAGTGACAATATACAGCCTTGACGTACTCCTTTTCCTATTTGGAGCCAGTCTGTTGTTCCATATCCAGTTCTAACTGTTGCTTCCTGACCTGCATACAGGTTTCTCAAGAGGCAGGTCAGCAATACAGTATACTAATGCATATATATGGAATTTTAAAAGATGGTAACGATAACCCTATATGCAAAAGAGAAAAAGAGACACAGATATACAGAACAGACTTTTGGACTCTGTGGGAGAAGGTGAGGGTGGGATGTTCTGAGAGAATAGCATTGAAACAAGTATACTATAAAGGGTGAAACAGATCGCCAGTCCAGGTTGGATGCATGAGACAAGTGCTCAGGGCTGGTGCACTGGGAAGACCCAGAGGGATGGGATGGGGAGGGAGGCGGGAGGGGGAATTGGGATGAGGAACACATGTAAATCCATGGCTGATTCATGTCAATGTATGGCAAAAACCACTACAATATTGTAAAGTAATTAACCTTCAACTAATAAAGATAAATGGAAAAAAAAAAAAAGAGGCAGGTCAGGTGGTCTGGTATTCCCATCTCTTTCAGAATTTTCCACAGTTTATTGTGATCCACACAGTCAAAGGCTTTGGCATAGTCAATAAAGCAGAAATAGATGTTTTTCTGGAACTCTCTTGCTTTTTTGATGATCCAGTGGATGTTGGCATGATCTCTGGTTCCTCTGACTTTTCTAAATCCAGCTTAAACATCTGGAAATTCACGGTTCACATATTGCTGAAGCCTGGCTTGGAGAATTTTGAGCATTACTTTACTAGTGTGTGACAGTGCAATTTGAGCATTCTTTGGCATTGCCTTTCTTTGGGATTGGAGTGAAAACTGACCTTTTCCAGTCCTGTGCCACAGCTGAGTTTTCCAAATTTGCTGGCATATTGAGTGCGGCACTTTCACAGCATCATCTTTCAGGATTTGAAATAGCTCAACTGGAATTCCATCACCTCCACTAGCTTTGTTCATAGTGATGCTTCCTAAGGCCCACTTCACTTCACATTCCAGGATGTCTGGCTCTAGGTGAGTGATCACACCATTGTGATTATCTGGGTTGTGAAGATCTTTTTTTTGTACAGTTCTTCTGTGTATTCTTGCCACCTCTTCTTAATATCTTCTGCTTCTGTTAGGTCCATACCATTTCTGTCCTTTATTGTGCCCAATTTGCATGAAATGTTCCCTTGGTATCTCTAATTTTCTTGAAGAGATCTCTAGTCTTTCCTATTCTATTGTTTTCCTCTATTTCTTTGCATTGATCGCTGAGGAAGGCTTTCTTATCTCTCTTGCTATTCTTTGGAACTCTGCATTCAAATGGGTATATCTTTCCTTTTCTCCTTTGCTTTTCACTTCCCTTCTATTCACAGCTATTTGTAAGGCCTTCTCAGACAGCAATTTTGCTTTTTTGCATTTCTTTTTCTTGGGGATGGTCTTGATTCCTGTCTCCTATACAATGTCACAAACCTCCATCCATAGTTCATCAGGCACTCTATCAGATCTAGTCCCTTAAATCTATTTCTCACTTCCACTGAATAGTCATAAGGTATTTGATTTAGATCATACCTGAATGGTCTGGTGGTTTTCCCTACTTTCTTCAATTTAAGTCTGAATTTGGCAATAAGGAGTTCATGTTCTAGGCCACAGTCAGCTCCCAGTTTTGTTTTTGCTGACTGTATAGAGCTTCTCCATCTTTGGCTGCAAAGAATATAATCAATCTGATTTCAGTGTTGACCATCTGGTGATGTCCACCTGTAGAGTCTTCTCTTGTGTTGTTGGAAGCGGGTGTTTGCTAAGACCAGTGCGTTCTCTTGGCAGAACTCTATTAGCCTTTGCCCTGCTTCATTCTGTACTCCAAGGCCAAATTTGCCTATTACTCCAGGTGTTGCTCGACTTCCTACTTTTGCATTCTAGTCCCCTATAGTGATAAGGACATCTTTTTAGGGTGTTAGTTCCAGAAGGTCTTGTAGGACTTCATAGAACTGTTCAACTTCAGCTTCTTCAGCATTATTGGTCAGGGCATAGACTTGGATTACCATGATATTGAATGATTTGCCTTGGAAACAAACAGAGATCATTCTGTCGTTTTTGAGATTGCATCTAAGTACTGCATTTAAGACACTTCTGCTGACTATGATGGCTACTCCATTTCTTCTAAGGGATTCCTGCCCACAGTAGTAGATATAATGGTCATCTGAGTTAAATTCACCCATTCCAGTGCATCTTAGTTCACTGATTCCTAGAATGTCGATGTTCACTCTTGTCATCTCCTGTTTGACCACTTCCAATTTACCTCTTGAGAAACCTGTATGCAGGTCAGGAAGCAACAGTTAGAACTGGACATGGAACAACAGACTGGTTCCAAACAGGAAAAGGAGTACGTCAAGGCTGTATATTGTCACGCTGCTTATTTAACTTATAGGCAGAGTACATTATGAGAAACGCTGGGCTGGAGGAAGCACAAGCCAGAATCAAGATTACTGGGAGAAGTATCAATAACCTCAGATATGCAGATGACACTACCCTTATGGCATAAAGTAAAGAAGAACTAAAGAGTCTCTTGATGAAAGTGAAAGAGGAGAGTGAAAATGTTGGCTTAAAGCTCAACATTCAGAAAACTAAGATCATGGCTTCTGGTCCCATCACTTCATGGCAAATAGACGGGAAAACAGTGGAAACAGTGGCTGACATTGTTTTTCTGGGCACCAAAATCACTGCAGATGGTGATTGTAGCCATGAAATTAAAAGACGCTTACTCCTTGGAAGGAAAGTTGTGACCAACCTAGACAGCATATTTTCAAGCAGAGACATTACTTTGTCAGCAAATGTTCATCTAGTCAAGGCTATGGTTTTTCCATTGGTCATGTATGGATGTGAGAATTGAACTATAGGGAAGGCTGAGTGCCAAAAAATTGATGCTTTTGAACTGTGGTGTTGGAAAAGACTCTTGAGAGTCCCTTGGACTGCAAGGAGATCCAACCAGTGCATCCTAAAGGAGATCAGTCCTGGGTGTTCATTGTAAGGACTGATGCTGAAGCTGAAACTCCAATACTTTGGCCACCTCATGCGAAGAGTTGACTCATTGGAAAAGACCCTGATGCTGGGAGGGTTTGGGGGCAGGAGAAGGGGACGACAGAGGGTGAGATGTTTGATGGCTTCACTGACTCGATGGACATGGGTTTGGGTAAACTCTGGGAGTTGGTGATGGACAGGGAGGCCTGGCGTGCTGTGATTCATGGGGTCACAAAGAGTCGAACTCAAGTGACTGACTGACTGAACTGAACTGATGGACCTCAGGTTCTGTGATTACCATGTAGCCTTAGCCCTTTGAATTACGGAAACTTTTTCTAATTCTCTATTATATGCTTAATATTTCTAATGAAAATAAAATGAGCCTTGTTTTTTAAAAATCTAATCAGTTTGCTCAATTTTTCTCTATTGATAAAAATTGGTAATTAACTCTAAATTTAACTACAAAAATAAAATGAATAACACAGACATAAGTATGTAGGGAAATAACAATATATATAAATATAAGATATATGAACATGTAATAAATTCTGCCTTAATTTTTCATTTCACAAACATAAATTCCAAAGAGTTCTTATCTCTGTCTGTCTCTCAAGTTTGTCCAAAGGATATACTGAGAAGTATTAAAGAATATAAAGCATATGATATTTTTGTTTGCAAGTCAAAGATCCATCCAACTTTGATCCTAGAGAAAGATGTGCAGTTATAAGAAAGGGGAGAACAGAAGGAAGATCCTTGAACTAAAGTCAGAGGTCACCTATTTAAAATAGTTTAAAAAGGCAATAAAAGCAAACCAAAGGAGGGGTACTGTGTAAAATCAGCAATATAACAACTGAATCTCCTCCACAGAAATTGATTTTGACTGATTGTGATGTTCAGAATACATGTTTGAAAACTTTGCTCTATGCCCTGTCCCTTTTTAAAGTGAAGCTACAGATTTCAGATTTATTGAAAAGTGTCTCTTTGTCTTTTTCAAGAAGGAACCTCTCAACCTTCATTCACTTAGAGCAACTTCCTGGAATTGGCGCATGTATGGATGTTCATGACTCTCTTCTGGAGAGGAGGTAAGGCATCACTTAACACTGTTCTCATTTGCACATGAAGGCTTTTCTCTTGGATAGCATTAACAGTTGATCAAAGAATTCTGTTGAAATGCAATCTCTTATCTCTCTTTGTTCATTAATGTATTTGACAAATACAGCTGGAGATTTCTTGTTTTGAGGAATAAAAAATTGAGTTTCTTTCTGTCCCCATAATGACAAAACCTCAGCACTTCCACAGAGAACTCGGGATTATCTGGGAAGACACTTGGGGACTGGTAACTTGCCCTGGGCAGCTCCTGCAGGAAGGCCTGGACAGCACCTGTTAGTGGGTGAAAATAGCAGCTCATCTGATCAGGGGAGGTTCTGCTCCTGGAGGCCCCCAGGGACACAGCGGGCTCTGCTGTGTAAGAATGAAGTAGGGCACTCAGAGGAGTTGGGAGTGGGGTAGTGGTTGCAGGACCAGGAGGCCTTTCACACACACACCCCTACCCAGGGCTCACACATCAAGAGAGGGTCTGGAATCAAGCAGTCAGACAGGTTTGAATCCTGTGGCCCCCAAGACAGGCAACTCAGGGCAAGTCACTCACCCACCTTGCCTGACAGTTTCCACACCTGCATCCTGGGCACACAGCTATTATCTTAGGTCATGTACAGTACTCAGGACAGGGTCTGGCTATTCAGCCTTGTTATTGCCTCAGCCCCTGGCTCACAGTCAGCGAGTTACTGTCACTGATGGTGTGAATCAGACTCGTGCCAACACCAGGTGTGTTAGGGTGAAGAATCCCAAGTGTCACTGCCTGAGATGGCACGTCGGTGGATTTCAGAATTTAGTTTCAGTCTATGATGCTCCCAGCCTCGATGTACAGGGTAGTATGTATGCCCCATAGTAAAGGTCATGGAACAGGAAGATTCCAGTGATGCTTCTAAGGGCAGCAATGGGTTCTGCACTATAACAGCCCCTGTGGGCTGGAGGTGGTGCTCCTTTTAGGGGCTTTTCCAGAACCAATAATAAATTATTGGCACTGGTAGTAAAGAATCTACCTTCCAATGAAGAAGACACAAGTACTCTGGGTTAGATCCTTGGGTCAGGAAGATCCCCTGGAGAAGTAAATGTCACCCCACTCCAGTATTCTTGCCTGGAAAATTCCATGGAGAGAAGAGCCTGGAGGGCTAGTCCATGGGGTCACAATGAGTCTGACACGACCGAACACAAGCATCTCTCTCCTCTCTGCAACCAAAGAGTCCGCCCATCTGTGGGCTTCTCTTCGGAAGGGGTCTCCAAAACTGTGACTGCTTATCAACTCAGAAACCAAAGACGCCCTCATAGATGCACATCTCATTAGGTACATGTTATATAAGCCGCAGTACAATGTACAAAAAGAAATGCTAAGTACTTGTTAGACACAGATGAAAAGGATCTGCTAACCACTCTGGCCGTGTACCCTGCTGCACGACAGTCGCTCAGCCACAGTCCGTAGTTTCTGGGATGTTTGTAAATCCATATTTCAGAGGTTTTCTTGGCAACGTCTAATTTTTGCCAATCCTCGGCATTCACTGATTTCACCAGTAACTTGAAACACCTGTAGGGGAGCAAACACGATCAGCGCGGCCGCCCCTTGCTGCCGCCCCTTCCCCTCCGGGTGCTTTGCTGGCCTCTGAAGCCAGCTGGTTCTTGGCAGGAAACTTAAGCCCCTTGTCCATTCTGCGAGAGCCCTTTGGTTACAACCAGACAGTGTCGTCCGTAAGTCCACGTGGACAGGCACCCGAGACTGGCCCCCACATGCTGAGGGGACGGTGGAGGAGACCCCACTGTCAGCGCCTCTGTGTGGGGGGACACTCACCATCCCCAGGGGCCCTGGTGAGCCACATGGAACCGGTATGCCAAGGGCCACGGGAAGGGACCACTGCCATTCTGCCCACTAACACTGAGGAAAGTTAGTGATGCCGCCTCTGTTGAATGCACAGAGACAAATTCAAACACTCTGATCTGCCCCCACCTGGGCTGGCTTTACTGTCAGCTCCTAGGGTTTGCAGATGCCTCCCAGGAATGACCTCAGGTTTTCTATTTATTAGGCCAGTAAACAAACAAAACCCTTGGTGTTCCAAAATTAAGTTGTGATACAGTTTTGTTGTTGGCCAAATAAATACATTAAAATATTTAAAATAAAGCAAAATATAGCATATTAAACTCTCTTTATGACTTCGATTTCCTAAAGGAAGCTGAATTTTAATGCAAGGTGTAAGAAGGGCATAATCCTAGAATTAAGGCTGGGCCCTTTTAATTGAGCAAATTTGGTTTTGTAAAATACCTATCACATCCTCCTTCCTGTTCTCATTTCCCAGGAGACCCGGACCTGCACTGCTCTGGGACAGGCATCTGGGAGCCACCGGGTAGACAGTGCAGCCAGCATGACCGAGAGCTGGCTATGAGTGTGTCCTATGTCACATCCCTCCTACTCTCAGCCCTGAGGTCCCTCCAGGGCCTTCAGGGAGCGTTTGACAGCTGATTGAGGAATGAACAACCCCGAGGGGATAAAACACCAGCAATCCATGGAAGCTCCAGGCTTAAGTAGTGTGGACGGGAATTGACTGTGGGGGAGCTGTGGGTGATGCATTAGGCTGCAGGGACCAAGTGAGTGAAGCAATAGTCACAGCCGGAGAAGGAAATGGCAACACACTCCAGTATTCTTGCCTGGAGAATTCCATGGACAGAGGAGCCTGGCAGGCTACAGTCCATGGAGTCGCAAACAGTTAGACACGACTGAGGGACTAAACAACAAAGAATAGTCCCTGCCGCAAGAGCAGTTACCACTGAGCGATGGATCACCTCTGGGTACCTGCACTGCTCTCCTTGCTTCATAGCACAGAACTTTCCTCCAAATATCCAGATAACCAAACATAGTATCCTTCAATTTACCTGAAGTGAACCAGGCACAGAGTAGGGTGTGTGGTATATAGTAACGTATCAGAGTCATCGAAGTGACAATGTCACATTCACTATTTGGAAACTCTTTTAAACAATTTGAATGAGATATAGCTTTTTTGCAGCTTCTTTTGACTGGTTGAAAATAGAGAACTGAATTGTCCAGAGTCATCTGAATGCATCAGTGATTTAAAAAAGAGTAGGGAAAACAGTAAAGTGACATATTAAACAGCCTAACTTCCTCTCGATGTTTGCACATAATGTACAATACTGCAAAATGGACGTCTTTTTTGAAACCACCCCACCTCTAGCCCCCATGGACATAATTAATGGTGGTATTAGATAGCACTTCAAAGAACAGTGATTTCATTTTCTTACAAAGTCAGAGAAAATTGCGTCAATATTTCAAATAAGTGAATCCTAGAGGAATTTTTATTAATTGATAAAGAAAATTTTTCTGAAGCAGAAATAGCATCATAAATATAATTAAATTGGGGAACATAGTAAAAATGTTGAGTGCAAGCCTCACTCATTTCATTCTGTGGTGATAAAACTTCATGATTGAACTTAAAATTTCCAGAAAAGTGTACAATGGCCCATGTCTGAAAGAAAGTCCAGTGTTTCCTCAGAGACTGTTATTTGTTGCCTTTCCAAGGTTCATAGAAAAAGGAAGATGATTAAAATTTAAATGATTATCATATCTGTGTGAAGACAGAGTATCCACACCAAGTGCTCACTGAGGGAATTTTAACAAAGGGCTCATGGGGGTAGAGACAGGTTTAAGGGAAGCCCTGAGGACATGGGCATCCAGGGACGGGGGGAAAGTGAAAACAAGAGGACGGCTCTACCCCAGATCTGCAGGGGCCTCGTAGGGGAGGTCCCAAAGCTCGACCATAGCCTGCTGTGGAAGGAAGACCCTTGCCCCGCTGAAGTTGTGGCTACAGAAGAATCCACTCGTTGCCAAGGTTGCATCCAAGGAGGGTGATGGAAGACAGCGAGTGCGGGCCTGGTCTCCCCCTGCTCCTGCCCTCTTGTTCCCAGCAGCATCTCTCACTGGCTGAAGCTGCATGTGGGATGGCTGAGGGGTGGAGCACAGAAAATAGTCGGCCAGACTTCTCCTGGACAAATGTCAGAGAGTACTGAATGTCATATGTGTTCATACATTAATCTTCTCATGCCTTTAAAATGCTTCCCATTTAGCCAACAAAACTGCAGTATATATTGGTAAGGTAAGCACTTAGCAACTCTGATGGGAATGCTTTCTGTAGTACAAAGCTTTGCCAGTTTTCCTCGATTTATAATGCTTTTTTGTGTTTAGAATATTACCAAACTCAAATAATGGCTGAGTCCAAGAGATGACCTAAAACAACAAACCACCACGGATAAGAGGCAGCATGATGTGGAGGCATGGAAAGTTTATGAAAACGAAATGTCAGAAAAAGAAGCAAGAACATTATGCATCAAGAGAAACAAATGTCGTCTGTGTGCTTTTTCACTCAGTTGTGTCTGACTCTTTGCAACCCCATTGACTGTAGTCCACCGGGCTCCTCTGTCCATGGGATTTTCCAGGCAAGAGTACTGGAGTGGGCAGTCATAAGGATTAACACAGAGAGACTGTTTCTTAGAATGACAAAAAGTCACTGATGAGAATTTTTAAAGAAGAAAAAAGACAGGAAAAGAGAAACAGATTTTTATTGACAAGGTCAGTAGATATAGTAATGAGACCATAACAAGGAAGGGCTTTCCAGTATATGACAAAATTGAACATTAGATCAATAAACTGCTTATAATGGTTGAACCATGTTGCCTTAAAGATGTTGAAATCCTAATTCAGCACCTGAGAAGTGACCTTATTTGGAAATGGGGTCTTTGCAAATGATCCAGTTAAGGTAACAGATGTTAAGATAAGCTCTAATCCAATATGACTGTGTCCTTAGAAAAAGAGGAAATTTGGACGCAGAAACAAACAATCACATGTGAAAATGAAGGCAGATATCAGAGTGGGGCATCTACAAGTCAAGCAATACCACAGACCTCCAGCAAACCAGCAGGGGCTAGGAGAGAAGTCTGGAACAGAGTCTCCCTCACGTCCCAAAAAGGGCCGAGCTCTACTGACACCTGGATCTCAAGCCTCCAGAACTGTGAGGCAATGAATTTCTGTTGCTTCGGCCGCTTAGTCTGTTGTCTCTCGTTACAGCAGCCCCAGCCAATTAATTGCCTGCCTTTACTGGAAAATAGTCACAGCTAGCAAGTGAAACGACACTCGTTGGCTGCTGAAGCTTTGGTAGATCTGAGACAACTTTTCAGCCATCCTGTTGCTCTGCAGGTAAAATTTTAAGACATCTGAGAGAGACAGGTGTTCACTCAATAGTCAAGTTATTGGGGAAAGGAGCATCTTCAGCTGTCAGCACTTGCCACGATGAAGGATGACATGTGAAGAATTAGTCGAGACAGAACACTACCTTAATTTTGATGCGAAAATCCTTCTCTTTGAACATAGATAATGGTTTGACATAAGAGACTACTGCTAACTCTTTGCACCATCCGATAATCTTTTGCAATGGATGTGTCATTATTTCATATACTCTGTGATCACTAACACAGTGAGGAAAGAGGTCATGGAAACCTTTCAAGGTGGAGATGGATGTTAGGAGAAGACTCAGTGAAGGCATGAAAAAATCAAAACTGCTCTCAGATATAAAATCAGTTCATTTCAGTTCAGTTGCTCAGTCATGTCCGAATCTTTGTGACCCCATGGACTGCAGCATGCCAGGCCTTCCTGTCCATCACCAACTCCCAGAGCTTGCTGAAACTCATGTCCATAAAGTCGGTGACGCCATCCAACCATCTCATCCTCTGTCATCCCCTTCTCCTCCTGTCTTCAATCTTTCCCAGCATCAGGGTCTTTTCCAATGAGTCAGTTCTTCACATCAGGTGGCCAAAGTATTGAAGCTTCAGCTTCAGCATCAGTCCTTCCAATGAATATTCAGGACAGATTTCCATTAGGATGGCTAGTTTGGTCTCCTTGCTGTCCAAGGGACTCTCAAGAGTCTTCTCCAATGCCACAGTTCAAAAGCATCAATTTTTTGGTGCTCAGCTTTCTTTATACCCCAATTCTCACATCCATATATGACTACTAGAAAAATGAAACCACATAAAGGAAAATTACCTTGGATCAAGGTATCAGCTTCATCAATGCATTAACAAAGAAGAAATGGTAGGAAAGACTGTAAATTAGAAACTTGAGTAAAGTGATCCTTTTGAAGAGCATGCCATTGGTTATTTTATCATGTTTATATTATTTTTATAGTATGACTTTGTCCCTTTATAAACATATAGATAATTTAGCACTGGTGAAATACTTCCTGATTAAACCTTCATATTCAATTTCTGGGCAGACTTTATACAATATGTTTTGATAATAGTGTGCATGTAATCTTGGTGTTAGTAAGAGGTAAAAATGAACAACTCTCATGAAAAAGTCTAGTAGAAAAAGAGGAAGTAAAATCATCACACTATAATGTAATCATATGATAGCATGTAAAATGAATGAAGTAGATATTGTTTTTAAAAGAGCTATTCATGACATGATCTCCGTTATAGTAAACTCTTATGTGCAGAACACTTGGCTATAAACAATGTTTCGGAAACTATTTTTCCTGTAACTTTGAGCACAGTAATTAAAACCTCACTAGTTGTAATTCCTTCATCTGTTAAATAGCAAGTTTGATGCATGAAGAAGTTCTCTCTAAGCTGGTGCTCTGGGACAACCCAGAGGGATGGGGTGGGGAGGGAGGGTTCAGGATGGTGACACAGGTACAGCTGTGGCTGATTCATGCCGATGTATGGCAAGAACCACCACAATATTGTAAAGTATTGTAAAGACTCCAATTAAAATAAATAAATTAATTTAAAAAATTGAGGACATTGTCCAGGATATATACTTAAAACCAGAAGTCATTGTGAGGGGAAGAAAAAGCAAATAGTAATAGAAAAATAATAGAGAACAGAGAATAATGTCAATTAACACATGGTACATATGTTCTATCTTACTATTAATCAGGAACCTTCAAACTAAAGCTATGTGATATGATGTCTTATTCAGAAAGTGAGCAAGATTTCAAAAGTCTGATAATATCAGGATCTGGTTTAGACCATAGAGAAACAATAACTTTTGTATACTGTCCCTTTGGAAGTCAATTGAACAATGCCTATTAAAACTAAAAATATGTATATCTTACTCTCCAGCAATTGTATCCTTAAGTATCTACTCCAGAAACATTATTTTTCTCAAGTGAGACATAACAATGTACTTGTCTATCTTTCTCAAAAAGTTAATTTTATATAATGGCAACAAGCAGGATGTTTAGTGCCTGGGAAATATTGCAAGAAATTTCCATATAAAGAATCATACTACTTTGCTGATTAATGTTGCTACCCAAGAATCCAGCCTGATAGCAAAGACAGAAAGCAAAGAATGCAGAAAAGAAGCATTAAGAAGCAAAAGTATAACTGACTCTTCGTGGTGTTGAAGTCTAAGCATTTTGACAAATACATTCAGTCATATACTTAACATCAAACTTATCATGGAGAACAGTTTTTTCACCCCAAAATTTCCTCCTGTTGCCCTTCATATACTCCGCTTTTACCATTCCCCACTCCTGCCAACCATTAAGTTCTCCAACTCAATAGTTCTTCAGAATGTTATAGAAATAAAATTCTATAGTATGTGGTTTGGGGGTTTGGCTTCTTTTGCTTAGCAAATGCTTTTAAAATTCAACCATGTAGTTCATGTGGATCAAATCTGTTCTTTTTTATGTCTGAATAGCACTGTAGAGTATGGAGGTGCAGTTGTTTGTACATTCACCCACAGAAAGACATTTGTAATTTTTTCAATTTTTAAAAATTATGAATAAACTTGTTATAAACATTTACAATTCTTTAAATGACAGAAACAAATTTAAACACACTTAGTATGGCACTCAGTATCTTGTGACAAACTCATCTAGCAAAATATGAGTCTGAAGTTGTTTTCACAGTTAGTACAGCCACATAGTTTTTAAGGGGACTATAAAGAAAAAGATGGAAGAAGTTAGAAGGTCTATGGGGTGCAGTTAAACAGGAAAACAGCCCTCCCGTATGCTTCCCTGCTACTGTCTACTTTGAATTTAAAATGAGCTCTGTTTTCCTGCTTCATAAGTATACATGTGCTTTTTAATTTAAAATTTGCATGGGCAAGATTTTGTAAAAGATACTCAGATAAGTTCATTGTGGTCTTGAGAGAATTAAGACACTAATTAGTAAGAAAAATGGATCTTTGCTATAAGAAAAAGAATAGTTACTTCATATGATGAATTTTTATTTGATTTTTTTCAAGAACGGTAATAAATTGGAGTCATGGAAATAATCAGTGTTAATAGACTCTCATTTTTCATTATCAAGAGGAGAAAAAATAATTCTTCTCTGTGCATTAATATGATTTATTTTAGCATAACGATTGTAATATTAAGGAAGCTTTCACTTTCTCAAGTGGCTCTGGTAGCACTACAGAAATGTGAGTGTTGTGTTAGTCGCTCAGTTGTGTCCAACTCTTTGCGATTCCACGGACTGTAGCCCACCAGGTTTCTCTCTCCATGGGATTCTCCGGGCAAGAATACTGGAGTCGGTTGCCATTCCCTTCTCCAGGGGATCTTCCTGACCCAGGGATCAAAGCCAGGTCTCCCGCCTTGCAGGCAGATTCTTTACCACTGAGCCACCAGGGACACCCTACAGAAGTGTGAAGCTCTCAGTCTTGCAGGATGAACAGACAAGAAAGGCCAGATTGAATGAACGAAAGTGGGCAGTGGGGGAGGTCTTGGTCAGCTAAAGAGCAGAGGGAGGCATGCAGCATGGGGCAGGGGAAATAGCTTTCACTTTAGGGCAATAGCTTGTTCATCCGACAAACTGTTTGCTTATTAGAGAAGGCTTTCTAAGGAAGACTCACTTCAAATTCTTTACCTCATTTATTTCCACTAATCCTTAATCTCAGTGAGTGCCTTGTCTGGACAAAACTCTTGTAAACCACTCAGGTGCAGACACTACTGTCAGCAAATGAATGGCTGTCAGCAAAAAGACAAGAGATGACAAAGGCTGGCCAGGGTGTGGACAGAGGGGAACCTTCTGCACCGCTGCGGGGAATGTAAATTGCTGCGCACCACTATTGGAAACATATGAGGGTCCTCCACGTGTTAAAAATGGAGCATCATGTGATCCAGCAATTCCACTTCTGGGTACGGATTTGAAGGAAATGAAACCACTATGTCAAGGAAGATATCTGCAACAATAAGTCAAACAAAGGAAGACAAATACTGTATGATCTCACTTATATATGTGTGGAAACCAAAATAATTTCAAATGAACTCATAGACAAAGAGACTAGCTCGTGACCAGACTCAAAGGTTGGAGAATTAGATGAAGGGGGCCAAAGATACAAACTTCCATTTACGAGACAATGTGCTGCGCTGTGCTGAGTTCAGCCGTGTCTGACTCGGCGACCCCACAGACTGCAGCCCGCCAGGCTCCTCTGTCCATGGGGACTCTCCAGGCAAGAACACTGGAGTGGGTTGCCATGCCCTCCCTCCAGGGCATCTTCCCAACCCAGGGATCAAACCCAGGTCTCCTGCATTGCAGGCAGATTCTTTACTGTCTGAGCCCCCAGGAAAGTCCAAGAATATTGGAGTCTATCCCTTCTCCATACCATTTCTGTCCTTTATCGAGCCCATCTTTGCATGAAATGTTCCCTTGGTATCTCTCATTTTTTTGAAGAGATCTCTAGCCTTTCCCATTCTATTGTTTTCCTCTATTTCTTTGCTAATCACTGAGGAAGGCTTTCTTATCTCTCCTTGCTATTTTTGGAACTCTGCATTCAGGTGCTTATATCTTTTCCTTTTCTCCTTTGCTTTTTGCTTCTCTTGTTTTCACAGCTATTTGTAAGGCCTCCTCAGACAGCCCTTTTGCTTTTTTGCATTTCTTTTTCTTGAGGATGGTCTTGATCCCTGTCTCCTGTACAATGTCATGAACCTCCATCCAAAGTTCATTAGGTACGCTGTCTATCACATATAGTCCCTTAAATCTATGGACCTAACAGAAGCAGAAGATATTAAGAAGAGGTGGAAAGAATACACAGAAGAACTGTACAAAAGAGATCTTCACGACCCAGATAATCACGATGGTGTGATCACTCACCTAGACCCAGACAGTCTGGAATGTGAAGTCAAGTGGGCCTTAGGGAGCATCACTATGAACAAAGCTAGTGGAGGTGATGGAATTCCAGCTGAGCTATTTCAAATCATAAAAGATGATGCTGTGAAAGTGCTGCACTCAGTAAGTCAGCAAATTTGGAAAACTCAGCAGTGACCACAGGACTAGAAAAGGTCAGTTTTCATTCCAATCCAAAAGAAAGGCAATGCCAAAGAATGCTCAAACTATGGCACAATTGCACTCATCTCACACGCTAGTAAAGTAATGCTCAAAATTCTCCAAGCCAGGCTTCAACAATACGTGAACTGTGAACTTCCATATGTTCAAGCTGGATTTAGAAAAGGCAGAGGAACCAGAGATCAAATTGCCAACATCTGCTGGATCATCGAAAAAGCAAGAGAGTTCCAGAAAAACATCTATTTCTGCTTTATTGACTATGCCAAAGCCTTTGACTGTGTGGATCACAATAAACTGTGGAAAATTCTGAAAGAGATGGGAATACCAGACCACCTGACCTGCCTCTTGAGAAACCTATATGCAGATCAGGAAGCAACAGTTAGAACTGGACATGGAACAACAGACTGGTTCCAGTTAGGAAAAGGAGTACATCAAGGCTGTATATTGTCACTCTGCTTATTTAACTTATATATGGAATGTATCATGAGAAACGCTGGGCTGGAAGAAACACAAGCTGTAATCAAGACTGCTGGGAGAAATATCAATAACCTCAGATATGCAGATGACACCACCCTTATGGCAGAAAGTGAAGAGGAACTAAAAAGCATCTTGATGAAAGTGAAAGAGGAGAGTGAAAAAGTTGGCTTAAAGCTCAACATTCAGAAAATTAAGATCATGGCATCTGGTCCCATCACCTCATGGGAAATAGATGGGGAGACAGTGGAAAACAGTGTCAGACTTTATTTTTGGGGGTTCCAAAATCACTGCAGATGGTGACTGCAGCCATGAAATTAAAAGACGCTTACTCCTTGCAAGGAAAGTTATGACCAACCTAGATAGCATATTAAAAAGTGGAGACATTACTTTGCCTACAAAGGTCCATCTAGTCAAGGCTATGGTTTTTTCAATGGTCATGTATGGATGTGAGAGTTGGACTATAAAGAAAGCTGAGCGCCGAAGAACTGATGCTTTTGAACTGTGGTGTCAGAGAAGACTCTTGAGAGTCCCTTGGACTGCAAGGAGATCCAACCAGTCATCCTAAAGGAGATCAGTCCTGGGTGTTCATTGGAAGGACTGATGCTGAAGCTGAAACTCCAATATTTTGGCCACCTGATGCGAAGAGCTGACTTATTTGAAAAGACCCTGATGCTGGGAGGGACTGGGGGCAGGAGGAGAAGGGGACGACAGAGGATGAGATGGCTGGATGGCATCACCAACTCAATGGACATGGGTTTGTGTGGACTCCGGGAGTTGGTGATTGACAGGGAGGCCTGGCGTACTGCGGTTCATGGGGTCGCAAAGAGTCAGACACGACTGAGCGACTGAACTGAACTGACACAGTCAAAGGTTTTGGTGTATACAGTAAAGAAGTAGATGTTTTTCTGGAACTCTCTTGCTTTGATGATCCAACGGACATTGACAATTTGATCTCTGGTTCCTCTGCCTTTTCTAAATCCAGCTTGAACACCTGGAAGTTCATGGTTCATGTACTATTGAAGCCTGGCTCAGAGAATTTTGAGCATTACTTTGCTAGCATGTGAGATGAGTGCAATTGTGCCATAGTTTGAGCATTCTCTAGCATTGCCTTTCTTTGGGATTAGAATGAAAACTTACCTTTTCCAATCCTACGGCCACTGCTGAGTTTTCCAAATTAGTTGACATATTGAGTTCAGCACTTTCACAGCATCATCTTATATGATTTGAAATAACTCCACTGGAATTCCATCACCTCCACTAGCTTTGTTCATACTGATGCTTCCTGAGGCCCACTTGACTTCACATTCCAGGATGTCTGGCTCTAGGTGAGTGGTCACACCATCATGATTATCTGGGTCATGAAGATCTTTTTTGTACAGTTCTTCTGTGTATTCTTGTCACCTCTTCTTAATATCTTCTGCTTCTGTTAGGTCCCTACCATTTCTGTCCTTTATTGTGCTCATCTTTGCCTGAAATGTTCCCTTGGTATCTCTCATTTTTTTGAAGAGATCTCTAGTCTTTCCCATTCTATTGTTTTCCTCTATTTCTTTGCACTGATCACTGAGGAAGGCTTTCTTATCTCTCCTTGCTATTGTTTGGAACTCTGCATTCAAGTGGGTATATCTTTCCTTTTCTCCTTCCCTTTCTCTTCTATTCTTTTCTAGCTGTTTGTAAGGCCTCCTCAGACAGCCATTTTGCCTTTTTGCATTTCTTTTTCTTGGGGATGATCTTGATCACTGACTCCTGTATAATGTCACGAACCTCTGTCCATAGTTCTTCAGGAACTCTGTCTATTAGATCTAATCCTTTGAATCTATTTGTTACTCCCACTGTATAATTGTAAGGGATTGATTTAGGTCATACCTGAATGGCCTGGTGGTTTTCCCCACTTTCTTCAATTTAAGTCTGAATTTGGCAATAAGGAGTTCATGATCAGAGCCACAGTCAGGTCCCAGTCTTGTTCTTGCTGACTGTATAGAGCTTCTCCATCTCTAGTTGCAAAGAATATCACCAATCTGATTTCGGTATTGACCATCTGATAAAGTCCGTATGTAGAGTCTTCTCTTGTGTTGTTGGAAGAGGGTGTTTGCTATGACCAGTGCGTTCTCTTGGGAGAACTCTATTTGCCTTTGCCCTGCTTCATTCTGTTCTCCAAGGCCAAATTTGCCTGTTACTCCAGGTGTTTCTTGACTTCTTACTTTTGCATTCCAGTCCCCTATAATGTAAAGGACATCTTTTTTTGGATGTTAGTTCTAGAAAGTCTTGTAGGTCTTCATAGAACTGTCAACTTCAGCTTCTTCAGCGTCACTGGTTGGGGCATAGGCTTGGATTACGGTGATACTGAATGTCTGCCTTGGAAACGAACAGACGACATTCTGTCGTTTTTGAGATGCGTCCAAGGACTGCATTTCGGACTTTTCTGTTAACTATAATGGCTCCTCCATTTCTTCCAAGGGATTCTTTACCCACAGCTGTAGGTCATCTGAGTTAAATTCACCCATTCCAGTCCATTTTAGTTCCCTGATTCCTAAATTGTCAATGTTCACTCTTGCCATGCCCTGTTTGATCTCTTTCAATTTGCCTTGATTCATGAACCTAACTTTCCAGGTTTCTATGCAATGTTGCTCTTTATAGCATCATGCTTTAGTTCCATCACCCGTCACATCCACACCTGGGCATTGTGTTTTCTTTGGCTCCGTCTCTTCATTCTTTCTGGAGTTATTTCTCCACTGATCTCTAGCAGCATATTGGGCGCCTACTGACCTGGGGAGCTCATCTTTCAGCGTCCTATCATTTTGCCTTTTCATACTGTTCATGGGGTTCTCAAGCCAACAATACTGAAGTGGTTCGCCATTGCCTTCTCCAGTGGACCATGTTTTGTTAGAACTCTCCACCATGCCCCGTCCATCTTGCGTGGCCCTACACAGCATGGCTTACAGTTTCATTGAGTTAGACAAGGATGTGGTCTATGTACATGTTTGGTTAGTTTTCTGTGATTGTGGTTTTCATTCTGTCTGCCCTCTGATGGAGAAGGATAGGGTTTATGGAAGCTTCCTGATGGGAGAGACTGACTGAGGGGGAAACTAGGTCTTGTTCTGATGGACAGGGCCATGCTCAGTAAATCTATAATCCAATTTTCTGTTGATGGGCGGGGCTGTGTTCCCTCCCTGTGTTTGACTGAGGCCAAACTATGGTGGAGGTGATGAAGATAATGGGGACCTCCTTCAAAAGGTCCCATGCACCCACTGCCACACTCGCTGCCCCTGACCCTGCAGCAGGCCACTGCCGACCCACACCTCTGCCGGAGACTCCTGGACACTCACGGGCAGGTCAGGTTCAGCCTCTGTGGGGTCGCTGTTCCTTCCTCCTGGGTCCTATTGTGCACAGTTTTGCTTGTAAATGCCCAGAGTCTGTTTGCTCAGTCTTCTGTAAGTTCTGGCGGCTCTATGGTGGGGTTAACGGCGACCTCCTCCAAGAGAGCTGATGCCACACCCAGGTCTGCTGCACCCAGACCCCCTGCCCCTGCGGCAGGCCACTGCTGACCTGGACCTCCGCAGGAGATGCTCAGACACAGTTCTGGCTCAGTCTCTGTGGGTCTCTGGGTCCTGGTGAGCACAAGGTTTGTGTGAGCTCTCCAAGCATTCTGGCAGGTATGGGGTTTGATTCTAAACTCGATTTCACCCCTCCTAACATCTTGCTGAGACTTCTCCTTTTCCCTTGGATGTGGGGTATCTTTTTTTGGTGGGATCCAACATTCTCCTGTCAACGGTTGTTCAGCAGAGAGTTGTAATTTTGGAGTTCTTGCAGGAGAAAATGAGCGCATGTCCTTCTACTCTACCATCTTGAAACTTCAGCAGATATCTCTTCCCTTCTCCAGGAGGATCTTCCCAACCCTGGGATTGAACCCAGGTCTCCTGCATTGCAGGTGGATTCTTTTACCAGCTGAGCTACCAGGGAAACCCAGAAGTTTAAAACAAAAACAGATGCCCCTAGAGTTAGGAGAGAGTGTTCATAGAGCAGAAAGAACTTGAGCTCAGTAACACTGTGTCACCGTTATTTTTGTCAGATCACTAGAGGTGGTCCCTGAAGGGGGAGGTCACAGCACACATCTCTGTACCCCTCCTAATAAAAAATAGGTATTATCAATGAGACTGGTCACACCTGGAGCACAACAGATGGCTAGGCAAGGAGACCAGATGGACACACAAGTGTGGCAGTTGAAGAAACCCAGTGTCCATGGGAAGATAGAGGAACCCAGGGTCTGACCACACTGGCCACAACCAGCCAGCTCAGAGTCTCAGCTCAGCATTACCTGGAGAGGTTTTCAGACTCCACCCCAGATCACCTGTCTCCAGTCAACTCTGATCCCTGACTGTTTCTTTTCCCGTGATCATTAGGGAGTCTCACTAAGGCCATCAATGAGTTTCCTTTATCTTGTTGATGCTTTTAGTGGTGCACCGGAGATGAGTGCTAGATTTTATCCAAAGCCTCTAGGCTGCTAAAGGGAAACTGCATCAGTGACTGTCTACCTTTGCTTAAAGGTTGGCAGTTTTAGACTGAATTTTCAAAAATGTTTTTAATAGTCACCAAAATTCTTTTATATTTCTGTTTATGAGAACACTGCTTCTCCTTATTCCCTGACAAATTTATGTTTCATCGTCAGTTTCTTCTCTAAAATTGAATAACTGTTCAATAATTTTCTTTAAATGTTTTGTATACTGCTGATGGACTGTTTTGTTGCTCTGGGATCATGATCAGAGGGCTTCACCCCCAGAAATAAGGATCTCCACTGAGCCCCGCCTCGACCTTGCGAGTGAAGACCTGACCACTCTGCTTTGGCAGTCAGGCTAAGTGTTCAGAGCGGTTGAAAGTTACAAGCAGTTGAAGCAAGAGACTCATTTGGAAGTAGGCATTTGGTTTTAGACATTTAAATGCAGGTAAGTAGAATCTAGTTACCTAGAAAGACTTTAAACCAAGATATCCCTCTAGGTGTTAGGAGGAAGAGGGACCATGTCATGAGGTAAGAGATGCCAGGGAGATGCACCAGGAATGGATCCAAGCCCTAGGTGGGCATTTCGGGAAGAGGTCCCATAGAGTTTGCAATGCATGCCGTACATCTGCCTCTTCTTGCTGCTTTCTTTTCCCCAACCCAGCTCTCCGTATATCTAGATCTACAACATGAGCATGCTGTAGAACTCTGTAAATGATAATATTTGGGCATATTTATCGGCCACAATATCTCTAAACAGCAGTTGTACCAGCAGACAAAGGAGAGGACAATCCAACTTACCTCCTGAGCAAAGGAAGGTATGATCCTCCTGGATCACAGATCCAAGCAACCAATAGCAACAATCCAAAGGACTGTCTCCGCTGCTGAAGCTCAGTTTCATGCCCTGATAATTCACTGGGACTGGTTACGACACAACCTTCTCTTTTACTTCTACTTGACTTCAGGTTAGGTCAAGTTTCCTTAAACTTATTGCACCTCCCCTGAAATGTACTAAGATGTTTATGCATCTGAAAAGTATCTAATGCTGCATTTGTTCTTTAACATTTAGAAAATATACTTCTTGTTGCCTGCAATTCATACATTACTTAGAGGTTTTTCTGTGGTCTCATTATCATCATCACAAGACAACCAGACCAAAATCTACTGAATCAGAATCACAACAAAAAGAAAATTTATCAAAGTTTGCAAGGACTGCTTTCCTCACACTAGTGGATGACTTGGAAATACCTCCTACTTACCTGTGGGGGAGCTCAGGGGTTCAAAAGGCTGAGAGAGGGTAAAGTGAATTTGCTGAGCTCAGTTCCTGTCAGTATCATTTTGCTGGGAATGCATCAGCTTAGGCTATTCTTGCAGTACAACCAGTAGGAAAAACATAGTACGTCAAGAGTGAAGAAGTAGAGAGGAAACACCCATTAAAGGGGATCAGCTTAGAGGAACAATGCATAGGCTCCAATGACAAAAACGAAAAAAGGTTTGTACTAGAAAATGTCACAGACTAAACACATAACTGAGAGTGGAGAACTGAGAAGGGCCTGAGTTAATTTCTAAGTCAGTTACATGCTAAATGGAAGGCTCATGGGACAGAAACCCAGGTGGTGGAGCCCAGGGTCTGAGGGTCCTTGGTCCTCTCTCCAGGTCGCCCACCAGAGCATCGTGGTGGCAGAGCCCAGGGTCTGAGGGTCCTTGGTCCTCTCTCCAGGTCGCCCACCAGAGCATCGTGGTGGCGGAGCCCAGGGTCTGAGGGTCCTTGGTCCTCTCTCCAGGTCGCCCACCAGAGCATCGTGGTGGCGGAGCCCAGGGTCTGAGGGTCCTTGGTCCTCTCTCCAGGTCGCCCACCAGAGCACCAGGTGGTGGAGCCCAGGGTCTGAGGGTCCTTGGTCCTCTCTCCAGGTCGCCCACCAGAGTATCGTGGTGGCCACAAAGATGACCTCTGCAGGCTGAAGTTATTTCTCAATTGTTTCATTGCTTAGCTCCCTGATACCCAGACTTTTAAAACTTGTGTGTCATGTCTGTTCTTGGCATTGCCTTCTCATGGCCTTTTAAGTCTTGGCTTGAAATAATTTTGCTGTTTCTAGGACAATAGGTACAAGGGGGAAAATATGGATATTAATCATTCAGTAGAAGGAAAGGGAGACAGGGGACAGAGAAGGGAGGTGGAATGTCACTGGAGACAGGCCCCTACACTTTTCCCCTTCCATCCAGAGATTCTTTATTGACTCTGAAATGAAATGAACATTTCATTTTCATTCTTAATGACACTCACATTTTCTTCATGAATTATGGAGCAGGAAGGACCTCAGCTTCCAAAAAGCCTGGGAATGGACTGTACCATGTGGATCTTATTGTTTGTTTCAGACCTTTCAAGGACAACTTCTTGTCCACATTTCTTAAAATGTCATTAGAAGTTTGAAAACTCTGGCCCCGCCTCTTTCTCTGGTCCCTCTGTCCATCGTTGTTCCCATAAACCTTATACGTAGCTTCAAGCTGCTCTGGACACAGTAGGCTCCCTGTGATCTGTTTTGCTTGCTCACTTGACCCGTTTCTTTATGTCTTTTTTCCAGAAATGCCCCTCCGTACCTGGGCTCCCCCGCTGCGTCTTCATGACCAAGCATCTTACCTTACCTGAGATGCTCTCCGGCCCCTTCGGAGGAAGCGGTCGCTTCTTTCCCGGGCCCTCGGGGCTCAGCTCCGTCCCTCAGCACATGGTCTGCTTCCCATCACCCGGTTCACCCTCATCACCACTTCTCTCCACCTCAGCAGGTAACGTGGCTCAGGCACATGGGAGACATCCATTAAATGCACTAAATGAACCATAAAAGAAGAAGTGAGCACTCAAATGATATCATGATCACTCCTAAAATCATGGGTTTTGTGGTCAATCAAAATATCTCTTTTATATCTCTTCTATCACAATGAAACAAGGTAGGTTCCCTGCTCAGCACACCTTTGATCTAACTTTTAATCTGCATCAAAGACCCTGAGGAGTGCTTTAAGTCCTCCGTTCAGAATAGCCACGTCTTTGTCATTCAGTAATAACTCTCTGATGGTCCTGAAAGTCTGACTTTAAAGCACAACCAGAGCTTGAACTTTATAAGAACACTGTAAAAGCTAAATTTTTCAAAGCAAGAAAAACCTTAAAATAGGTTTGATTTTTTTTTTTTTTTTGGAAGACTGTGGTATGCACAACAGAGTCACTTTACAATCAGTATGAACAAATCAAGACGCAGTGAGCTGAAGGTATGAGAAACTTGATAAGACATTTAAACCCAAAATGTCCAAAATGAAATATTGTGATATGAAATATTATTTCACTGTGGTTGAATATGGCTGAACTTTCTGAAGAAATAATAGTCCTTTGCAATTTTAGGGAGAATGAACTAAACCAAATAGGATTTTGCAATGCCATAGTTCTGGTTTTGTTCTACTAACAACGAAAATAATATATTCTCAGTTCATAACAAGTTAGAGAAAAAAACCCAGTTAATATGATTACTGCACTTTGTGTGTGTGTGTGTGTGTGTGTGTGTGTGAATTTTCTTTCAACAAAAGATACAAAAGCAAAAGCACAAAATGCCTAAATAATAAAAGAGATAATACATAAGATGTATACATAGCCCATGGACTGGAACTGACAATTCACTCAAATGGAATTAATTCACTTAGGAACTGAATAAGTATCACAGACTGTTTAGTTTTCTATTGCCAAGTACTACAAAATTCGTGGTAAAGCGACACTCATTTGTAAGCTCAGTTTTGTAGGTCAGCGGCTCAGGAGGACTGGACTGGACTCTTCTCCCACTGTCATGAGCTGAAATCAAGACTTAGGGTGGGTGGGTGCTTATGGGGAGATTCTGGGAAACCAGTACGCTTCCAGGCTTATTCAGATTGTTGGCAGAATTGAGTTCTTAGCGGTTTAGGTCTCGGGTTCCCAATACCCTGCTGGTTGTCACCTGGAAGTCATGCTCTCTCCTAGAGGTCACCCGTATTCCTTCTCACGTAGCCAAGTCCATGTTCAAATCCCTCCAGTGCTTTAATCTCTGATTTCTCCTCTTACCTCGGTCTTCTGCGACCAGCTGCAGATGTTTCCTGCTTTTAAAGGCTCGTGTGACTGTGTCAGGATGCCTCCGGCAGCCTCTCTGTTCTAAGGATAACTAACTGCCACACGGCAGCACGCTCACAGGGCTGCCGTCCCATCACGCTCACATCTCCAGGGCTTGTCATGGAGCCCAAGGGCGCTACGCAGACTTCTGCCAGAGTGCGTTTCGGGATTAGACCCACAGCAGACCACAGAATGCCAGACAGAAAGGAAACTTGGGAAATACCAGCTTCGCTTTCCAACTAGAGCAAAAACTGTACTGGAGTGAAGAGCCTTCATTTAAACACATGACGACTGGAAACACACTTCCTCACTCTTTGGACCGCTATCATGTTTGGGCTTCTTTCACTTTTGGATGAAGCACAGCTGCTTTCAATGCTGTGTGAGCTCCTGCGGCACACGACGCGGATCAGCGATACGGACACACTCATCCCTCACGCCCGAGCCTGCCTCCCACCCCAGCCCACCCCACCCCCTGGGTCGTCGCCGAGCGCCGGGCCGAGCATCCGCGCCCCATAGCAGCTTCCCCGACTGACGCTGCACACGGCAGTGGACCCGCGTCAGAGCCACCTTCTCGGCTCCTCCCGCCTTTCCTTCCCTTACTGTGTCCAGACGTCCGTTCTCCATGTCTGTGTCTCTATCCCTGCCTTGCACATATGTCCATCGGCACCACGTCTCTATATTCCATATACTTGAATCAATACTGTATTTTTCTCCTTCTTACTTACATCCTTCTACACGGTCAACTCTCGATTCATCCCCATCACTGCAAACGACCCCGCTTCCTTCCTTCCTGTGGCCGAGCAGGATGCGCGCACTCGCTCAGGCGTGTCCAGCCCTGACTCTGGGGTACCGCGGGCTGGAGCCCTCCAGGCTCCTCTGTCCATGGGGTTTTCCAGACGAGAAGGCAGGAGTGCGTTGTAATTTCCTACTCCAGGGAATCTTCTCAACCTAGGAATTGAAACTGTGTCTCTTGCATCCCATGCGTTGGCAGGCAGATTCTTTGCCACCATGCCCCCTGGGACGCCCATAGCTGAGTCATGTTCCATTGTACATAAGTAGGACAACTTCTTTATCCACTCGACTGTCAGTGGACATCTAGTGTGCTTCCATGTCCTGGCTATTGTAAATAGTGTTTCAATGGATGTTGGAGTACATGTGTCTTTTTCAACTATGGTTTTCTCAGGGTATATGCCCAGAAGTGGGATTTCTGGGTCATATGGTAGTTTTACTCCTAGTTTTTAAAGGAATCTCCATGCTGTTTTCCATAATTGTTGTATCAATTTATATTCCCATCAACAGTGCAATAAAGTTCCCATATCGCCACATTGTCTCCAGAATTTATTGTTTATAGATTTTTTGATGAAGGCCATTCTGGTGTGAGGTGTTACCTCATTGTAATTTTGACTTGCATTTCTGTACTAATGAGCAGTGTTATGCATGTTTTCATGTGTTTGTTGGCTCTCTGTATGTCTTCTTTGGAGAAATGTCTGTTTAGTTCTTCTGCCCATTTTTTGATCAGATTGTTTGTTTTTCTACTGCAGGTACAAGCTGCTTGTATATTTTGGGGTTAATCCTTTGTTAGTTGCTTCGTTTACAATTTTCTCCCAGTCTGAGGCTTGTATTTTCATTCTGTTTATGGGTTTATTATTTCCTTTGCTATGCAAAAGCTTTTAAGTTTCATTAGGTCCTATTTGTTTATTTTTGTTTTTATTTTCAATTACTCTAGGAGGTGGGGCAAAGAGGATCTTGCTGCAAGTTCTGTCAGAGAGTGTTCTGCCTATGTTTTCCTCTAAGAGTTTATAGTATCTGGCCTTACATTTAGGTCCTCAATCAATTTTGTGTTTACTTTTGTGCATGGTGTTAGGAAATGTTCCAATTGCATTCTTTTACATGTATCTGTCCAGTTTTCCAAGCACCACTTATTGAAGAGATTGTCTCTTCTCCATTGTGTATTCTTGCATCTTTTTTCAAAAATAATATGCTCAATGGTGCCTGGGTTTATCACTGGGCTAGCAAGAAACCTGTGATGATATTTGTTCCCAATAATTTTGGGGGAACTAATTATGTTATTGAAGTACATGCTCAAACTACCACACAATTGCACTCATCTCACACGCTAGTAAAGTAATGCTCAAAATTCTCCAAGCCAGGCTTCACCAATACGTGAACGTGAACTTCCAGATGTTCAAGCTGGTTTTAGAAAAGGCAAAGGAACCAGAGATCAAATTGCCAACATCCGCTGGATCATTTATAAAGCAAGAGAATTCCAGAAAAACATCTATTTCTGCTGTATTGACTATGCCAAAGCCTTTGACTGTGTGGATCACAATATACTGTGGAAAATTCTGAAAGAGATGGGAATACCAGATCACCTGACCTGCTTCTTGAGAAACCTGTATGCAGGTCAAGAAGCCACAGTTAGAACTAGACATGGAACAGCAGACTGGTTCCAAAAAGGAAAAGGAGTACGTCAAGGCTGTATATTGTCACCCTGCTTATTTAACTTACATGCAGAGTACATCATGAGAAATGCTGGGCTGGAGGAAGCACAAGCTGGAATCAAGATTGCTGGGAGAAATATCAATAACCTCAGATATGCAGATGACACCACCCTTATGGCAGAGAGTGACGAAGAACTAAAGAGCCTCTTAATGAAAGTGAAAGAGGAGAGTGAAAAAGTTGGCTTAAAGCTCAACATTCAGAAAACTAAGATCATGGCATCTGGTCCCATCACTTCATAGCAAATAGATGGCGAGACAATGGAAACAGTGACTGACTTTACTTTTTTGGGCTCCAAAATCACTGCAGATGGTGGTTGCAGCCATGAAATTAAAAGATGCTTACTTCTTGGAAGAAAAGTTATGACCAATCTAGACAGCATATTAAAAAGTGGAGACATTACTTTGCCAACAAAGGTCCACCTAGTCAAGGCTATGGTTTTTCCAGTAGTCATGTATGGATATGAGAGTTGGAGTATAAAGAAAGCTGAGCACAGAAGAATTGATGCTTTTGAACTGTGGTGTTAGATAAGACTCTTGAGAGTCCCTTGGACTGAAAAGAGATCAAACAAGTCCATCCTAAAGGAAATCAGTCCTGAGTGCTCATTGGAAGGACTGATGTTGAAGCTGAAACTCCAATACTTTGGCCTCCTGATGCAAAGAGCTGACTCATTTGGAAAGACCCTGATACTGGGAAAGATTGAGAGCAGGAGGAGAAGGGGACGACAGAGGATGAGATGCTTGGATGGCATCACTGACTTAATAGACATGAGTTTGGGTGGACTCTGAGAGTTGGTGATGGACAGGGAGGCTGGCGTGCTACGGTTCATGGGGTCTCAAAGAGTCAGACACAAATGAGCGACTGAACTGAACAGTTGACTTAATAATTTAAAAAACTGAATCTAAATTTTTTTCTGATATATAGTAGTCTTTTACTTTTTCTTTGTTTCAATGCTGTGACTTTGTTTATAAATAGTTCACTGTGTTATTTCAGACTAGAAATACTCAACATCTCTTGTAAAATGCAGGCTGACACGGAATATAGTCTTCAATATGTGGCCTCATTCTATATAAAACATGGACATTCATCCAGGTGATTCTCTCTGCTACTAAGACATTTTTCCTTTTAAAATTACACTTACATCAATTTCAGACTCATGTGTTCTCATGAAGAACTCAATTTTCTGAATAGGCTTCTAGAATTTGGAAAGTCTACTAAAGAGTAAAAAAAAAAAAAGCAGCATAATTTATTTTAAAATGGTTTCCTGTGATTTAGTATCACCTTATTATATCATTATTTGAAGAACTGGCACCTTGATAAAGAACCCGCCTGCCAATGCAGGAGACATAACAGACTGGAGTTCAGTCCCTGTGTTGGGAAGATCCCCTGGCAAAGGGAAGGGCTACCCACTCCAGTATTCTAGCTTGGAGAATTCCATGGACAGAGGAGCCTGGCGGAGTCCGAGAGAGATGGACATGACTGAGCAACTCAGTACACCTGCCCCTATTCATTCATCCTGTGACTTAGTATCTCCTTATTATATCATTGTTTGAAGAAGTGTTAAATATTCCAGAAAGCATTCAAAGTCCCACAAGAGCCCCCTATGCTACAGGTTCTTTGACGTCCTTAAAAGGAAACATATATTTAAGGAAGCAAGTGAGAAGAAAAATGCTGCTTGGGAGAAGCCTGCGAGTCCACTTGTGCTGTTGTGGTTTAAACATCTGGTTATCCAACCATCCAGGCTGCCTTTGTGAGCCCAGTAACCCTGGAGCTGAGTGAATGATCCCGTGCATTTCTGTAGGCTTGCTGATTTCCATAAACAAGAGTCTTTTTCTTTTAAAGGGCTGGCTACACCAAAGAACTAATAATGCAGGAAGCTTAAAACCTGTGAACACAATTTTTTTTTCCCTTTGTTCTTTCTGGTCATGAGAAAATCTTAAAGTTCATTGGAAATATTTTTGTCAGTTAGATTATGAGTTGAAATGCCACAGGGCAAAAACCAGCTTTCTGCTGAAGCTACATTCCCCAGCCCAGCAGTCAGCTGGTTTGTTTTCATTTTGATTACTCAAATACTAGATTATAGTCCATTTCATAAAAGTTTACTTTTAGTAAAATAATGATGAAATAGCATTATCATCTGGGATATTATGATGAATAATGAGTGCCCTATGAACTTGTATAGCACAGTGTGACCTTTCTTGGTAAAATCTATATAGCACTTAAGTAACATTCATCTGAAATGTCCAAACTTGTTTCTGAAATAAATAGATTTTTCTCTTCATCTAGATGGAATTTCTCATGGTGGGACTAGAGAGGAAGTCCCTGCTTCCCCTAAGAATGCACTATATTATATTATGTGAATATGTTAAATATATTGCAACTTATAATATATTTAATTCTGAGTTTATTGGGCTATCAAGAAACCTGTGTGGGAGACAAAAAGGTACAATTCATTGTCATGTTGGTGAGCCTCCCCAAAATTAAAAAAGTTTATAACTTTAGTGATTGAGTATTACTCTCCCGGCTCAAGTTGCTCCCAATTTTTTTTTATTTTAACCACATGTCAACTGATAGATCATTTAAAATAGCTTTGATTTAGATAATGCCATGATTTTCGACATGAAAACGTGGAGAGTTAAAAACCGTGAAGGAAGGTGCCATAACAAAGTCCTGCTGACTTCAGGTTCTTTGAGTCAGAGTTCACTGTGCTTGGGCTTCCGTGCTGGCTCAGACAGTAAAGAATCTGCCTGCAATGCAGGAGACGTGGGTTTGATCACTGGGTCAGGAAGATCCCCTGGAGAAGGGAATGGCTACCCATTCCAGTATTCTTGCCTGGAGAATTTCATGGACAGAGAAGCCTGGCAGGCTCTTCAGTCCATGGGTCGCAAAGAGTCAGACAAGACTGAGAGAACAACACTTTCACTTTTCACTTCACTTAATGGCATCACACTGAAAAACTAGAAGAAAGTCAATCCTGAACCCTGTCTCAATCCAGCAGTGAGTGGCATTTATTCACAAGTTCATTAACTAACTGAAAAATAAGCTCCAGCCCTTCCATCCCATCATGAGAAGCATCTTCAGTGTGTTTTACTTTCGCATCGTGTTCCTCTGCCCTGTGCACTTCACTACTGAACTAGTGGAGCTCAACAGTGTTTTATTTTAAAACAGAAACCACTCAACCCAAAGGGAAGAGAGAGAGACCGCTCGCTGGGACAGAACCCGCTGAGGGCTGGGCCCTGAACGCTCCCTTCCACCACACGGCTGCACACACAGCAGGGAGAAAAAGGAAATAATCTTTATTAAATGTGACCACAAGGCACCGCACTTCGTATCCTTGCAGAGAGGCATCACTCACTTATTTTGGAAAAGGAGTGTTTAATTGGGTAGAAGATATATGCCAATGGCTTCTCTGCTCACCTCATCACAGGGTCAGTAACAGGACTGGCTGTTAAGAAAGGACCACCACTCCCTGGGAATGACATATGAAAACTCGGGGCAAAATGTCTCAGTGGACACAGAAACACCTGCTGTCCTGAGCAAGCATAACAAAATGCCCTAGTCGGGGGGCTTAGACAGCAAGCCTTTCCCTCACAGCTCCAGGGAGCGAGAGGCCGCAGGTGACGGCAGATCTGGCGTTTGGTGACAGAGCCCACGTCCTTGCGCATCAGTTCAGTTCAGTCCCTCAGTCGTGTCTGACTCTGCGACCCCGTGGACGGCAGCACGCCAGGCCGCCCTGTCCTTCACCAGCTCCCGGAGCTTGCTCAAACTCACGTCCATCGAGTCAGGGATGCCACCCAACCACCTCATCCTCTGTCGTCCCCTTCTCCTCCTGCCTTCAGTCGTCTTTCAGTGGCCTGTCTTCATACAGTTCACGGGGTTCTTAAGGCAAGAATCCTGAAGTGCTTTGCCATTCCCTTCTCCAGTGGACCATGCTTTGTCAGAACTCCTCACCATGACCTGTCCATCCGGGGTGGCCCTTCGCAGCATGGCTCACAGTTTCATTGAGTTAGACAGGCTGTGGTCCACGTGATCAGTTTGGTTAGTCCTTGTGCGTACACAGCCACTTTCTAGTTGTGTCCTCACAAAGAGGGGAGGAAGACAAATACCATACAATATCCCTTATATGTGGAATATAAAATATGACTCAAATGAATCTATTCGAAATGGCAAATCCCATGGACAGAGGAGCCTGGTGGGCTATGCAGTTCATGGGGTTGCAAAGAGTCGGATACAACTGAGAGACCAAGGCCTTCACTTTAACCAAACAGAAACAGACTCAGAGACGTGGAGATCAGACTTCTGGTTGCCAAGGGGGCGGAGGGGCTGGGGCAGGGCTGGAGTGAAAGTCCGGGTGAGTGGATGGAAGCTATTGTATACAGAGTGAATAAGCAGCAAGGCCCGACTGCACAGCGCAGGGACGTATAGTGCGTCCTGTCGTCTTGGATGGCCCCATCAGCCTAGATGGTTCCATGCTCTTCCCTTCCTCCATTTCAGCCTGGGCTACCAGCTGAGAAAGAGTTTTTCTCAGGTCAGTTCCATTTGTCTCTTAGTCTCCCACATTGGCAGGCAATTCCTTACCACTAGCACCACCTGGGAAGCCCCATTCATATTTAAACACCCACACATTTCAGCCACATGAGGTTCTATGGATATTATTTATGGACAATGATTTCCCCCACTGATTCTTTCTCTATATAGTGGAGGTTTAACAAGAACATGTGTCCTCCCTACTGTGTTTACCACTCATGTTATTTTCACAGTACAATTCACCCTCAAGCCTGTGGGATCCTTTTGCTAAACTGTGAGTCACTGGAAATGCAGGAGGGCGGGGGGATCCATCTTTATTGGTTAAGGTGGAGAAGAGAATATAGGTGAAAATTACTTTTTAAAAAATCCTGTAGGAGGAAAATCAGACTAAAGCATGCAAGACATAAATACACTGTGGCCAGTTTGAAGAAATAGGGAGAGAGATGGAGGATTTCATCCACACTTTTTTCAGTGTCTCTACCAGAAGAGAATGCCCTTCAAGTGTTTGTGGGCTAGCTCCCTGCCTCCCAGGTAACCTTGAGTTGTGTTTATTGTCAAGGTGTGCGCACAGTACATGAGCATTTAGCACACTAAAATCACAGCTTCAGGTCCCAAGTTTTGCAAAATGCTGCAAAGTCGATGTGTTTTCCAACTAAAAACAACTTATTGTATCATTTGTTTCCTTACCCCCTCTTGTCAGTCAGTCCTTCCTAAATTCCAGGAACAAGGCACTGGCGTCCCATAGAAATGCCAAGGTGAGAGAAGAGGAAAAGTATGAAGAAGAAATGCAATTTATAGGGGAAAAGGGTTTATTTTAGTGTAGGATAAAGTCAGACAACTAAGATCATGTCGTCCAGTCCCATCACTTCATGGCCAATAGATGGGGAAACAGTGGAAACAGTGTCAGACTTTATTTTTCTGGGCTCCAAAATCACTGCAGATGGTGATTGCAGCCGTGAAATTAAAAGACGCTTACTCCTTGGAAGGAAAGTTATGACCAACCTAGACAGTATATTAAAAAGCAGAGACATTACTTTGTCAACAAAGGTCCGTCTAGTCAAGGCTATGGTTTTTCAGGTAGTCATGCACGGATGTGAGAGTTTGACTATGAAGAAAGCTGAGCACAGAAGAATCGATGCTTTTGAACTGTGGTGTTAGAGAGTACTCGAGAGTCCCTTGGACTGCAAGGAGATCCAACCAGTCCACCCTAAAGGAGACCAGTCCTGGGTGTTCATTGGAAGGACTGATGCTGAAGCTGAAACTCCAATACTTTGGCCACCTGATGTGAAGAGCTGACTCATTTGAAAAGACCCTGATGCTGGGAAAGAATGAGGGCAGGAGGAGAAGGGGACGACAGAGGACAAGATGGTTGGGTGGCATCACCGACTCGATGGACATGGGTTTGGTTGAACTCCGGGAGTTGGTGATTGACAGAGAGGCCTGGCATGCTGCGGTTCATGGGGTCTCAAAGAGTCGGACAGAACTGAGCAACTGAATTGAACTGAAAGTCAGACAAAGAAAAGCAGAATTTCTAAGGTAAATTTATACTGCTTTCTTCCATGAATGTTATGAATACACCAGAAATTACATGTCATGTACTCAAGTGCAGATTGTTTCTGATCTTCTCAAAATAATGTGTGAACAGTTTTGACCAGCAGGTTTAATTCAAGCAGTCAAACCAATCATGAATATGGACACAGCATCACTCACAGGTACTGATCACCACTGCTGGCTTAGCAGGGATCAGTTTGAGGTGTATTGAAGCTGTGAGGGAAGAAGTGAAAGGTATGACTGACTTAAGAAGACTCACTCCTTCATTCATTCATTTGATGAATACTTCTGGGTTCCTTTCACCCACTCATAGGCTGTACCAATAGGTGCCAAGTAGTAACAGAGAGACCCAGTTGGGACATAGGTGATACTCCGAAAATACTTGGCCCTGATGAGAAACTGAAATTATAATGAAGCAGTCACAGCCCAGGCATACTAAAGTGATGAGAAACTGAAATTATAATGAAGCAGTCATAGCCCAGGCATACTAAAGCGTTGTCCATCAGCCATGGAGGATCTGCTCCCAGATGAACGGTGAATTTCCTCTGAACTGTATCAAACAAATACCAGGCTATCTGAAACGACATCTGTCACCTGCAGCTTAGTGGTCTCAAGTTGTTCCCCCATGTAACTCTGCGAGCATTTCAGACACCGACCAATCCTTGCTGAGCAAACGCCCCTGCTCCTTGCCAGCCCCAGGTATGATTCTCAACAGATAAGCTGTGTAACTAACGGTGACCTTGCAGTTTTGCCTTTAAGAGCTTCCTCCATTCTTAGGCCAGCTATAAAATGAGCTTCTTGAATGTCTTCTCCAGGCTGAGGTCCTAACAAATCCCAAACAGCTATTTCAACCAAGACTCTACATCTGAAATCTGGGGTAACACTCCGCATAAATGTGATACAGGTGCCCAGTGCCTGGCTTAGCTGTGCTGAGCCCTGGGCTCTTGTGCTTCGAATGTGAGTCTTCTCATGCAAAGGGAGAAGTCAGAGCCCTGCTGGCTAGCAGGAGAAATGCTGCTCTCAGAATCGGAGGCCCACGGTGAAAGGATCCAGGGGCTGCCCAAGAGCAAACCTGTTGATGAACCATTAGAAAATCCCGCCTCTGGCTTAGCTCCAGCCTGCAGGCCATCAGCATCTTTTGAGTCTCTAGTTAGAAGCTGCATAAAAAAAAAATAAGTGGCTTGCAAAAAGCCAGCATAATTTCTAACAAAGGAATGAGGACCAACATATACTAGAACTTTTTCTGCAAATAGAGCACATTTTAAAAGTCAAATTCAAGTAAGTTAAGAACTAGAACCAACTTTCAAAATGAGAGCATTCTTGGCATTAAAACAAAGGAGGGGAGAAGAAAAAAAGATGGATTTGATTACATGAAATTTAATAAATTTTATAAGTGAGGAAATATAATATGCAAAGTTAAATTATAACATATGGGCAATATTTGTAATAGCCAAGAGAGGGATGTATAAAAAGACCATTCCAATCAATTAAAAGTTATAATGATCCTAATATATAAATGAGCAAAAAAAAAAAGGCAAATTACAAAATCTGCACTAAAAATGGCAAATGTGTATTTGAAAAATTGCCTCAAAAGGGTAAATAAAATTAAAACTATAAAATAAGTGGTTTTTTCTTTCATCAATAACAATGAAAAGACACAAGACACCCACAGGATTTGGTACTGGTGACGAAGTGCTCATGAACATTGTAGTAAAAAGGAATAAACTGGAAAGTATAACTCTGCTGAAAGGAAGCTGGTAAGGTACGTGAAGAGGTCCAAGAATGACAAGACAGTTCCGCTTCTGTGTGCTGTGCTTAGTCATTCAGTCGTGTGCGATCTGCGACCCCGTGGACTGCAGCCTACCACGCTGCCCTGTCCACGCGGGTTCTCCAGGCAAGACGATTGGAGAGTGTTGCCACGCCCTCCTCCAGCGATCTTCCCAACCCAGGGATGGAACCCAGGGCTCTCGCACTGCAGGTGGATTCCTTACTCTCTGAGCCACCAGGGGAGCCCAGTTCTACCTCTAGGAGAGAATAATAAAAGGATAGTGCGAACTCTGAATGATGCATGAGTTATGTTAACAAACTGTAAATAATCTTGTGCAAAACAGGAAAATGTTGAGTAAATTATGAAAACATTAATAAGGTGAAATATTTAAGATGTTTAATGTTTGCATAGAGCATTTCAATTACATGAGGAATTACTATGGCAGAATGTTAAAAAGAATAAAATTGTAAATAAAGTAAATATCAACTTCAAAAATAAAAAGAAAATAAAGCTTGAAGTAAGTATTTTTAAATGGTATAATTTACTGATGTTAATTTCCTAGTTATAACAAACATAACAGAAATATGTAAGTTGACATTATGGGAAACTGGGTGACGGGTCACACAGGAATTTTGTGTACCATCTTTGCTGTTAATACATTTCAGTGAATCTAAAATTATTCCAAAATACAAAGTTCATTTTAAAAAAATGTTATCATGTATGGATGACACTTGGTAAAAAAAATTTCAGTGAATTTTCTTTATTTCATGTTCCCATCCTTTTGAAATTTTAATGTCTGATCAAGTATTCATAATATGAAGAAAAAGGAATCATTTTTTTAAAGTCTCAGATTTGAACATCCTCAACACATCAATTACTTGTGGTGGGGAGACAGAGAAGTGTATTGACTTATATATCCTCCCCCCCACCCATAAAATGCAGAAATCGAGTGATGATGAGGAAAATCAGACTCCACAATGACAAAGACAGCTAGATGCGTCCTGTCTCTGAGACTCCGAGAAGAGTACTGTGGCGACTTAGTCATGTCACCTCCCCAACATGGGGCAGAGATCAGCAAGGATCTATAAACACATGATGGGGTGAACACCCATTACCTCTGGGGCTAACTGCGGAGAGCCCCTGACCCGCCTGACCTATGGGAACCTAACATGAATGTATGGAGAGTCTGAATCCAGAAATGTCTCCAAAGAAATGGTTTATTTCAGACACTCAGTGAGCAAGCAAACTTCCCAAGGAAGTGCACTCTTTAAAGAATAATTAAGAATTAAGAATGGGCCAAAATTGACATATCTATATGTGCTGACTGCTTCTAAAGGACAAAAATATTTGAATTCTCATTGAATACACTATTCCCATGAAAAGATGCTCAACATCACTTATGTTGATTATGTGATTAATTTCCTTCACCTTGATGCAAAGCCTAACAGTTTCAAAACAGTCAAGGTCAGAACTAGTGAATGTTCATGGGTGCTCCAACTACTCCTGTGGGAAATGTTTGAGATCTTCCAAGAATGGCCTTTTTCACTCCTACTTTTACAAGTACATTTTTCCCTCTCTAGGCTATGCCTGTGGAATAGAATCACCAGCCATCCTGGCTTATTTCTCCCCCTTTCTTTGAGTCTTTTTTTCTACCAGCTTTATCAAGATATAATTTACATGCAGCACTGTATAAGTTTAACGTGTACAGAATAATGATTTGAGTTATGTACATCATGAAGTGATTAGCACAGTAAGTTTAGTGAACATCAGTGATCTCATATAGATACATAATTAAAGAAACAGTTTTTTTACCTTGTGATGAGAACTCTTAGGATTTACTCTCTTAACTTTTACATATATAGAATAGTGTTAATTTATCAGGTTGTACATTACATCCATAGTACTTATTTATCTCACAGCTGGAAGTTTGTACCTTTTGACTGCCTTCATTGATTTGCCCTTCTCCTGACCCCCATCTCTGATAACCGCAAATCTGCCCACCTTTTCTTTGAATTTGTTTGCTTTTGAAGTATAATTATTTCCTATTATACAACATAGTGATTAGTTATTTCTTTATTTCCCAAACTAATCACCACAATAAGCTTGACATCATTAGTTGGTGACAATATTCCTCACACTGTACATTTCATACCCAGGACTCATTTGCTTCGCAACTGGAAATTTGTGCCTCTTAATCTCCCTCAGCTAATTCTTTCCTTTTTAATTTCAAGTTGTAACTAACACTTGCTAGCTTTATGATTAAAACTCATGGCGGTCCCAAACTTCTTGAGGTGGAAGTGTCTTTATGGGTGAACATGTGAGGCACCATGGGTCTCCGTTCCTTTGACTGTCCTGGTCTTGGCATGGAAAGCCTTGCATCCTTCCTTGGGATATGAAAGTGCTAATTTTGGTGATGGCTGGTTGTGGGGGTTGTAGGGAAACCTCAGAAAAGAAGGGTTGAAAGTAACCCCAGGTTCGGTGTCAAATGCTCATGGCAAAGATTACCCCCCGACCACTGGCCGATGTCGCCACCACGATGCGCGCTTTAGGACCGTGGCTGATGCGTGGCTGCTTTGACCTAAGTGTGGAGCCTGAATGTCGTAAGCGTGGGCACTGCAGCTTCTCTACTCTGCGTGTGAATTCATCACTGCACTTTGATAGTGCTAGTTTAATTTTTAACTTTATGAACAGTGTAAATACGTTTGCCACTTCTGCTGAAATCCCCTGGAAGTGTAGCCGCTCAGTCGTGTCCGACTCTGTGATCTCACGGTAGCTCAGAGGCGTCTCTGGCGTGGGATTCTCCGGCAAGAACACTGGAGTGGGTAGCCGTTCCCCTCTCCAGGAGCTCTTCCTGACCCAGGGATCGAGCTCCAGGCTCCTGCACCGCAGGCAGGCTTTCCACCTTCTGAGCCCCCAGGGAAGGGTTAAGGCCCCTCAGTCGGTTCAGTAGCTCAGTCGTGTCTGACTCTTTGTGACCCCGTGGACTGCAGCACACCAGGCTTCCCTGTCCATCACCAACTCCCGGAGTTTCTCAAACTCATGTCCATCAAGTCGGTGATGCCATCCAACCTACTAGACTTTTATATTTTATTATTTATCTTACAATGACATTCCTCTCAATCTCTACTTGAACCCAGCCAATCTTGATCCTCAGTCCCCACAAAAACAGCAAAAAATAATGGGTTAAAGCTGCAAATGAGTAAATAAGGGCAAAATAGGTATACCAATCAGGTAAAACATAATATGAAAATGACATACATATTCAATAGTTTCAGAATCAATCCTCCCTGCCTCCTAAGAAGGAAAATGAAGGAGTCTCACGGGACTGAGCCCTTAACCTGTGGGAGCTGAAACTTCTGGGTTAATATTGTCAAATGGAATAGAATCAAGAACACTCAACTGGTGTCAGGGAATTGTTTGGTGGTGTGGAAAACACACACACACCAGCTGAGTCCACTATCAACAAATGGGGAAATGCACTCCATCTTTTATGGGAGGAATTGCAAAACTGGATGAGAAAGGACATGGCCATAGAGAGAGCTGAGTATTCAGGTCAATAATTTCATCTGTAGCTCGGCCTCTCAGCGTGTATGTCTGCGTGTGTTCTCCACACCGCCAAACAATTGCTTTGTTGTTGTTGTTGTTAGCATTTTTAGGTCTCTTGTGCTTTTTCTCATTTTCTTTCAGCAGTTTATTTTTAATTTCATACTGGTGTGACCGGAAAAAAAATGCTTTGTATAATTTTTGTTCTCTAATTTTTTGAGATTTTTTTTTGTGACCTACCATGTGATGTATCCATATGAATGTTTCATGTGCACTTAAAAAGAATCTTTCTTATACTATTTTAGGATACAATGTCTTGTAGTGATATATGAAGTCCAGTTGGTGTATTGTCTATTGTACCAATGAAGGCCACTGACGTACTTGAGGGGTTGAAGTCCCATGTTCTTATTTAATTGGGTTGGGTCCAAGTTGGCCCTGTCTCCTGTGAGTGTGTTTTCTCCTGTCCCTTCACCGGGTCCCTCACCCCTGAGGGGACAAGGCATGCAGCAGGTGGGGCCTTTGGAGGCTCTTCGGTTAAGTCTGCCGTGGACAGAGGCCTGAGCTCTCTGATGCCCTGCCTGGGCAGGCACCCATGGTTACTTCTCTCAGTCTGCACAGATTCAGCCTCAGGTTCCAGACTTCCTTGGTCCTCACCGCTCATCACTGCCCACTGGTCATTTTCTGCCATTCCTGCCCAACTGTGGAGCCACAGGGCTTTAGTGATCTCTCTGCATGTATCTGGGGGCAAGATATCATGCCGGCGCTGTTGTCAGAGGTCTGCGCTGCTCCTGACGCCCTGCTGAGTAAGCTCCAAGCGTGGCTGCCCTTTCGGCCGCACCCAGGCTCTACCCCGAAGCCAGGTTACTTCTGCTCCCACCGTCACGTCTTGTCTCTGGTTGTCATTGCTCCAGGTTCAATGCCAAACTTTGCCATGGAGTGAGCAGGGCCAAAGTGTTTGCTTTTCTAGGGCTAGGGCATGTTTTGAGGCGATCATGACAAAATCAGCAGCTGGTAGAACAGAATTCTCTTCACCTTGCCTCAGGAGCGAGCCAGCACATGCTCTCTCTGTGAGGAAAGTCCCAGTTTCCCACTGCCCATCTGTTCGTCCCAGCAGTCCTGCCACCACCCAGTGGGCTTGTCTCCCTGTGTTAGACCCCAGGAGTGCGGCATCCAACCTGCGGGTCTTAAGAATCCCTCTCAAGGGTACGTGTCGGAAGAGGAGCTAAGATGGAGGAGGAATAGGACGGGGAGACCACTTTCTCCCCCACAAGTTCATCAGAAGAACATTTGAACGCTGAGCAAACTCCACAAAACAACTTCTGATCACTAGCAGAGGACATCAGGCTCCCAGAAAAGGGTGGGTGTCCAGCTGCGCGTTTTCCCTTTTCTTCTGAGTGTCCTCTGAGGTCACAGATGCCAACAAGATTGTTTTTCATCCCTTCCTACCTGACTACCTGTGTTTCCTTCTGGTCGTCTTGATTGTACTGGAATCCTTCATCCAGTTTTCAGTTAGCCCTCATTGAGACTTATTCTACATGTAGATTTAGTTTTGTTGTGTTCATAGTGAGCTTCACATCCTCTTACCCTGTCATCTTGACTGATCCTTCTTTACTTTATTCTATAAATAATAAATATTACATCATCTGCAAATAGTGACAGTTTTACTTCTTTATTTCTAATGGAAAGCTTTTAATCTTTTTTCTTTAATAATTTCTCTGGCTAGAATTTCCAACACTTTGTTGAATAAACCAGAAGGAGTGGGCATTTTTGTCTTGTTCCTGATATTAAAGAAAAAGCTTTAGTTTTTCACCGTAACTATAAGCTTGTTGTAAATAGCTTTATTTCATATTGGTCTCTTCCTGCTATATCACTTTGTTGGCGTTTTTAGCCATAAATGGATGTTGAAGTTTGTCAAATATTAGTAGTACCCAGCCTCTGAGTTCTGCAGAAAGGATGTCTGTCAGGCCTCAGATGTGTGTTTAATTAGAAGTTTACCTTTCAGACTGCATCTTGGATGATTAGCAATAGGACTCTTTTGTGGGTCTTTCTCCTGTCTGGCCTTTGCTGCTGTAGAATTCCCTTTAGCATGTGTAGTAAAGCTGGTTTGGTGGTGCTGAATTCTCTTAGCTTTTGCTTGTCTATAAAACTTTCGATTTCACCATCAAATCTGAATGAGATCTTTGCTGGTTAGAGTTATCTTGTTGTAGGTTTTTCTCTTTCATCACTTTAAATTTATCTTGCCACTCTCTTCTGGCCTGCAGAGTTTCTGCCAAAATATCAGGTATTAACCCTTTGGGGATTTCTTTGTATGTTATTTTTTGCTTTTTCCCTTGCTGCTTTTAACATTTATCTTTGTGGTTAATTTTTGTTAGTTTGATTAATATGTGTCTTGGTGCATTTCTGTTTGGTTTATCCTGTATGGGACTCTCTGGACTTCCTGGACTTGAGTGGCTTTCCTTCCCCATGTTAGGGGAGTTTTTTACTATAATCTCCTCAAATACTTTCTCATACCCTTTCTTTTTCTTGTCTTTTTCTGGAACCCATATAATTCAAATGTTGGTGTGTTTAATATTGTTCCTGAGGTCTCTGACACAGTCCTCAGTCATTTTCATTCTTTTTTCTTTATTCTGATCCTTGGTAGTTATTTCTACCATTCTGTCTTCCAGCTCACTTATCCATTCTTCTGCCTCAGTTATTCTGCTGTCAGCTCCTTCTGAAGTATTTTTAATTTCGGTATTGTGTTGTTCATCACTGTTTATTCTTTATTTTTTCTAGGTGTTCGTTAAATGAGTAAATCTTTCTTGCATTTTCTCCATTCTATTTTGATATTTTGAAACTTCTTTACTATCATTACTCTAATTCTTTGATAGATAGGTTGGCCTATTTTCTCTTCATTTATTTGGTCTTGTAATATTTTACCTTTCTCTGTCATCTGGAACATTTTTTCTTGCTGTCTCATCATGTGTGTGTGTGCGCGTGTGTGTGTGATGAGCGTGACTCTATTCCCATATTACTAGTTGTCTGGCCTGACATTTCCAGAAGTGGAGTTTGCAGGCAGTTGGGTAGGGCCAGGTCTTGGAGTTAAGATGTGAACCTCTGGGATACTTTACTCTGATTAATATTTCCTGGGACCCAACATTCTCTGTTACTCCAGAACTTCAAACTCAGCCACAGAGCTAATGCCTCATCTCTGGCCTGTGACCTGGGATCCTACAAGCTGTGGGGTGTGAGGGAGAAAAAAAGAGAGAGAGAGAAAAGGGGGGGAAAAGAAAAAGAAGAACAGTAACAAAAAATAAAGAATAACAACCCCTGAAGGGGAAAACCTGACTCCAATAGCAAAGAGAGAAAAATTAGGGCTGTCTCATAGACTGAGCTCCTGGGCCTGTTGCCTCTTGCTATGCTCAAGAGAACACTTCTTCTTTTGATTACCATCCTGTGGGACATATTAGCGTAAGTCATTTAACCACCAGAGGCAGACCATGTCCAGGCATCACCTGGTGGCAGCTGCAAAAACTGGTTTCTGTCGAGGGTAGAAGCTACTTTCTGGGAGATGCTGATGAGCTTGAGTGAGACGAAGGGAGAATGCAGAGACTGCCTCTGTTGGCCTCTCTTCCCTGAAAGCACCACCTTGGGCCTCTGGATTTCTATCATACTGTAAGCCTGCTCCTCAGGCCAGAGCTCTTAGAGCAGCAAATGGGCCTCCTCCACTGGGGAAAAGACTGTAGGCATCTTTCAGTCTGCTATCTGTGCAATGCTCTGTGGTTGATAGCCTACCAAAGAGTGTCTCTCTGTCATGAAGGAATACAAGCCTCCCGTTGTCTCCAGAGCCAGGTGATCAAGGAGGTTCCCTGGGCAGTAGCTACAGAAATCAGGGCGCCAGAAGCCTGTAACAGTTTCCTTCTGATCGAATCTGGTGCTCTGGACTGTGGCAGAGGTAGCGTACAAACATGCTCTCCGCTGACTTGGCAGGTCCAGGGGTACCCACCATAAGAAGAAGAAGAAAAACTAAATGGTGCCTCTTGTCCAGAGCAAGACAGAGAGAATGCATATCCAGACTGGTATGCCCCCCAGTCTCTGTCCCCAAGTGTTCTAGCACACTCTTTGATGTGTGTTTTAAATTAGATGTGTGCCCCCCAGGCCAATGCTGTAATACATGCAAATGATTCTCTCTCACTTAAAGTCTGCACAATGGGCTGGGCCATCGGATGGGTGAGTGTGATTCATGAGCTCTTTAAGATCTGTTTCTTAGATCATGGCCGTCTTAGGGTCTTGTATAATGCATGCAATCTCTATTGGTTTTCAAAGCTAGATATTTGGGGGGCTCATTTCTCATATGTAGGTCTTAAAGTTGGGGCACTCCATGCGGGGTTCAAGCTGTCTGCTTCTCAGGGGATCTCCTGTTGTTGAGTTCCCTCCCTGCTGTGTGTTGCAGTGTCAGAGGTGGGGTTAACTGTGAGATGAGGTCTGCCTTCTCACATCTGATTCAGTGTGTTTTTTCTCTTTTGCCTGATCTGAAGTTGTTGCTCAGCCAGTCTTTAGCCACCGCCCCCCCCAGAGGAAATTTTCCATATAGAACTGTAGAGGGGGTGTATCTGTGGGAGGTGGTGAGCAAAGCATCTTCCTGCATCGCCATCTTGAATCAGAACCTTGACAGTGTTCTTTCTATAACTTTTCTATTTCAATTTTCTGTAATTTAAGACTTGAATCTAGGAAAACCATTAAATCTGTAGCTGGGAATAAATACAAACCAACCAAATGAAAATAAGCCAAGTTGTTTGTTCGGAGCTTGCTTTAACAAGGGAGTCAGCCACCATTGCTTGCGTTGGCCAGAGATCAAAGCCTGGCAGGGGAGGGGGAAGCTTTATAGGGGAGATAATGGGAGGCTTTGGGTGTGCCCTGAGTGGAGGCTGTTGGAACTGGGAAGCTTGTGGCAGGTAGCTAGAAGAAAGGCATATCTTTCACATTTGTGTTTATTTGTGGTCTTGGCTGTGCTGGGTCTTCACTGTGGTGCTCAGGCTTCTCTGGCTGTGATGAGTAAGGTCTTCATTGCAGGGCGCGGGCTCTAGCGTTCACGCTTCAGGAGCTGTGGGCTCCGGAGCACAGGCTCCGTAGTTGTGGCACACGGCTGTCGTTGCTTTAGGGCATGTGCGATCTTCCCAGAGCGGGGAGCAGACTCGGGTTCCCTGCGTTCCCACTCAGGTTCTTAACCACCAGGGAAGTCTATACCACCAGGGAAGTCCCAAAGTAGGGCTTATGTGACTGGTTAGGTATATATATTTGGATTTCTCTGGTTTGTCCTAAGCTGGAAGCAGTGAGAAAAATTAGAAAAGTTGTTACTTATTAATCAAGTCCTGGTCATTTTGGGCTGACTGTATCAGTCTGATGTCAGGGAAGGGTACTAGTGACTAAGTCGCCAAGGACAGTCATAAGGTCGTCTCATTCGTATGTGACTGACCCCCAGTGAAAACCCTGGACATCAAGGCTTAATGATGGTTGACACTGGTCTGCACACGCTGTCACACTGTTTGCTGAGAGAGCTAAGCGCTGTCTGTGCAAACCCAAAGGAGAGACAACCAGAGAATTGCATCTGGTTCCCTCCATCTTTTTTTTTTGCTAGTCCTGATCTGTAGCCTTTTGCTGGTTCTGATCTGTGTCCTTCTGCTGACATAAACCATAGTAAGTGTTGTCTGAGCTCCAGGTGGAATGAACTGAAACTTGACTAAGGCAGGAAGGGAGGCTCAGAGAAGGGAGATGAATGGAGCTGCAGGGCTGAGTGGTCATGGGAGGGGCCAGATTCCAGCCTCCTCCTCGATTACTGCCTCCTCCCCCTCGGAGCCCAATGTGACCAGACCGCAGCTCTGTGATGCGGGCTAGAACTTTAGTCCCCACGGACACACCCGGCGCCCAGGTGTCCGAGGGCAGCAGTGTGATGCAGACAGTGGAGAATTCTGTCTTTTCTCTGGAAAGCGCTTTTGATACTTGGCTGAACTCCAGCTCCCCTTTCTGGGTGATCGATACCATCCTCACCTTTCTGTGTGGACTGGGGCTCTTTTTCCGGATCCTTCCCTAGCTCGAGAATAACCCATCCTTTCCTCCTCCTAGGAAACATGGACACATTGGGAAGATAAGGAAACCTTGGCTGAGACCCACAAGTACGTGATCCTCTTCTTTTCTATTATTATTTCTACTCTTCTGAATCATCTAGAGAGATCCCTGAGAAGGGAAAGGATAGGACATCTATTCTCAGGGAAGAGTAAAGCATCACCGTCTGGGGACAACCAGGCAGGGCAGGGAGCAGGGTGAGCATTTCTCTCCAAAGATCTCAGAAAGCAGTCGTCCAGGCATGTTCAGGGGCTCCAGGGTCTCTCCCAAACCCAGTGACCAGGGCCCGAGGACTGGATGCCGAGTTCAATCTCAAGTACGGCGAGGCGCGCGAGCACCGCTTCACCAGCTGTGAGCAGGTACCTTGGACAGGACTGATCTGAGGACAGAGCTGAGGTCTTGAGAGCCTTGGAGCGGGGCCCTGGACTTGGGAAACAGAGGCCCACCTGACAGAGTCAGATTCACCCATTGTCCTGAGAATGTGTGCGTTTTTGAGCAGAGGAACAATGACAAAAGATCCAGGTGAATCTCACTTCAAAATCCTTATGTGTTTCAAAAAAGGAAAACAAAATATTTTTATCCACCTTAAAAATGCATGAAAAGAAAGAAACAGCACAGAGCTCTGTTAGCGAGACGCAGAAAGCCATATTATGTGTGGACACTTAGAGAAGAGAGGCTGAGAACTGGGTCTCAAGTCCTCATATTTCTGCGTCTCAGCATCAGAAGGCATCAGAGGGGAGAAGAGGGGCCAGGAGAGAAGTGGGGCTTTGAAGGGGACGTCCTGCCATTCAGCCGTGTGTGCCCCTGGAGTGAGCCCCATCTCTCCGACCCTGAGGGCCCAGGTCCACCGGCTCAGAGGAGGCCAGTGGCAGGGCCCGTCCCTTGGGAGACAGAACCCTCAGGGAAGCTCCTGGAAGAACAGAACACAGACACTACCCAGAGTCCATGCAGAGGATGAAGCTGGAGGGCCTAGAGAAAGGTGTGGCCCAGCAGGCGCCTCTGGGCTGCACCACCAACAGCACCCGGGTTGGGAGGTGGGACTCCAGGTCCAACTGTGGACACGCTGCTTTTGTTTTTTTTAATGACTTTAATCATTTTAATTTGAGGTTAATTATTTTTGCACATCGTTTAACTTCTCTCGGATTCATGTATGCAGTGAATGATGCCCATTCTCCCCCACATAGGGATTGGTGAAGGCATCAAGGGGTAATGGATATGAAAGCACTTTGTTAGTGTAAACCCTATCACGAGCGTCACCATCACTGTCAGGGATCATGTGGCCCTGGACCCTGGTACTTGGATTCCAATATCCCAATTGTGTCCCTTAAAAGGACACTGCAGTCAGCCTCCTGTAATACCCCTATGCCCTGGCTTCCTCACCATGACCCACTCTGCTGATTTCCAGCTTGCAGAGGTTGCCGGGAAGCACTGGAAGAGGTCTGGGATGTGACATCACCTCTGCAAAGCTGGAGAATCATCCCCTTCTCTCCTCGATGGTTCTCCCCAGAGCCTGTGGTGTGACCCCAGGGCTGCAGGTGGCCTGGGGTTGGAACTGGAAGCCGGAGCCCTGGGGGCGGGTTACTGCTAAACTCCTGGGGTGAGGGACAGCAGGGACATTGGGAAGTCAGTATGGGGCTCGTGCAGGGCAGCTGGTTGCAGATGCCCACCCCTTTCCAGCCTGCCCAGTTTTCTGGGCCCAGAAACTCCTGGCTGCGGCTTGTTCCTCATGTCTGCTGCAGACACCTGGGGAGGTTCCCTGAAGGCAACTTTCATCAGGTCTCCTCTCAAGATACCCCAGGGGAGATGTGCAAAGAAACACCTCCTGGAGCCCAACAGCTGTGGCGGAAAAAGCCTGCTCCCACCATGTCCTCCGTGTCTCCTCTGCCCAAACGGCCTCTGCCTCGAGCCTCCAGCTTTTCTCCGGCCTTAGTTTCCGCTCACTTAGATTCATCCCTGAGAGCCTCTCCAACACCACAGTCTCTCCTTCCCCTGGACAGTCTTCCACCCACTTGTTTTCTCTCCTTCCCCGCCATGTCATCCTGATGCAGGGAGCTGCCTTCCACCTCAGCACCACGAGGCTCCTTGCTGAGTCTCCCTCAGGGTGACCCCACGGCAGTAACACCGGGCACCACCCCACAAAGGTCACTCCCAGGCTCCCCTTGGAGACCAGCCATCGTAGGGCTCGTCCATTCAAGTTACCCCCTTTCCACCCTGTCTTGCTGGCGGGGGGCTGCCAAAGAATGGAGCTTCTCCACCTTGACACACTTGGGGACCCAAAAGAATAACCTCCCACACACTCTCCAGAGGCATGATTTTGGTGAGACCCCAGAAACAGGCAGGTAGAGGCAGGTAGCCTCTCTTTTGTCGACACGGATGTCCAGAAGCTGCTGGAAATACGAATCACCAGGAGAGTGGAGCTGAAGGTTTGGAAGGAGTAAGAAAAGGAGGAGGCGGGCTGCCATCCGCCTTCACTGGGGACGAGAACTAAGTCGCTGAGTGACAAGCGGGACACCTTGGGCGCCAGCATTTCTGGAGCACAAAAGGCAGAGCAGAGCAGCTGCTCGGTCCCAGGAGGGCCTGACGCGCTGGCGCACTGAGGGACCGTCCACAGAAGCCGAGCAGGCAGCCCTTCTGGGTCTCCCCTTCCCAGAGTGAGTCTCTGGTGTCTCCTGACACAGTACCCGGGTCCCCTCTAGAGTCACACCCTATCTTATTCAGTGAATGCTCTAAGGCTGAACAATCCCAAATTCAAGCTAAATTAACTTCACAGCTGCCATTGGGCCAGCCCTTACCCACGCTGTAGCCCAGCCTCAGCCTCAGTCCTTGACCCCAACCATGTCCCAGTTGCAGCCATCACCTCTGAGTCACATTTAGACCCAGGCCAGACCCCTACCCTTAATTCCAAACATGCCCCAGATTCAACCACCACCTCGGGCTCACATGGAGACTCAGGCTAGACTCGACTCCAATTCTTGACTCCAACCATGCCCCAGTGTCAACCACCAATTCAGGCTCAAGTGGAGACCCAGGTCCAATCAAAACACTACGGAGTTATGACTCCAACCGTAACTCACTTTCAAACACCACCTCCAGCTCATGTGGACATCCATACTCACCCCAACCCTTGACTCCAACCACAGCTCACTTTCAAACACCACCAACTCACATGGGGACCCATGCCCGAACACAATTCTTGACTCCAATCAAACCTCAGTCACAACCACAACCTCGGACTCACATGGGGACCCACTGCCCATCTCACACTCTCTTTCCCAATGGAACCATCTTCCTCTCAGCTGAAGACTGGGTATGATGAAGTGTCTTGCCATATAGTCCAAAATAAGGCACAAACTTTGATGCTCAATGCAATTCAAATCCTGCAATGTCACTTTTTTAAAAAGCAACTAGAAAGTGGGCAAACTTTACCCTCTTTGGTTAGAAAAATCTCAGCAAGTCTTTAGCCAGATCACTCCCAATCTTCCCCAGGAAACAGGGCTTCCCAGGCATGCAGATTGGTGTCCGTCATTCCTGGGGGTTTGATCAGCCCTGAGGTTCAGGTGAGACTGGGGGACCCTCTTTCTGAAAGGTTCATGCAGCAAGAGAGTGGCTGCCCCGCAGAACCCAAGAGTCTCAGAAAGTGATGCAGCCTCAGGGCGAATCCCCAGGGCCTTCGCAGGCAATGGGCATGAAGAGATCCTCAAGGCCTCCTGCAGGTCTAGGCAAAAGCAGCCAGGAAACACAGAAAATGACGTCCTGGTACCTAGCAAGGATCCCAGCAGGAAAGCCAGGATGTAAGGCAGAGTGTGGGGAGGAGCCTAAAAGTTCTGTACGTGACCTCAGCCAACCCTCCAGTGAAGGTCCCAAGTGCAAAGCCTGAGTTAGAAAGAGAGTTGAGCCCAGGCAGGAAGCATCCAGAAGAAATCCTGGGGGTCCTTATAAACAGGAAGGCACAGCAGACCCATGAGAGTTGGATCCCTGTTAATGTCTGTTGTTCAAGGCTTTCTACAACAACTTCATAGACCTTCCTGAAGAGCCAAATGCTCCTATGGGAACAGAAAATGCAGGTTGTTCTCAGGATTGGGAAGCTTCCATGGAGACTTCCTATGAGTCTCTTGTCCTCAGTCCTCATATTCAACAGGAGCTGGAAGCTCATATAATAAAGTTTCAGGTGAGGCACAGGTGGGTCCTTCTCCTCAGGTTCATATATAGTTTGAAGTTGAAAACTTCTCATCACATACACCTTCCAAAATCCACCTTGAAGACCACCAGTGATTCTGGGGACCACCCAAAGCCAAGTTAACAGAGGGCTCATCCCCAACCAGGAGAGAAAATGATAGCAATGCAGGCAGTGCCCACCCTGGAGAGGCCCTGCCCTGCCCCCTACCATGTGACTGAGGGAACCCGGGGGGCTCTGGGAGGAACCTCAACTGGCAAACGTCCAGAAGCCCTCAGAGGCCCCTCTGACTGGACAGGAAGACAAGCCACCTTCTCAGGCCCCCACATACAGCTTTGTGGGCAGAATTCGGCACAGTGAGTCTGTTGTGGAGGCTGAGAAAGGCAGCCTGGAGCCCAGTCCACATCCAGCAATGGCCAGGAATGAGCCACAGGAGGAATCTGGAGGACAGGCCTCTCCAGAAACGTGTTCTAGTGAGACAGTCATGGACCTCAATGAATGTTCCCAATCGTCCAGAGGACAAGAGGTGATGGACAGAGACACTACTTGGAAAGGTACTTTTGAACCTAGTCTCTTAATCAAATACCAAATAATTAATATAGATATGAGGAGATCATGGTATCCAAGGTCCCATAAAAATCCCTCCTCGAACACAAAGTCTGTTGCCACAAATCCAGAAGATGTATACTTTGATGAACAGTTTCATAAGCTTAAGTTCCAAGGGTTCATAGACTGGCAGAAACAGGCTAAGGCCAGGCCACTTGCCTGCTCCTTCAAGACTGTGCCACTGAGAGGCTTCTCAAAGACTGTCACTCAGATATATTCATTGCCACAAACCCCTTCACTTCTCAGGAATCTCTGTGCTGTTCTGAGACCTTGTCCAGTGAGACACGTCCAATTCCCGCACATGTGATGTTACGTCGAGTGGAGGGAGCAGCCAGGGACGGCCGGAGGCCCTGAGAGGGCGGCCCCAACGTAAGAGTCAGCGCAGGAAGTTCATCCCCACTGAGGCGAGAGGCTAACGGGAGGCCCCGGCTAGGACAGCATAGAAAGGGTGGTGGCACGGAGAGCCCTCCAGGCCCGCAGGATGAGCCACCCTGCCCAGAAAAAGGGACCAGCAGGGTCCCTACAAAGCAAGTCTCAACAGTTAATCCTGAAAAAGGGACAGGTTTCTTCAGAAAACCACTTCAGAGAAAGGATTAAGCACTTTCTGCAGTGGATGTGCCCCTGAAGGCAAAAGACTGAAACAAGCCCTGCAAAAAGCCAGCCTGCAGCGGACACTGCCCAGAGCCAGGGAACTGTCGAAAGAAGTCTGATTACAGACAGCAAGGCTGTTGAGGCGCAGGCTGTCATGACAGCTGCTGGACAGATCTTAGAGAAGATGGAGCTTCACCGTGGTCCTCGTCTTCGGAGTGTCACTGGTACAAAGCAGAGCTGCAGGCCCCATTAGGTCCAGGCCCCCACAGCGAGCCACAGCTGTCCTGCAAAGAGGAAGTGGACCAGTCCCAGGAACAGCACGTGGACCTTCCCACCCAGGGAGCCAGGTCCCCGGCCGGGCAGAGCCTGCCAGCACAGATCAAGAGTGACAAGTGTCCCAGGCCATCCCCTCCACAGCCCAAGGCACTGTCTTCTTCAGAAATACACCTCTGCTGGTCAATTGGAACATCCTTGTCCCAGCATTCCTGGTTGAAAAACTCTTCTCCAAGAAAGAATGCATACCGTGCATAAGAAACTTTTTCCTCTCATGTTTGTATATCCTCTGTGTGTTAAAAGCTTCTTCACACCAAAAAGTTTATTGCTTTCTGAAATAAATGTTTTTTCTGCTGAGAAATGGTGCTCTGTCTGTGCCCTGCTCGGGGGAAGGAAATGGATCAGGGGCCACTCTTCCCAGGCGCGTGCTTTGACTTCCATATGGGACAGGGTCGTGGAAGGAAAGTGAACCCCAGCATGGATACTCACCCACACTCAATTCCCTCCCTGCACCTCAGCGTCCATCACACCAGCATTACAGGAACAGGCCACAGCACCAGGACATGTCTCGGGGAACTAAACCTGAAGACCTCCCTCTTCTCAGGATGCAGCTCTGTACCCCACCCCCCCAATCTCTACCTTGAACTTGTGAGGCTGTAGGGGAGGAGTTTGCAGAAGATGAAACTCCCCCCCAGGCTCAGAAGGTGTCAGACTATTCACATGTCAGGATAAGGAGGGGAGTCTGGGGCAGTGCTGGCCGAGTCCAGGGTGGGAGAAACCTCGTCCCCGTGTCACGGTGGGATTAGATGATGCTGTGCTGGAAGCCCCTCCTCTTCCAGATGGAGCTGTAATGAGATGGGCCAGGCCTGTCACCCTTCCTCTGTTTTTCTGCTGCTCTGGGGCAGGGGTGAGAACGGGGACCACACACTCTCAGCTCTGAGGGTTGTGGTGTGGAGCATGGAGGCCCCGGAGGGCTGGTCCACCCCTGCCCTGGAGAAGAGGACAGCTCATAGTCCCCGCCTCTGCCAGGGGATGGGCAGGGGCATGTCTTTGTGAGCAGTCCCCTCACTGTCTGAGGTGGGACACTGCACCCCCAGTGTCAGACGCGGGGAAAGGAGGCAGGGGGCAGAGGTGCCCACAGATGGTGCAGTGACCCAGGAGCCCCTGGCATCCCACCAGCACCTGCAGGCCCAGAGGAAAGTCGTGAGGGGCCGTTGGCTCCTGGGGTCCCGCCCCAGAGCCCCCCTCTACTCCAGCTCCCAGAGCCCAGACAGAGGGAGGCCTCCTGGACCCCCTGACAGAGGGCCAGGCCCTCAGAAGCAGCAGAGCCTCCAAGCAGGCAATCTCCACCTCTCCAGAGTGTAGTTAATCGGCTTTCACAGGACTGGGAGCTTGGGACAGACTCGTGGTCCGGGACCTCTACCTATGCGTGCATGTGGCCCAAGGAGGCTCCCAGAGGACAGGCGGGACTCAACAGGCCCAGGGCTCTGCTACAGTCATAGCAAGTCTCAGCTGTCATCAGCTTGCTCAGCCCGGAGCCCAGACAGGGAGGGAGCCAGCAGCAGGATGTGTCACCCAGTGAGCGGGAAGTGACCTGTGGAGAAGGGTGCAGTCAGCTTTCTTCCCCAGGACATCTACACAGGGAAGTGTTAATCACTCAGGCATGTCCAACTCTTTGAGACCCCATGGACTGTAGCCTTCAGGCTCCTCTGTCCGTGTAATTTTCCAGACAAGAATACTGCAGTGAGTAGCCATTCCCTTCTCCAAGGGATCTTCCCGACCCAGGTATCGAACCAGGTCTCCTGAACTGCTCCAGGATGGCCCTGATACGCTGACAGCTGGAGTGGGCCTGCCCCATGCCCGGTAGGACCCCCACACACGGGACCAGCTCCAGGACGGCCCTGATCCGCTGACAGCTGGAGTGGGCCTGCCCCACACCCGGTAGGACCCCCACACACGGGACCAGCTCCAGGACGGCCCTGATCCGCTGACAGCTGGAGTGGGCCTGCCCCACGCCTGGTAGGACCCCCACACACGGGACCAGCTCCAGGACGGCCCTGATCCACTGACAGCTGGAGTGGGCCTGCCCCACGCCCGGTAGGACCCCCACACCTAGGACCAGCTCCAGGACGGCCCTGATCCGCTGACAGCTAGAGTGGGCCTGCCCCACGCCCGGTAGGACCCCCACACCCGGGACCAGCTCCAGGATGGCCCTGATCTACTGACAGCTGGAGTGGGCCTGCCCCACGCCTGGTAGGACCCCCACACCTGGGACCAGCTCCAGGTCTGCATGGCGACGTGCAGGCCTGCTCTGCTGAGGTCTCTACCTGGGGCCAGGTCTTGCCTCTGGGCCGCATGCCTCTGGGCCGCATCCCTCAGGGTGGGCACAGCAGTGGGGGCAGACAGGGTCTCAGGGAGCGGCTGGGACTCGGGGCACAGAGTGGCCTCCAGAGCTCAGGGGAGAGGCAGGCCCAACAGAGACTCTGAGCCTGGGGCTGCCTGGTTCTCCCAGAGGCATCGAGGCGGGGAGTGCTTGGGGGGGACCCCGAAGACACCTGTGCAGAAAAGTGACCCAGAGGGACACCAGCGGAACAGCAGGAAACCAGAAGGGAAAGTCCTGTGCCTTCTCCAGTAAGGGGCAGAACAGCCACCAACGGAGGTCCCCTCACCCAGAGTCCCCACCGAGACCCGCACTGACCCCCGCGGGGACCTCCCGCACTGACCCCCGCGGGGACCTCCCGCACCGACCCCGCGGGGACCTCCCGCACTGACCCCACACGGGGACCTCCCGCACCGACCCCGCGGGGACCTCCCGCACTGACCCCACACGGGGACCTCCCGCACCGACCCCGCGGGGACCTCCCGCACTGACCCCACACGGGGACCTCCCGCACCGACCCCACACGGGGACCTCCCGCACCGACCCCGCGGGGACCTCCCACACCGACCCCACACGGGGACCTCCCGCACCGACCCCACACGGGGACCTCCCGCACCGACCCCACACGGGGACCTCCCGCACCGACCCTGCGGGGACCTCCCGCACCGACCCCGCGGGGACCTCCCACACGCCCACTCCGAGAGATCTCACCCAGAGACCGCTCAGCGCATCCCACAGAGACCTCCCCTGAGACCTCCCCCGCACTCACCTCGCAGGTGATCCTTAGGATCTGGGTACCCACCCGCTGACCCGTCCCTCGTGGGGTCTGAGGTCAGGTCACAGACAGGCAGCACAGCGGAAGGACCAGGGACGGTGCCCGGCCCCAGCCCCGCTCCGAGAGCGCCAGACATCTGGACGTCTCGGCATCACCCTAAGTGGGCACCATGTAGGACGGAGCGCCAGACATCCAGACACCCTCGGCATTGCTCTAAGTGGGCACCATGTAGGACGGAGCACCAGACATCTGGACGCCTCGGCATCGCCCTAAGTGGGCACCATGTAGGACGGAGCTCCAGACATCCGGACAACCTCAGCATCGCCCTAAGTGGGCACCATTTAGGACAGAGCGCCAGACATCCAGACACCCTCAGCATTGCCCTAAGTGGGCACCATGTAGGACGGAGCACCAGACATCCAGACGCCTCGGCATCGCCCAAGGTGGGCACCATGTAGGACGGAGCACCAGACATCCAGACGCCTCGGCATCGCCCTAAGTGGGCACCATGTAGGACGGAGCTCCAGACATCCAGACACCCTCAGCATCGCCCTAAGTGGGCACCATTTAGGACGGAGTGCCAGACATCCAGACACCCTCGGCATTGCCCTAAGTGGGCACCATTTAGGACGGAGCGCCAGACATCCAGACACCCTCGGCATTGCCCTAAGTGGGCACCATTTAGGACGAGCGTCAGACATCCAGACACCCTCAGCATTGCCCTAAGTGGGCACCATTTAGGACGGAGCTCCAGACATCCGGACACCCTCGGCATTGCCCTAAGTGGCGTTCTCTGCCTGGGGAGATGCTCATGCCCTCTGTCCTTTGTAACCATGGCCTCTGAGCAGAAGAGCCACAGTGTTCCATGTGCAGATCTGCAGAAGTCTTTCCCCACAGATCTTCATTAGCTTGAGTTAATGACTGTCCATGGCTTAGAGAACCACAAATTTTAAACGTGAGTTAAATGCTGCCAACCTCCAATGAAAGCGTCTTATTTGTCCCATTTATTCATCTTCCTGTCAGATGGTGTTTTCTTTTCTGGAGGATAAGACCTGAACTCGTGATGCAGGTTTCTTTACTTTGGAAACAAGGTAGAGGACGGCAGCAAATGGGCTCTGGGAATAAAATAAACCAGCAACAAGGTGTGTGGAGCTTGACTCACCTCCCAGGGGGCCGTGCAACTAACACAGCGTTTTGTACATAACAGCTTGTGCCAGGCTTGGGTTTTAAGTTCAAATACAACAGCCTAAAATTATGTGTAGGTTTTTCAAATGAATCCTATATCTGGAAATATTCCTTTTTGGTCCCCTGCAAAAAATACTTATTTTTTTCTCAAAATGTGGTAATGCCCTCAAATGATATTTGCATATTTCCAACATATGATATATAATCTTAATGTCCAAGTAACATAGCTTTGAAACTATTTAAGAAGATTCAGTATTTAAATAATTCTTTTAAAATGTACAATTTCCAAGACTCAAATGGGCTCAATTTTATGTTTACTACACAGTTAAAAAAGGATACATTGCCTCAAATAGTGTGGAATTTACAAAAGATATCATCTAATCTTGCTTGATATATACACAGAGTGTAATAAAATGACCAGAAGGGACTTCACATCTGAATTGAGGAAGTTTACATAAATAATCACGGTGTGCATTACCGTACACCAAGTAAGTGTACAGCAATCATCAAAATCCTCAGGTTGTATATCCAGCCCTTTCCAAAGGGGACTTCAGTGATGTCTCAGACACACTTCTCATTGCTCATATGCAACTAGTTTCCCTGCTTTGTTAAAACTGACTTAATGATAGCCATCATGCATTTATCACTGTTAAGTCAGATTATCTGCATGATGTTAATCTTTCCTCTAAGAGAAGCAGGGTTGATATGAAGGCTCTTTTGGCCCATTTATGTCAATCAGGTGGCACTAGTGGTAAAGAACCTCCTGCCAATGCAGGAGACATGAGACGTGGGTTCCATCCCTGGGTTGGGAAGATCCCCTAGAAGAAGGTATGACAACCCCCTCCAATATTCTTGCCTTGAGAATCTCCATGAACAGAGGAGAACTGTACACAAAAGCTCTTAGTGACCCAGATAACCACGATGGTGTGGTCACTCACCTAGAGTCAGACATGCTGGAGTGTGAAGTCAACTGGGCCTCAGGAAGCATTACTATGAACAAAGCAGGTGACAGTGATGGATTTTCAGCTGAGCGATTTAAAATCCTAAAAAATGATGCTGCTAATGTGCTGCACTTGGTATGCCAACAAATTTGGAAAACGCAGCAGTGGCCACAGGATTGGAAAAGGTCACTTTTCATTTCAATACCAAAGAAAGGCAATGCCAAAGAATGTTCAAATTACTGTACAACTCCTGTAAATGAGACCCTGACTCATTTCACATGCCAGAAAAATATGCTCAAAATCCTTCAAGCTAGGCTTCAGCAGTACATGAGCTGATAACTTCCAGACATACAAGCTGGATTTAGAAAAGGCAGAGGGACCAGAGATCAAATTGCCAACATCCGTTGGATCATGGAAAAAGCAAGAGAATTCCAGGAAAACATCTACTTTTGTGTCACTGACTGCACTAAAGCCTTTGACTGTGTGGATCACAACAAACTGAGGAAAATTTGTAAAGAGATGAGAGTACCAGACCACCTTACTTGCCTCCTGAGAAATCTGTATGCAGGACAAGAAGCAACCGTTAGAACTGGACATGGAACAACAGACTGGTTCCAAATTGGAAAAGGTGTACATCAAGGCTGTATGTTGTCACCCTACTCATATAACATTTATGTGGAGTACATCATAGGAAATGTTGGGCTGGATGACTCAAAGCTGGAATCAAGATTACCGGGAGAAATATCAATAACCTCAGATAGGCAGATTACACCACTTTAATGGCAGAAAGTGAAGAGGAACAAAAGAGCCTCTTGATGAAAGTAAAAGAGGAGAGAGAAAAAGCTGGCTTAAAACTCAACATTCAAAAACAAAGATCATGTCATCCGGTCCTATCACTTCATGGCAAATGATAGGGGAAAAGTGAAGAGTGTTCAGATTTCATTTCTTGGGCCCAAGATCAATGAGGATGGTGACTGAAGCCATGAAGTTAAAAGACACTTGCTCCTTGGAAGAAAAGTTATGAAAAATCTAGTGAGTGTGTTACAAAGCAGAGACATCACTTTGCTAACAAAGATCCTTTTAGTCAAAGCTATAGTTCTTCCAGCAGTCATGAATAGATGTGAGAGTTGGACCATAAAGAAGGTTGAATGCCGAAGAATTAATGCTTTGAACTGTGGTGCTGAAGACTCTTGAGAGTCCCTTGGACTGCAAGGAGATCAAACCAGTCAATCTTAAAAGAAATCAACCCTGAATATTCATTGGAAGGATTGGTGCTAAAGTGCCAATAATTTTGCCATCTAATTTGAAGAGCCAACTCATTGGGAAAGACCCTGATGCTAGGAAAATTGAGGGAAAGAGGGGAAGGGGGTGACAGAGGATAGGTTGGTTGGATGGCATCACTGACTCAATGGACATGAGTTTGAGCAAACTCACAGAGACAGTGAAGGACAGGGAGGCCTGGCGTGCTGCAGTCCATGAAGTCGCAAAGAATTAGACAGGATTTAGTGACTGAAAAACAACAATCTCAGAAGATAATATATTTACAAAGAGGGCAGCTAAAGTTGGCTGTGTCCTTTTTATTACATGGAACCCCAAATGCTGTAAAAAGAGAGCTTCCAAACTAGCTGTCAATGGCTGCAGATTCTTTCCTCTTTTGTTTGTATGATGGAATAACAGTCAATCAGTGTGAGCAGGGCTGGTTTTAGAAATGGCTTGAAACAGTCAGCTGTTATTCTGGAAGCCTTTTAAAGGCTGTGCTGCGCTTAGTCGCTCAGTCCTGTCCAGCCCCTTGCCACGCAGTAGACTGGAGCCCTGCCAGGCTCCTCTGTCCGTGGGGATTCTCCAGGCGAGAATACTTCAGTAGGTTGTCATGCCCTCCCCCAGGGATTCCTCCCAACCCTGAGTATCATCCTAGGAGTTTTCCGTTTGGCTTCCTGCATCCATCTGGGGGCCTCCCCTGGTCCTGCCAACATGTGTACAAGCTGAGAAAGATCTAGCAGTCTGGGGTCAAGGCCCTGACAATGACTCTTAGCTCTTCAAAAAATTTGGGGGCTCCTCCTTAAGTTCAAAGAATTGTTTGACTGCAGCTCTCAGTTCAGTTTTGACCAAGGAGTAAAGAGCAACTGAGGAGGATCGCCTGAAATCTCAGGCAGAGCTATCTTAAATGATAACTGTTAAATATCTCTTTAGATTAGGAAAGTAGTCCAGACAGAATTAGTAAACCATGAAAAAAGACGTGGTAGGTGCATAGTAGGATTTAAGTCTTTAGTTACATCTGTCTATAGTCTTTTGTTTTAGGTATACTTTGTCTCTTTAGTTTTTTATAAACACTTTTATTTGGAGGATAAATGCTTTACAATCTTGTGTTGGTTTCTGCAGTTTAAGAATGTGAATCAGCCATAAGTATATACATATATATACCCCCTTCTGAACGTCCCTCCCACCCCAACTCATCCCACTTCTCTAGGTTGTCAGAGAGCATGAGGTTGAACTCCTTATGTTACATAGCAACTTCTCACTAGCTAACTATTTTACATATGGTAATGCCCACATTTCAATGCATTCATTAGCTTTTTGTACTGAGTCCTTAAAAAAAGCAGGCCTTTATTTTGGACTCTTGAAACCTTCTGTAAGTTTTTTCATATCAATTAAAGTAGGCATCTCATTCCCCTTGTCCAATTTGGGATCCTATGCTCTCTAGGGTTTTCCTTAAATGAACAATCTTGCCTAACTGGAACACTCGCCACAATGACTGCTATAATTCTAGATCAATATTAGTAACACTTTGCATCTTTCTAGATATCTACAGCCTCAAGGTCTATAGCTCTTACATATAAAATATAAAATAAGCTGGAGTGCCAGAAGGTGGCATGCTCATGCTCAATAGGGGTAAAGGCTCCCATTTCCTTAGCTAGCCTTTGTCATCCCCAAACAAGACAAACAAACCTGTGCCACATATATCAGCACTACTCGAGAGATGCTACTACCACCTGGCCAAGTAAGGCCTGGCATGCACAACCACCAATTCTCAGAGAGCCTTGTACTGAAGAAAAGCATAGAATCAGGAAACCCCAAGAAATGAGGACTACAAACTGATTCCATGCAAAATGGAGAACTATACCTGCTCACCACCAGTTCTGAGCGCTGAATCTAGGGGCTGATACTGATTCCAAACACATAGGGAAGTAAAGACTACACTGTAAGCAGTTCCCAATTGGAATCTAGCAAACAAAATTAGGGGCTAGGGTTTACCACTCGAAAATAGATTGGCAACAACCAAGAAATGTTACTGTGCACTGGAAATTTGATCTAACAGGCTATGGGTTTGGCCTCAGGCAGAATGATCTGCCAGCCAACCCAACCTGCCCTGAAAGGAAAGCCAATTAGATAAGGGGCACATGCGCAAAGAGGATGGAGCTCAAACCAAGCGAGCTTACTAGCAACCTCCACGGACGGCAAGGACAGTGAACTCGGGGTGTGCGTGGGCACCACAGCTGTTCCCCCTTGTCTCCAAATGGCATCAGAAATTCCCCCGAGACCCCATCGCTGCCACTGGTACATTAAGAAAGAAAAATTAGCTAAGTAAGTTTGAAGATTTACTTCGAATTTAAAATAAATTGATCTAGTAAATGATTCATGAACCAAGCAGCATTTCATTTGGAAGACAGGGAGATGCTCCAAGGGGTTAAACATCATTGATGGCTTTAAAGCTAAGTAGAACAGGACAAGGAAATAAGTCATCACCAGGTGAACAAGTGTAACATCTGTGGAGGAAAGGAAGCATTCAGGTGAAAACAGCTCCTTATTAGCTAAACTGCAGGGTTGTCTAACAGCTGCGTTTGTGGCTGGCCAAAGGGGAAGTCTTCTCTCCTCCAGCTGGGGTGCTGATGTGGCTGCACTTCTTGTTTGGGAATGCAAGGTGTGTTTCCTCCTGTTGGGATCTGTGAATGCCTCTTCCTGTTGAGGTAATTGAGGATGAATGACATGGTATGAGGGCTCCCTCTAGAGACCTTCCAGACTCCAACTATAGCTAAGGTTTGCTTTTAACTTTCACAGCATGTTTTGTTAGCAGGAAGATTTGCATTGAGGGAGAAAAGGCCAGAAGACTCACCGTTGAGATGGTTCAGAAATTCCTGGGTGAATCCACGGGAGGCAGAGGTAGCTGTGGGGTCAGCTGGGGTCCACTCTGATCGCAGGGCTCCATCTGACGGCGTTGCAGCTTCCTGTTGAAACAGTTCAGTTCAGTTCAGTCACTCAGTCGTGTCCAACTCTTTGTGACCCCATGTCTGCAGCATGCCAGGCCTCCCTGTCCATCACCAGCTCCCGGAGTTTACTCAAACTCATGTCCATTGACCTGGTGATGCCATGCAGCCATCTCATCCACTGTCACCGCCTTCTCCTTCTGCTTTGATCTTTCCCAGCATCAGGATCTTTTCAAATGAGTCAGTTCTTCCCATCAGGTGTCCAAAGTATTGGAGTTTCACCTTCAACATCAGTACTTTCAATGAATATTCAGGACTGATCTCCCTTAGGATGGCCTGGTTGGATTTCCTTACAATCTAAGGGACTCTCAAGAGTCTTCTCCAACACCACAGTTCAATAGCATCAATTCTTCAGCACTCAGCTTTCTTTATAGTCCAACTCTCACATCCATACATGACCACTGGAAAAACCATAGACTTGACTAGACTGACCTTTGTTGACAAAGTAATGTCTCTGCTTTTTAATATGCTATCTAGGTTGGTCATAACTTTCCTTCCAAGGAGTAAGCATCTTTTAATTCCATGGCTGCAGTCACCATCTGCAGTGATTTGGGAGCCCAAAAAAATAAAGTCAACCACTGTTTTCACTGTCTCCCCATCTATTTCCCATGAAGTGATGGGACCAGATGCCATGATCTCAGTTTTCTGAATGTTGAGCTTTAAGTCAACTTTTTCACTCTCCTCTTTCACTTTCATCAAGAGGCTCTTTTGTTCTTCTTCACTTTCTGCCATAAGGGTGGTGTCATCTGCATATCTGAGGTTATTGATATTTCTCCTAGCAATCTTGATTCCAGCTGTGCTTCATCCAGCCCAGCATTTCTCATGATGTACTCTGCATGTAAGTTAAATAAGCAGGGTGACAATATACAGCCTTAACATACTCCTTTCCCAATTTGGAACCAGTCTGTTGTTCCATGTCCAGTTCTAACTGTTGCTTCCTGACCTGCATACAGATTTCTCAAGAGGCAAATCAGGTGACCTGGTATTCCCATCACTTTCAGAATTTTCCACAGTTTGTGGTGACGCACACAGTCAATGGCTTTGGCATAGTCAATAAAGCAGAAATAGATGCTTTTCTGAAACTCTCTTGCTTTTTTGATGATCCGGGGATGTTGGCAATGTAATTTCTGGTTCCTCTGCCTTTTCTAAAACCAACTTGAACATCTTGAAATTCATGGTTCACGTACTGTTGATGCCTGGCTTGGAGAATTTTGAGCATTACTTTGCTAGCGTGTGACATGAGTGCAATTGTGTGGTAGTTTGAGCATTATTTGGCATTGCCTTTCTTTGGAATGAAAACTGACCTTTTCCAGCCCTGTGGCCACTGCTGAGTTTTCCAAATTTGCTGACTTATTGAGTTGCAGCACTTTCACAGCATCATCTTTTAGAACTTGAAAGAGCTGAACTGGAATTCCATCAACTCCACTAGCTTTATTCGTAGTGATGCTTCCTAAAGCCCACTTGTCTTCAAATTCCAGGATGTCTGGCTCTAGGTGAATGATCACACCATCATGATTATCTGGGTCGTGAAGATCTTTTTTGTACAGTTCCTCTGTGTATTCTTGCCACCTCTTCTTAATATCTTCTGCTTCTGTTAGGTCCCTACCATTTCTGTCCTTTATTGAGCCCATCTTTGCATGAAATATTCCTTGGTATCTCTAATTTTCTTGAAGAGATCTCTAGTCTTTCCTATTCTATTGTTTTCCTCTATTTCTTTGCATTGATCGCTGAGGAAGGCTTTCTTATCTCTTTGCTAATCTTTGGAATTCTGCATTCAAATGGGTACATCTTTCCTTTTCTCCTTTTCCTTTAGCTTCTCTTCTTTTCACAGCTATTTGTAAGCCCTCCTCAGACAGCCATTTTGCTTTTTTGCATTTCTTTTTCTTGGGGATGGTCTTGATCCCTGTCTCCTGTACAATGTCATGAACCTCCGTCTATAGTTCATCAGGCACTCTATCAGATCTAATCCCTTAAATCTATTTCTCACTTCTACTGTATAATCGTAAGGGATTTGATTTAGGCCATACCTGAATGGTCGAGTGGTTTTGCCTACTTTCTTCAATTTAAGTCTGAATTTAAGATGCTACACATGGACATCACCAGATGGTCAATACCGAAATTAGATTGATTATATTCTTTGCAGCCAAAGATGGAGAAGCTCTATACAGTCTCCACTTTACACGTGGAGAAACTAAGCATTGGAGAATGAATTGGAGTGAGGGCAAGGCTATAGGCTGCTGGGCTGTGAAACCTGACTCATCTCAGGCCACCGTAGCAAATGCCCTCCCCCAAGTTCACCAACTCCAGAGATGAGTATTGTGCTGAACTGAATTCAGTTGATAATGTTATCTGAAAATGTGGGCAGATTGTTTATTTATGGAATTAAATCAGCCATGCAATCTAGGGACCTAAGAGCAAGCACATGGTGGTTTTCTTCTTATTCTAAAATTAGTTCTGAGCTTTTCTCTTTTAGGGATTCCTACTGTGTTTACAAATTATTGAGCCTTATGCTTTCCTAGGCCAGTAATAAGTGGAACAAGAGGGAACAATAGAGATTAGAAATGTGTTGGGTGGATCAGGTCTGATAAATAGATAGCTGTATTTTTAATGAAGATGGCATAACTGGAAATCCTATTTATAGTTATCTAGTTTTCCTATTTTTTAAATAGATAAAATAATAATAATATAGGGCTTATTTCCAAAACCACTTAGAGAAATAATATGCAATTTTAAGAAATATAAGAGTTATTATAAATTGTTTGGTTGCAAAACAAAAATAAAATGTCACCTCAAAAGTCAAGATTTTTACCCAGTTGATGCAAAAAAAAAAAAATCCTAATACATTTCTCTAATGTTCCTAGTTGAAAACAAAATCATTTTTAAAAGGACTGCCAATTCATTCAGAACTAAAAACTTGATTCATCTTACCACACGATTTGGTTTCTCCCAGTTCACTTTTGAGAAGGATTAGATGACAGGTGTTCAACCAAGACTTTCTGTACTACTTGTTTGATGATTCATGGGGTCTTGGCACAAGAGTGGAGTTTTTGAAAAGAAATAGGAGATGCTTTGTTGAATAGACATGGAGCTTCATTGCCCCAGAATGTAGGTATCATTTCAGAAAAGACTCTCTCCCTGAGAAAACACATTCATGAAAAGTAAAACTGTTCATGGAAACAAAATCTGAAAGCAGTAATAGAAAGGGAAGTTGGGGTGCCTACTCCTGAAATCCTAGTTACCACAGTGTCAGCTGGCAGGCCAGGGTGAAGTGGGCTCTCTGGAGAAGCAAAACAAAACAAAAGCATAAACTGCAAAAGACTAATCGTTTTAAGCATCAATTAACCATTTACTGGATGCTAAAATGTGCAGAGTCTTTTTTTTTTTAATTGGGGCAGAGTTGGTTTACAATGCTGTGTTAGTTTCAGGAGTGCAGCAAGTGACTCAGTTATACTCACACCTGTGTCTATTACTTTTCAAAACCTTTCCCCATTTAGTTTATTATAAAATACTGAGCAGAATTCCCTGTGCTATACAGTAAGTCCTTATTATCTATTTTAAACACAGCAGTGTGCAGAGGGTCTTTTAAACCTTTAAAAGATAATGTGTTCTGACCCTATAAGAGGTCATGACAGTATCACCCAGACTAAGGCTGAGTCTCTGGATAGGGAATTCAGAGGAAAGAGAGATTAATCTAAGCTTGTGAGATGAGGTGAAGACTGTCAGCCCGAACAGAGGTAAACTGAGGCAGGTTCGATTGAGAAGAAACTGAGTGTTTTTCTGGTTCAGCAGAAGAATTATAACCCAGGACATTCGAGCGTTAGTGCTACAGGTGAGTCCGCTGAGGGCTTGGGTCAGCCGTACTGATGGCCTGAAGTGCGGAGGGGCACGTCCACGCAGAATCCCAGCAGTAAGCTCCTTGGCCTGAGGATGGGAAGAGATCCTTGGTGAATGTTCGTTGATCAAGAGATATCCCTAAGTGTTCTGTAAATCAGGCATTTACAGGAAATCGGTCTCTCCATTCTTCTAAGGGTACATGCATGTGATTCTCCATTTCATATCCTCCAGTTCCATTTACATTAAAATCCTTTCCACATCTAAAGGAGTGGTGTAATGCCCCGGACCCCTGGTTTTTCTACAGCTGTTGTTTGGGGAGTCAAGGCCCTCCATCCTCTCTAACTCACTTGGCTCATGTCCCAACCACTGGCCAGACAGGCCACTCTCCTGTGGCTGTCTGGAGAGCAGACACCACCGCAGCCACCACTTCGGGGAACCCTGAACTTACCACCCACTTTCTAGCAGTCTTTTCGCTGTCTCGAGATCTTATTACTTACAGGATGACCTGGGTCCCATTTGGCACTAGATCACGGAGAAGGACCTGGGCCAGGAAGTGTCGCAAGCAGGCGGGGCAGCACCCAGGACCTCTGTCAGGGTCGGTCCTGCTGCAGTCCAGTGCCCCGGACACAGCGGAGGTGAGTGAGGAGACAGCGGGTCCGCCTGGGTGCTCGGAAGCCCCAGCCCCGCAGGAGCCTGGCTCCCTGCTACCGTCGCCAGTCCCAGTCATGAGTCCCCTCAGCTGGGGAACCACAGCTTCCCACCAGACATGCCCATACCCTCTCGGAGCCCCACAGTCAGATGCAGTTTACCTGGCCAGGGCTACTTGACCACAGTCGGGGCTGCAGGCGGCTCAGCTGCCAGCCCCCTTTCTCAGGGTTCAGGGGAGCAAAACTACAAGGTCAGCCTGGGGCCACATGTGCCCCCAAAGGAGAGGGTTCTGCCAACCCTCCACGCACAAGGCCAGCTGGTATTTTGATCACAGGGGTCCTTGAGAAGAAGGTGGTTTCTGTTACAGTTCGGGTTGGCTTTGGAGAATAAAACAAGAACAGAGCGAAGCCCCGTGTTTCCCTGAAGTGGGATGCACTGCTTTCTTCTCTTCCTCATCAGTGTCTAGGCCCACTCTTGTAATTCTTATCTTTTTTGCACCTCTCCACATCCCACAACCAAAACCCCGTAATCGAAGAAGCAAACCTGCAAAGATGCTGGGAGATGGCAACGCACAAACACACCCTGATGAGTCAGCGCGACTGTGAGCTCCAAACAAACCTGAGTGTGCGCGACTCAAAGGACGCGAACACGTAACGTTCGGAAGCCTATGGACTAACTGATAATAGTATTTATGTCTATGGGAACATAACAAGATATTTCGTTTTCAGCGCTACTAATTGCTATTTTGAATTTTCAATGTGTATATTTCTTTTACAATTTTTTTAAATGGCTCCTCAGGTGGCTCATTGGTAAAGAATCTGCCTGCAAGGCAGGAGACCTGGGTTTGATCCCTGGGTTGGGAAGATTCCCTGGAGAAGGGAATGGCTACCCGTTTCAGTATTCTTACTTGGAGAATTCCACAGAGGAGTCTAGCAGGCTACAGTAGGGCTCTCAGCACTACTAGTTGCTATTTTGAATTTTCAAGGTGTATATTTCTTTTACAATTTTTTTAAAGCAAGTATTCATAATTTATATTATCCTGATGAACTGAAGCAAGGATCCTTAAGTGGGGAGAAGGTGGGGCCCAGGTGTCCCAGGCCCTGCATGACTGATTCGCAGACAGGCACGCAGGGCCCAGCCGAGCACCCAGTATGTGAGCAGCAGGCACTGTAGCAGCTAGCGACCTCGCTCGATCCCTTTTGGGGATCTGCATCTTGTTCCCTAGAATCAGCTCAGGGCTCCTGGCACATTTCAAAGCCTTTGGCTCCTTCTTCTGGACAATCTTTGCACAGCAACCATTTTCCTCGGTGAAAGCAAGATCCGCGTTTCTGTTATACAGAGGCAGAAATCAAACACTGAATAATTCATGGAAATTCTGGTTACGATACCCTTAGAAATGATTGCTTAATTCTCCAAGAGACAAACCCCATGAAATAGCGGTCTGAATGCCTGTTGAACAGTGCGGTGCAGACTGTTTCCTTTGGCTGCATCCTTCTCTCCATGGAAGCTCAGAGAACTTTCCAATGCTACTCCAGCAAGCTTCCCAAGTGGCCCTAGAGGTAAAGAACCTGTCTGCCAGTGCAGGAGACATAAGAGATTCAAGATCCATCCCTGGGTTGGGAAGGTCCCCGGGAGATGAGCATGGCAACCCATTCCAGGATTCTTTTCTGGAGAATCCCACGGACAGAGGAGCCTGGGGGGCTACAGTTCATGGGGTCACAAAGAGTTGCACACGACTGAAGCAACTTGGCATGCATGCACTCCAGCAAGAGATTAAAATATTTTTAAACCAGTATTTCTAATTATTATCACGCTATTAAGTTCAGCCCCAAATTTGCAACCTCATAGCCATGTTTCTTCTTTGCCTACAAGGATGGACAAAAGATACCTGTCCTCACAAGTGTCCACACAGCCCAAAGTATCCCCTCTGTTGGGGCAGTGACACTGGGGTGATGCCCATATCAGGCCACAGTGGAATCCATCAGAGCGCTAAGCCTGGGGAATGTGGAAGGTTGAGTCACGACCCAAAGGCATCGTGATCCCTGGGACGTGTGACTTTGTTCTCTCAGGGGGCAGGCACGATTAAGGTAAGGATCTTGTAGGGACTTGACCCTGCAGTACCTGGATTAGCCCCACGCAGTCATCAGGGTCCTTATACGAGGAGACAGAGCAGGAGCTGACTACAGACAGAGGGAGTGACATGACAGAAGGCGAGCAACAGGAAGAAAGAGGGTTGAAGATGCTGCGCTGCTGACCCTGAAGGGGGGAAGGGGGCCATGAACAAAGAACGTGGTGGGCTCTGGCGACTGGAGAGGGCAGCGGACAGGCTGCCCCCTGCAGCCTCCAGAGAGAGCACAGTCCTGCCAGCCCATTTCAGACTCCGACCTCCACACTGTAAGACAATACATTTGTATGGTTTTCAGTCACTGGATTTGTGGCTATTTGTTACAGCACAATCAGAAACACACACAGGCATAAAAGGGTTAAATGATGGACTCTCCGTTCAGTGAGGGGAGAAAGGCAGCTGTCTTCCCTTCTCCCCTCCTCAGGGTATCTCCTTGCAAGCAGGAGCCTCAGTAAGAGACTGATATCTCCATGTTATAGCTCCAAGGTCAAAGGCTTGTGATCCCTGGAACTGTAAACACTTGCACCTCCGAAACTAACTCCTGAGGTGTGCCAGAGACATCCCAAAGGCAGCCACTTGTCTCTCAAGGAGATAAGAAAAGCTCTAATTGTTCTACTTTCCCATACATGTTTGCATGAGAGTCTTATCCGACTTTGCAGTCTATTCACGCTTGCTCTGTAATAAACCCTCTGCCTCAGTTGGTCTCTTTCTCCCTCGTGCCCTCTCTCCCCCCGCCCCATACTGTACAGGGGATGGGTCCTTTGTCACTGTCTTTCCCCAGCAAGGCCTCCAGGGCCATACTGTGCCCATCATTCTGAAGTCACCCAGGCAACATCAGTTTTGGATGCCCAAGTGACAAGACCATGGGAAAGTGGGGGGAGGTGAGTGCCCTGGGGGTTTCTGCTAGAACTCTGACCTGAGGGCCAGGGGAACTTTAGGGCCCGTCCAGGTTCTGCCAGTCAGAGGAGCAGGACCTCAGAGGAATCTACGCTTTTAGGAATCCCAGGTTCCTAAACTGAGAGAGTTCGTCATTAGCTGAACTCCAGACTCTGCAGCTTTCAGGTCCTAAGAGCAGAGGGTCAAGAATGAGAGGGACCTCTCTCTAGATGCTGGGCTGTGACCCTCGTCACACGGTTCCAGTGACCAGACACATCTGTACAAACAGGCCGCAGGCCAAGCCCAGCGAGGGGACTAAAAGTCGAGGGGGCTGGTTATCACGAGTGTGCACTGGCTCCGAAAGCCTGGCATGAAGTGTTGCGGGGGGGGGGGGGGGGGGGGGGCAGGCCCAGGGACAAGACTAAGAACCCGTAGGGCTTCAGTCACCCCTGACTTAGACTGATGTGCAGTTGGAGCTGTGGCCCGCCCACATGGCATCTTCCTCTTCACTTGAAGCCTCCCCACGGGAAGTTCACTGTTCTTGTCAGTAATCCACTGTCAGGTCAGTGTGGCTAACAGCAGAGTGAACTTGAGAAAACACAGTCATTTCAGCCTATTGGAATTCTGAATGGAGGAATAAAGTAGAAAAACAGTTTCCATTGTCTGTTGGCCAAGCCTGGAAGGCAGCATCTCAGATAGTTCTGAGAGGCTGCTCCTACGCGGCAGTGCGGGAAAGTCAATATATAAGATTTTGGTGAAGGGGGAGTTCAATGCCACGAAACACTCATTTTTCTTTTTCTTTTTTTTCATTTATTTTTATTAGTTGGAGGCTAATTACTTTACAATATTGTAGTGGGTTTTGTCATACATTGACATGAATCAGCCATGGATTAACTTGTGTTCCCCATCCCAATCCCCCCTCCCACCTCCCTCTCTACCCGATCTCTCTGGGTCTTCCCAGTGCACCAGCCCCGAGCACTTGTCTCATGCATCCCACCTGGGCTGGTGATCTGCTTCACTATAGATAATATACATGTTTCGATGCTGTTCTCTCGAAACATCCCACCCTCGCCTTCTCCCACAGAGTCCAAAAGTCTGTTCTGTACATCTGTGTCTCTTTTTCTGTTCTGCATATAGGATAATCATTACCATTTTTCTAAATCCCATATATATGAAACACTCATTCTTCAAAAGGTTTTTGTTAGTCATGAGGATCTGATGTCACCATGAAGGGATTTAGTGCTTCTCTAGATATGAGGCCTTGCCCTGTGGCTCAGCTGGTAAAGAATCCGCCTGCAATGCAGGAGAACAGGGTTTGATCCCTGGGTTGGGAAGATTCCCTGGAGAAGGGAAAGGCTAACCACGCCAGTATTCTGGCCTGGAGAATTCCATGGACTGTACAGTCCAAGGGGTTGCAAAGAGTTGGTCACGACTGAGCGACTTTCACTTTCACTTAGATATGAGGAGATGCAAGGATTGCAATCATAAAATCTGTTCCTAAAAGCATCTAACTATCTAAAGACCTGTCCCACCAGACTCCCTGGAGCACAGAGGGCCTCACTTTACCTTGAACTCTCTCAGGGACTGTTGAAGGTCGACAGCCACAGCAGCGCGGGGTTCAGTCTCCATAGAGGCGGAGGGCAAATGCCTCCACTGTTCAGTTGTTGGCAATGCTCTTGGTAAGGGCCAATTGTAGTTGACATGGCCCCCGTGTGGTCACAAATCCGACTGTACTTTTGGGGAGCATTTCATGACATTTTGTCCCACATTCCTGGGAAGGCTTGTTCTCAGTTCTTGATTAATGTCTCTACCAGGATGAGAAGGTAGGATGGGAAGGCTCAGAGAAGGGAGATGAATGAAGCTGTGGGGCTGGATGGTTAGGGAGGGGCTATAGTCCAGCCTCCTCCTCTGCTAATCCCTCTTACCCCCAAGGGCCCTTTGTGACCAGACCACATCTCTATGATGTGAGCCTAGTATATAGTCCCCAAGTGCACACCTTGGCTCAGTTGCCTGAGGGCAGCAGTGTGATTCAGATGATGGAGAATCTGCTCTTTTCTCTGAAAAGCACTTTTGATACTTGGCTGAACTCCAGCTCCCCTTTCTGGGTGATCGATACCATCCTCGCCTTTCTGTGTGGACTGGGGCTCTTTTTCCTGATCCTTCCCTACCTGGAGAATAACCCATCCTTTGCTCCCCCTAGGAAACATGGAAACATCAGGAAGGTAAGGAACTCTTGGTCCAGACTGACAAGCATATAAAATCTTTATTATTATGATTTCTATTTCTGAATCAACCAGAGATTCTTGAGGTGGGAAAGAACAGGACATCTATTTTCAAGGAAGAAAAGAATATCATGCCTCTAGGGACAAACCAGGCTGGGCAGGAGATAGAGTGAACACTAGGATTTCTACCCAAAGATCTCAGATCAGTTGTCCTGGTGTGGTAGGGGTCCAGGGCATGTCCCAAACACAGTGACCAGGGGCTGAGGACTGGATGCTGAGTTCAGTCTCAGGCCGAGGACAGGACTCTGAGCCCTAGTTCAGCAGCTGTGAACAGTGTCTCAGGGCTGATGGTCTGGCAGCGCTGAAGCCCCAAGAACCTCAGAGCAGGGGCTGGGGGGCGGGGGGCTGGCATCAGGAAGCAGAGATCAACCTGATGAAGCTCAGATTCACCCACAGTCTGAGAATGTGTGTGTTTCTTGAGCAGAGGAACAGTGACGAAAGTACAGAGTGCATTTCACATTGAAAATAGTCTTTCGTTCTTCAAAGAAGGAAAACAGAAAGTATTTTATCCACTTTAAAAATGAGTGAAAGGAAAGAAAAATCACAGAGCTGTCAGTGAAAAGTAGAAAGTCATATTATGTATGGACACTAGTGCCTGATGCTTGTCTAGAGAGAGAGGAGACTGAGAATTGGGTCTTAAGCCCTAATTTTTTCTCTCTCAGCATCGAAAGGAACGAAGGGGAAGAAGCAGGAGCAGCAAGAGAAACGGCGCTTTGAAAGGTGAGTTCGGACACCCAGCCATGAGTGCCCCGAGTGCTAGTCCCCACCACTCTGGCCATGAGGCCCAGCTCCACGCGCTCTGAGGGGGCCAGTGGCAGGACTTCTCCCTTGAGGAGCAGGGCCCCCAGGGAGGCTTCTGGGAAGGAGGGCAGAATCCAGACACTTCCCAGATTCCATGTGTAGAATGTAGCTGTGAGGGGCCTGGAAAAGACTCTGTACCAAAAGGGCGTGTGGGCTGCATTGGACTAATAGCACCTGGATTGGGAAGTGAGCCCTCCAGGACACATATCTTCACCACCATGACCCAGTCTGCTGATTTCCAGCTTGCAGAGATTGCCTGGAAACACTGGAGGAGGTCTGGGACCTGACTTCACTTCTGCAAAGGTAGAGAATCTACCCTTTCTTCCTAGGGGGTTCTTCTAGAGCCTATGGTGTGAACCCAGGGATTCTGGCAGCCTGGGGCTGAGCTGGGAGGAGTCCTGGGGGCGGGGTATGGCTATCATCCCGTGGTGAGGAACAGCAGGAGCATTGTGAAGTCAGCACTGGGGCCGTGCAGGGCTGTGGGGTGTGGCTGCCCACCCCTGCCTGGCCTGTCTGGTCCTCCTGGCCTGGCAGCTCCTGGCTGCAGCTTGTTCTTCATGTCTCCTGCAGACACCTGGGGAGGTTCCCTGACAAGGGCAGCTTTCATCAGATCTCATGTCAAGATTCACCTGGTGAGGTTTGCAAAGCAGTGCCTGCTGGAGCCCACCCACCATGCAGGGAAGAGGCAGCTCCCACCATTTCCCCAGCTCCTCTGACCAAGCAGCCTCTACCCTGGGCTTCTGCCATTTCTCCAGGTTCAGTTTCCACTTACTCAGAGTCATACCTGAGTGCCTCTCCAACACCAGAGCCTTTCTTTCCCCTGGACATTCTTTCACCCTGGCCACTGGCCTTTCCCCTTCCCCACCAAGCCCGCCTCATGGGAGAGCCTGCCCTCCACCTGCAGCACCCTGCTCTGCCCCAACACCATCAGGCTCCATGCTGAGTCTCACTCAGGGTGACTCCACGACACGCAAACTGGATACCATCCCACACAGGTCATCTCCGCACTCCCCCTGGAGACCAGCCATCCCAGGGCTTGTCCATTCAAGCAGCCCTGGATCGGCCCTGGCCTGGTGGCAGGAAGCAGCCACAGCCTGGAGCTTCTCCACCTCAACACACTTAGAGTCCCAGAAAGAAAGCCTTCCCCTCTACCCACCAGAGGCCTCATTCTGGGAAGATCCCAGAAAAAGGCAGGTAGAGGCTGGTGGCCTCGCTTTTATCAACCCTAATGTCCAGGAGCTGCTGGAAATACTAATCAGCAAGAGAGTGGAACTGAAGTTTTGGAAGGAGAAAGAAAAGGACGAGGAGGCAGGCTACCACCCGAATTCTTTGGGGAAGAGGATTGAGTCGCTGGGTCACAAACAGGACACCTTGGGTCACCAACACTTCTGGAACATAAAAGGCAAACATGATCAGCTGCTTGGTCCCGAGAAGCCCTGATATCCTGACACTTTGGGGGACTGTCTACAGAAGACATGCAGCCAGCTCTTCTGGGGTCTCCCCTTTCTGCACAGTGAGTCTCTCGTAGCTGCTGTCACAGTACCTGGGTCAGCTCTAGAGTTATGCCCTGTCTTATTTAATGAACGCTCTAAAGCCAAACCATTCCATATTCCAGCTAAAGTAACTTCACAACTGTCATTGGCCAAGCACTTGACCCAACCTGTGGCCCAGGCTCAACCTCAATCCTTGACTCCTACCATGCCCCAGTTGCAGCCATCACCTCTGGGTCACATGGAGACCCAGGCCCAACCCCTACCCTTAACTCCAATCATGCCCCAATGTCAACCATCATCTGAAGTTTCATTGAAGACCCAGTCCAGCTCCCAAATCGTGGCTTCAACCATGCCTCACTCTCTACCACCAACTCGGGCTCACATGGAGGCCCAGGCCCGACCCCAACTCTTGGTTCCAACCATGCCTCACTTTCAGCCACCACCTCAGACTCACATGGAGACCCAGGCCCGCCCCCCACCATGGACTCCACTCACGCCCCAATTTCAACCATCACCTCGAGCTCACATGGAGACCCAGGTCCGATCCCAACTCTTGGCTCAAACCGTGCCTTGTTTTCAACTACCACTTCGGGCTCACATGAAGACCCAGGTTCCACCCCTACTCCAGACTCCATCCATGTCCCAGTGTCAACCACCACAACCTCAAGCTCACATGGAGATTCAGGACCAATCCCTACCTTGGACTCCAAACATGCCCCAGTTTCAACCACTTGTTCAGGCTCACATGGAGACCCAGGCCCGACCTCTACCTTGAGGAGGCAGAGGTCAGGCAACCAAGCCTCAATGTCCTCCATCATCTGAGATCTCCATGGAGGTCCAGGACCACCAACAACCCTCAGCTCCAACCATGCCCCCGTTTCAGCCACCTCCTTGGGCTCACGTGGAGATTCAGGCTCAGCTGACACCCTTGACTCTAAACATGCCTCCCTGTCAGCCATCCCTCAGGCTCATATGGAGATCCAGCCCGACCTCAGTCCTTGGCTCCAACCATACCCCAATGTCATCCACAACCTCAGGCTCAGTTAGAAACCACTGTCCATCTATCACCCTCCCCCCTAGTCCAGTCATCATCTTCTCAACGCCAGATTGGCATTGAGAAGTCCTTTGAAACATCTTGCCCTACAGTCCCAAATAAGGCATCATCTTTCAGTTCAAATGCAGTTGAAAACCTGGAATGTCACTTTTGGAAAAAACAACTAGAAAGCAGGAGAACTTTACCCTCTTTGGTTAAAAATTCTCGGCAAGTCTTTAGCCAGGTCACTCTCAACCCATCCCAGGAGACCAGGTCTTCCCAGGCCCACAGCTCTGTCCCCATCCTTCCTGGGTATTTGATCAGCCCTGAGGTTCGGAAGAAACTGGAGCACCACATTTCCCAAAGGTTCATGCAGCAACAGAGTGGCCTGCCCTGCAGAATCCAAGCATCTCAGAAACTGATGCAGCCCAGGATCAATACCCGATCCTTCTGCAGGTCGAGGCAAAAGGAGCCAGGATGCACAAAAGATGAGGTCCAAGTGCCCAGCACAAATCCTACCAGGGACAGACCTGTGCCATGATGTAGGGCAGAGTGTGGGGAAGATCGTAAAAGATCTGTACATGTTCCCAGCCAACCCTCCAGTGAAGGATCCAAGAGCAAAACCTGCATCAGAAATAGAGTTGAGCCTAGACAGGAAGCAACCAGAAGTCTCAGGAGTCCTTACAGAGAGGAAGGCAGAGCAGATCTGTGAGAGTGAGATCCCTGTGAATGTCTATCACTTGAGGCTTGTGGACAACCTTGTTTTAGGCACTCTGGGAGAGACAAATGCTCCCATGAAGACAGAAAGTACACAGTCCTCTCAGGATGGGAAAGCCTCCATGATCACCTCCCATGAGTCTCTTGTCCTCAGCCCGTATACTGAGCAGGAGCTGGAAGCACATATAATAAGGTTTCGAGTGAGGCACAGGTGGAGCCTACTCTTCAAAGTCCTTAAGTTCATATTTCGCTTGAAGTTGAAAAAGGTTCAAGTGCCCACATTGAAGGTCACCTGTGAATCTGGATACCACTCAACTGCCCTATTAACCAAGGGCTTGGGAAAACCTCCTCAGCCCCATGCAGGAGAGAATCTGGTAACAATGGAGGCAGTTCCCCCGCAGGAGACGCCCCTCCCTGTCCCCTCACAGGCGACTGAGGAAGCCGGGGGGCACTGGGAGGACGCGCACCTGGGGACACCCATGAGCCCCCAGAGGCCCCTCTGACTGGCCAGGAAGACAAGCCACCTCCTCAGGCCCCCACATACAGCTTTGTGGGCAGAATGTGGCATAGCAAGTCTGTTGTGGAGGCTGAGAAAGGCAGCCTGGAGCCAAGTCCAAGTTCAGCCATGGCCAGGAATGAGCCACAGAAGGAAACTAGGGGACAGGCCTCCCCAGCATCTTGCTCTGATGTGATAGTTGTGGAGCTTGATGAATGCTCTCCATCTTCAAAGGCTCAAGAGGTCGTGGAGGGAGACTCTGCTGGGGAGGGCACCAGGGAACCTAGCGTGCAGGTCAAATACCTAGACATCAATATAGATCTCTGGAGATCACAGTCTCCAAGGTCCAGTGAAAGCCCCTCACTGAACACCGAATCTGCTGCCTCAGATACAGAAGATCTACTCTTTGAGACACAGTCTCGTAAGCTTGAGTCTCAAGGGTTCACTGACCAGCAGGCTCAGGCTCAAGGCCGAGCTACCAGCGTGCTCCTTCAAGACTGTGCCACTGACATGCTTCTCAAAGACTGTCACTCGAATATGTTTCTTGCCGCAAACATCTTGGCTTCTCAGGAATCTCTGTCCAATTTTCAGATCTTATCCAGTGGAGACAAGTGCAATTCCCAAAAACTCTATGATGCTACCTCAAGTGAAGGGAGCAGCCAGGGGCAGCAGGTGGACATGAGGCGACAGCTCAAATATAAGAGCCATTGCAAGGAGTCTGTTCCCAAGGATGGGAGAGAGAAATATACAAGGCCCAAATTAAGACAGATTAAAAAGGGGCTGGCAGAGCGGAGGGCTTACCAAGCCCAAGGGATGAGTCATCCTGGCCAGAAAAAAGAATCAACAGAGTCCCTGAGAAGCAAGTTTCGGCAGTTAGTCCTAAAGAAGAGACAGGTTCCATCAGAAAGCCACTTCAAAGAAAAGATCAAGCTCCTTCTGCAGTGGATTTTCCCCAGTAAAGGCAGAGAACCAGAACAGCCCCTGCAAAAAGGCAGGCCTGAAACAGCCACTGTCCAGAGCCAAGAATCAATCAAGAGCAAATCGACCATGGACAGCAGGGCTGTTGAGGCTCAGACTCTCATGACAGCTGTTGGGCAGATCCTAAAGGAGAGGATGGTGTTTCACCAGGGCCCTCACGCCACGGAGTTAAACTGGTACCAGGCAGAATTCCAGGACCCCAGAGGTCCACATTACTGCCACCACAGAATCCTGTCTTACCAAGAGGAAAGGAGAATGAGGAGAGATACACCCCGTTATCACCAAGCCACCCTGACGGGCCATAGCTTTTCAAAAAAGAGTAAGTGGACCAGTCCCAGGGACAGCAAGTGGGCCTTCTCACCCAGGGAGCCAGGTCCCCCTCCAGGCAGAGCCTGCCAGCATGGCTCACGAGTGGCATGGGTCCCAGGCCATTCCCTCCACTGTCCAAGGCATGGTCTCCCTCAGAAATATACCTCTTCTGGTGAATCCGAACATGCTTTTCACAGCATTCCGGGTAGGAAATCTCTCCTCCAAGAAAAAATGCATGCCATGCAGATAAATACATTTTTCTGTTAGCACATCCTCTGTGTGCTAAAGGCTTCTTCCTACCAGAAATTTTGTTTCATGAAATAAATGTTTTTTTCTCATGAGCAGGGGTAGTGCCTGTCGGTGCCTCACTGAGGGAGATGGAAGGCATCGGGGTCCACGCTTCCCAGGTGCCTGCTTTGACTTCCAGACGGGATGGGGCCGTGGAGGGAGGGTGACCCCAGCATGGATACTCACCCTCACCCCAGTTCCATAACTGCGCCTTCAGTTTCCATAATACCAGCATTACAGAAACAAGCAACAGCATTTAGGACATGTCACAGTGACCTAAACCTGAAGACCTCCCCCTTCTCAGCATCTTGCTCAGTTCTATCCTACTCTTTCTCCACCTGGACGTTGTGCACCTGGTAGGGGAGGTGTGTTCAGAAGCTGAAATTCCCCTCAGGCTCAAGAAGTGTCAGGGACAAACTCACATGTCAGAATAAGGAGGGGAGTCCAGAGGTGGGACAAGCCTCACCCCCGAGTCACAGCGGGGTAGATGCTGCTGCCCTGAAAGCCCCTTTCTCTCCCAGATGTGGCTGGGACAAGATAGGCGAGGTTCGTCACCCTCCCTCTGCCTTTCTCCTGCTCTGAAGCAGCAGCAAGAATGAGGACCACACACTCTGAGAGGACCCAGCTCTGAGAGTGTGCAGTGCAGAGCATGCAAGCCTCTGAGGGCTGGTCCCACCCAGCCCTGGAGGAGAGGACAGCGATGCTTACAGTGCCCACCTCCCCCAGTGAATAAGCATGGTCATGACTGTGTGTGGAGGCCCCTCACGGTCTGAGAGCTGGATGCTGTGCCCCTGGGATGGGATGCAGGGGAAGGATGTTAGTGGCAGGGGAGCCCATAGACGGGGCATTTACCAAGGAGCAGTGGTCTCCCACCACCATCCACAGGCCCAGAGGAGAGAAGTGAGGGGCCCGGTGGCTCCTGCTGGCGTCACTCCAGAGTCTCCCCTCTACTCGAGTTCCCTGGGCCCAGACAGAGGGAGGCCACCTGGAGCCCCTCAGCAGAGGGCCAAGCTCCCAGCGGCAGCAGACGCTCAAGCAGAGAAGCTTCACTCCTGCCCTCTGGAGCAATCAGCTTTCACAGGACTGGGTACTCAGGACAGACTCACAGTCCGTGACCTCTACCTACATGTGTGGCCCAAGGAGGCTCCCAGGGTACAGGTAGGACTCAGCAGGCCCAGGGACTGTTCAGGAGTCACAGCAGGTCTCACCTGCGCTCAGTCTTACTCCTTCCAGAGGCCGGGGTGAAGACACCAGCGGCCAGGACGCGTCACCCGGCGCGCGGCCGGGACGCCTCAGCCAGCGCGCGGCCGGGACGCCTCAGCCAGCGCGCGGCCGGGACGCCTCAGCCCGCGCGCGGCCGGGACGCCTCACCCTGCGCGCGGCCGGGACGCCTCACCCTGCGCGCGGCCGGGACGCCTCAGCCAGCGCGCGGCCGGGACGCCTCACCCGGCGCGCGGCCAAGGCGCCTCACCCGGCGCGCGGCCGGGACGCCTCAGCCAGCGCGCGGCCGGGACGCCTCAGCCAGCGCGCGGCCGGGGCGCCTCACCCAGCGCGCGGCCGGGACGCCTCAGCCAGCGCGCGGCCGGGGCGCCTCAGCCAGCGCGCGGCCGGGGCGCCTCAGCCAGCGCGCGGCCGGGACGCCTCACCCAGCGCGCGGCCGGGGCGCCTCACCCAGCGCGCGGCCGGGGCGCCTCACCCGGCGCGCGGCCGGGACGCCTCACCCAGCGCGCGGCCGGGACGCGTCTCCCAGCGTGCATGGGAGGGCCTGCAGAAAGTGAACACGCCATCAGCTTTCCTCCTTGGGCTCAGCCACGGGGGAAAGTGGGGAGACAAGAGCATTTCTCCGGAGAGATTCGGGGCTCTATGTCACAGACACTCCCATGGCGCCAGTCCCCCTCCAGAAGGGGGCCTCTGGTCCAGGAGCCGGCAGGAACGGCCCCGCCTCCACGCCTGTCAGGACCGCACGTGCGGGACCAGGCCCGGGGCTCTGGGGGCAGGGGGCACGGGCCCACTTGTGCTGCGGGTCCTCCTGGAGACCAGCCCTGCCTCCGGCTGCACCCTCGACGGGGGGCTCAGCAGTCTGAGGGCAGGGACGGCGACCTCGCTCTGGAGTGACCGCCAGAGCTCAGGAGAGGGGAGCAGAGCGCTTGGATCCTGAGCCTGGCTGCTGCCAGGGCCTCTCAGCGGCACCGAGAGGTGAGCGCTCAGCCGGGGGGGCTGGAACTAAGGTGCCCATCTGGAGACGGGACACAGACGGGACACAGACAGAACAGCAAGATCCAGGCCTGAGGAGTCCCTTCCTTCTCCGGCTGTGAGGGGCAGAGAGGACAGCGCTGGAGGGGCCCGTGAGAGTGGGCCAGACCCACACTCACCCCAGACGGGGACCCCCATGTACACACAGTGATCCAGCACAGAGCCCCCAGTAACCCCACACAGAGACCTAGACAGACCCACACTCACCCCAGACGGGGACCCCCATGTACACACAGTGATCCAGCACAGGGCCCCCAGTAACCCCACACAGAGACCTAGACAGCCCCACACTCACCCCAGACGGGGACCCCCATGTACACACAGTGATCCAGCACAGGGCCCCCAGTAACCCCACACAGAGACCTAGACAGACCCACACTCACCCCAGACGGGGACCCCCATGTACACACAGTGATCCAGCACAGGGCCCCCAGTAACCCCACACAGAGACCTAGACAGACCCACACTCACCCCAGACGGGGACCCCCATGTACACACAGCTCCCCCCAACGGGGCCCCCATGTACACACAGTGATCCAGCACAGAGCCCCCAGTAACCCCACACAGAGACCTACACAGACCCACACTCACCCCAGACGGGGACCCCCATGTACACACAGTGATCCAGCACAGGGCCAAGAGTGACAAGTGTCCCAGGCCGTCCCCTCCACTGTCCAAGACACTGTCTTCTTCAGAAATACACCTCTGCTGGTCAATCAGAACATGCTTGTCACAGCTTTCCTGAAAGGAAAACCCTTCTCCAAGAAAAAAATGCATACCGTGCATATGACACCTTTTTTCTCTCGTGTTAGCACATCCTCTGTGTGCTGAAAGCTTCTTCCTACCACAAAATTAGTTTCCTGAAATAAATAGGTTTTTTTTCTTTTCTGCTAAGAAATGGTGCTCTGTCTGTGCCCTGCTCAGGGGAAGGAAACAGATCAGGGGCCACTCTTCCCAGGCGGGGGTGCTTTGATTTATTGGGCGGGCAAGGGAAAAACCCCACAAACCCCCACCTCCCCCCCTTGTGCCCCCAAAAGTTTCGGCGGCCACCCCCAATTTGGGGAAAAAAACCAAAACCCCCCCCAACAGGCCCCCCCCCCCAAAACGGCGGGGGCGGGGGGGGAGGAAAAAATTTAAAAACCCCCCCCCTTGAACCAACCGGGGGGGGGGGGCATTCAATCCTAAAAAAAACCCCCCCACAAAACCAACCCTCCTTTTCCAAACAATAACCCAAACCCCCTTTTTTTCCCCTTCAGGGGGGGGGGGGGCCACACCCAACGGGGGGGGGACAACCCCACACCCCCCTAAAAAGGGGCAGTCATAGTCCCCGCCTTGCCAGGGGGTGGGCAGGGGCATGTCTTTGTGAGCAGTCCCCTCACTGTCTGAGGTGGGACACTGCACCCCCAGTGTCAGACACGGGGAAAGGAGGCAGGGGGCAGAGGTGCCCACAGATTGCAGTGACCCAGGAGCCCCCGGCATCCCACCGCACCCGCAGGCCCAAGGAAAAGGGGAGGGGCCGTGGCTCCTGGAGTCCCGCCCCAGAGCCCCCCCCTCTCCTCTCCCAGGTCCAGACAAAGGGGGGCCTCCCCGGACCCCCTGACAGAGGGCCGGCCCTCAGAAGCAGCAGAGCCTCCAAGCAGGCAATCTCCACCTCTCCAGAGTGTAGTTAATCGGCTTTCACAGGACTGGGAGCTTGGGACAGACTCGTGGTCCGGGACCTCTACCTATGCATGCATGTGGCCCAAGGAGGCTCCCAGAGGACAGGCGGGACTCAACAGGCCCAGGGGCTCCGCTACAGTCATAGCAAGTCTCAGCTGTCATCAGCTTGCTCAGCCCGGAGCCCAGACAGGGAGGGAGCCAGCAGCAGGATGTGTCACCCAGTGAGCGGGAAGTGACCTGTGGAGAAGGGTGCAGTCAGCTTTCTTCCCCAGGACCCATCTACACAGGAAAGTGTCAGTCACTCCGGCGTGTCCAACTCTTTGAGACCCCATGGACTGTAGCCTTCAGGTTCCTCTGTCCGTGTAATTTTCCAGACAAGAATACTGCAGTGGGCAGCCATTCCCTTCTCCAAGGGATCTTCCCGACCCAGGTATCGAACCAGGTCTCCTGAATTGCAGGCAGATTCTTTACCACCCGAGCCCCAGGGAAGCCCTGGAAAGCAGGGAGACAAGAGCAACTCTCTAGAGCGATTCGGGGCTCTGTGTCAGTCACCAATGGGTGGAGGGACCAGCTCCAGGACGGCCCTGATCCGCTGACAGCTGGAGTGGGCCTGCCCCACGCCCGGTAGGACCCCCACACCCGGGACCAGCTCCAGGACAGCCCTGATCCACTGACAGCTGGAGTGGGCCTGCCCCATGCCCGGTAGGACCCCCACACCCGGGACCAGCTCCAGGACGGCCCTGATCCGCTGACAGCTGGAGTGGGCCTGCCCCACACCCGGTAGGACCCCCACACCCGGGACCAGCTCCAGGATGGCCCTGATCCACTGACAGCTGGAGTGGGCCTGCCCCACGCCCGGTAGGACCCCCACACCCGGGACCAGCTCAAGGACGGCCCTGATCCGCTGACAGCTGGAGTGGGCCTGCCCCACGCCCGGTAGGACCCCCACACCCGGGACCAGCTCCAGGACGGCCCTGATCCGCTGACAGCTGGAGTGGGCCTGCCCCACGCCCGGTAGGACCCCCACACCCGGGACCAGCTCCAGGACGGCCCTGATCCGCTGACAGCTGGAGTGGGCCTGCCCCACGCCCGGTAGGACCCCCACACCCGGGACCAGCTCCAGGACGGCCCTGATCCGCTGACAGCTGGAGTGGGCCTGCCCCACGCCCGGTAGGACCCCCACACCCGGGACCAGCTCCAGGTCTGCGTGGCGGCGTGCAGGCCTGCTCTGCTGAGGTCTCTACCTGGGGTCAGGTCTTGCCTCTGGGCCGCATCCCTCAGGGTGGGCACAGCAGTGGGGGGCAGACAGGGTCTCAGGGAGCGGCTGGGACTCGGGGCACAGAGTGGCCTCCAGAGCTCAGGGGAGAGGCAGGCCCAACAGAGACTCTGAGCCTGGGGCTGCCTGGTCCTCCCAGAGGCATCGAGGGGGGAGTGCTGGGGGCGGGGGGCACTGACCCGGAAGACACCTGTGCGGAGAAGTGACCCAGAGGGACACCAGCGGAACAGCAGGAAACCAGAAGGGAAAGTCCTTTGCCTTCTCCAGTAAGGGGCAGAACAGCCACCAACGGAGGTCCCCTCACCCAGAGTCCCCACCGAGACCCGCACTGACCCCCGCGGGGACCTCCTGCACTGACCCCGCACGGGGACCTCCCTCACGCCCACTCTGAGAGATCTCACCCAGAGACCGCTCAGCGCATCCCACAGAGACCTGTCCTGAGACCTCCCCCGCACTCACCTCGCAGGTGATCGTTAGGATCTGGGTACCCACCCGCTGACCCGTCCCTCGTGGGGTCTGAGGTCAGGTCACAGACAGGCAGCACAGCGGAAGGACCAGGGACGCTGTCCAGCCCCAGCCCTGCTCCCAGAGCGCCAGATATCCGGATGCCTCAGCATCGCCCTAAGTGGGCACCATTTAGGACGGAGCGCCAGACATCCGGACGCCCTCGGCATCGCCCTAAGTGGGCACCATTTAGGACGGAGCGCCAGACATCCAGACACCCTCGGCATTGCCCTAAGTGGGCACCATTTAGGACGGAGCGCCAGACATCCAGACACCCTCGGCATTGCCCTAAGTGGACACCATTTAGGACGGAGCGCCAGACATCCAGACACCCTCGGCATTGCCCTAAGTGGGCACCATTTAGGACGGAGCGCCAGACATCCAGACACCCTCGGCATTGCCCTAAGTGGGCACCATTTAGGACGGAGCTCCAGACATCCAGACACCCTCGGCATTGCCCTAAGTGGGCACCATTTAGGACGGAGCTCCAGACATCCAGACACCCTCGGCATTGCCCTAAGTGGCGTTCTCTGCCTGGGGAGATGCTCATGCCCTCTGTCCTTTGTAACCATGGCCTCTGAGCAGAAGAGCCACAGTGTTCCACGTGCAGATCTGCAGAAGTCTTTCCCCACAGATCTTCATTAGCTTGAGCTAATCTGTCCATGGCTTAGAGAACCACAAATTTTAAACGTGAGTTAAATGGTGCCAACCTCCAATGAAAGCATCTTATTTGTCCCATTTATTCATCTTCCTGTCAAATGGTGTTTTCTTTTTGGGAGGATAAGACCTGAACTCGTGATGCAGGTTTCTTTGCTTTGGAAACAAGGTAGAGGACGGCAGCAAATGGGCTCTGGGAATAAAATAAACTAGCAACAAGGTGTGTGGAGCTTGACTCACCTCCCAGGGGGCCGTGCAACTAACACAGCATTTTGTACATAACAGCTTGTGTCGGGCTTGGGTTTTAAGTTCAAATACAACAGCCTAAAATTATGTGTAGGTTTTTCAAATGAATCCTATATCTGGAAATATTCCTTTTTGGTCCCCTGCAAAAAATGCTTATTTTTTTCTCAAAACATGGTAATGCCCTCAAATGATATTATGCATATTTCCAACATATATAATCTTAATGCCCAAGTAACATTGCTTAAACAATTAACTATTTAAGAAGATTCAGTATTTAAATAATTCTTTTAAAATGTACAATTTCCAAGACTCAAACAGGCTCAAGTTTATATTCATTATACGGCTAAAAAAGGATACATTGCCTCAAATACTGTGGAATCTTACAAAATATATCATCTAATCTTGCTTGATATATACACATGGTCTAATAAAATGACCAGAAGGGACTTCACATCTGAATTGAGGAAGTTTACATAAATAATCACGGTGTGCATTACCGTACACCAAGTAAGTGTACAGCAATCATCAAAATCCTCAGGTTGTATATCCAGCCCTTTCCAAAGGGGACTTCAGTGATGTCTCAGACACACTTCTCATTGCTCATATGCAACTAGTTTCCCTGCTTTGTTAAAACTGACTTAATGATAGCCATCATGCATTTATCACTGTTAAGTCAGATTATCTGCATGATGGCAATCTTTCCTCTAAGAGAAGCAGGGTTGATATGAGGGCTCTTTTGGCCCGTTTATGTCAATCAGGTGGCACTAGTGGTAAAGAACCTCCTGCCAATGCAGGAGACATGAGACGTGGGTTCCATCCCTGGGTTGGGAAGATCCCCTAGAAGAAGGTATGACAACCCCCTCCAGTATTCTTGCCTTGAGAATCTCCATGAACAGAGGAGAACTGTACACAAAAGCTCTTAGTGACTCAGATAACCACGATGGTGTGGTCACTCACCTAGAGTCAGACATCATGGAGTGTGAAGTCAATTGGGCCTTAGGAAGCATTACTATGAACAAAGCAGATGACAGTGATGGATTTTCAGCTGAGCGATTTAAAATCCTAAAATATGATGCTGCTAATGTGCTGCACTCGGTATGCCAACAAATTTGGAAAATGCAACAGTGGCCACAGGACTGGAAATGTCAATTTTCATTCCAATCCCAAAGAAAGGCAATGCCAAAGAATGTTCAAATTACTGTACAACTGCACTCATTTCACATGCCAGCAAAATATGTTCAAAATCCTGCAAGCTAGGATCTTTCAGCAGTATATGAACTAAGAACTTCCAGATGTACAAGCTGGACTTAGAAAAAGCAGAGGAACCAGAGATCAAATTACCAACATTCATTGGATCATCAAAAAAGCAAGAGAATTCCAGAAAAATATCTACTTTTGCTTCACTGACTACACTAAAGACTTTGACTGTGTGGGTCACAACAAACTGAGGAAAATTCATAAAGAGATGGAATACCAGACCACCTTACTTGCCTCCTGAGAAACCTGTATGCAGGATTAGAAGAAAGAGTTAGAACTGGACATGGAACAACAGACTGGTCCAAATTGGGAAAGGTGTACGTCAAGGCTGTATATTATCACCTTCCTTATTTAACTTATTTGCGGAGTACCTCATACGAAATGTTGGCCTGGATGACTCAAAAAACTGGAATCAAGATTGCTTGGAAAATACCAATAACCTCAGATATGCAGATGACACCACTTTAATGGCAGAAAGTGAAGAGGAACTAAAGAGCCTCGTGATGAAAGTGAAAGAGGAGAGTGAAAAGCTGGCTTAAAACTCAACATTCAAAAACAAAGATCATGTCATCCAGTCCTATCACTTCATGACAGATAGATGGGGGGAAAGTAAAGATGGTTCAGATTTCATTTCTTGGGCTCCAAGATCAATGCAGATGGTAACCGAAGCCATGAAATGAAAAGATGCTTGCTCCTTGGAAGAAAAGTTATGACAAATCTAGTGAGTGTATTACAAAGCAGAGACATCACCTTGCTGACAAAGGTCCTTATAGTCAAAGCTATAGTTCTTCCAGTAGTCATGAATAGATGTGAGAGTTGGACCATAAAGAAGGCTGAATGCTAAAGAATTAATGCTTTGAACTGTGGTGTTGGAGAAGACTCTTGAGAGTCCCTTGAACTGCAAGGAGATCAAACCAGTCAATCCTAAAAGAAATCAACCCTGAATATTCATTGGAAGGATTGGTGCTGAAGCTCCAATACTTTGGCCACCTAATTTGAAGAGCCAACTCACTGGGGAAACCCTGATGCTAGGAAAGAATGAGGGAAAGAGGAGAAGTGAGTGACAGAGGATGAGATGGTTGGATGGCATCACTGACTCAATGGACATGAGTTTAAGCAAACTCAGGGAGACAATGAAGTTCAGGGAGGCCTGGCATGCTGCAGTCCATGAAGTCACAAAAAATTAGACAGGATTTAGTGACTGAACAACAACAATCTCAGAAGATAATATGTTTACAAAGAGGGCAGCTAAAGTTGGCTGAGTGTCCTTTGTATTACACGGAACCCCAAATGCTGTAAAAAGAGAGCTTCCAAACTAGCTGTCAATGGCTGCAGATTCCTTCCTCTTTTGTTTGTATGATCGAATACAGTCAATCAGTGTGAGCAGGGGTGGTTTTAGAAATGGCTTGTGAAAGTCAGCTGTTATTTTGGAAGCCTTTTAATTAAGGCTGCTGTGCTGTGCTTAGTCGCTCAGTCACGTCCGACTCTGCCCCCATGGACTGTGGCTCACCACCTTTTTAGTATACTTCTCCTCTGTCTCCTGGGATTCTTCAGGCAAGAATACTGGAGTGCGTTGCCATGCCCTCCTCCAGGGATCCTTCCCAGCCCCTGAATATTATCCTAGGATTTTGCTATTTTGCTTGCTACATCCATTTGGGGGCCTCCCCTGGTCCTGCCAACATGTGTACAAGCTGAGAAAGATCTAGCAGTCTGGGGTCAAGGCCCTGACAATGACTCTTAGCTCTTCAAAATATTTTGCTGGCTCCTTCTTAGATTTCCCTGGTGGCTCAGATGGTAAAGCGTCTGCCTGCAATGCAGGAGACCCGGGTTCTATCCCTGGGTTGGGAAGATCCCCTGGAGACGGAAATGGCAACCCACTCCAGTACTCTTGCCTGGAAAATCCCACGGACGGAGGAGCCTGGTGGGCAACAGTCCATGGGGTCACAAAGAGTCAGACACGACTGAGAGACTTCACTTTCACTTTTCACTTTCTTAGGTTTAAAGAGCTCCTTGACTGGAGCTCTCAGTTCAGTTTTGGCCAAGGACTAAAGAACACCGGAGGGGGTTCATGTGCAACCTCAGGAACAGCTATTTTAAATAATTGTTAAATATACTCTTTAGATTAGAAAAGTAGTTCCGACAGAGAATTAGTAAAACATGAGTACTCAGGTAAAAAAAAGACAAGGTAGGGTAGACAGTAGGATTTAAGTCTTTATAGTCTTTTGATTTAGGTACATTTTGCCTCTTTAATTTTTTATAAACTTATTTTTAATTGGAGGATAAATGCTTTACAATGTCGCGTTGGCTTCTGCGGTTTAACAATGTGAACCGGCCGTGAGAATGTCCATCCACCCACTCCCTCCTGAACCTCACTCCCACCCCAACTCATCCCACTTCTCTAGGTTGTCAAGGAGCACGGGGTTGAACTCCCTGCGTTGTATAGCAACTTCTCACTAGCTAACTATTTCACATATGGTAATGCACTCATTAGCTTTTTGTACTGAGTCCTTAAATGAAGCAATTTTGGAATCTTGAATCCTTCTGTAAGCTTTTACATGTCAATTAAAATAGGCACCTCATTCTCCTTGTCCAATTTGGGATCCTATGCTCTCTAGGGTTTTCCTTAAATGAACAATCTTGCCCAACTGGAACACTCGCCACAATGACTGCTATAATTCTAGATCAATATTAGTAAAATTTTACCATCTTTCTGAATATCTATAGCCTTGAGGTCTATAGCTCTTCCATATAAAATATAAAATAAGCAGGTGTGCCAGAAGGTGGCATGCTCAGTAGGATTAGGCTCCCATTTCCTTAGCTAGCCTTTGTCATCCCGAAACAAGACAGACAAACCTGTGCCATATATATCAGCAGCACCCGAGAGATGCTACTACCACCCGGCCAAACAAGGCACAACCACCAACTGTCAGAGAACCTCGCATTGGGTAAAATGATAAAACCAGCAAATCCGTAGAAATGGGGACTACAAACTGATTCCATGCAAGATGGAGACCTATAGCTGCCACCAACAGTTCTGAGCACAGAATCTGGACTGATACTGATTCTAAACACACAGGGAAATAGAGACTACACTGTAAGCAGTTCCCAACATGGAACCTAGCAAACAAAATGAGGGGCTAGGGTTTACCACTCGAAAATAGATTGGCAACAGCCAAGAAATGTTACTGTGCGCTGGAAATTTGATCTAACAGGCTCTGGGTTTGGCCTCAGGCAGAATGATCTGCCAGCCAACCCAACCTGCCCTGAAAGGAAAGCCAATTAGATAAGGGGCACATGCGCAAAGATGATGGAGCTCAAACCAAGGGAGCTTACTAGCAACCTCCACGGACGGCAAGAAGGACAGTGAACTCGGGGTGTGCGTGGGCACCACAGCTGTTCCCCCTTGTCTCCAAATGGCATCAGAAATTCCCCCGAGACCCCATCGCTGCCACTGGTACATTAAAAAACAAAAATAAAACTGGGTAAGTTTGAAGATTTACTTCGAATTTAAAATAAATTGATCTAGTAAATGATTCATGAACCAGGCAGCATTTCATTTGGAAGACAGGGAGATACTCCAAGGAGTGACACATCACGGAAGGCTTTTAAGGTAAGGAGGGCAGGACAAGGAAATAAGTCATCACCAGGTGAACAAGTGTAACATCTGTGGAGGAAAGGAAGCATTCAGGTGAAAACGGCTCCTGATTAGCTAAACTGCAGGATTGTCTAACAGCTGGGTTTGTGGCTGGCCAAAGGGGAAGTCTTCTCTCCTCCAGCTGGGGTGCTGATGTGGCTGCACTTCTTGTTTGGGAATGCAAGGTGTGTTTCCTCCTGTTGGGATCTGTGAATGCCTCTTCCTGTTGACATAATTGAGGATGAATGACATGGTATGAGGGCTCCCTCTAGAGACCTTCCAGACTCCAACTATAGTTAAGGTTTGCTTTTCTTAATTTCACAGCATGTTTTGTTAGCAGGAGGATTCACATTGAGGGAGAAAAGGCCAGAAGACTCACTGATAAGATGGTTCAGAAATTCTTGGGTGAATCCATGGGAGGCAGAGGTAGCTGTGGGGTCAGCTGTGGTGTCCACACTGATTGCATGGCTCCATCTGACGGCGTTGCAGCTTCCTGTTGAAACAGTTCAGTTCATTCAGTCACTCAGTCGTGTCCAACTCTTTGTGAACCCATGAATCACAGCACACCAGGCCTCCCTGTCCATCCCCAGCTCCCAGAGTTTAATCAAACTCATGTCCATCAAGTTGGTGATGCCATCCAGCCATCTCATCCTCTGTCATCCCCTCCTCCTCCCTTCAATCTCTCCTAGCATCAGGGTCTTTTCAAATGAGTCAGTTCTTCACATCAGGTGGCCAAAGTGTTGGAGTTTCAGCTTCAACATCAGTCCTTCCAAAGAACACTCAGGACTGATCTCCTTTAGGATGGACTGGTTGGATCTCCTTGTTGTCCAAGGGACCCTCAAGACTCTTCTCCAACACCACAGTTCAAAAGCATCAATTCGTCAGCATTCAGCTTTCTTTATGGTCCAACTCTCACATCCATACATGACCACTGGAAAAGCTATAGCGTTCACTAGACGGACCTTTGTTGACAAAGTGATGTCTCTGCTTTTTAATATTTTGTCTATGTTGGTCATAACTTTTCTTCCAAGGAGCAAGTGTCTTTTAATTTCAAGGCAGCAGTCACCATCCACAGTGACTTTGGAGCTCAAAAAACTAAAGTCTGCTACTGTTTCCACTGTTTCCCCATGTATTTTCCATGAAGTGATGGGACCAGATGCCATGATCTTGGTTTTCTGAATATTGAGCTTTAAGCCAAATTTTTCACTCTCCTCTTTCACTTTCATCAAGACACTCTTTAGTTCTTCTTCACTTTCTGCCATAAGGGTGGTGTCGTTTGCATATCTGAGGTTATCGATATTTCTCCCAGAAATCTTGATTCCAGCCTGTGCTTCATCCAGCCAGCATTTTGCATAATGTACTCTGCATATAAGTTAAATACGCAGGGTGACAATATACAGCCTTGGCATACTCCTTATCCTATTTGGAACCAGTCTGTTGTTCCATGTCCAGTTCTAACTGTTGCTTCCTGACCTGCATACAGATTTCTCAAGTGGTCAGGTGGTCTGGTATTCCCTTCTCTTTAAGACTTTTCCACAGTTTGTGGTGATCCACATAGTCAATAAGAAGAAATAGATGTTTTTCTGGAACACTCTTGCTATTTTGATAATCCAGTGGATGTTTGAATTTGATCTCTGGTTCCTCTGCCTTTTCTAAAACAAGCTTGAACATCTGGAAGTTCACAGTTCACGTACTGTTGAAGCCTGGCTTGGAGAATTTTGAGCATTACTTTGCTAGCATGTGAGATGAGTGCAATTGTGCGGTAGTTTGAACATTCTTTGGCATTGCCTTTCTTAGGGATTGGAATGAAAACTGACCGTTTCCAGTCCTGTGGCCACTGCTGAGTTTTCCAAATTTGCTGGCATATTGAGTGCAGCACTTTCACAGCATCATCTTTTAGGACTTGAAATAGCTCAACTGGAATTCCATCACCTCCACTAGCTTTGTTCCTCGTGATACTTCCTAAGGCCCACTTGACTTCACATTCCAGAATGTCTGGCTCTAGATGAGTGATCATACCATCGTGATTATCTGGGCCATGAAGATCTTTTTTGTACAGTTCTGTGTATTCTTGCCACTTCTTAGTATCTTCTGCTTCTGTTAGGTCCTTACCATTTCTGTCCTTTATTGAGCCCATCTTTGTATGAAATGTTCCCTTGGTATCTCTAATTTTATTGAAGAGGTCTCTAGTCTTTCCCATTCTATTGTTTTCCTCTATTTCTTTGCACTGATCACTGAGGAAGGCTTTCTTATCTCTCCTTGCTATTCTTTGGAACTCTGCATTCAAATGGGTATATCTTTCCTTTTCTTCTTTGCTTTTCACTTCTCTTCTTTTCACAGTTAAGGCCTCCTCAGACAGCCATTTTGCTTTTTTGCATTTCTTTTTCTTTGGGATTTTCTTGATCCCTGTCTCCTGTACAATGTCACAAACCTCCATCCATACTTCATCAGGCACTCTGTCTTTCAGATCTAATCCCTTAAATCTATTTCTCACTTTCACTGTATAATCCTAAGAGATCTGATTTAGGTCATACCTGAACAGTCTAGTGGTTTTCCCCACTTTCTTCAATTTAGGTCTGAATTTAAGACTACACATGGCCATCAGCAGACAGTCAATATCGAAATCAGATTAATTATGTTCTTTGCAGCCAAAGACAGAGAAGTGCTATACAGTCAGCAAAAACAAAACCAGGAGCTGACTGTGGCTCAGATCATGAGCTCCTTGTTGTCAAATTCCTGTTGAATAGTTTTAAAAAAAAAAAATGGGTCACTTCATCCTATCAGGGAAACATGAAACTGAGATGAGCTTCCCACTGCTAGAAGAATCCAAAGCCTTCAGAAAAGAATAGAGAACATGTCTAAAGGATTTGAGAATGTCAGAGCTGTATGTCCTCAGAGCAGGACTCCCCAGGCTTTCCAAGTCTCAGTCCTAATGCTGTCTCTCAGGGACAAAACCTCCCCAGTATTACGTAAATTAAATAAATAGTCTTGATCAGGCGCAGAGACAAAACAGATCAGGCCTCTGACCCTGCTTTTAACTTGCCTGGACACAGCCCGGACTTGAGTGCCCTGACTGCCTACTGTGAGTGCAAGCTTTGCAGAACCATAGAAAGACAGGAGACAAGTCTTGAAATTGTTGAGTCCCCAGAGGGACACTGGCCAACCAAGCCCCAGGCAACAATATTCCAAGTTTTACATGACAAACAAATAGCATTAGCGTGAAACCTCGCTGAAATTGCTCACAGATTGATGATGGTATCAGTTTGCATTCTGGGATTATAAACTGGAATCCCAAACTGCAATATTTGAAATCTCACTCATGAAGCAGATACATTGCTGGGAACTTTTCCCAACTGGGACTCCAGAAATGCTGTGTCAGGGGATTTCCCCGTGCTGTTTAATTCTGGATGTTGGTCAAAACCCAATTCGGTGATGTATCCTCTGCTGTTTCTATTTCTCTTTTCTTTTAATATTAATATATTGAAAGAAAGCTAGATAACTCTCTAAAAAATTTTGGTATTATTTATTTGTGTATAACAAGTGGCTTATTTTGTTAACAAATTCTTTGAACCTGAGACGAAACTGAAAACTTTCTGCAAAACACCCACCTTCATCCTTGTCAGTTCACTGATCCCCAGAGGTCCTGTGTATCCCTGAGAAGTTAGGTTTCCATGGAGCTAGACTGGTTGAAGTCCTTCCCTGGTGCCTTAAAAGGAAGAATCCACCTGCAGTGCAGATTGATCCCTGGATCCCTGAGTTTGATCCCTGGATCCCTGAGTGCGATCCCTGGGTGAGGAAGATCCCCTGAAGGAGGAAACGGAAACACACTGCAGTATTCTTGCCTGGGAAATCCCGTGGACAGAGGAGCCTGGCGGGATGCAGTCCGTGAGGTGGCAGAGTCGGACACGACTGAGCGCGCACACAGGTCGGCTGAGACCTAGGGGTACGGCTGGCCAGACTGAGACTCAGTAGTCCCCATGGCTCCCGGGCCAGTGGGTTCAGGCACACAAGGCTTTGTAGGCTTTCACCGCCTGGACCCACTGTGGAGTCATCCTTGCCCATCAGCTGTGCCACGGAACAGCCAGCAACGCCTGGAGCTCCAGCCGACTCTCAGGGCCTTCTCCTGAGAGAGCGCTTGGTTATCTGACCTCTTATCCAGGAAGCACCATGACTTTTGACTGCTGCCTGCTACACCAACAGCACACCTCTGAAGGTTCTCCTCTGCATGCCATCTGCCCACCAGACCCACCCTTCTAGGGGCCCAAATGCTAGGACCACACACATGGTGAAGGAGTGCAGACACCCCTCCATCCACACGCATGATTTCTGCTGAGGATGCCCGACGCTGATGGGAATTCTTTCACCCACCTGCTAGGAAACATGCAATGATTCAGAAAGAGGAGGGTCCATTCACACATATTGCCTATTTAACTTATATGCAAAGTACATCATGTGAAATACAGGGCTAGATGAAGCATAAGCCGGAATCAAGATTGCCGGGAGAAATATCAATAATCTCAGATATGCAGATGACATCACCCTTGTGGCAGAAAGCGAAGAACTAAAGAGCCTCTTGATGAAAGTGAAAGAGGAGAGTGAAAGAGCTGGCTAAAACTCAACATTCAGAAAACTAAAATCATGGCATCCAGTCCCATTACTTCATGGCAAATAGATGGGGAAACAATGGAAACAGTGAGAGATTTTATTTACTTGGGGCTCCAAAATCACTGCAGATGGTGACTGCAGCCATGAAATTAAAAGTCCCTTGCCCCTTGGAAGAAAAGTTATGGCCAACCTAGACAGCACATTAAAAAGCAGAGACGTTACTTTGCCAACAAAGGTCCGTCTAGTCAAGGCTATGGTTTTTCCAGTGGTCGTGTGTGGATGTGAGAGTTGCACCATAAGAAGGCTGAGCACAGAAGCACAGCAGCCTTCTCTGTAAATGGGATTCTGGAGGCAGGAACACTGGGCTTGGGCAGCTGGGGGCGAATCGCCACGCCCTCCTCCAGGGGATCATCCCCACCCAGAGTTAGAACTGGCTTGTTTGATGTCTCCTGCATTGGCAGGTGGGTTCTTTACCACTAGCATCACCTGGGAAGCGCAGAAACTATCATGCTAAGTGATATAAGTCAGACAAAGACAAGTACTGTATGACTACACTTCTTTGGAATCTAAAAGATAAATGAACAAACATAAAACAGACAGAGTTATAGACAAAGAGAACAAACAGGTTGGTTAGCAGAAGGGAGAGGATTGGGGGGGAAGAAAGCAAAAGCTGAGGGAGATTGAGGTACAAAGTTCCCGTGGCAAGAGTTCCGTGGCGGTCCAGTGATTAGGAATCTGCCTGCCAACGCAGGGGACATGCGTTCAGTTCCTGATCCAGGAAGACAACACAGGCTATGGGGCAACTAAGCCAGGGCACCTCAATTACTGAAGCCTCCACACCCTAGAAAATGTGCTCCACAAGAGAAGCCACAGCAATGAGAAGCCTGCACACCACAATAAAGGGTACCTACTCCCCGCTCTCCACAACTAGACAAATCCCTCGTGAGATTTGACCCAAGGGAGTCTAAATAAATAAATAAATATTTTTTAAGTTCCAATTGCCAAATAAATGAGTGTGAAATGGGTAAGAAATGTACACTGTGGGGAATATAGTGAATAACTATGTAATGTCCTTGTACAGTGACATATCGTAACTATTCCTATTATTTTGAAATGTGCAGAAATATCCAATCACTATGTTGTGTAACAGCAACTAACAGCATTGGAGGTCAATTACACTTCAAAAACAAACAAATTCACAGAAAAAGAGATCTCAAATTTGTGGTTACAAGAAGCCAGGAATGGGGAGGTAGGAATTAGATAGCTATAGTCAAAGAAACAAACTTCTGGTTATAAGTACTAGGAAGGTAATATACAACATGATAAATGTAATTAATACTGCTCTATATGATACAGGGAACTTGTTAGAGTAAGTCCTGAGTTCTCATCACTGGGAAACACACTTTTTTTCCTATTTCTTTAATTCTGTGCCTATGTGAGTTCACTAAATTTATTGGGGTGACCATTTCATGATGCGTATAAAGGCAAATCACTTATGCCGCTGCTCTTGCTGAGTCGCTTCAGTCGTGTCCGACTCAGTGCGACCCCACAGACGGCAGCCCACCAGGCTCCTCTGTCCTTGGGATTCTCCAAGCAAGAACACTGGAGTGGGTTGCCATTTCCTTCTCCAAATCACTATGCTATGCACCTTAAGCTTAAAAGATTAAAAAAGAAAGAAAGAAAGAATGGACTTGGGTTAACATTAAGGTATCAGTATTGGCTCACTAGTTGTGGCAAATGTGCCAGGGCAATCCAAAGATCTCATCATTAGGGGAAACAGGGTGAGGAGGAACATTAGAACTCTGTATTATCATCGCAGTTTTTCCGTACATCTCAAACTGTTCTAAACTAAAAGGTTTAGTTAAGTATAAATCAATAAATTTTTTAAAGCTTTACTGAAAATCACTGACTTGTCCTTTGTATAAATGAACTTCATGGTCTAAACACCGTGTCGAAGCAGAGCTGTTCGGGGTTGGTCTGGGGCGGGGCCAGAGCAGGATGCCCCGGGCTGTCAGTAACCCGGCGATGGGCGGGGCGGCGGGGACCCCCCGCGGCCTGGGCCCGCCGGCGGCTCTGCTCTGGCTGCTGCTGGACGTGGCCTCCCTGGAGCTGGGAGGGTCCCCGGCCACGGCCGCCCCCCGCCCGACTGCAGGCGACGGGGGAGCGTGGGGGGGCGGCGCTCCGACTTGGCGAGCACAGCCGTTGGCCCCGGGAGCCACAGGTGCGTTGGGGCCTCCATTCGGGCCAAGATCCCCTAGGCCAAGGGCCTAAGGGTGACGGCTGTGACCAGGGCCTGGTGATTCACTCGGTCTCATCGTTTCTCTGCCCCTCCCTCCGGCCAGGCAGCCCAGAGGCCCCTCCACACAGGTGGGTCAGGCCCTAGGGTGGGAGGAGACCCAGTGCCTTTGTGGGGCGAGGGAGTGGGCACCAGCGGGGCCTGGTCCGGAGGCTGGAGGCTGGGTGGAGGAAACCGCTCGGTCTACTGCGAGAACGGGCCTGAGTCCCGGGCCCCGGGCTCTCCCCTCACTGCGGCCGTGGGAGCCCAGGCCCTGGACCAGGATGCCCGGTCTCGGGGGCCTGGGCACACTCCTGCCCTCCCAGGCGTGGTCCTGGAACCAGGGCTGTCCCCATTAGCCCAGTCCTTCTTCTTTTAGAAATGGACACTCCTGCAGAGTCAGAGGGGGCTGTGACTTGCCCCAGATCACGCAGCACCACAGCTTCTGCCTGCAAATCTCCCTCCCTGAGACATGGGGTCAAGTGAAGGGAGCACAGGCCCTTAGAAGCCATGATCTTGGGAGAGTAATCTCGGCAACTTCTGAGACCTTTAGTTCTGTGATCTACAAGACAAGGCATTGAGGTGGCTAGTTGGCGGAAATGAGGTCTGTGACGTGTGCAGCCCTTGGCAGCCTTGCTCAAGGATGTTCATCTGCCTGGAGACGCTCCTGTGAGCTGGCCCCTCCTTGCCCCACCCCCCAGGCCCCCGGTCCTCACCCCACAGGGCTTGATGCGTTGTGCTCTGCCCTCCCGTCCTCAGTGGCGGCCGGTGAAGCAGAGTCTTGGCCTTTCGGCTAGGCCGCTGGACGCCTGGCTTGGTTCTCCCATCTGTGAAGTGGGGCGGCCTTCCTGGTTGTGACATTTGGGGCACCACCAGTGTCTCTGTTGCAGGTGGCAGGGGAGTCTCCACAGCGTGCGGGAAACCCAAGGTGATGGGGAGGATCTCCGGCGGCCGGGACGTGGAGGCCGGCCAGTGGCCGTGGCAGGCCAGCCTGCAGTCCCAGGGCTCACACGTCTGTGGAGCCGTCCTCATTAACTCCCACTGGCTCCTCTCTACCGCCCACTGCTTTCTCAAGTGAGTCTCCTTCCTAGGCTGCCAGCACAGGCTCTGGCAGGGGAGGGGGGTGCAGGGGAAGAGGAGAAGGGGATGGGTGTCCCACGTTAGCTCCTCTGGGCCCTCCTCTGGGCAGCGTGTGCCTTCAGAGGCGTCGTTCCGCCTTTGGCCTGTGTACCCTGCACCTGGACTGTCCTCCCCGCTCACCTGCCTAGACCGTCCTCATGCTCCACCCTGGGCCCGTGTGTCTGTCCCCAACACAGGTGAGCCTCAGGAGGCGGACCGTGTCCATCCTCACTGCCATGCGGTGTGGACCCATCTCAGACCACAGCTTCTGCTCAGTGTCCGCTTGTTTCCATTCTCGGTGGGGCCTGGGACCGCAGGTGTGGCCGGCAGCTGGGCGGTTCTTCAGATTCTGCGAAACTGTGTGCTCGGGAGAGTCGCGGGCCCTGGCGTGCGTTTGAGGAGCCGTGGTGCTAGGCCCATAAGGGGGAGGTGGGCTCGCTGGGAGAGTGACAGGGCTGCTCAGGAGTCTCATTCACCCAGCCACGTGGGCCTGGCTCGGTGCCAGGCTTCTGAACAGAGGAGGGGGCTCACCAGGGAGTTCAGGCATCGCAGCCCAGGTCTGCGTGCTGGAGCTTTGAGGGCTCAGAGTCTGTCAGCACCCACTCTGAGCCATGCTCCGTGCAAGCCCCTCTGTGGCATCAGGGGTGGCAAATCCCACCTCACCATGTCTCCATCCCGTCAGAAGAGAAAGCCCAGCATGGACGAGGAGGGCAGAGCACATGGGCTGGGGGTCAGGAGAAGGTATGTGGAGAGGGACGGCTTGCTGGAGGGGAAGGGTTCATGAGGGGAAGATGAGAGAGGGTCTCCAAGTAGATGGGCCATGAAGACAGTGAGGGTGGGGGGAAGATTCAGCACCTGTGTTGGGGGAACAAGGCAAAGTTCTGTTTCCTGCCTTCATTTGCTCATTTATTTAACAAATCTTTTGCAAGTCCTTGTAACTTAGTTGAGAAGCAGGCTTTTGACAGGTAGGTGTTGAAAAAAGGGGATGGTCAGGAAGAGTGTGGGGCCAGAAGGTGGGTTGTGTGGCGTCTGGGAAGGGTGAAGTTAGGGCCGGGACTGAGCCAGAGTGCCTGCTGCGTACAATCAAAAGGCCTTCATTTGATGACCCCACCGAACCTTTCCAGAACAAGGATTCGGTGCTTCTGCAATTCTAGTGTGTGATGGAGATGCCAGCCACATGTCTGAAACTATAAGCAGGATGTCAATTAGCCTCAGGAAAGAAGGGCTTCTGAACATTAGAAATGGGGAGACAAGGCTGTCTGGCATCACAAGGAGTGGAGGGGCCCAGAGGGGTGCGAGCAGTTAGACGAGGCTGCAGGCAGACAGCGCGTCCCCGCTTGGAGGTGATGGTGACAAGGTGCCTTTCCTTCTCCAGGAAACCCAAAGCCCCGGAGAGCTACCGGGTTCTGTTAGGAAGCACCCAGCTGTACCAGCACGGCCCTCAGAGCCGGGAGGCACCCGTGAGCCGGATCGTCACGCACCCAGACTTCGAGAAGCTGCATCCCTTCGGGAGCGACATCGCCATGTTGCAGCTGCTTTCTCCTGTGAACTTCACCTCCTCCATCGTCCCCGCCTGCCTCCCAGCCCCTGGCATGAAGCTCCCCAGTAACTCGTCCTGCTGGATAACCGGCTGGGGGATGCTCAGCGAGGAAAGTGAGAGGGTGTGGGGGAGCTGGGGGGATGAGAGGAGGAGGAGGAAGGGGAGAAGGACAGGAGCAAAGAAGGGAGGTGTGCCTCCATCTGGGGGGTCTCCAGACAAAGGTCCCCTTGGCCCACTATGCTTCATTTCCAGAGGACTGGACCATTCTACTTCTAGTTCTGAAAGTGTGTGATTCTAAAGCTTTGGTGTTCCCTAAGTGTAAAGCTCTGAAGTCTGGGAATCTTTGACTTTGGAATCAAGAATCTGAGTTCTTGAAGTCTTTCTGGTTCTTGATTCCAAGGTTTAAATCAACCATAGATCTGAGATGACTTGATCCAACTCAAAGGTCATGGTTGGGGCCTGACTCCTTCCAGGTCACTGACAAACTCTCTGATTTCCCAGTGCCATAGGAGGTGCTTGGGAAAAGTGGAAAGAAAATACCAGTATGACCTCTGACCTCAGCCTGCCTGATCAGTTTAGAATGATTATGACTTAGAGGGTTTCACGCTCCAGACCTCACTTTGGTTTTCTCCCAGCTCAGGTTGTCTATCTAATTTGTAGACTTGTTAGGCAAATTGTATTTTTTAAGATTGAAAGAGGAGAAAAGTAGACCAAAACTTATGAGCAAGAGTCTTCACTGAAGAAAGGAGTGTTTATGACTTGGTAAAATGCTTATGATGCCAAATTAGGGAGGGAAAGAATATTTATTTGTAATTATTTGTAGGGTGATAATTTGATATGGTGTTTCTCTACAGAGGTGCTCCAGGCATTTTATACAGATGTTGTCTTCATTGGGTGGGATGTTCCAGCACTTCTGGTCCTTGCCTATTAGTATGTCACTAACACAACCTAATCATAGGAGAAACAACCAGGCCCGCAGCATTCTCACACCACAGACACACACACACACACACTCACGCACACACATGCACACACACACTCACACACATGCACACGCACACACACACACAGACAGGTTCCTCCTTGAGGACAGGGACGCTGATATCCCAGTCCATGCCCCAGGCAGGGCCTGGCTCCTGGTAGGTATCCCAAGCTGCCCCTGGGCCCCTCCTCCCTGGACCTGCAGACTGGTCTCGGCTCCCACCCTGGGTGCTGTATGTCACTCTCCACATAGCTGTCTGAGCATTTGCTTCAGGGCATGAGTCATACCAGTTCCCTGCTCATTGCCCCCAGTGCTTCTCATTTCTTCTTAAAATAAGGTTGAAACTCCCTGCCTTGGCTCTCAGGCCCGTTTCCTCTCTATCGTCTCCTGCTGCATCCCTCACCCTCACCACCCCAGCCAGCAGCCTCCTTCCTGCCTTGACGATGCCAAGGCCATTCCCACCTCAGGTCTCCACCTTGACTATCCCCCTGGACTCATTTGCTTTCCCAACTAACCTTGCCATGACCCGTTTCTTTACATATGGAACTCCGCTGCTCCGCTGCGGAGTTTTACTTGATCGTGTGAGCTAAAACAGGCCGCCCCTAATAACACGTCTCCCTGTTCTATGTCCTCTATACCACTTATTAGATCTAAAGTAATGCTACTTATTTACTTCGTTTACCCTGTCTGCCCCAACTAAAAATGTTCCCCGGTATCATTAGTTAAAACATACTTAACACGAGAACAGAGGAAGAAATGAGTAAATTGGATGATGAATAAATGAGTGACTGGATGAGAGGATGAATGGGGGAAAGTGGGAGGATGAGTGGGTGGAAGGGAAGATGTGTGGGCAGATGGGTGAAAGGATGGTGGGCAGAGAGATGCAGTGAGTGGGTCTGTGGATGGAGCGGAAAATAGAGAGATGGATGAAAAGATGAGTGTATAGGCAAATGGATGGAAGGGTGAGTGGGTGAAAGGGACATGAGGAAAGATAGGTAGATGGATGGTGGAACAAGTGAATGGAAAGCAAGGTTAGTGATAGACAAAAGGTGAGTGGATGGGAAGGTTAGTGAAAGGGTAGATAGGTTGGTGAATGGTTGCTAAGCACCAGTGAGTGGCAGGTGTTGGAGGGATTTGCCTTTTCCCTTTGTGGAATAGGAGTGTGGTCTGTTGCTATGAAAGAGGTGGAGGGAATAGGATGAGTTTGGAAAAGTTTGAGAAACAAGGAAAGGCTTATCAGGCATAGGTAGAAGACTGAAACAAGGGTGAACGCCCAGCTGTGCGGAGAAAGCCCCGTGCTGAGGGGTGGTGCTGACTAGTAAGGCAGAGCTCTGTAGCTCGGCCACAGCATCCTTCCCTGATCTCCTCTTTATCCTCGCAGCTCCGCTGCTCGAACCCTTCCATCTCCAGGAGGGTAAGGTGAGCTTCATTGAGAACAAGTTCTGTAATATGTTATATGGACATGCGAAAGGCAAAAACTTCTCTGTGCACGAGGACATGCTGTGTGCCGGGGACTTCTCCACGGGAAAGTCCATCTGCCACGTGAGTCAGGCCCTGTCTGTTTCCCCTGCTGTTCTCAGGACCTCAGTCTCTCTGGGGAGGGGCTGTGGTCCCAGCTCTCTTTGAGGAGCCCTGGGCTTCCCGTTTCCTCCTCTCTGCATCTTCCTGGGCTCCGTCCCTTGGCCACGTCCCCCAGGCCACCCCCTTCCTAAGCCCCTTGCACATGAGGGCATCTACAGCATCTACACTTGAGGCATATTTTAAAGTTTTTATTGAAGTGTAACACACATATATCCATGCTCTTTTCATAAGTTGGATGAATTTTCACATAGTGAGGCAACATGTGATCAATACCCCAGAGGCCCCACTCACACCTCCTTCCTGTCACCAACCCCCAACAGAAACCACCATCTTCACCTTCAGTACTCTAGATTAGATTCTGAATGTTCCATCAGTAGAATTTATTTCCAGTTCTCAGTCTTTCTTGTCTTAACACTGTATTTGTGGGACTCATCCACACTGTTACCTGTTCAGTCTCCTTACTCTATAGGACTCTCCTGTGTCCATTGAATCCTATGATCAGTTACACTTTAATGCATATTTTAGTACTTTCCAAATTTTTCATTTCAATTCCAAATGTTTTATCTTCTATTTCACAGAAACCCTTGAGTAGAATTATTGGATTAAAAGGTGTGTGTATATTAAACTTTGGCAGATGTTACCAAACTTCTCCAAAGTGGTTCACCATTTCCATTCATTCGAGCAGTGGATGAGAGTTCATATCCTCACCAGTACTTAGCACTTTCCATCTTTTCTCATTTTAATAACTTGTTGCGGTTTTCACTTTTCCAGTGATGAATTGAGTGTACTTTCACATATTTTTATCTTTGGACGTATTTTTCTGTAACGTCTCCTTTCAGGATCTTCCCCCCTCTCATTTTTCGGTTGGTTTGTCCGTCTCTTCCTTTAGGGCTTTTGTGTATTTTACATATTCCGGATGTCAGCCTACTGCTGGACGTTTGTTTTGTGGGGTTTTTGGCTTCGCTCTGTTTGTTTGGGCCGTGTTGGCTGGGTGTGAGTCGTGACGGGCAGGCTTCCCGCTGCCGCGTGTGGGCTCCACTTTCGTTGAGGCACGCGCGCTTCCCAGCGCGTGGGCTCGGCAGTTGCGCACATAGACTTAGTTGCCTCGTGGCATGTGGGATCTTAGTTCTCTGACCAGGGATTGAACCTGCATCCTCTGCACTGGAAGGCAGATTCATCACCACTGGACCAGCAAGGAAGTCCCGCTGTTGGATGCTTGACTGTGAAGCTTTTTTTCCACTCTCTGTGGTGTCATTTTATGGGTGAGAAAACAAGCCTGGAGAAGGAAGGTGGCTCCCCTAAAATAAGGGCCACAGCTGGGGCCCCTGTGTTCTGATCCCAAGCCCCACCTGACCTCCACTGCATCATCCTCAGGGCCCAGGCTCCCAGGCTGGCATCCTGTGCTGATTCTTCCACGGATGGTGTCGTGGAGCGGAGGGAGTGTCAGGGCTCCGGGTTGAGAGACTGTGCTACCACGTGACCTCGGGCGGTCGTTTCCCCTCTGAGCCTGCGTCCTCATCCACAGCGTAGGCTTTGGAGGCCTCCGTCATGGGATTGTTGCAAGGATAGTGTAGTGGGCTGGATAGTGTCTCCTAAATTTGTGTCCTCTAAATCTCAGAATGTGACCTTTTTTGGAGATAGGTCTTTGCGGATACGGTTGTTAAGAATCTCAAGAGGAGACCTTGCTGAATTTAGAGCAGGCTCTAAATCCAATGATTTGTTTTCTTATAGAAAGAGGGAGAGACACAGATAGTTGGCTTCAGACTTCTGACTTCTAGAACTGTGAGGTCAATTTCTGCTGTTTCCAGAGCTAGCCAGTCTGTGGAGATATGCTTTGGCAGGCCAGGAGATGCACACAGGAGGGAGGAGCTGCCCCTGGCCCACAGGACGGCCTCACCGACAGCTGTTCTCACGGCGGCCCACGGGGCTGCTGGGCCAGAGGCGGGAAGCTGGGCCCCTTGCCCTCCTTGCAGGTTCCCAGTCCACAGCCAGCGGTGTGAGCGGTCTGGCTGTCCGGCCTGGCCTGGCCTTCTCACAGAGTCAGCCGCTCCCGAAGGTGAAACGAAGGGCTCAGTCCCCCGCGCCCCCATCCGCTGTCACCCTGGGCCTCCCTTCCAGCGTGCAGAGGCCCTGCCCACGGAGCCCAGGGCTGGCACCCTCTGCCTGCCTGCCTGCTGGACGTCCATAGTGCCCTTGAGCCCACTCCTCCTCTCGTTTCTTCCCGGCTGAGGATGGCGCTGAGGTGGACCCCCAAGAGCCAAGGCGTTAGATGACCCCCTCCTCCCGCTCTCCCCCTTTCAGTCACCACAGCCCCCCTGAGACATTCGGTCTGGACTCGTCTCCTGCCGCATCGCCTGCTCCAGCCCCCACCCGGAAACCCAGGCCCCGCTTCTCTCCCTGGAAGTGCCCCCCGCGCACAGGGCACCCAGAAAGAGGTCTGAGGAGAGACAGGCCACAGAAGCATTCAGTGCTCAGACTGTGCGGCAGGAGTGCCCTGGCTTCAGAATTCAACCTGTCGTTTCCTGGGACTGAGACCTCAGCTAAGTTTCCTCACCCATGAAATGGGGTTGCTAACAGCCTGCTCTTAATAAGGTCCCTGTAGAAAGTTTAACACTGTGCCTGACATTCAGTAGGTACTTAGCAAGTCTTGGCTTTCAATCTCCTGGCCTGGTCTGTCTCCTTCTACCAGGGTTGTACCTGTTCTTCTGGGCCTGTCTTAGACCTGTCCTCTCACCCAAGGTAGAATTCACTGCCTGGCCCCATCCAACACATACACACACGATATGCCACACACACAAACACACACACACAAACACACACGCATGCACGAACATGCATGCACGCACACACACACATGCATGCACGCACACGCATGCATGCACACACACACCACAAACATGCATACACACACCACACACACCACAAACATGCACACACACACACCACACACACACTGCCTTGGTTGGCTCTGTCTCTTCAATAGTGCAAACCACAGCTCACTTTCCACGGGATACACTAGTGTTGGAGCTTCCTCTGCCTTCTGAGATCTCCCCAGGGAGCAGGAGGCTTTTGGAGCCCTTCCCATCTCCCTCAGACTGGCCCAGGTTCCACCATAATATCAGCAACCACGAGGCTTATCTGCACGAATCCTGGAGGCCTGTGGGAGACAGGGACCAGGCCTTCCCCCGGCCTTGAACAGCTCAGGGTGGGTACACTGTGGGGAGGGCCAAGGGCACCCCAGGTGGGGACCCCAGAGGGGAAGAGCTGAGGAGATGATGGCACATTCCCAATGTCCAAGCAGCCCCTGGTGTGACTTTCTTGGTGCTCTGGTGACATCACCTTAAACTGGTGGCTCAGACAACAAATGTATTATCTCACATTTCTGGACCTCAGAGTCTAAAGTCAAGGTGTTGGCCTGGCTGCTTCCTTCCGGAGGCTCTAGGAGAAAATGGTTTCTTGCTTTTTCTGTCTTTGTAGAGGTCCTCAGCAATCCTTGGCTCCTGGCCCCTTCCTGCGTCACCAAGTCACATTGGTCCTCCCTCTGCTCCTGTCATCACATGTCCTCTGACTCTGACCTCCTGCCTCCCTCTTTCCTCATGAGTACCTTTGTGTTTATGTTGGGTCCGGCCAGATAATCCAGGATAATCTTCCCATTTCCTGATTCTCAACTCCATCACAGCTGCAGAGTCCCTTTTGCCACATAAGGCAACATAGCCCCAGGATCTCGTGACGAGGACAGCCGTCTTTGAGGGTTACTTTGGGCTAGCCACACCATGTACCCTTCTCTTCCCTTCAAGTCACCGCTTCCCCCTCCCCTCCCTCTCAGCTGGAGAGCGTGCTTCCCGTTTCACTGGCCTGGGTGCCCTTCATCTTCCCAGTCCAGCGGGCATCATCCGTCTCTCCTGAGCCTCCTGGCCCGTCGTGCCCACTCCCTCCTGGAGCCCTGGGTGCCCAGAGGCCCCCTCGCTCCGGACTTGTCTCCGCCCCTCGCTCCGGACTTGTCTCCGCCCCTCTCTCCGTACTTGTCTCCGCCCCTCGCGCCGTACTTGTCTCCGCCCCTCGCGCCGTACTTGTCTCCGCCCCTCGCGCCGTACTTGTCTCCGCCCCTCGCTCCGGACTTGTCTCCGCCCCTCGCGCCGTACTTGTCTCCGCCCCTCGCGCCGTACTTGTCTCCGCCCCTCGCTCCGGACTTGTCTCCGCCCCTCGCGCCGTACTTGTCTCCGCCCCTCGCTCCGGACTTGTCTCCGCCCCTCGCTCCGGACTTGTCTCCGCCCCTCGCGCCGTACTTGTCTCCGCCCCTCGCTCCGGACTTGTCTCCGCCCCTCGCTCCGGACTTGTCTCCGCCCCTCGCTCCGGACTTGTCTCCGCCCCTCGCTCCGGACTTGTCTCCGCCTTCGCAGCTCTCGCATACACGTGCAGGGGCGGTCTCCCTCCCGCTCTGCCCAGTCTCTGCCTCCTTCCCCCAGAGACCCCTCCTAACAGCCCCGCATCTAACCCGCTCTGCCCAGTCTCTGCCTCCTTCCCCCAGGGACCCCTCCTAACAGCCCCGCATCTAACCCGCTCTGCCCAGTCTCTGCCTCCTTCCCCCAGGGACCCCTCCTAACAGCCCCGCGTCTAACCCGCTCTGCCGAGTCTCTGCCTCCTTCCCCCAGAGACCCCTCCTAACAGCCCCGCATCTAACCCGCTCTGCCCAGTCTCTGCCTCCTTCCCCCAGGGACCCCTCCTAACAGCCCCGCATCTAACCCGCTGTGCCCAGTCTCTGCCTCCTTCCCCCAGGGACCCCTCCTAACAGCCCCGCATCTAACCCGCTCTGCCCAGTCTCTGCCTCCTTCCCCCAGGGACCCCTCCTAACAGCCCCGCATCTAACCCGCTGTGCCCAGTCTCTGCCTCCTTCCCCCAGGGACCCCTCCTAACAGCCCCGCGTCTAACCCGCTCTGCCCAGTCTCTGCCTCCTTCCCCCAGGGACCCCTCCTAACAGCCCCGCGTCTAACCCGCTGCTGCCCAGTCTCTGCCTCCTTCCCCCAGGAACCCCTCCTAACAGCCCCGCGTCTAACCCGCTGCTGCCCAGTCTCTGCCTCCTTCCCCCAGCGACCCCTCCTAACAGCCCCACGTCTAACCCGCTGCTGCCCAGTCTCTGCCTCCTTCCCCCAGGGACCCCTCCTAACAGCCCCGCGTCTAACCCGCTGCTGCCCAGGAGTCTGCCCAGGGCCGCTGGAGCCTCGTGGCCAGTGTGCCCAGGAGCCTGTCTTGCCAGAGCCCGCCGTGGCTCCAAATCCTCCCTCACTCGGCACTTGGGCAAGCCTCACTGCCATTTCCCGGGCACCCGGGCCAGCCAGCTACTCCACTCTGCACCTGGGCCGCTCCCCTCCCACTTCTAAACGCTGGAGCCCCCGGGGCTTAGCCTGTTCCTCCCCTCTGCACAGCCTCCTGAGATAGGCTCCGCCCTGACCATTCTGTTGCCTCCTTCAACATACTGTCCCAGATCTGACTGTGTCTCACCACCCTGGCCCCTCCCCACCCGTAATCTCTAGCCTTCTCTCCTATAGCTGCCTCCAGACAGGTTCCTTCTCCACACAGCACCAGAGCAAGCCAGGTGCTCCACACGAGCTAGACAGTGCTCCACGGGAGGCAACCCCAACCCCACCCTAAGGCCCTGGGAACCCGAGTCCGGTCTCCCCGCCCCGCTTCCCACGTGTCGTTGCTCCTCCTCCCGCCCGCCTGGCCATCCCTCCTCTCCTCATCCGCACTCCCTGCTCCCTCTGCGCCAGCATCAGAAAGTTGGGTTGTCCTGTTTGGAATCTCAGCTCGGGAAAGCTCCGTGTCTCCACCCTATGAACTGCCCTTCCCTTCCTGTCCTGTCCCTTCCATGGCTTGCTTCCACATGTCACGTCTGACGACGGCAGGCTGGTTGCCTTATTTAGGATAACTCCATGAAGGAGGAGCCTTGACATTTCACCCCTGTGCTCAAGGGCGGAAGCTGCCCTGAATGCTGGACGTGCGTGTTGGACAAGCGTGTGGGAGGCAGAAGCACAGCTATCCTGCTCCTCTCACCCTGCCTCCAGGGATGACCCTTCCCTCTGGGTGATGAAGTGAAAGGATTTCCACCCAGGTGGTCCTGCCCTGACAGCATTTCAGGACTCCAATAGCTCCTCTCAGCTCTCAGGGGACCCTCAGCTGCTCCCTGACCAACACAGGCTGCCTCCCCCAGGCCTGGCTATGGGCACTTTCTGAAGATGCTCAACCGAGAAGTTGAGAGAAAACTAAAGGACTGGCTAAACGAGTGAAAAAAGAGGAGGACCTGGGTGGGGACGTGCTGCTGCAGTTCAGTTCGCGAGATCCAGGTCGGCAGCAGCTTCGGCTGGCCAGGTGCCACTGTCAGACCAGCCCTCTTGAGCTCAAATCCTGCAGCGGTCTGTCCCTTCTCGGCCTTGGACAGTGCTTTGTCCTGACCACCTCACCCTCCCTGGGCATGTGAAAGTGAAGTGGCTCAGTCGTGCCCAACTCTTTGCACCCCCATGGACTGTAGCCTCTGCCCATGGGATTTTCAGGGCAAGAGTACTGGAGTGGGTTACCATTTCCTAGGATCCATATATTGATGGATATAAATTTGTGATTGTTTTGAGGGTTAATCAGGACTTCCTGAAGCATGATTCCAGTGCCTGCCTGCATGGCTTAATTGGGCTGATCTGCAGTGGGAAGTTGCTGATTGGAAATTCTCAGAATGAGGCTGGAGGGCAGAGACTTATAGGCCCCACCCTGCCACCTGGTCTTCTCAGAACTGGCTCAGTCACCCATCTGAACTCCCGTTTCTTTCCTAGGGTGATTCCGGGGGCCCCCTGGTCTGTGACTTCGCCAGCTCCTGGGTTCTGATGGGGCTGGCCAGCTGGGGCTTTGACTGCCGACACCCCGTCTACCCCAGCATCTTCACCAACGTCACCTACTTTACCGACTGGATCAATGAGATCCAGAGACTCACACCCCACTCTGAGCCTACGTCTGCCCTTACACTGCCCCCTGAGCCCACGTCCACTCCTGCACAGACCCAGGTTCCACACCAGTCTCTGCGGGCTGCCGGCTCATCCACGCTGGGCACAGCCGTTGTGCCTCCACAGACCTGCTCGCTGGCGTTGCTCCTGCTCGGGACCCTGAGACAGGCCCTGTGGTGATCTGCCAAGGCCCCCAGCCCCAGCGGTGTGTCTCAGGACCCAGCCTGCTCACTGGAACCTTCCTCCCTCCTCTCCCCCGGCCCCATCAGCTCTCAGGGGTCCTTTCTTGGTTTCCCCATCCACCAGCTGTGACCCCCACAATCTTGAAAAACCAGTAAAAACAAGCGAAAGACTCATCCTGATCCTGTCCTGGGGCCCTACTGCTCCTCCTGACCCTCAGCACGCACCCCTGCACTTGAGGTCTGTCATCTGACCCCCCGGACAAGGCAACAGCAAGTGGCTGGGACATCACAGCAGGAGGAGGGTGGGGTGGGGACACTGGAGTCCAGCTGCCGGGAGAGGAGGGAGGCTCCTACCGTGGGATGCACAGGCCTCAGAGGAAGAGCATCAGGCAGCTCCAGCTGCCGTGACAAATACCACAGTGCCTGTGGCTTAGGCAACAGGAATCTATCGTCTCACGGCTCCGGAGCCCAGAAGCCTGAGGCCTCTGACCTTGGCTCATAGACGGCCATCTTCACCCTATTGCTCACATCGTCTTCCCTCTGCGCGTTTGTGTCCACATTTCCCCTTCTGTAAGGGCACCATTCGTGTTGGATTAGGACCCATCCTAGTGACTTTATTTTAGCTCAATTATCTCTTTAAAAGCTCTACTCCAAATAAAGTCACATTCTGGGGACCTCTGGTTGTCCAATGGTTACGACTTCAGGCTTCCACTGCAGGGGGCATGGGTTCGGTCCCCGGGTGAAGAGCCTAGATCCCACCTGCTGGACTGTGCTGCCAACAGAAAGTCACATTCTGAGGTGTTGGAGGTCAGGACTCGACATAAGAATTTGGGGTACACAATTCAGCCCTTAGTAATAGGATGTAAGACATTTTGTCAGGTGTCTGTAGTGCAGGGTAAGGATCTTTCTCAAAGTAAAGAAGCATCACTCCCCAGGTTTGGAGGAGGGAGGACCTCCTCCCAGTGGAGCTAGAGGGAAGTCCCCAGTGTCCAGGACAGTTGAGTTGAACTGGAGTATATGACCCAGGCCATGAAGAAGGGAGTTCCAGCCTGCAGCACAGAAAGCTCTTGAATGTGGGGGACCTAGGAGACTGAGCTGGGGACAGAATGAGGAAGCCCTTGCCAGGCTGTGAGCTGAGGTCCAGTCTGGCAGTCCTCACACCTCTGCTCCTAGAATTGACTCCCAGCCATTCCTCACCCACCCCCACGTCCCCTCCCCCTCCCCCGAAGCCCCTCCCCCTCCCCTACGTCCCCTCCCCCTCCCCCTCGGTCCTCCTCCTCCCCCATCCCCAGGGTCCCTCCCCCTCCCCCACGTCCCCTCCCCCACATCCCCTCACCCACCCCCAGGGTCCTAAACTCACTGCCCCAGCTTCCTAGGTTTGATGCCTAGGCAGGAAACTAGATCCCACATACCACAGCTAAGAGTTACCATGCTGCAATTAAAGATCCTGCATGCTGCAACTAAGATGCAATGCAGTCAAATAAATATTTTTTAAAAAGAAATATGCATTCATGTCTACCATATGCAGGCCCCAAGCATGCAAGAGCGCTGCATTCCCTGTTCTCATTTTTAGGTGCAGAAGGGACATAGTGCCCTGAACTGAGTTACAACCAAAGAGTGAAACCTTGGGTTGTGGGGACGTCAGGCTGAGGGTGAGAGACAGAGAAGGGGCATTACAGAATTGTTGAATCAAGGCCCACTGCTTACCACTTGCAGAACCAAACTTACAAACACTGGTAGAAAGGAAAGTTGCCTTTAATCAGAGTGCCAGCACTCTGGGAAGATGGTAAACTCAACATCCCCCAAAAAACCACTTCTGGAGGTTCTGCTCAATCATGAAAATTTTAAAGGAAAAGTGAAAGTCGCTCAGTTGTGTTGGACTCTTTGCGACCCCATGGACTATACAGTCCATGGAATTCTCCAGGCCAGAATACTGGAGGGTGTAGCCGTTCCCTTCTCCAGCAGATCTTCCCAACCCAGGAATCGAACCAGGGTCTCCTTCATTGCAGGCAAATTCTCTACCAGCTGAGCTACTAGGGAAAGGAGAGATGTCATCTCAGTTAATCCTTGAGATGCAGTCAGAAGCATTGCATGCAGGCTCCAGGACTTCTTGTGATCTTCCTCTAGTCCTTATCTTGTTCACACAGTTTGTTTACAGGATTACTGAAGGGGAATCTAGGAAAGAAATCTGGTCATCCGTTAATTATTTATTCTCAGATTCTTACTTCTTTGCCATACTGAAAGAACTGACAAGTTAGGCAAGGGATTTTGTGATTAAAAGATCTGAAAGGTGTGCTCAGGCCTGAGTGCCTGGTTAAAGGTTAGGTTCCACATAGCCTTGCTAACGTAGCAAGGACAGAGGCTTTCTGCTGAAGGCGGCATCCGGCAAGGAGCTGTTCACACAATGGGATGGGGCAGGTGCTAGTGCATCCAGTCGTGTCTGACTGTGCAACCCCATGGACTGTAACCCGCCAGGGTCCTCTGCGCATGGGGTTTCCCAGGCAGGAATACTGGAGTGGGTTGCCACTTCCTCCTCCAGGGGATCCTTCCAACCCAGGGATTGAACCTGAGTCTCCTGCATTGCAGGTGGACTCTACCTGCTGAGCGGTCAGGGAAGACTGAGGTGGTATAGATCAGGGTCCACATGTTCGGGAAATAACATGTCACTCAGGGTGCTAAGCAATGTTTTTAGAGTCCAGAAATCTTTCTCTCCCACTTTCTTTTCTAGAGATCTTAATTTTGAATTCCCTTTTTTCTTGTTTTACACTGATTCTTTTTCCCTAAGTTATTTTCTCTTGCATTGATTATTTCAGTTTTCTTCATCCTGACATATATGATAAAAATTTATTTCATTCGCTGATACTTGTGTAGTGACATTTGTTTAGTTTTACTGCTTCTTATGCATGGCATCTGGTCCCATCACTTCATGGCAAATAGATGGGGAGACAGTGGAAACAGTGGCTGACTTTATTTTTCTGGGCTCCATAATCACTGCACATGGTGATTGTAGCCACGAAATTAAAAGACGCTTGCTCCTTGGAAGGAAAGCTATGACCAACCTAGATAGCATATTAAAAAGCAGAGACATTACTTTGTCAGCAAAGGTCTGTCTAGTCAAGGCTATGGTTTTTCCAGTGGTCATGTATGGATGTGAGAGTTGGACTATAAAGAAAGCTGAGTGGTAAAAAATTGATGCTTTTGAACTGTGGTGTTGAGAAGGCTCCTGAGAGTCCCTTGGACTGCAAGGAGATCCAACCAGTCCATCCTAAAGGAGATCAGCACTGGGTGTTCATTGGAAGGACTGATGCTGAAGCTGAAACTCCAATACTTTGGCCATCTCATGCAAAGAGCTGACTCATTTGAAAAGACCCTGATGCTGGGAGGGATTGGGGGCAGGAGGAGAAGGGGACGACAGAGGATGAGATGGTTAGATGGCATCACCGACTCAATGGACATGGGTTTGGGTAAACTCCAGGAGTTGGTGATGGACAGGGAGGCCTGGTGTGCTGCAGTCCATGGGGTCGCAAAGAGTCGGACACGACTGAGCGACTGAACTGAACTGAACTGAATATATTACTGGTTTACTGCAAAAGGATGTAACTTAGGAACAGCTAGGTGGAAGAGATGATTAGGACATGGGATGAGGAAAGAAGCAGTGTTCCCATGGACTTGCGAAATAGTATGGATAAGTTCATCCAGAGTACCCACAGTCAAAAGGATGGTTTCCAAAATGTGAAGAAGCAGCTGAGAAACATGGAAGACACTTTAAGACCTCTCAAATATATATTTAGTAGTGGGTGAATGATTATGTGTCATGTGAACTATATCTCGGTAAAGGTGCCTAAAAGCAAATTCAAAGATAGATCTAGACCTCGATATATAGGAATTCCAGAAGAAAATGGAAAGGATGCTAGGAAAGCGTTAGTGAAGAGACAGCAACTGATCATCGTCTAGAACTTAAAAAGAAATCTAAGTTCTCAGAAAGACTTAGACACAGTCTAGCGACTCTGTAAAAGCATAAGGAATAAGAAAAACTTCAAAGACTACAATACAGAGGTAAAAAGTGCATGCAGTTGAAGTCCTCCTTTATCTATACCCTCAATATCACTTCCCTCTCCACCTATCAGCCCTATTCACTGCTTAGTGTATGGGTGTACATCTATATCCATAGTGTATCAATATCTATTATACTATTTATCCATATTTATATAAGTATATTATATAGTTCCATATGTTTGTTTTTAATTAATAAAGAGGATCTTATAATGCATTTGCTGTGTGACTTTCTCTTTTCATGCCACAATAAACCATAGGCATCAGATTCAACTTTTTTATTGTAAAGTTTTTCTTTTTTTTTTAATGTTATTTAAAAATAATGTTCCTGGAACATCCCTGGCAGTCTGGGAAAGTCTCCCTGCTTCCACTGCAGGAGGCTTTGGTTTGATCCCTGATCAGGGAACTAAGATTTCACATCCTTGCAGTGAGGCCTAAATTTTAAAAATAAATTAAAAAATAATGCTTGCTATTCTTTTCAAATTCAGAAAAAAATACAGAGGAGACCATAATCTCACTCTCCATCTATGGATATTTTTAAATAATAAAAGCAATAATCATTCATGGCTAGAGAATAGAAACAGTTCAGAAAAGAAAAACATGATAGCGTGTGATTCTTCCTAGAAAAAAATTGCATTTATTAACATATACTATCCAGATGGGTTTTTCTTTTGTTTTAAAAGCTAACACAAAAGAAGTCATTATAACATTGTTCCACACATTGATTTTTCACTTAATAGTGAAAGAGATCCTGGAGATCTTTACATGCTAGTTTTATGTAAAGCTATAGTATTCTTTTCTTTTTAATGGATTCACAATATTCCATAACACATAGCATATTGTACATAAGTACAGCCATTTACTCTAAACGGAATACATTCATATAACCACAGTCACTTACATCCTCTGATGCTCCTTCAATACTCTCCTCTGTTTGCCCTCCTGTGGCTGCGCCGGTCTTAGCTGCAGCAGCACTTGGGATCGCTGGTCTTCACTGGGACATACAGGATCTTTAGTGGTAGCAGGCGAGCTCTTTTCTTTTTAAGTTGGAATGTTCCTGTTGTACAATGAAGTGGATCTGTTACACGTGTACATCACACCTACTCCCTGTCCCGCCTCCCTCTCTCCTGCTCCCCCGCATCCCACCCACCCGCGTCATCACAGAGCCCGAGCTGCGCTTTCTGTGCGTGGCAGCAGGCTCCCACTAGCTGTCTCTTCCACACAGAGCAGGGGTACACGTCAGTCCTAACGCCACATCAGTCCAGCCTTCCCCGTCTCCCTCTGCGGCCACGTGTCCATTCTTGACACCTGCATCTCTATTCCTGCCCTAAAAATAGGCTCACCTGTATCATTTTTCTAGATTTTACATATAAGGGTTAATATACTGTATTTGTTTTTCTCTTTCTGACTTACTTCAAACTCCATGTCTATCCACATCTCGACAAATGGCCCTGTTTCATTCTTTTTAGTGGCTGAGTAATATTCCATTGTATCTGTGTATATTCTTTATCCATTTATCTGTTGGGCATTTAGGTTGCTTCCATGTCCTAGCTATTGCAAATAGTGCTGCTATGAACATTGGGGTACATGTGTCCTTTTGAATTATGGTTTCCTCAGGGTATATGCCCAGGAGTGGGATTGCTGGGTCATATGGTAGTTCTATTTTTAGTTTTTTAAGGAACTTCCATACTGTTCTTTACAGTGACTGTACCAATTTACATTCCCACCAACAAAGCAGCCATATCTCATCATTTGGTTCTCAGAGGATCTGGACTAGCACAGTATAGCTGGGTCTCCTTGTTTCATCAATCTATTTGTCTATCCTAGGTCTGCTATCACAGAATTTTAATTACCACAACTTTGTGTATATTTGGAAATTCAGTTGAATAAATCCCCTACATTGTCTTCTTTGTCAGAATCTGCCTATTCTTATGCATATGCTTCCAACTGAACTTGCTTGAAAAATGTTTTTTTTCTTTTTAATTAATGCATGTACATGATGACAAAAGGCTATGTGAAAAGTAAGTTTCCCCTGCCATCTGTAACCCTCACTTCCAGAAATTCCCTCCTCTGAGGAAACCGTCTTTATTAGATTTTTCTGTATTGTTCCAGAAGTATTCCAGATATACACAAGCATGTGTGCATACGTATACAGACATTCGTTCCTTCCTTCTTGGTCCTGATTGTAGTGTGGTATGCACTCTGTTCTGTACTTTGCTTCTTCATTAACAATAGATCTTGGAAAGCTTTCAATGTCAATATTTATAGTTCAGCTTCATTCTTTTTAATAACTATTTATCATCCTATTGTTCCCTCCCAATGCACATTAAGTAGTTCCCAGTCCCTTGCTATAACAAAGAATGCTACCGTGAATCAAAGGAACTTTAGAATCATCTTGTCAATTCTTTTTTTTTAATCCAACTGGGATTTTAAGTGGACTTGCCTTGAAATTTATAGATTTAATTTGGGCAAAAGAAACACCACTATATGTGAGTCTTCCAAACCAGTCCATGCACAAAGACTTTCCATTTAGTTAGAAGGAAAAAAGTTATGTCCACTGGTCAGCTTTTACAGCTTTTATAAATATAGGTCTTGCACTTTTGCTTAGATTTTTTCCCTGAGTTTTTGTTTTCTTTGCTTGTTCTTTTTTAATGATTACCACAATAATTTTAGCGAACATTCATTATCTCATACAGACAAAAATAAAAAGGAAAAAATCTTTTCCCCTGTGATTTAGGATTTACTTTTTTTAAAAAGGGCTTCCCTGATGGCTCAGCAAGTAAAGAGTCTGCCTGCAATCCAGGAGATCCAGATTCATTCCCTGGGTCAGGGAGATCCCCTGGAGAAGGGAATGGCTACCCACTCCAGTATTCTTGAGATATTTCACTGTGGTTTTGATTTGCATTTCCCTGATGATTAGTAACGTTGAGCATCTTGTCATGTGCCCCGTTGGCCATTTGTATGTCTTTGGAAACATGTCTATTCAGTTTCTTCACCCATTTTTTGATTGGGTTGTTTTTTATTTTTTTGATGTTGAGTTGCATGAGTTCTTTGTATATTTTGGATATTAACCCCTTACCAGATATACCATTTACAAATATCCTCTCCCATTCAGTAGCAGCCTTTTCATTTTGTTGATTGTTTTCTTTGCTTTGCAAAATCTTTATATTTTGGATATTAACCCCTTACCAGATATACCATTTACAAATATCCTCTCCCATTCAGTAGCAGCCTGTTCACTTTGTTGATTGTTTTCTTTGCTGTGCAAAATCTTTATATTTTGGATATTAACCCCTTACCAGATATACCATTTACAAATATCCTCTCCCATTCAGTGGCAGCCTGTTCATTTTGTTGATTGTTTTCTTTGCTGTGCAAAATCTTTATATTTTGGATATTAACCCCTTACCAGATATACCATTTACAAATATCCTCTCCCATTCAGTAGCAGCCTGTTCATTTTGTTGATTGTTTTCTTTGCTGTGCAAAATCTTTATATTTTGGATATTAACCCCTTACCAGATATACCATTTACAAATATCCTCTCCCATTCAGTGGCAGCCTGTTCATTTTGTTGATTGTTTTCTTTGCTTTGCAAAATCTTTATATTTTGGATATTAACCCCTTACCAGATATACCATTTACAAATATCCTCTCCCATTCAGTAGCAGCCTGTTCATTTTGTTGATTGTTTTCTTTGCTGTGCAAAATCTTTATATTTTGGATATTAACCCCTTACCAGATATACCATTTACAAATATCCTCTCCCACTCAGTGGCAGCCTGTTCATTTTGTTGATTGTTTTCTTTGCTGTGCAAAATCTTCATATTTTGGATATTAACCCGTTACCAGATATACCATTTACAAATATCCTCTCCCATTCAGTGGCAGCCTGTTCATTTTGTTGATTGTTTTCTTTGCTTCGCAAAATGTTTTCCGTTTGATGTAGTTTCGTTTGCTTGCTGTGCTTTTTCCCCTTCCCTGGGGAGCTAGATCTAAAATAATGTTGCTAAGATGTGTCAAAGAGTGCACTGCCTGTGTTTCTTCTAGGAGTTTGATGATGTCAGTTATTGACATTTAGGGCTTCAGTCCATCTGGAGCTTATTTCGTCTGTGGTGTGAGAGCGGAGTGGGTCGCCGTCGCCTCCTCCACGCTGCGGCTCGAGATGGGTGCGAACCAAACTCAAGTAGGGAGACCTCTGGTGGTGACTGCGAAAAGTGCAGTCTCACAGACCGGGCTGTGGGCCTGGAGGCCTGGGGAGGGATTCCGAGTCCCAGAACCCCCTCCAGTGCTCTCGCCTGGAGAATCCCAGGGACGGAGGAGCCGGGTGGGCTGCAGTCCATGGGGTCGCTAAGAGTCGGGCACGACTGAGCGACTTCACTTTCACTTTTCACTTTCATGCATTGGAGAGGGAAATGGCAACCCACTCCAGTGTTCTTGCCTGGAGAACCCCAGGGACGGGGGAGCCTGGTGGGCTGCCGTCTATGGGGTTGCGCAGAGTCGGACACGGAGGAAGCGACTTAGCAGCAGCAGCATGCTGTGAGAAAGTAGTCCAGTTTGTTTCTTTTGCATGTATCTGTCCAGTTTTCCCAAGACCGTTTATTTTTATTTTTTGAAATGTTTATTTATTTGGCTGCCACAGGTCTTAGCTGCAGCACATCGGATCTTCAATGTTCATTGCATCATGTGGAATCTTTAGTTGCAGCATGTGACCTCTTCATTGTGGTGTGCATGTGGGATCTAGTTCCCTGAGCAGGGATCAAACCCAGGCCCCCTGCACTGGTAGCAAGGAGTCTCAGCCACCGGACCACAAGGGAAGTCCCCCATTACCATTTATTGAAAGGCTATCTTTTTCCCATTGTATTTAGTCTTGCCTCCTTTGTCATAGATTAATTGCCCATGTATGTGTGGGTTCACTTTGGGGCTCTCTATTCTGCTCCATTGACCCATGTGCCAGCATCAACCCCACCCATCACTATGTTATGCACCTGACTGATAAAATACTAGCCTGTGGTTGAGGTGGTTGGGTCACAAAGCAGCCGACCACAGAGCCCTCCCGCGGTGGGTCTCTGGGCTATTGCTGGTCCATGGTGGGTGACGCCAGATGGCTGGCTGCCAGGTGGGGTGTCTCAGAGCCAGTGTCAGCCCGGGTGGGCAAGGCCTGGCCCGTGGGGTCCCTGGGGCTGGTGGCAGCCTGCCGGTAGGTGAGGTTGGCTCCTGACACAGCTGGCTGTGGACTCCGAGGTGTTCCAAGTGTGTGTGTGTTAATCACTCAGTCGTGTAGGACTCTGCAATCCCATGGTTGTAGCCCACTAGACTCCTCTGTGCATAGAATTCCCCAGGCGAGAATACTGGAGAGGGTAGCTATCCCTTCTGCAGGGATCCTCCCAACCCAGGGATGGAGCCAGGGTCTCCTGCAGGGCAGGGGGATTCTTTACCATCTTAGCCACCAGGGAAAAGCTGGTGTCAGCCCACTGGCAGGAGAGACTAAACCCTGAGGCATTTAGGTGAGCGGCTGAAGGTGTCTCGAGGCTGGTGTTGACTTGCTAGCGGGTGGGGCCTGGTCTTGGCTGGCTAAAGGGGTTGGGATAGCCCTCGGGCTGGCGTTTCCCCAGGGGTGGGTGGAGCTGGGTACTGGGGTCTCTGGCTGCAGAGTCCTAGGGTTCCCGGAGTGGGCTTTGGCCCACTGGTGGGTGGGTTTTGTCCCCAGCTGTTTGGGGACTCTGGGGTTCCCATGGCAACTGGTCTGCTGATAGGTGATGCTACAGCCCTGCCTGGCTAGCTGCTTGGTCTAGGGTACCCCAGCACTGGTGCTAACTGCCTGATGGGCAGGGCCACGTCAGCACTAATAAACTAGAGTGAGGATTCCAAAATGGCTTTTGACAGGATCGGCACCCTCATGGTGAAACAAGCCCAGCAGAATGGCTGCTTCCAGAGTCTATGTCCCCAGTGGAGTCCCAGTTGCCTCCCTCATCTATGGGAGGCTCTCCAAGACCAGCAGATGGCCCTTTTCAAATGACTACTCCCATCCTAGATGTCCGAGTGTGTGAAAAATTTTGTCCACTTGCATATTAACCTATTTGAACCAGGATATGCCCTATATGTTAGCAATGAACAACTGGAAAAGCCATATAAATGTGGCATCTAGTTTCTCTATCTCAAAATATGAGATGGAGAAAGCATATAGAGAATCACTCGTGGAACATTTTTATGGGCCAGGCCTGAAGCAGGCGTACATTACTTCTGCTTACCTGAGGGTCAATAAAAATCCAACACCCGCACTGGTTTCTCTGTCGCTAAGAGGAGACAAGATCTTCAACAGGAGCTATGCACTAAGTCACTCTCCTCCTGAATGCATTGACAGGATAGAACATTAGGATTTCTTCACTGGGTAAGTGTTGAATGTGTTCTGTGTTGGGGAAGGCATGTGAATCTGATCTTCTGCAGAAGCAAAAGCTAGCTAGTTGTTATCAAACTGAAAGTGTTAACAGCTCACCAAAGTGGTATGAAAGTGGTCTGGAAATTATTTTAAACTGGAAACATCTCAGCAATCAGCAGCCACAGAAAAAAAAACTTAAGCAGAACCTCTAGAAAATACAGCTGCCATTTACCCTCCTCCAAGAAAGTTTCCTTCTTGGAAGAAGACTAACCCTCAGCACGAGAAAGTATAAACTCGGCTGCGTTTATATGTGTTAGTCGCTCAGTCATGTCCAGTTCTTTGCAACCCCATGGACCGTAGCCCACCAGGCTCCTCTGTCCATGGGATTCTCCAGGCAAGAATACTGGGGTGGGTTGCCATTTCCATCTCCAGCAGATATTACCGACCCAGAGATCAAACCCAGGTCTCCTGCATTGCAGGCAGATTCTTTACCATCTGAGCTACCAGGGAAGCCCAAACTCAGCTGACATTATTATAAAAAAACTCAAAAGAACCTTCCTTTCAGTGGGAAACATACTTACCCTTTGAAGCCCTAAATCATCCTCCTTTCTTTAAGCTGGTATATAAACATTTATCTCTGACTAGTTAGGGGATTACTCACTACTGAGTACTCTTTTGAGCATAATAAGTTATTCTTTGTTAATCTGTCTATTGTTAGTTAATTTGCAGCTTCCCCCCCACCCCCGCCCTGCTCCCCACCCCCCCCACCCCCGCCCCACAGCCAATGATCAGTTTGACCTCAGTCGTTGAAGTTTTCCTTCCCTTATTTATGTGGACACACAGTTTAGCTATATACTCTGTATTCCCTCTGTAGCTGTGGCCCTGTAACTGAACATTAGTCAATAGAACATGAGTGTTGAGGAAATAATTTTAAATAAATTTACTGACAACCCAGGAAACATTTCCACAAAGGTACTCAAGAAAGAAAAAAGTTTTATCATTGAGTAAGCATTACACCATACCTATCACAGTTAATGACTAAAAAGATGTAAAATCAAAAAGAAATCTCACCCTTTTATATACACACGTTAACTATCTTTACCAAAGTAGAAAAATTTCTTTTCTTTTCTCATATATTTTCAACAAGCAAGAAGTCCCATCTTGTAGCCAAGCATCCCCGGTCAGACCAGGTAGCTAGGAAACCATGCTTCTGGAGATTCAGTTTCAAAAAGGTGGCTCCAAAAAAGAGATTCTTGAGATGCTGAACTGGCAAGAAGCTCACTTAGTTCTAAAAAAGATTTACATACATCTCCAGGAGACAGAGAAAGCAATTACAGCTTCAAGTTTTCTAAAACAAAATGCTAAAATGAAGGAAGACGAGAGAATTTTTTTTTCACTTTGGGCACAAGGGGACTTTTAATTAAATAAATTTTTAAATATTTTAGATTTGTATTTACTCATAGGTATTCAGAATTAATGTACACCTCATGCAAGCCTGGTCTGTAAATATGTCCCATGAGTGATTCTCTACAATATCTAGTAATCAAAAAATACTTTTTAAGGACTTCCCTAGTGGTTCAATGGCTAAAACTCCATCCTCCCAGTGCAGGGGGCCTGGGTTTGATCCCTGGATGGGGAACTAGATGCCACGTGCCGCAACTAAAAGCCCACACTTCACAACTAAAATATCCCACATGTTCCAACTAAAGACTCTGTATACTGCAACTAAGACCTGGTGCAGCCAAATAAATAAATATTTCAAAAAAATCTTTTAAATGCCTTATCAGGTTTTAGTAAATATACCACATATGATTGCTTTGTGAATATCAAATGCGTAAGATTTAAGATAGATATACTCTGTTCATTTTGTGAGTGTTTGTACAATGTGCAAGGGACTTGAAATGGGACAATGTAAAAATCCTTTAGTATAGTTGGGTTAATGGGATTTCTAAGTGAAAAATGTGGCTGTGTGATTCCCAAAAGGCACCAGAAAGAACTTGAGATGCTGCTGTTCTAGACGTGTGCTAATGTGGCTATTATTAGTCTGAGGAGGAAGTTCTAGAAAATTGTTGCACAAATAGCTTCCATTTAGGAGTTTTTTGGTTTTTTTCCAAGTTACATTTTAAATTTCCATTATGGTGAATATTTAATTGTAACAAAAAATAAGTTGCATTTGCATTAGCATACCCCATAACACCTAATTGGCACATAAATTTCACTGAAAGGCAATATTGCTACTTCATTAGAATACTTGCTACAAGAATTCTGTGATGAAATAACTAAACAAATTTCAAATAAGGGTTAATAGACAAGTTTGCTGCATTAGGGAGGGTTGGGGTTCAGGAAACAGTCACAGAAGTCTAGTTCTAAAATGTGTTTTAAAAATATGTCTCTTATAATCATCATTTATTTTTATGTGAACCATAATTGATTCTAAAAGAAATGTAAGCACCTTTTTCCTCAATGACAGATAGTCTAAATTGTCTTATATTATTATGTTAATTATAACCAGGATCTGTGAAATCATAGTAGCTAGTTAAATAATACAAATTTTATGAACAAATTTAATTTCCCTTCATACGTATAGAATGAGCAGATAAAATGTCCTACATCAAACAAAAAAAACAGGCATCCTAACCTTAAGGTTAAAAGTTACAGGACAATGACTTGACGTGGACTCTTACCTGACATTTGGCATGAAGTGCGCATTCAGCTCATGTCAATTTCCTTCCTCCTTTCTTTTCTGTATTGTGTTGAATTGTTCTTATTAAATATGGTATTTTTTTGTTTATTTAAGGAGGTAAAATTTCAGCCAACATTGAGCATCCATATGATTATTGCCCAGTCTTTGAACACTCCTTGATGACCCAAGTTGAAGGGAACACAACTGATGTCCGAGAAAGGAGGGGACGTGGACTGTAGAAGGGCGGGCGCTTGTCTGAACCAAGCCTCAGGCAAGCTGCAAAAGTGAAGGCACTTAAGCCCCTTCCCCAGGGACTTTCCTGGCAGTCCAGTGGTTAAGACTCTGCACCTTCAATGCCGGGGCTGCAGGTTTGATCCCTGGCCAGAGAACTAACATCCCGTATACTGTGTGCTGCAGGCAGAGGAAATAACCCTGTCCTCCAGGACCGTCTTAAAGTGATTTTATTCATCACACTAGTTGACTGTGTGAGGGAGAGCTAAGATTTTCATGTGTGTGAATTATATCTTTTGTTCTGTTTACTGTGATCCTGAATAACAGCTGAGAAGACCTTGGAAGGATGCCTTGGACTAGACATTGTAAAATAGAGAATTTGCAGGCAGTACATCCACTGGTGTTGTTTCTAATCATTCTTACTAATAATTCACAATGAAGACTTTGAATTTCCTAAAGCTGTGTCGTTCTAAAGTAAAGTTAAACATTTACTATTTACAGAGAAGTAGAAAAGAATGTCTATTCTGAAAGGGCTTATAATCTACTAATAAATGGGGCTTTCCAGGTGGTGCCGTGGTAAAGCATCTGCTAATGCACGAAATGCAAGAGACGAGAGGCCGGTCACTGGGTTGGGAAGAGTCCCTGAAGAAGGAAACGGCACTCCACCCCAGCACCCTTGCCTGGAAAATCCCATGGGCAGAGTAGCCTGGCAGGCTACATTGCACAGGGCCACACGGAGTTGGACAGGACTGAGTGACTGAACACATGAATCTAAATTCATGCAAAAGCATGAAAAAATCAGTTATCTATCCAAAAGATCAAAGTGATTAAATACAAAATAAGTAGATAAGGTAGAGAAAAGAGCAATCACAGCTGAACTGGCTTGGTCAGGAAATTTCCTGAAATGTTAGCTGTGAGTCATCTTCTCCTATACTCACTCTCCTTTGAAGAACTCCTGCATCTGTGTTTGTTTTCAATTAATTTTTTTAATTTGGTAAAATATAAAAAGCATCTTAATCATTTTAAAGTGTACATACAGTTCAGTAGTGCCAAATACATTTACATTGTTGTGCAATCCATCTCCAGAACGATTTTCGTCTTGCAAAACTGAAATTCTATACCCATGAACTAACTCCTCATTCCCTTCTCTCCACACGACCCCCCACGCCAGCAACCACCATTCTACTTTCTGGCTCTATGGATTTGACTGCTCTAGGTACCTCATGTAAGTGGAATCATATGATGGAGTAGAACATCCTCAAATGACCACACCAGACCCAGCACAGGCTGGGCAATGTAGTCTGGCGGTAGGCCGGGGAAGGAAAGGAGACTGGACTTCGGCAGTCCTCCTGGAGTTTGCAGAGGAGCTAAAACCCTGAGGATCACGCAGTTCTTCCTTCTCTGTCCCTCTGTGCCCAATCCATCATGGAGACGCCTGAATTCCGCTACGCATGAGCTCTCTGCACCCGCCTACTCTGCTCCCCACCACTGCCACTGCTGTGGATACTTGTTCAAATCCTAAGTCACAGAGCTCCTATATAGTCAGCTACACAGAGGGCTTTAGGCCTCCCAGGTGCTGCTAGTGGTAAAGAACTCACCGGCCAATGCAGGAGATATAAGAGATGTGGGTTCGATCCCTGGGCCAGGAAGACCCCCTGGAGGAGAGCCTAGTACCCACTCTAGTATTCTTGCCAGGAAAACCCCATGAACAGAGGAACCTGGTGGGCTACACTACTGAAGCAACTTAGCACAGCACACAGCACATCTTTATCAAATGAATTGCAAATGTGCAGAGTGTGCATGGAAATGAAGCATTTAATTTTGACTAATTTGTTGACAATGATCTATTTTTGTGTTTATTCTGACTGTGCTCTGGCTTGAAGATGTGACGGAAACCTTCCCCAGGAGTCCTTACTGGATTCCTTTTCTTTTGTGGAATGACTAGGTTCATTAGCTGTGCTGGTGGTCCAGGAAATTTCCTCTCATATTGTTACAACAAATTCGCTTTCATTTGAGTAGCTTGACTAGCTTACTGCTCCTAGTCATCAAAAGATCCATCCGTAAATTATTATTTTTTTTTGAAAGTATACTTAACATCTAATGTGGGTATCACATGGTACTAAACGTTTGAGTGTTATCATATCATCTTGCCTGAAAAGTTCTTTGGTGGTGGCTGGTGCCCAGTCTAAAGAAAAGCAAGACCTCTGTATTATTTTTCTATTGCTGTTGTAACGAATTACTGCAAATATATAGGGGCTTATGGCTTCCCAGGTAGCTCAGTGGTAAAGAATCTGCCTGCCAATGCAGGAGACTAAGTTCGATCCCTGAGTTGAGAAGATCCCCTGGAGGAGGAAATGGCAACCCCCTCCAGTATTCTTGCCTGGGAAATCCCATGGACAGAGGAGCCTGGCAGGCTACAGTCCATGGGGTCACAAAGAGTCTGACACAACTTAGCAACTGAGAACAGCATAGTGGCTTATAAAAATATCCATCTGTAATCTCGGTTCTATAAGTCAGAAGTCTGCAGTTAATGTCGAATTTTTTTTAATTTCCTGTTTTATTGAAAAATAATTAACATACATCACTGTACATGTTTAAGGCATACAGAATGATGATTTGATCTACATATGTTGTGAAATGATTACCACGATTGGTTCAACTGACTCCCATTCTCACATACAATAAAAAGAAAAGAATTGAGAAAAAGAGCTTCTCCTTGTGATGAGAACTCTTAGGGTCTACTATCTTAAGAAGTTTCTTAAGTGTCATGTAGCATTGTGAGCTATCGCCATCATGTTGCATGTTACGTCTCTAGTACTTGTTTGTCTTATATCTGAAAGCTTGTACTTTTCACTGCCTTTATACAACCCCTTCCCCCTCAAAACTCCACCTCTGCTAACCACAAGTCAGATCTCTTTTTCTAAGAGTTTGGGTGTTTTTGCTCATATTTCTTTTAGATCTCACTAAAGGTGAGCTTGTATAGGATTTGCCTTCTCTGTCTGATTTATCTCACTAGCATATTGTCTTCAAGTTCTATCCATGCTGTCACAAATGGTAGGCTTTCCTCATTTTTTATGGCTGAATAATATTTTGTTTAATATATATGCCATAACTTCTTTTCCATTCATCCATCAATGGACACTTAGGTTTATTCCATGTCTCACCTATTGTTAAAACAATAAATTTTTTTGTAAATTAATTTATTTTAACTGGAAGCTAATTACTTTACAACATTGCAGTGGTTTTTGCCATACATTGACATGAATCAGCCACGGGTGTACATGTGTTCCCCATCCTGAACCCCCCTCCCACCTCCCACCCCATCCCATCCCTCTGGGTCATCCCAGTGCACCGGCCCTGAGTGCCCTGTCTCATGCATCGAGCCTGGACTGGAGATCTGTTTCACATATGGTAATATACATGTTTCACTGCCATTCTCTCAGATCATCCCACCCTCACCTTCTCCCACAGAGTCCAGAAATCTCTTCTTTACATCTGTGTCTCTTTTGCTGTCTCACATATAGGATCATCATTAGCATCTTTCTAAATTCCATATATATGCGTTAACATACTGTATTGGTATTTTTCTTTCTGACTTACTTCACTCTGTATAATAGGCTCCAGTTTCATCCACCTCATTAGGACTGATTCAAATGCATTCTTTTTAATAGCTAAGTAATATTCCATTGTGTATATGTACCACAACTTTCTTAGCCATTTGTCTGCCAATGGACATCTAGGTGGCATCCATGCCCTAGCTATTGTAAACAGTGCTACATAGGGGTACACATGTCTCTAATTTTTAAAAAAACATGTAACTGAACTACAGTTAACATGGTTTGGTCTATTATAAGATTACATCAGAAACTCAGTTTGAAGTAAGGAAGACAGGATAGCATTGCAAGCAATAAGACTTCCAACCCCAGCAATATCTCTCACTAGTAGTGTGGACTTGGTTAAGTTATTTAACTTGTTATAAACCAATATATTATTATAATAATTTATTTTTATTAATTTATATTATTACACATTGCTACATAATAATGATAATAAGAACACCTAAACCATTGACTAATTATAAATTATATGAGAGTGCTTATAACAAAATGTATCAGTTCAGTCGCTCAGTTGTGTCTGAGTCTTTGCATTCTCATGGACTGCAGCACGCCAGGCCTCCCTGTCCATCAGCAACTCCCGGAGCTTGCTCAAACTCATGTCCATTGAGTCAGTGATGCCATCCAACCATCTCGTCCTCTGTTGTCCCCTTCTCCTCCAGCCTTCAGCCTTTCCCAGCATCAGGGTCTTTTCCAATGAGTCAGTTCTTCACATCAGGTGGCCAAAGTATTGGAGTTTCAGCTTCAACATCAGTCCTTCCAATGAATATTCAGGACTGATCTCCTTTAGGATGGACTGGTTGGATCTCCTTGCTGTCCGAGGGGCTCTCAAGAGTCTTCTCCAACACCACAGTTCAAAAGCATCAGTTCTTCTGCACTGAGCTTTCTTTATAGTCCAACTCTCACATCCATACATGACTACTGGAAAAACCATAGCTTTGACTAAATGAACGTTTGTCGGCAAAGTAATGTCTCTGCTTTTTAATGTGCTGTCTAGGTTGGTCATAGCTTTCCTTCCAAAGAGCAAGCGTCTTTTAATTTCATGGCTGCAATCACCATCTGCGGTGATTTTGGAGCCCCAAAAAGTAAAGTCAGCCACTGTTTCCATTATTTCCCCATCTATTTGCCATGAAGTGATGGGACCAAATGCCATGATCTTAGTTTTCTGAATGTTGAGTTTTAAGCCAGCTGTTTTACTCCCGTCTTTCACTTTCATCAAGAGGCTCTTTAGTTCTTCTTCACTTTCTGCCATAAGGGTGGTGTCATCTGCATCTCTGAGAGGTATATACAAAGTGTATAGTGCATAGTGTACAGTTGGTAAAGAATATGCCTGTAATGCAGACCTGGGCTGGGAAGCTCCCCTGGAGGAGGGCGTGGCAGCCCCTCCAGTGCTCTCGCCTGGAGAATCCCACGGACAGAGCAGCCTGACGGGCTACAGTCCACGGGGTCGCAGAGTCGGACACGACTGAGCGTCTGGGCGCAGCATAGCAGGGTGTGTGTGCATATGTACAGTTAACAAAGCACTGGTTAGCATACAGCGAATGATCAACAAATGTTAAGTAAACAAATATTCTTTAAAATAGATGAATTAGCTGCTTGTTCCATAAAGATAGAATTCTTGGCTTTGAAAACAGTGACATGCACACATCTTAAGAATAGTTTGATGAGCTTTGACATATGTACATCTCTGTGCAACTCACATCCCTATCAAAGTATAAATCTTTTCTGTCACCTCAGAAGTGCCCTTGTATATCTTTCAGGTCACTCCTTCTAACCCTACAAGAGGTAGCCACTACTCAAAATCGTTTGAGTAGTTTACAAAATCGTTTTGTCCAATGTTGAAATTCATAAAAATTGAACTATACAGTATGTACTCTGTGGTATGTACCTTCTTTTGATCAAAATAATGTTTGTGAGATTTATCCGTGTTATTGTGTGTTTCAGCTGTTCCTTTTTATTGCTGAGTATGAACATATCACAATTTGTTTATTTGATCTTTTGTTGATGGACATTTGGGTTATTTCCAGTTATGAATAAAGCTGTGATGAGCATTCCTGAGCAAAATTTCTCATGAATGTAAGTTTTCATTTCCCTTGCATAAATGCCTAGAATTGGAAATACCTAGAAATGGAATTACTTCATCATACAGTAAGTATACATTAAACTCAATTTTTTAAAAATGAAGAATGGTTTTCAAAAGTGGGTATACCATTTTATAGAGCTCCCAGCAAAACATGAGAATTTCTGTTACTCTACTTCCTACTACCATTCGGTATTGTCACATTACACAACAGTGAATGGAACCGGAATAGGTCACCCCAAAATACACCCCTTTGTCATGTTGATTAAAGGCACTTAACAAACAGCAGATGCGAGTAGGATGCTCTGACCCTCCTTTCTCCTTACGCAGGTAGGAGACAAAACTCCAGTGGAAGCGCCCCTCCCTGGACCAGAAGGAAAGAAGCCAGTCTCATCAGCCCAGCGGAAGTGCGAGTCTTCCTCCTGTGTACACAACACTCGGCCGCAGTTGGCTGGCCTTGCAAGCCCTGCTGCTTCCCTTTATCCTGCCGTCTCTACACATTTATTCTTCTTTGCTGACGACGCTCTGTAAGCAGGAATTCTAAGCTGTCACTTGGAGTTATTTTTTGTTCAGGTTTCTAACACATGATGTGTGATGTGTGCTTGTAGGTGTTAGTAAACTGGCTTTCTCTTGTTAATCTGTCCTTTTGTTAAGAGTCCCACTTGAAAACTAAGATGTGTCAGGTTCTGCCTCTTTTACAATAGGGACTATGTCCAATTCTCTCCCTTTCTCTTTCTGTCTATATAAACCCATTTTGCCCTCACAATGACGTAATAAGATAGGTACTAATATTACCCACATTTTATAGATGAGGAAACTAAAGTACTTGAACATAAAACAGCTTGCTCAAAGTTATACAACTTTCAAATGTTGGTGCAGCGAGTTTTATCTGGTAGCCTGCTGTCAGCACTGGGCTCACTCACTACATACTGCCTTCTCCAGGTATAGCTTATATCAAGAGCTACAGTGTATATCCTTACCATGCATCATCATAGTGTACACATGTAGATTTTATATAATCTAGGACTTCACTGTTATGTACAAATAAGAATAAGCCTCAAGAGATGATCTTGCGAATTTGGCACGTGTTCCCTTTGCTGTTCCTAAACTTCCTGATAATTTTTCCAAGTTTTAGATGCTTAGGTGTTTTATAAGGGCTTCCCTGGTGGCTCAGAGAGTAAAGAATCTGCCTGCAAAGCAGGAGACCTGGGTTCGATTGCTGGGTTCGATCCCTGGGTTGGGAAGATCCCCTGGAGCAGGGCAACCCACTCCAGTATTCTTGCCTGGAGAATCCCCACGGACAGAGGAACCTGGCGGGCTACAGTCGATGGGATCGCAGAGTCGGACACAACTGAGCGACTAAGTCCAGCTCAGGTGAAGTGAGGAAGGAGAACTGAAGAAGAGCTGTTGTATTAGGGTGAAGTGACAACACTCTCAGATCTTTTCTAACTCCCAACGTCTGATTTACTGCTTTATGAAGAAACTGACTGCTGTACACACAGGAGGTCTCTGTGAACCGTTTGCTAATGTGGGAGGAAAACGTAAATGGAGTTGGTATCGTTCAGAGACCTTGCTAAAATGGAATCAGGATGCCACTGAGATAGCAATAACGTATGCAAGTCTCAGCCTGGATGGAATTTGACCTTTTGACTACCTACTGTCCTAACGATGGCATCCAGATCATCTGTCAGAGTCCCAGCACACTTATGGTGCCTTCACCCTAGAATGACTTGAGACAGCCTGTCTGCTTACTGGACCTTTACCCGAAAATGACTGGTGGGAAGACTGGTGGCTGGTGACAGCCACTCCCTAAGGGCAAATGTTCCCTTTCTTGTGTCTGGGTCCAGCCTCATGCCTTTTGCTTACATAAGCCCCTGACTCTTTCTCTGCCCCAAAACACTCTTGATTTTACCTGAATCTTTTTCTCCCAAACTGCACTTCTTAAGACCCCAGATAAATTCTCTCCTTTTTTTTTAATTGGAGGACAATTTCTTTACAATGTTGTGTTGGCTTCTGCTTTACAACTGGAATCAGTCATAACTGTGCATTTATATCCCTTCCCTGCTGAGCCATAAACTCTTTTCTTATTTGTAGGCTTCTGCGTTTTGTTTTGTTTTGGTTGATATTAAAGACAAGCTAGCTTTCTTATTTTGTGATTATTAGTCCCTGTAACCATATTTCATAAAAAAAGTCTAAGGTGGTACAGAAAAGGAAAAATTTTAATTTGAAATATTTTTCTGATTTTAAATTGAAATATGCAGAATTTGTGAGCATATGAATATATTTATCTATTTTTAACCTAAAAATTTATATTTTATTTGAAGATTTTCTTTTTCCTTTCCTGTACTCCGTAAAGACAAGTAATAGCCTTTGGGTTTTCTATTATCTGAGTTCCACACTGAAAACAGGATCAAAATTAGAATTTAGATTTAATGATAGTAAAATTAAAAGATGATACTTTTACAAGGTCTCAACATTTGTAAGCATATCGTGCGTCTCACAATAAAATTAATTTCTTTTTCTTGAGTATTCAAAAGGAGACTTTTTAATTCCTAATTCTGGTTTTGTACAATTGTATAATTAATGATGATGATCATATTAGAAGGGGAGATTTATATGTGTTGGGGAGGTGGTGGTGATGGGGAGGCCCAAATAGAAATTATAAATAAAAGAAATAAAATTTCATTTTTTAGAATTAAAGTACAATCACAATATCTATGAGTTTTGAGTTAGGGATGTGTCACTTAAAAAGAAAGACAAGCTTCTGGATCGCAAGACTGAAGCTAAACTGAATTTATTTTATAGCTAAAGAATGTGTCAATCAGAAGAGGAAATGATGGGCCTTTTAAACAAAAGAAAAGGAAACTTCCTAAAGAAAAATTTGGTCTGCTCATTTAACACTGCTCAGGGGAAGAAACTTACTTGAAAAATTTTAGAAATCACTTTCCTAGAGACAAGTCTGACGCAATTTTGAAAGTGACTTAGCAGGAATAGCTCAAGTTAACTGCTTCCTTTTGTTTCATCTCCAAGCCCACTGTTCAGCCTCGTGGTCAGAGTTTTCCTTTCCTCCCGTGGAATCGTGCCTGTTGGATGAGACTGTGCTGGGTTTATTGCCTTGACTGTTCTGGGCTATGCAGCAGGTCTATTTTTTTTTTTCTTTAGAAATCCAAACATTGACAGTCAGTCTTTGGGCACTAGCTCCTTTGAGAGTGATTAGTATAAACTTAATCTAAGCCTGCCCAAACTAACCTTTAAGCATTCAGGGGGGATGAATCATACCCTGCAGGCACCTTAGTAAAGTTATCAAGGTAACGGCACAAATTACCTGCATTTTTCCCTCCAAAGAGCTCTGCATCATAGTTTCCCTTCAAAACATCAATGCAGTTGTTGCTCATCTCATGAATCCACTGAAATACAGTACAATATTTATGGAAAGCTTTTTCTCTTAAGGTTTCCATTTATTACTTAACAGAATCAAAATAATAGGAACTCAAATAATTTCCTTCTGCTCTTTCAAAATATCTTTCTGTCCTGCAGATGAAGTGACCTCTAAGATGGAAAGAGAAACCGTATCCCTAAAATGGTTTTTAAAATTAGATGAAGATAAAACTGATGAAATATTGAAACTCGTGAGAACTATGGAAACCCCACAGAGAAATCAGTTATTTGGGAGGTAAGGTTTTGAAAAGCATCTAAGTGTTTTGAAACGAACAGGTGAGCAATAGCAAAATCAAATTATTTTCAATTGCTATATAGAAAATTTGAGATTTTTAAAATATATTTTATATGTATCCCAATAGCTAATATTGAAATCTGAATCTTTTATATTACATTGTACTGTGTGTGAGAATAATAGGTCTGCTCATTGGATAAAAAGTAAATTTGTCAGAAGTTATGTGGAAGTGCAATGTTAATTTTACTATTTTACCATAATGTTAAAATGAAAGAAGTAGTAGTAATGTGAATTAACATTTTAAATTAATGCACCCTTTCAATGGACATGCACACCTGGATAGCCAATAAGAACCTACAGTATAGCACAAGGAACTCTGCTCAATATTACGTGGCAGCCCGGATGGGGGGGAGTTTGGCAGAATGGACACGTATGGCTGAGTACCTTCACTGTTCACCTGGAATTGTCACAGCATTGCTTTTTCATTGGCTATATCTCAATACAAAATAAAATGTTTAAAGAATAAAAAAAAATAGTTCTCCCTTTCTTTATTTGCCTCAGAGATTTGGTCTTTCCAGCAGTCCTTACTGACATGTGAGACCCCAAGGACCTGGAAAGGTTAAGCTGCCCATAATGCTACGAAGCGGCGGAGCAGGATGCTCACCTACGGAGCTCAGATCCAGAGCTTCACCTCACCATCAGTTCAGTAGGTCCCGGAGAACTGGTGCTTACTTGAAAATGCAGGCTTTTGAATGTAGGTTTCGTTTGTGTTACGTAAGGGAAGTCTAGGTAAAGAATTGTTCGCTGAGCTGTCAAATGCAGACACAATTTCAAGAAGGAAACTGAATACCTTCTGACTATGCTTGATGACTCTTGGCAAATCCATTCAAATTCTTTACGTTTAATAGTACAAACAAATGTGGTTAAAGTAAGTTTGAAGTCAGGAATGCCAAATTAATTTGCTTCTCTATCCCTGTGTTCCCCTTCACAGTCAAGATTTTCACCAGAGCACTGGAGAATTCTTTGCTAAATATGTATTCCACAAAATGTTATTCTCATGAAATTTTAAAATCTTTAATCAATAAGTTTGGTAAATGGTGGACTAAATGAAAAAATAAAATATTGAACTATGCAGCATTTCCTATGTTTATTTAATCATGCAAGTCTTTTTTCTTTTTTTTTATTTTTTTTTTTTTGCAAGTCTTCTTTCTTCAAATGAGCATCTTGGGGTTTAGTGTTCCCCCAACACCCTATAAAGCCAATTTTTCAAGCACAGGTATAAGGTTCTTTTTGGTAGATTCATGTAGCATTTATTAGCTAGAGTGTATGAAGACTAACGATGCCTCCTTAACCTTGCCACCAGGTTATAAGGAAAGCAAGTCTGGCACATAATTATGAAACATTTACTAAACAGAAATTCATTATTAATAAAACATGCATGCATGCTAAGTTGCTTCAGTTGTGTCTGACTCATTGCGACTCTATGGACTGTAGCCCACCAGGTTCATCTGTTTATAGGATTCTCCAGGCAAGAATACTGGAGTGGGTTGCCACGCCCTCCTCCATCTTCCTGACCCAGGAATCCAATCAGCATCTCTTACGTCTCCTGCATTGGCAGATGAGTTCTTTACCACTAGTGCCACCTGGCAAGCCCACAGTAATAAAGTGTAAGGTAAATCTCAATAAAATTCAGATCTCTGCTCTTTTAAATGCACTGATCACAGCCTGCATGAAAGATTCACTCAAGGCAGAACAATACAGGCAGAGTTAAGTTCAACTTTTAGACTCAAGATCTTTTAGAGATCAAGCCTCAAGTACCATCCCTAAGGTTACTGGCTACACAGTTTGCTAGATTTTATTTCCTGCTCAAAGAATAGAAGGGATTGTCTTAAAATATTTCTGCCACATCAAAAGGCTTGAATAACACTTGTTTCACCAATGACAGTAAAATCAATTAGCACAATTTTACGTCACTTATCTATACTGAATTTTCTTAAAATCATTTCAGATATTGTTATACACACATTGGGACATGTCTTATAACATCAGTTACCCTAATTTGCATCTTAGAGCAGTGTGGTTGTGGTGTGAAATTATGAAAGGGGAGAAGGGGAATAGCTACATCATCGAACCATGTTGCCAAATGTGGTCTGTGAACCAACTGCATTAGAATCACCTGTAGTTCTCTTTCAAAATGAAGATTACTCCAAGTAATTACATGCACACCCTATCTGAGAGTCACTGGCACCGAGAATCAGCCTAAATCTTCTGGAAATGTCGTCAAAATTTTGTATCTCCTGTACTTTTGGAGCCATTTTGTGCCAAAACAAGGGGAATATGATGACAGTAAAGATCGATAAAAATTTTAAAGGGTTACCTACTGGTAGCTAAACTTACTTGATTCAAGAAGTTCCCACAGTTTTCCTTTTCTGGATGTTGCCACCAGGAATAAGAGCCACAAGATTTAACAACTGATACGGCAATGGGTACCAACCAGCCAGAATTGATGCCTTCCAACCTGCAGATCAGTGAGCTGGCACTTTCTTGTTCCTGTATATTATCAGCCCACAAATAACCATCGACCTCCTGGGCTGGCATACAGACAACTGCCTATAAGTAGCCGGGCTGGCATACGGACAACTGCCTATAAGTAGTGGTGGGGTGATTTTTTTCCCTTTCTCTTTATAACTTTTATGTTGTGTTTTCTTTACCGGACTTGCTGTGTACTAACAATCAGTTGGTTGGATAGAGACAGTAGTGTCTTTGAGCCAGCTCCTATTTACTTTGTAAAGTCAGTTGGTCACATCTTTTCCAAACTCTACATTCAGTGATATCACACTGTTGCTTGAACTGGATCACTGTGGGAGTGTTTCTATCAAAGTCAGTGCTACCAATATGCCTCCCTCTCATAGCTGGTTGTTATACATTTTGCAGCACACCGCTGGAGAGAGAGATTATTTTTTTCACACCACTACTGTAATACATATAAAAATACTAGATATAACATTTATCATTTTAAACATTTTAAGTGTCCAGTTAAGTGGCATTGTGTTCACACTATTGTACAACACCATCACCTCCATCTCCAGAATTATTTCGTCCTTCCAAACTGAAACCTTGTCCCCACGAGACCACAACTCCCCAGCCCTGGATCACCACTGCTCTACTTTCTGTCTCTGTGAATTTGTCTATTCCAGGCAGCTCAGAGAAGTGAGATCACACAGTAACTGTCTTCTCATGTCTGACTTCTCTCAGTAGTATAATGATTTCAAGGATCACCCATGTTGTAGCATGTTTCAGAATTTCATTCCTTTTCAAGGCTGAATAATATTCCATTTTATGTATATAGCATATTTTGCATATCTGTTCACATATTGATAGATATTTAGACTGTTTCTATGTAACTTTACTGAGGCGTAATTCACATGTAACAAAATTATACATTTTAGGGCACACTGTTTGACGCACTTTGAAAGATGTATATATCCATGCAAACACAACAAAGATAGAGAATAGCTCCACCACTCCCACCATGCTAGAAAGCTTCCCCCCTCACCTCCTTTTTAAGACTCGGTTATCTGCCCGCACCGGGCCTTAGCCGCGTCTCGGGGCTCCTCCTCACCTGGCATTCGCAGTGCATGGCCTTAGCTGCGCCGCAGCGCGCAGAATCTTGGTTCCCGGGACCTGTGTCCCACGCATTGCAAGGAGAATTCTTAACCACTGGACTCTTGGGAAAATCCTTCATCCTTTGCCTCTGTAGTCAGCATGCCCCAAATCCCCTGTCTCAGGCAACTGCTGATGTGATTTCTATTAATACACGTTTATTTTGCTCAATGGAGAATTTTCAGTAAGTAAAGTCAGTCTCATACTTGATTTGGGCTCGGCTTTTTCACTCAGCATAATGTTTGCAAGACTCATCTGCACTGCTGCGTGTCTCAGTGATTCATTCCTTTCTGTTGCTGGGCAGCATTCCACTGTCAAGGACTGTGAAGAATCTGAGATTGTATCCTGTTTGTAAGCTAGCAAGTTAGGCTGCCTCGGATTCATGCTTGTACCAGATCAAATATGATTTTGTTGCATGTAAGTTATGCCTCAATAAACTTATACAGGTAAAAACAACCTAAATGTCCACACATAGCAAATCTTAAGTCACAGCTGAGGACCCCTAAGCTTAGAAAACCTCAGTCTTTAATAAGAGGCTGCAAGAAAATCTGCCCAACCTTTGTTCCCGGAAGGAGACATTATCTTCATCATACTGGACTCCAAAAAATTTGCCCTCTGCTCCGGATGGAGAAACCACATTTTCCGAGGGTATCTACTGTGCAAGCGTTTTTTAAAGAAGATTGTCTGGAGCAAAACCGTCAGTGCCTCTCTTCATAAGACATGTGGAAGCACGAGGGACCCATGGGAATCATGTCCCAGTGTCTGGTGTGTGAATGAAGTGAACTGAAAATTACTCAGTCGTGTCTGACCCTTTGTCACCTCATGTGGACACAGCCCGTGGAATTCTTCAGGCCGGAATGCTGGAGGAGCCTTCCCCTTCTCTAGGGGATCTTCCCAACCCAGGGATCGGAGGGAACCCCGGTCTCCCACTTTGCAGGTGGATACATTTGTTTGTGAAAGTAATGTTTGTCAAACATTTGTGTGGGAATACGTTTGTTTTTTCACTCTCCTGTTGATAAACATTTGTTTATTCATCTCCTATTGATGAACGTGTTTCACTCTCCTATTGATGAACATGGAGATTGTTTGCACTTTGGGCTATTATGAATAAAGTTGATGTGAACATTCTTATACACATGTTTTGGATCTCTATGTTTTAATTTCTCTAGGGTAAATACTTAGGACTGTAATTGCTAGGTCATATGATAAGTCTATGTTTAACATTGTTAAAGCATTGTCTGGTTTCAAAAACAGTCATAATTTTTTTACTTCTACCATTAGTATATGAGAGTTTCAGGCACTCCCCCTCTTTGCCAGTAAATATTAACATTTTATCGAGTCTACTTTATTATTATTATTTTCTCTCTGTCTTTATATATCTCATCCCCACTCTTTCAGAGGAAGTTGCAGATATGACACCTCTTTACCCCTAATGTTTTGATGTGTGTTTCTAAAAAAGACTTTTATATAACCACAGTACTATTATTAAAGTCAGGAAGTTAATATTGATACAATACTGTTATCTAACTTAGAGATTTTATTCAGAATTCACCAACTTTGCCCATAAGGGCCTATTTTGCAAAAGAAAATCTGATATTATGTGTCATTTAATTATAATAGCCTTTTGATTCTTAATAGAGTGATTTGTATTAGTTTGTACATTAGGAGCAAATGGCCCTGTGATGTTAATCTCTTTTTAGGCATTATGATCTCCATTTTAAACTTTATTTTTATTTATTTATTTAATCTTTATTTTTAATGAGTTAACTAATTAATTACATAAAGCAATACATTCACATGGCTCAAATTTTTAAAAGCATGAAGTATTCAAAGGGAAAAATCTTTCTACCCTACACCCAGGTTCCCAGTTTGGAGACTCCCGAAATAGGAATTTGTAATCGACCCCTAATTGAGTGTGTATACTTTTTTTTTACACAGATCTGCTGACTATTGTTTGCCAAACACTTGAGAAGGAGGAACTCATTTTCTTTTAAAGCAATGAGGTAATCTGGCAATGATGAGAAAAAGGATTGCTGTAAACCTACTTCCTCTTTCAAATTAAATTGATCTTAGTCAGAGTAAGAAGCTATTTCCTACTGCCTGTCTCCTTACTTCTCTATCTCCCCCGGCAGACAGTCTCTGAGCAGGGACTGTGGCACCAGGACCTAACGCTGAAGCTTGTCACAGGTGAGGGACTTTGTGCAGAGGAAAGAAATAAACAACCTGATCCACCCAGATGACTCAAGAAACCCAGACCATCTCTGCCTTTCTCCTGTTGCTCTTATGTTACTTGGGAGAAAGATTCTAGAGGACAGAACTACACAAGGACCGTGTCTAATTTCTGGAGGAAGACCTTCTTTAAGGCTCTGGACTAGGACCCTCTCGGGTCAGTGACAGTGATTCAGGCAAGATTTGCCTTATATTCTGAGAATGGTCACGTGGAAATGGTAAAATAGTCAAGTGTCACAGGCACTGGCAGTGAAGACCCAGGTGCGCAGATGAGTCTCGTCACTTGCCCCCAGGTATGGCTGTTATATTTTCCAAATACAACATATAACCTGAAAGAAACTTTCCCAAATAAGTGAATTTATTTATATTAAAATTTCCAGTAGAATAACCATAATACATAGCTATTTGTAGATTGTTTATTCATTATTGGAAATCTTCTTACTCTCTTATGACCTACTTGCGTTTTTAAAAAAAAGCAATGGCTCTGCTAGTTTTTTTCTTTTTTTTTTTTTTTAAGATTATAGTGTAGAAAATTTCACAAAAGATAGAGCACAAATCTCCACATTCTCTTATCCTCCAGCTTCAAGTTTTCAGCTCCAGGACAATCTTTCTGCTTGACCCACCTCACCCCCCAACCCTTCATGCAGATGGTTGGAGCAAATCCTAAACCAAAGCAAAGTAAATCATCTTATATCATCATTTCATCCATAAGTGTTTCAGCATGTTTTCTTAAAAGGCAGTAAGTCTTTTAAAAAAATAATAAAAATTCCGTTATCATTATCCATGATTCCTTAATATTATCAACGATCTAGTGTTCATATTTCCTTGATTGCCATAATATATAATTTAGATTCTTTGTTTAAATCAGGGTTCTTGGCTGATGTATCACTTAAGATTCTCTGATCTTTAGCTTCCTACTCAATCCCTTTTTTGAGGAGGGTGTTTATATTGAAGTATAGTTGATTTACTTCCTTGGTGGTTCAGCAGTAAAGAATCCACCTGCAATGCAGGAGACACAGGAGACTTGGGTTCAATCCCTGGGTTGGGAAGATCCCCTGGAGGAGGGCAGGGCAACCCACTCCAGTATTCTTGCCTGGAGAATCCCGTGGACAGAAGAGCTGGTGTTCCGGAGTCCATAGGGTGGCAAAGAGTCAGACGCGACGGAAGCGACTGAGCACGCACGGGCACATAGCTGATTTACAGTATTATATTTGTTTCCGTTATACAATATAGTGAATCAGTATTTTTACAGATTATACTCCATTTAAAGTTACTATGAAATAATGACTATTTTCTCTGTGCTGTACAATACATCCTTGGGGTTTATTTACTTTATACATAGTAGTTTTTTAATTTCAATTTTTTTAATTCTGAAAGTATGATAACACATTTACAGGAGACTTGGAAAATACACTGTATATTACAATTATTTTTTAAGAGGATAAATTAAGATTTTTAGTTGGGGTTTTAGTATCAAACTCTCAAAAATTAATAGAATGAATATATAGAGAAATAGAAGGATATACTAGACCTGAAAAACACTATGAACCAATTCAATATAATTAAGATTTATACAATTTTTACACAACAGTAGGACACAAATTCTATTCAAGTTCCCATAGACTGTAAACTGAGAGACTCTGAAACTTATCCAGGGACATAAAACAAGGTGCAAAAATTTCATGGTCTTAAAGCTATTGAAATCTCGCAGGGTCTGTCCTCTTATCACAGTGGAATTATGTTAGAAACCAACATAAAAAGATATTTGAAAATAACCCACATCTTTTCAAGTGCAATGTGTTATTTACTAAGAGAGTTAGTTACTCAGTCTCTTTTTATTCCTTCAAATCAGCTTTTCCCAGAAGAAACCAGGTGGTTTGTCTTGTTTCCTACATGGGGGAAATGCTGATTACATGGCCATGGTGTAGTTTCTGCCCTTAATTTACATAAATTCTATAGATCTAGGCTTGATCAGATTCAACTTTGAATATTTTGGTAAGTCTTTTTAAATGATAATATTGCGTTCTTTATTAAGGTATGTAATGTCTGTCTCACCCTCCATGATTTAAGCAGCTGTTTATGATCATTGCCATTTGTTTACTAAGGGCTTTTGAAAATGGTGATGTTTTAATCCTTTCATTCCTTCTTCATTTATTAGCTGGAATATTTCTACCAAAAAAAGTTCTCTGATCAACTTCTTGGTCTGATCCTTCCACTAAAGATTCCCCCACATCCCTAAATATTCTTAAAAGTATTTTTTAATTTTTATTTACTTGTTTATTTGACTGTGCCAGATCTTAATTGCAGCACACGGGGAGGAACGTGCTCTCCTGCATTGGGAGAGTGGGGTGTTAGCCACTGGGACACCTGGGAAGTCCCAGAAATGCTTCAAAAAAAGGCTTCAGTGCATTCCTTCCGAAGGATTTACCATACTTTGTATGACCATTCCCTAACTGCTGCACATTGAGACTGTCTGTGATTTCCCACTCCGTAAACATTGATGGGACCAACATTCTTGTACATATCCTATACATAAACCTTTATGTTTGTATCTGGTTTTTCTTTTAGAATGGAGTCTTAGCTGCGGAAGTTTTAGAGCTAAAAGTTTTGTAGTTTCTTACTGCATAGTGAAAAGCACCAGCTTATTGTCTCCACAAATGAGAGGTCTGGTTTTCCTCTATATCCTAACCATTCTCACACATATTTACTATAAGCACAGTAGGAACAATCAAGGCTTCTTATTTTATTTTATAGAATGCACATGAGTAAGAAAAAATAATTGCTCACATTAGAAAAAATAAAAAATTAACCTGTACAGTTTCAAAAGCATGGAGAACTGTTGAAACATTGCTGGTGACACTCATGCTTACTCACCGACTGTTTTCAGAAACTAATGTTAAATATAGAATAGCTGTGTGTGTGTGTGTGTGTGTGTGTGTGTGTGACCATTCTGAAGTTATGGAAATAAAGTTTTAAAAGAGTAAACTTCTGACTGTAGTATGTTAATTGCAAAATGCTATTTTAAGGGATAATATTTTGGAAATAATGCCCCAGGCTCTGTAACAGCCGTTTGTTAATTGTAACATTTTCTTTAGTTGAGTATAATAAGGAAGACTGTCTGTGAACTTAGGGGTTTTGCCTGCCGGAGTCAGAGTTTACAGTTACTCACGGTCCATGCACACCCTCGTACGTTAATTGCGTCGGGGCTGGCGGTCACTGGGGAGCCCTGGGCTGGCTGCCTGGGGGGTCTGCAGCCGGGCCTGTGTGGATGTTCGGTGCTGAGGTGCAGGACACCCACAGAGCCCCCTCCATTTGCTCTCCAGCTGTGTGTGTGTTAGGTGCAAGCTCGCGGACCGTAGCCGGCCACGCTCCTCAGTCCCTGGGATTTTCCCGGTAAACATCCCCCAGAGCCCTTGATTCACTCTCTAGCTGTGGAAACTGCACACTCTTCCTGTTTAGCGGAAGTAGTGAGAGGGTCAAAAGTGACATCCAGATGTGGAAAAGTATTTACAGAGGCTACGAAGATGTGTAGGATCCACAAGGTAACACTTTAACCTCTATGATGATTCCATGACTTCTTCAAACAGTTTTGTTAAAAAATGTACTCTCTTACGTGAGTGGTCGGTTTGCTTTCTAGCTTTATTATTATTATTATTAATTTACTTATTTGGCTGCATCAGGTCTTAGCTGAGGTGGTTTAGTCACTAAGTCATGTCCAACTCTTCGTAACCCCGTGGACTGCAGCCCACCGGGTTCCTCTCTGTCCATGGGATTTTCCAGGCAAAAATACTGGAGAGGGTTGCGTTTCCTTCTTCAGGCATCTTAAGAGACAAAATTTTGATTAAGGTGAATCTTCTTCAGAACTTTGTAATGGGACTTACAGATGTGTTATTACAGGGCATGCTAATGTCTCAAGTTTAGGGATATGGTTAAGTAAGCATTTAAAAATCAATGCTTGGACAAATAATGCATGATTACACATACATGAGGTCTCTAAAACAGTCAAACTTAGAAAAGCAGAAAATTGAATGGTGGTTGTCAGGGGATGGGGAGAGTAGAAAATGGGCAGTGATGTCAGTGAGTATAAAGTTACAGTTACGCAAGATGATTCTTACAGATCTGCTGTATAATATAATGCCTATAGTTAGTGATTTGCTGCTGTGCATTTAAAAAGTTGCTGAGAGGGTAGATCTCATGTTAAATGTCCTCATCATAATATTTTCTTAGCTTGAAAAAAAAGTAAAGGGAAACAAGGAAACTTTTGAAAGTGATTAATATGTTTTTAACCTTGATTGTTATGATTGTACTCTGGGTACATGCATATATCTAAACACACTATATTGCATATGTTAAATATCTGTAGTTTTTTGTATGTCAATTTTACCTTAAGAGAGAGTGAAAGTAAAAGTCATTCAGTCGTGTCTGACTCTTTGCAACCCCATGGACTATACAGTCCATGGAATTCTCCAGGCCAGAATACTGGAGTGGGTAGCCTGTCCCTTCTCCTGTGGATCTTCCCGACCCAGCAATTGAACCAGGGTCTCCTGCATTGCAGGTGGATTCTTTACCAGCTGAGCTATCAGGGAAGCCCAATACCTTAATAAACTAAAAAATAATAATAATAATAATCAATACTTGTAGTAAAAACTGCTGAGGTTCAAATAAAAGCTGTACCTGAGTTGACAGTATTATACGTTTCCTGGTTTCAACAATGTACTATGTTAAGATAAAAAACAGAACAGTACTTGACATTATGGTGTTAAATATTACTTTATTTAACTTTTTGATAACCGTCCTTTCAATTATCACTTTATGCTATTTCCATATCACTCTTTCCCTATGGTTCTCCCACGTAATCAATAATATTCTGACTTTTTTTTCTCCATGTTTATGTGGTCATACACAAATATAGACATATATTGATGTTTATATTGTGGTTTATTTCATAACAATGTGATTAAATTATATACATTTTACATTTTCTTCCTTGAAGATACAGCATGAAAAAAAAAACTCTTCAAAGTAACTGGTACAGTTGGAACTGAATCTTTTAAAAAGCATTTATTTACTTATGTGCCTGTGCTGGTCTTAGCTGCCATACAAGGGATCTTGAGTTGAGGCATGTGGGATCTAGTTCCTGACCAGGCGTGGAACCCAGGACCCTGCATTGGGAGTTCAGAGTTTTAGCCACTGGGCTCCCAGAGACGTCCCTCGATGGAACCGAACCTTTTCAAAGGCGCCAAAAAGATCAGTTATCACAGGTGATTCGATTATCCCCTTTTGACTGCATGTTCATTTTCCCTAGTGCTTTGTTACTCAAATTCTGTTGTAATAAATATCTCCTAAGTGTATACTTCAGACTGGTGCTTTTGTGTCTATGGGATAAATTCCCAGGGGATAGAAGTACTAGGTTGAAAGAGCATGAATTTAAAACCTTTTAAAAATATATTTCCAGACTCCTTTCCAAAATGGCTGTGGTATGATACATTTCCAACAAAGTATGCACAGCTAAGCAGGGATGAGCCTACACTTCTCCCTGCATTTCTACAGCAGTTGGCATTATTTTATCCCATAATTTTGCAAATTTGATAAATGAGGTGTTATATTCCACTGTTACACTAATTTTACCTTTCCCTGATAATAAGATTGAGCAGGCTTGCAAAGTTTATTCATCATTTGGATTTTTGGTGAGTGAATTGTTAATAGTTTCACCTTGTTTTCAATTGAATTCTTTTTCTCATTTTCTTGATAATTTGTCAGAGCTCCTTATATATTGCAGATATTAATAATTTACCTTTCATGTATATATAGAAAATCTTTCTCCTAAGCTAATTTTTACCTTTGGTTTGTATTTATGGCATCATTTGCCATACTACATTTAATTTTTTCTAACGTTGTGAAATAGATCTATATTTTTCTTCAGTGACTTCTGTTTCCTGTCTTGTTAATGAAAACATCCCCAATCCCTAAATTATATTTGTATTGTATAAAATTTTTTCTTATGCTTTTGCTATTTTCTTTAATGATTTACAGTTTTCATGGGGTTGAAGTGCTTGATTACTAAGCCACCTCCCCTTGGCTTCAACCCGTCCCTCTCTACTCTGCTTTGTACCTCTAGATGCTCAGTCACTTCAGTTCAGTCCGACTCTCTGCGACCCCATGGACTGCAGCACACCAGGCCTCCCTGTCCATCACCAACTCCCAGAGTTTACTTAAACTCATGTCCATTGAGTCGGTGAGGCCATCCAACCATCTCATCCTCTGTCGTCCCCTTCTCCTCCTGCCTTTAATCTTTCCCAGCATCAGGGTCTTTTCAAATGAGTCAGTTCCTCGAATCAGGTGGCTAAAATGTTGAAGTTTCAGCTTCAACATCAGTCCTTCCAATGAATATTCAGTACTGATTTCCTTTAGGATGGACTGATTGGATCTCCCTGCCATCCAAAGGACTCTCAAGAGTCTTCTCCAACACCACAGTTCAAAAGTGAAAATTCTTCAGCGCTCAACTTTCTTTATAGTCCAACTCTCATATCCATACATGATCACTGGAAAAACCATAGCCTTTCCTAGACAGACCTTTGTTGGCAAAGTAATGTCTCTGCTTTTTAATATGCTTTCTAGGTTGGTCATAACTTTTCTTCCAAGGAGTAAGCGTCTTTTAATTTCATGGCTGCAGTCACCATCTACTGTGATTTTGGAGCCCCCAAAAATAAAGTCAGCCACTGTTTCCACTGTTTCCCATCTATATTTCCCATGAAGTGATGGGACCGGATGCCATGATCGTAGTTTTCTGAATGTTGAGCTTTAAGCCAACTTTTTCACTCTTCTCTTTCACTTTCATCAAGAGGCTCTTTAGTTCTTCCTCACTTTCTGCCATAAGGGTGGTGTCGTCTGTATATCTGAGGTTATTGATATTTCTCCCGGCAATCTTGATTCCAGCTTGTGCTTCCTCCAGCCCAGCGTTTCTCATGACCTACTCTGCATATAAGTTAAATAAGCAGGGTACCAATATACAGCCTTTTCCTATTTGGAACCAGTCTGTTGTTCCATGTCCAGTTCTAACTGTTGCTTCCTGACCTGCATACAGGTTTCTCAAGAGGCAGGTCAGGTGGTCTGGTATTTCCATCTCTTTCAGAAGTTTCCACAGTTTATTGTGATCCACACAGTCAAAGGCTTTGGCACAGTCAATAAAGCAGAAACAGATGTTTTTCTGGAACTCTCTTGCTCTCTTGATGACCTCTAGATACAGGACTCTGCAAGCCCCATTTCTGCTTTGTCAGGTAGCTCCCTGCTGGGCGTTCAGTGACAAGTACAAGAGTGAAACTGGAAAGATACAGAAGGAAGAGACTTGCTTGTTCGCATTTGTCCTGCATTCCTGTCAACACCACTGCAGTATTTGGTCTTCACCCAGTGGTAAGTAGCTTCAGAATAGCATCCCAACTTGCAGTTTTCCCCATACTTGCAAAGCAGCCCTATCACACCACCTCAGAGATACCAGTACTAACCAGTACCAGCTATGGCACCATGCCCCTGTCTGTGGGTCTGACCTCCAGCTCACCGGGCTCCATGTCCATCCTTGTAAACTTTAATAATCCCCACTCTCTTGCACTCTTCCCCCATCCCTTGGCGTGGTAACTGTTTCCTGCAGTTATTCTCCTAGGGTATCTCATTCTCTTTCTGCCTTTTAATGTCTTTAGTCCTTGGTTAACAGTTCTTTATATTAAATTCTCTCTCTTCAAATAACTAACATGATTTTTGTTCCCTGATTGGACCCTGAATGAGGCTGTTGAATTTTTAAATCTTTTCTTTTGGATTTTTTGCATGTTATGGCATGCTTTTGTTGTTAGGAATTTCCAGAGGCCAATCCCACTTCCCTCCACCCCTTAAAAAGCTCATCAGTTGTCCTAACAGCAGTCATTATCTAACCCATCTTTTTCTACTGATTTTGTTTAAAGTATTTTTGATATATAGACCTTAACAATTTTTACATCAAACTTATCAATGGTTTTTTTTTTTTTTTTTGGTCACATTTTTCCTTTGCTTTTATGCTTTGAGAAGTCCTTTCCACCTAGAGATCAGAAAAAATATCATGTGTTTTTTCTTTCTGCACTATTGTTGCCTCCGTTTTTGAGTTTTAAAAAGTTGAGAACCACTATACGAATGTATTTTATTTTGTCAATGAATATATATAAACAGGTTTATATAAAATTGAAATAAAAATTATATCACAAAACCATGTGTGAGGTGGAGGATTTTACTACTCACAGAATATCCTTCACATTTCTCAGCTCCTATACAGCTAATAGCAATCTGAATTCTAGCCAAAGAGATGTCATCAGAAATACTATGTGCAACTTCCAAGAAGTGTCCTTTGGGACCATGTCCTCCTTGTTCCTTTACCTTAACTTGCTGACTGAAATGTGAGTGTGATGGCTGGAGCTAAAACAGCCATCCTGAACCATGAGGTAACCTTGAGTCTGATGAAACAAGACAAGTGGCCTGAGTGTTTGAGGGATTGCTGGTAAAGAGCCACCTGAAGACTGGACTGCCTACATCTTGACTTTAATGCCAGGAATTGGCAATTATACTTTAATGTGAAAAAGTAAATTGTCATCTTATGTTTTACTGTTACTTCTATGAAACTTAATTCTCACAAATACATGTTCTGTAGAGTTTATGCCAATTTATGTTTCCACCAACAACATATGAGAGTGCTGCTTCTCTACAGGGTCAACAACAGATGTGGTGTCAAAATTTGGATTTGGGGACTTCCCCAGTGGCTCAGTGGTAAAGAATCCAGCTGCCAGTGCGGGAGACACATGTTCAGTCCCAGATCTGGGAAGATCCCACGTGCCACAAAGCAATTAAGTCTGTGCACCACAACCATTGAGCCTGGGCTCAGAGCCGGGGAGCCGCAACTACTGAGCCCGTGTGCTATAGCTACTGAAGCCCACGTGACCTAGAGCCTGTGTGCTGCAACCAGAGACTAAGTTCTAAGTAAGTTCAGTTGCTTAGTCACGTGCCGACTCTGTGACCCCATGGACCGCAGCACGCCAGACTTCCCTCTCCATCACCAACTCCTGGAGTTTGCCCAAACTCATGTCCATCGAGTCGGTGATGCCATCCAACTATCTCATCCTCTGTCATCCCCTTCTCCTCCTGCCTTCAATCTTTTCCAGCATTAGGGTCTTTTCAAATGAATCAGTTCTTCAAATTAGGCGGAGCTTCAGCTTTAGCATCAGTCCTTCCAATGAATATTCAGGACTGATTTCCTTTAGCATTGACTGGTTTGATCTCCTTGCGGTCCAAGGGACTCTCAAGAGTCTTCTCCAACACCATAGCTCAAAAGCGTCAATTCTTCAACGCTCAGCTTTCTTTATGGTCCAACTCACACATCCATACATGACCACTGGAAAAACCATAGCTTTGACTAGACAGACCTTTGTTGACAAAGTAATGTCTCTGCTTTTTAATATGCTGTCTAGGTTGGTCATAGCTTTTCTTCCATGGAGTAAGAATCGTTTAATTTCATGGCTGCAGTCACCATCTGCAGTGATTTTGGAGCCAAAGAAAAGAAAGTCTGTCACTGTTTCCATTGTTTTCCCATCTATTTGCCAGGAAGTGATGGGGCCGGATACCATGATCTTAGTTTTTTGAATGTTGAGTTTTAAGCCAGCAAGAGAAGCCACTGCAATGAGAAGCCCACACACTGCGACTAGAGAGTAACCTCTACTTACCACAACTAAAGAAAAGCCCACCCAGCAATGAAGACCCAGCACAGACAAAAATTTTTTTTAATTAATTTTAAAAGAAGTTTGGATTTTGATAAGTTTAAAAGTGAGGGGGAGAAAAATCTTACTTTTAACTTATATTTCTCTTTTTGTGAATTAGGCTGAGTATCTTTTATGTAAGGATGATATTTATTTCTTTTTCTGTAAACTGGCTGAAAATAAATATTTTTATATCAAGTACTTGATTTTTCCCCCCTTTTCAGGAATTCTTTGTATATTAGGAAAATTAATCATTTACCTGTGATATGAGTTGCAATTTTTTTTTTCAGAATTTGTCTTCTCTTTTGATTTCTTTCTCTCTTTTTCTTTTCTTTTTTTTTTGGTCATAAAGAAGGTTTCTAAAGGTTTTGGAAAAGCCTGTAATTAAATTTTAAAAGCTTTCCCCTGGTATTAAAGTTTTAAGTTCTAGAAGAAATCCAAAGTTGTAAAATGATGCACTCGTTTTGTTTGCTGGGACTTTCATGGATTTGTTTTTTAAATTTACATCTTTGAATGTAATACATGAAATATGAGCCCAACTTTATGTTTTATTAAGTGGCTGGCTCCCTATTGTGCAAACCGATTATCTTTATACCATTGATATGAGGTGTTATCTTTATAATGTACATACAGATTTTTTTAATTTATAAATTCTCATGTTTATTTGGTTCTATTTCTAGATTTTGTATTTTGCCCCACTGGTTTGTCTATTCATATGCCAAAACTATGTTTGAATCACTGAGGTTTTATATTTCCATATCCAATAAAGTTGGTCCTCCTCATTGCTTTCCTTTTAAAAAAAATTTGTTGGCTATCCTCGTTTAATTTTTTGTATACAAATTTTAATCAGTTTGTGTAGGTCTAGAAAAAAACCCTGATGACATATTTATTGAGATCTCATTCAATTTACCAATTAATTTAAGGACAACCAGTATATTTATGAAGTTAAATATTCTAATCATAGATTTTATTCAGTTCTAGGAATTTTATAGGTTTTGATTGCTATTGCAAAAGATGCCTCCTTTTCTATCCTGTTATCTAATTGGTTATTATTAATGTATGTGAAGTCTATTGATTTCTGTGTTAATTTTATATGCCTCACCCTTTTTTAATTCTTGTATTGTTTTTAGCAGCCTTTCAGTTGATATTTTTTAGGCATACAATTATATCTAGAAATGTAGATAATTTTATTTCTTCATCTTCAATTCTTGTGTCTCGGGCAGATTTTGGAGCTTAATGGTGGCTGTATTCCTGGCTCCTGAGTATTCTCCCTCCTTCCTTTTATCCAAGCCTGGATCGGCAGCCTGTCTCATCTTTCTGTGCTAGTCAATATTCTCTGAATAAATTCCTTTTAATTTAAAGTCAGAACTGGTTCCTTTATCTAAGAAACTTGACTTAAAGTTTTCATTTTGCACAAACACTGTCCAATGACACATCATCAACAGGAATGTCTGTTGTCAGGTATTGAAGGCTTGCTGTATGCCAGGCAGTGTACCAAGTCATTTGCATATGATGTATTGATTAATTCCTAGAGAATGCACCTTTCTAGTCCCTGGTCATTGTAGCAAATTTGAACTCGTCCTTTTCACATTTCTTCAGAGAATCTCTGGTTTTGTGTTAGTAGTAGACCTGAAATGTAAGAGCCAGGTTAATATGTTTATGCTTTTATTATTTGTCTTAACATTATAAAATCTTCCCTAAGAATCTGCCTGCAATGCAAGAGACCGGGTACAATCCCTGGGTTGGGAAGATCCCCTGGAGAAGGGAATCACTTACCCATTCCAGTATTCGTGCCTGGAGAATTCTGTGGACAGAGTAGCCTGGCAGGCACAGTCCATGGGGTCGCAATTAGCTGGACACAACTGAGCAATTAACACATTATAAAATCAAGTTTATTAGATTAATAGAACTTCCTTTTTTTTTTTTTTAAGCAGTGGTACACTATTTCCAAAGCAAATATTAACTGGATGCCCAGTATACAGAACAGAGAAGATGCAAAGTTTAGGTAGATGTTGTGGCAATAGGTTAGAATTTTGTGATGCTTCCGAGCATAGACAAAGAAAGCAAAGATGTTCAGAAATATAAGCCATTTCTGGAAACAGATTTTGCTGACTGTTAAAGGTTGAATCGTATCCCTCTGAAAAGACATGTAAAAGTGCTAACCTCTACTACCTCAGGTGACTTCGTTTGGAAATGAGTCTTCACAGAGGTAATCAAGTTAAAATAAGGTCATTAGAGTACGCCGTAAATGACATGTGTCCTTATAAACAGGGTGTCTGGACACAGACACACAGGAAAGGAAGACAACGTGAGGACAGAGAGAACGCCATCGACAAGCGAAGGAACACGTAAAGCTTAAGCTGGGAGACAGGCATGGACCGGATTCTTCCACTGAGCTCCCAGACATCGCTGCTCTCAGCCCCTACCCCGCAAACTGAGGCTCACTCCTCGCCCGCTTTACTAAGTCTTACAACCTGGTAAAATGTAGAAACAAATGTAAACCAAGTCCTAAAATCCGTATCTGGGGCTCCATGCCTCCTGCAAATCTTTGGCAAGCCTATCTTTCAAAGACGCCTTGTCTTTGCTTTCCCACTTCCTTTCTAGTCATTCAAATTTCTCTCAAATTCTCTGGGCCCAGTTGATTTCAGTCGCAGGAACCCTATCTTGTGCTGAGAAACTAAATATTAGAGAAAATCCTCAACTAAGACTCTCGGACTCCAGTTGCTGGGTGTGTTTTGCCCTGTTGCCAACTAATCCTTAATTGCTCCATCCAGGTTAAAGTTTCCAGGAATTCTAGGGTTCTTGCAGTCCCAAACTTTTCCTCTGTCTCAATTCAGTTCAACTTATACTCTTATTTGAATGTGGCTCCAGGTCTGAAGAACAGTGCTCTACCAGGGAGAGAAGACGCCAGCCCTCAACTAGCTGTGACCAGGGCGACACCCCCTAAATGGGACGCACGCAGGGCCAAGCTTTGTCCTTGGATCCCGCGCTCCGCGATCTCGGATTCCCGGAGCGCGGGAAGCTTCCGGCGAGCGCCCCCGCCTCCTGGGGGCGGGGCCTGCCGCTCCCGCTCCCGCGCCCGCCTCCCCGGCTGCGCGCGGCGGCGGGCCGTGGTCACGTGAGCGCGGCGCGGCGGAGGAGGGGCCCTGATTTCCGGGCGGCGGAAGGAGACGCGGCCGCGTGAGGTTGAGGCGATTTGAAAACACGCTCCGGGAGCGAGAGGCTGAGGCCGGTGGCGCACGCCGTTGCCCACTGGGCTCTTCCGCGCACGATCTTCCCCTCTGCCTCCGCGCCCGGGTCCCGGCCGGGCCCGCAGGTAAGCGGCCGCCGCCGGTCGGCCGGGCCCTCCCGGGGCTCGGGACGGCGCGCGGAGCCGTTGCCCCTCGGTCCGCGGCCCAGGCGGTCGGAGCGGGCCGGGGCCAGTCTGCGCCCCCCGGGGCCCGGGTCGTGGCGCTCTGATGGAGCGGGGCCTGCGTGCGGAGAGGGGCCGCGCGGGGGCGGGGCGCCCGCGGGCATTTGAAGCGTTTCAAGTGACTGGGCGGGTTCGCGCGGTTTCGCCTCTGGGAGACTTTTAGGCCGGTGTGCGTTGATTGGGCCCGGCTTCCTGAACTGTGGTCCGGACCGCCGTCCCGGGTGGGAGACGGAACGATAGTTTTTTGAAAACCACGGGGTCTTCACTTCTGGGATGCGGGACCAAAGTCTGGGGTTGAGGATGCCCAGTCGTCTCGTAATCTCCCCTCGCAGTCCAGGTGTGGAGTGACCAGCCGAGCAGGTTCGGACCGTCGGCCGTCTCGAGTGGTCCTGGGCTGGGGTGTCTGTTCTTTGGAAAGTCAGGTGTCTCCGATTGGTTCCTAGGTAGAGTTTGGAGGAACTCGTGAGCAGAAAGGGTTGGAGAGGATATTACCAAAGGCCGAGTACAATGTGACTTCTTGACTTTTTTTTTTTTTCTTGGCGGGTGGAAAGAAGTTGAAAATTAAGGGAGGGTAATGAGGTGGCAGACAAACTGGTTGAAATTCGGTTCGGTCGAAATCCTGATAGACTAGACTCTCCCATTTGTTGAAATTAGAAAGCCTGTAGTTGGGATCCCGCCTATGAAATTCAGCTTGAAAACTTTTGAGGCTCATCTGTTTGAAGTGATGTGAGAGCTCTGTCCCTGAAGCTGGTGTTCCTACCATCCATTCCATATCAGCTACTGTAAAAGTGGCTTGTCTTAGTTTCTGAGTCCTATCCGACTCTGTGACCCCATGGACTCTAGCGTACGCTGTCCAAGGGATTTTCCAGACAAGAATACTGGAGTGGGTGGCCATTTCCTTCTCCAGGGATCTTCCTGACCCAGGGGTCGAACCTGGTCTCCTGCATTGCAGGCAGATTTACTCTGTGAGCTACCAGGGAAGCCGTTTGGTTTGCTGTATTATGAAAATCTTGATTTTAAGCGAAAATAACAGTTGCTGTAGAACTTTGAATTCCTAACATAAAAATGTTCCCTGTGTACCACAATAATAATCTTAATAGCTTGAAAAGTCAAGGAGGGGCGGTCAGTCCTGTTAGCTTTCCTAACTGAGGGAGAACAGTGATTAATACTAAGTGGTGGGTAATGCTTGTACAAGCTTGACTGTGTGTTGGACCCTGATCAGCTAGTTAGTGGCTAAAGATAGCACAGAGAATTAGGAAGTGGAGGGTTAATTGATTCGATTTTTCTGAATATCTTGTTCTACTTGTTTTCATCTCTGGTACTAGATAGTAATTGTAGCAAAAGCTCACAAACTGTGCTTGCTTAATTCAGAGAGGCCAGTTGATTATTAGGGCCTTTGTAGTTTTACTTATTTTAGACCAGAATAGCTAGAGGTGTGGGTGGGCTGAAAATTTGGTATTGGGATAAATCAAATAAGGCAAGCAGTTTTGCCACTTTTCCCCCAATTCTCACCAGGATTGCAGTATATATAACATAAAGCTGGTTTTGAGGAGTTCAGTCTTATTTAAGAATCCCTCTTCATGTCCTTAGTAAAGGACTGACACATCTTTAAAATGGTGTTAGCATCACCTTCCTTGCATGGTCTTGTGAGAACTGAATGCTTTTGTACATCTACTATTATGTTTGGTATGTACTGGTCATGAGACTAAGAAAATATACATGTTTGTGCTTATAGCATACTTGTTTACCGTGCCAGGCACAGTTCTGAGTATTTTACACATGAGCTCATTTACTCCTCATTCATCTTACCTAGTAACAACTGTATGAGGTAAGCATTATTATTAGCCCTGTTTTGTAGATAAAAACTGAGACACGGTGATTTAACTTCAGCTATAAAGTGCAGGAGTCTGGATGAGAACTAGTTGCTCTCTTGTATCTGCTGTTAACCTGTGTAGCCAAACCCTAGGTGACAGGGCTCTAAGTGTTAAAACCTTGTAACCGTGTGAATTTGAATGCAATGTCATAGGTGATTGACTTCTGGATTCCTGAAACTTCCAAGTTTCTGGTCTTGCACCAGCCATTTTATTAATCTTAAAATAATGCAAATCTTCATTTTGCTCAAATTTCTTGAACTCCTGCGTGTAGCATTGTGACTTAAAAAAAGTAACTAGGCATAGGATAGTTATGATGGATCAGGGGAAGTTTTATTTATTCCAGAGACGCCTACTCTGATGGGTATACAGTGCAAGGTAGGGTTCGTTTTCTGTGTGGAAAAGGCTTCATGAAGGGCTGAGCTAGTTCCAGGTATAGAAGGCTATTTTTTTAGATAGAGGTTAGTTGATGGGAAGATAAAGCTGTCGAGGAAGTTAGGGAGGATCGCTGATCTGTCAGACCAGGTGTTTTTACTGTAAGCAAGTGAGAGGAGCAGCTGAAAGCTTGTGAGCCTTGATCAGACCTGTGTTTCGAAAGAGCCCTCTGGTGATCAGCAAAGGGACCATAAGGTGGACCCTGGTCACAGGGTGGGGGTCCTGGTGGGGAAAGCTGAACAGTCTTGGGTTGGAACCAAGGATTTAAGCAGGGGCCTGGGAGTGGGTAGAAGGCGCAGATCAGAGGCTTTGTGTGTAAAGGGGATAATCTGTGTGTGAATTGAGAGAATGGGATGTAGAAAGAGAAGTGCAGGACCACGGGGTTCTCCCTGAGCGGTTTATTATCATGGCGGCCTAGCCAGTCTTTGTTCCTTAGCCCTCTGTTCCACTGTATTTCCTTTTCTGTGGCTTTTTTCCCTCCTTTTTTTGTTTACGGTTTATATGTAGTCTGAACTTTTCCTGGTGTTCAGAATGCTAGTACTTTCATTTTTGCCTGTACCAACCTTATCCCCATTCTTCATCTTTTCTGTTTTCCTTGCTTAGGAAATGCCCAGTGACTGTCCTTGCTGCATATCTGAATCGTCCCCATTTTCAAGGCACCCAGTTTAGGTTCATGAAATTTTTCCTAGCTATTACAGGCTGCATTCAATAATATTGTTGGTCTAGTGTTTGTTTTGCTAGCGTTTCTTGGGGGTTTCTGGGGGCCAGGAGCTTCCTAGTAGGTGCAAGGTATACCTGTAGCAACTCTGTGCTACCTCACTCTTGTCCTATGAAAACAAGAAATTTTCAGAAGTTTTTTTTCCTTTTTTATTGAACTATAAATATATTAATTGACCGTATACACAAGTTTTCTACTTAGCACATTGCTCTACCCAAGATTCCTGTTTAGAACATTGCTTGACAAAAGATTCCATAGCCAAAAATATCTTGAGTAAACTGAGTTTTTTGTTTTTTACTTCATAAAGGTATTTTCCATTTCATATCTTGATGCATTGGCATGGTTATTGTTGATCTTGACACTGTTACAGTAAAGGTTAGAAAATACCTTCTTTATTCTTTTATAATTTATCTTTGGTCTGTATTCATTGTTTTTAAATTAATTCTTTCATCATAGTACTCAAGAATGACCAAAAAAAGAAAGCGCCAAGATGATTTTCAGAAAGTAAAACTAAAAGTTGGTAAGAAGAAGCCCAGGTCAGAAAATGCTACCCTTACAAACTTTAAAACGAAGACTATACATCTTCCTGAGCAGCTCAAAGAGGATGTAACACTTCCGACAAACAATAGGAAACTTAACATAAAGGTAAATCCTGAACATTTTTCCGATGGTAGGGTCTTCCTTGAAGTCACCTGGAGTGTGCACTTCTGTGGAAAGTTGTTTTAGCTCCCAGGGTCTATTTGGCCGGAGATCGGAGTTCACTGTTTCTCAGAGCTGATGCTGCTGCTCCAGCTCCCCTCCAGAGAGACTCGCTCAGCTGAAGTCAAGGTGGTTTCTCCCTTGCATATTCACTTGGTAATTCAATATGTCATCGGGAAGTAATTTTTATGTGTTTTGATGTGTCAAGTTTTTGATGTGACAGATCTTCAGCTGTTTTTGTAGCTCATTAAGATAGGACCCTGTCTTACCCATTTTTGAACCTTTACAATGCATAGCTATTCCAGATTCATAGTAAATGTGTGAAATTTATTGAAATTTGAGCAGTAGTTTTGCTTAAAAATGTAACAGCTTTATTGAAATGTAATTTGCACATAATAAAATTTATTATTTAAAGTGGACAATTCAGTGGTTTTGAATATATTTACATTCTTAGGCTGCTATCACAGTAATCTAGTTTTAAAACATTTTTGTCACTTTAGAAAGAAACCTTATACCTATTAGAAGTTGCTCCCCGTTTCGTCCCCCCACTAGACAGCCACTAAGCTATCAGTAAAGATTTGCATGTTCTAGACTCTTCATATAAATGGAGTCATATGAAATGTGGTCCGTTGTTACTGGTCTTTCACTTAGCATGTTTTTGAGTTCATCCGTGTTACAGCACATATCAGAGCAATACTTCATACCTCTGTACTGTCAGATTGTATTCCAGTGCAGGGCTATGTCATATTTTTTACTCAACAGTTGGTGGGCATTTGCTTACTCCCACTTTGTGACTCTTGTGAATAGTGCTGTTAGAAACATTTGTGAACAAATCTTTGTGAAGATACACGTTTTCTAGTTTGCTTTCTAGTCTCTAGGTTAAATAATATCAAAAAGATATTTGAAGATGTGGTTTCTTTACAGATTATATAAATTATTCTACAAATAAAATTGCCATATGTTACACTCTGAGGAAAATACACAGACACCCTGAAAGACCACTTAAAATAGGCAGGAGATGGTGTAAATATGTATATGGTACATAGTAGGTCTTTAAGTGGTGATGACGATTGCTGTCAGTTTAAACGACAGTGTGCCTAATCCTGTGTAATTTCAAAACGAGAAAATACTGACTGAAAGTTATATAATGCTTTTATGAAGCCAAAGCTATGTTAAAGCTAAAACTGTTTCTGATCTTAACAAAAGCTACGTTTTTCTCAAAGTGACACTTGAAAAATACCTTCTGAAGCAGCCCTGGACACCCACTGAAGTGTCAGTTTATTAGCATAGTTTCAGTTAGCACTGTTTATTTGAAAATGATGTAATGTGTGTGTATATTTATATACCTAAAACCTGTATTTTTAATTTATAGGATTTGCTGTCACAGATGCATCACTACAATGCTGGGGTTAAACAAAGTGCTCTTCTTGGACTTAAAGACCTTTTGTCTCAGTACCCATATATAATTGATGCACACCTTTCAAACATATTAAGTGAAGTGACTGCTGTGTTTACAGATAAAGATGCTAATGTACGATTAGCAGCAGTTCAACTTCTTCAATTCCTGGCCCCCCAAATACGAGCTGAACAAATTTCTCCATTTTTTCCCTTGGTAAGTGCCCATCTCTCTAGTGCCATGACTCACATTACTGAAGGAATTCAGGAGGACTCTCTGAAAGTTTTGGACATTCTGCTGGAACAGTACCCAGCTCTGATTACTGACCGTAGCAGTATATTGCTTAAGAATTTTGTAGAACTTATTTCTCATCAGCAGCCGTCCAAAGGACTGGTAAATAGAGGCAGACCCCAGTCCTGGATACTTTCTGTAAATCCTAATCGGAGACTCACTTCTCAGCAGTGGAGGCTGAAAGTCTTAGTGAGACTCAGTAAATTCCTTCAGGCCCTGACAGATGGATCCAGTAGGTTGAGAGAAAGTGAAGGACTTCAGGAACAAAAAGAAAATCCCCATGCCACTAGCAACTCCATTTTTATCAACTGGAAGGAACATGCCAACGACCAGCAGCACATCCAGGTTTATGAAAATGGGGGTTCACAGCCAAATGTCAGTTCACAGTTCAGGCTACGGTAAGAAGGATTTCAGTTATGTCCACACTCAGTTTTCCTATATTGAATTATAACTGCTGACCATTGATGGCTATATGGTGGGAGACATGCAGTTGTCTTCCATAGTTGCATATAGTTACTCATAATTTGATTTCATTTACTGATGGGAGGAGTCATTTCCAAGTATATTAATTTACTCATTTCTAGCAAAGCCTAATGAAAACTAAAAATTGATAGTCTTTTGGCTTTGTCATCTTAGAATTCTGTTTTTCTTGCTAGTGTTGATCAATGTAATTATCAATTCATGGTGCTTCATTTTGCTGGTACTTAATATATTTAAGATTTAAATTAAGCAAGGAGTAATATTTTTTAATTAAAAATTTTTCATTCTTACCTTTCCTTACTAGGTGTCTGGTTGGAGGACTAGGCACGGTGGATGAAGGCCTGTCATCTACTGAAAACTTGAAAGGATTTATTGAGATCATAATTCCACTGCTGATTGAGTGCTGGATTGAAGCTGTGCCTCCGCAGCTGGCGGCTTCTGTTGGAAGTGGTGTAGAACGAGAGCCTCTGCAGGTTATGCAGCAAGTTCTTAACATTATTTCCCTTTTGTGGAAACTCTGTAAACAGCATGATGAAACTCATAAATTGGTGAGAACTACTGGGTTATTTTCTGAGTAATGCCTTTTGTCATAACTGGACAGATTAGAAATCAGTGTATTACTACTAACTGGTTATGCATTTTCTGAAAAATACTCAAGATTTAACTATAAACTTCTCACATTTGCTCAAAACTGCAAATTAAAATAATTCTATGAGTTTATTATCTGTATGTTTTAATTTTTAAATGAAATGTATAACAAGGTGCTTGATTTTTTTTATTAGCTATATAAGAATGTTACGTTGTATTACTTATGGCAGATTTATTATTTAGGAACATTCTAGTGTCTGGAGACCTCTTACATGATTTAAAAAGTTGGTTATTAAGTAGTCTCTTCCAGTTTGGGCCACGTTACAGAGTTTATGCCAAGAAATGGACGAAACTGAAGATCTCATACCTAACCCTGAGTTGTTTTTAAACTACTAAGTTTCAGGGAAGAAACTATGTAAATTTGCTTGGTGTATGTTTTTTTGTTTTTTTTTCTTGATAAAGGATATAAATTGGAAAACATTTCTTAAAGTTAACCTTTGCTGTAGGTAAGCTGCAGTTGCAGGTATGGTGCAAATTCAAATAGAAATAGTATTTAAAAGCATCCATTGGTAGAGTTCTCTAATTTACCCTGGCAGATTTGAACTATAATAACTGAATAAGGTAAATCTGTTATTTTGCAGACAAAGTATAAATATGTATGTTACACCAGATGACATTAAAATGCCTGTTAGTTTATTTTTCATTACCATTCCTGCTGTTAGTTCCTCTTTCTCATTCACCTTAGTTATAGCTTAGTACTTAAGGTATTGAGTGGTCAAAGTTCAAACTTCAGGAGGAATGAAATGGCATTCCTTGGTCTTAAATTCTAATTATGCACCACAGGCTGAATTGTAGCTCTTTTCTCTCAGAAAATGTGTAGTTTTCTGTTGATAAATTGGCATCTGTATTAGGGTGCAACCTTAGGGTAACTGACTGCTTACTTTTTAAGTTTTGCTAAATGCATATAGTGTGTTTGTATTTTGCTGCATAATTGAGAAGTTTCATTTTTGTCCAAGTATTTTTTTTAAAAAGCTTTTTAGGAATTTGAAATCTTTTCATCTTTGAAAAGAAATCTCAAGTTAACATTAAATCTTATTTGCAGTGGTTGAGTACTCAGATCCTGACTGAGGTGGTTTATATGTAATACACTCTTTGTATCCTTAGGATTCTTAATTTAAAGTATACTGTATTTAATATTTTTAAAACACACAGTGTTTTAAAATACAGTGTAACATTAACTTTTTAATTAACTTCATTTTTTGGGGTCCTGTATTATTAACTTTAGGTCAGTAGTATAATTTTATACACTATAGAGATTTTGTTGTGTCCTAGCTTTGTATTTTAATGCTTGCTACTTTCAGTCTAAATGTTTCCTTATTGTTTCATTTTTACCATGAAGATCATAATCTGTGAGAAAGAGTTAGATGCAAAGGTTAATTGAATATCTATAAATTTGGCTGTTTAATTAAAATTCAGTTCCTCAGTAAACAGTAGTCACATTTCAGATGCTCAGTAGCTTCAGGTGGCAGTGGCTACTGTATTGGGCAGCACAGATACAAAAACAAAATGCCTCTGTCACTGCAGAAAGGTCTTTTGAATGGCGCTGCTTTGCAGTGAGTTAGGTTCTGTCTAGACTCTGGGAATACAGAGATAAACATGACTGACAAGGCAAACACTTAGCTCCTGGTGGGGTTGAGAGATGGCAAACAAATAGCTGATGTCCATCATGTCATCATTAGGAAGAAAGATGAAAGTGGGTAAGAGAGAAGATGTAATGAAACAGTGTTCGGGGAGGGACCTGTTAACTAGGTGGTCAGGAAATGCCTTCTTAACATTTGCATGTCAGTGAATGAAGAGAAGGAGCAAGTCTTGTGAAGACCTGTAGGAAGACCCTTCTAGGCACAGGGAACAGCAAGTGCAAAACCCTGAAGTGAGAACAGATTTGACATATTTGAGGAATGGCAGCAGGCCTGTGCAAGTGAGGTCCTGGGAGAATGGTGGGTGATGAAGGGGACGTGACGGACAGTAGCCACATCATGTGGTACCTTGTGGTCTGTGGTAAAGACTTAGAATTTTAACCTGAGTGTGGTGAAAAGACATTGGAGGGTTTTGAGCAGGGGAGTGGCATGGTCTAAATTATGTTTATTTAACTTTAATATGCCAGATTTACAAATAAAACAGTTAAAAACACCCATGTCCTCATTCTCCAACTCTAGCAAAACGGGCCCAACTGAGATCATTGATCCCATGGATGACCTGTCCTTCCTTTATATACATTATCTCCTTTATCCTTCCCTGTAATACTGTGAAGTAGGATTTGTGTTTTAAAAGATCACCCTGGCTGCCGTGTAGAGAGTTAAGTTTAGGGGGGCAAGAGGAAAAGCATGAGGACCTTTGGGAGCCTGAGACGGCAGTCTTAAGTGGGAGGTGATAGTGGCAGCTGGTGGTTGAAGTGATGAGAAGCAGCTGGATTCTGGTGAAACCAGCAGGAATGCTGGTGTGTGTAGTTAAGGAAAGAGGAGCAGGGGTGATGCCTGTACTGTGGTCCAGATGATGGTGTGACTGCCCGTAGGAGAGTTCAGTTTATTCATGTTAAGTTGAAGATGCCTAGAAGTCCAGGAGGAGTTGTCAAGGACACATTTTTAGGTCAAGAAAAAGAGGACCCAGTGAAGGTAACTAGGGAGATGTGCTGCAATAGCTAGCTGCTGACTTATGGTCTGAGTTTGGCCTCCAGTTTTGCTAGAGCTGGAGCTAGCTATTGTAGCGTCTCATGTCCCATATCCCAAGCAACCCCTCAGCCACTGGCAGACTGGAATGATTGGTCCTCTGGATAGTAGGGAATCAGTGATTCAGGTAGGAGAACATGATACATTGAAGAATACTGCTGAAGAATTTAGACAAATACATTGATTTGAGAAGGTGTTAAATGCCTTTAACGAGCAATAGAATTTCTAGAGAATATAGTTACTCTTAAATGGAACACTAGGTAGAAGATTTTCTTGTATATTTTATAAACATTGTACTAGTAGTTCAAATTCAGAATTTTATTAAATCTTACTTTCTCCCTTTTTTCTCCTTTTAAGTAGTTGAAATGCATGTAAAAACGAAAGTACCAAAAAGAACTGTGGGTGAAAATTGGATGGCCTAACAGTTTATTCAGATTTTAAGATTTATTTACATATTATATCATTAGCAAAAGATGTGTTATAAGGGTAAATTGGTAAATGAATATTGACAAGTTGTTAAGTTTCTGCTTAAAGTCTTATTTGCTGTTTTAAGTTATTGTTTCTTATAGATTTTTTAATCTGTGCTTATTTTACTAGGAGTCATGGCTTCGAAAGAATTACCTTATTGATTTCAAACACCATTTTATGAGTAATTTTCCATATGCCTTAAAAGAAATAACCAAGCAAAAAAGGAAAGAGACAAATAAAAGGTATTGCCATTCTCTCCCACTGTTTAACCTGACATTTTCAGAGAACAGTCTTACACTGAACTTTGTACACTGCAAGTTGTTATCTAGACTGTGAAGTAAAAATAAAAGCTGTAGTATCTGATCTTAAACAAGTCACTTTAAGCCCCGGACTTCCAATTTTACTTAGCTTTTATTTTTAATCTGTGAAGTGAATGTTTTGTGCTAAATGAGTGTCAGCTATCAAATTGTATAGATAAGAATTTAATAAAAATTTGCTGAGAGTGGATAGTTTGTTTGTGAGAGGCACTGTGTAATTACTGAATCTTTGAGAGCATAGCATCACTAGTTTCTGCTCTCATTTATATACACAAGGAAGCGTAGTGTAACAATTATCAGTATCCTGATGGAAGAGGGATAATTGGAGAAAAGCAGTTCTCTTTTTTAAAATAAGTGGAAAGAACAAATTATGGATGAAGTTTCACTGGAAAAGTGTAAGCCTGGAAGTTATTTGAAATGTTTACCTAAAGTAAGAGCAGATAAATGTGAAAACAAATTACCCAATAAAATTTGACAAGCAGATACAGATACTCAAGGTGCAATTCCCCAAATGAGCAAACGCTTGAACAGATTTTAAAGTCTGTCAGAAGGTTCTTAAATTTATCAAAAGGAAGAAACTACTTGGAGAATCAGTGAGGCTCTTTGGGCAGAGTTCAGAGGATATGCTCAGAAGTGATAAGTATGTTGTAGGCAGATAAACTTCATTCGCTGAAGTTTTTTGGTCTCTCACTGTAAGTAAAGTATTATGACAGATAATTAGATGTCCTAAGGTATATTCTTTGATCTCTTAAGTGATTCATAAATTGCAAAAATCAATACAAAGTCTTAAAATTGATAAAAATGTGTGTCAGACTCTAGTCATGAGATGGAAATCATACCAGTGATTTTCACAGAGAATTTAATAAAACCGGTTGTTAACTAGGTATTAAACTAGGTATTTCCTAGCTTAATGGAAAATGGAAACGAGGCATTTCCACTTAATAGTGGAAAGACAAAAGGGAACAGCAAGGTCTTGTCGCGGTAGACCGGCTGGAAGCGACCACTGCCTCCTGACTGGAGAGCAAAGAGAACAGGGCAAGTGGCTGGAAGGAAAGGCTGCAGCCCAAACTCAGGCCTTGAGGAGGGGGTTTGCACTCAGCTGGGACTAATGTCTTTGGGATCAGGAGAGGGGCCCAGTGGGGCAGGGGTACAGGCTCAGTGAAGGGGGTTCTGCTGGCTGGCGCTGGTGTTCTAGGGGCACGATGATACTGGTTCTGCATCAGGAAAGTAGACTGGAACCAACTCTGGCTGCTGGAATGAACTGCTGCTAGCCTGAAGAGTGGTTGGGTTGCACTGGTGGCAAAAGGAAGCAAAAAATAGGACCAGGAAGCAAACAGAAAGTGCCGCATCTTCCTCCTACAGCCTTCTGGTCTCAGGTACCCTTTTGCTTCCAGGTGGCTCAGCAGTGGAGAACCCTCCTGCCAGTGCAGGGACAGATTTCCATCCCTGGGTTGGTAAGATCTGCTGGGGAAGGAAATGGCTACCCACTCCAGTATTCTTGCCTAGGACATCCCATGGACAGAGGAGCCTGGTGGGCTGTAGTCCACAGGGTTGCAGAAGAGTCTGACACAGCTTTGTGACTAAACAGTAACAAGCACTTTATTGGCAGAGCCTAACAAGAAGCAAACTGTAAAGGAAAAAATGTGGCTCACCCCTAGGATCACAGAGTAAGAATGTGGAAGGGTGGTTTTAAGGCTGAGAAACAAGCTCAGTAACTTGCAGGAAGAAAAATGAATCTACATATTTCACACAAGACATATTTAAGTGTCATTAGAACTTTATAATTAAGAAATGCTATGGGAATTCATAGGAGAAGACAGATCCTTCTTAGGATAAACAGACATAAAGCAGTGTTGGAGAGTAGTGTTTTAACGTGAATGTGATTTTAGCAGGCAGAAGTGAAGTGGGGGATGATTGCAGTAATGAAAAGAGATATTATAGGGTATGAGAAAGCTATAAAATCACATAATGGAGAACACGGGACAGACCTGGATCAAATTGGTTTCTACTGATGACTAACTTTAATGCTGAAAGTCATTTTTTGTCTCTGACCCTCATTTCTCTTTCATCCTTGATCCTTTTGGCATTGAAGGCTATTGGTTGGATCAAAACCATGTTTTAGGACCATTAATTTAGAGTTTCTGGAGTTGGAGGTGACAGAGAATCAAATAGGGAGATACTTTCTTGAGCAAGTAAGTTGTTAGGGTTTGCTTCCTCCAGATACAGTTTTCTTATTAACACAGAAGTTTTTAATCAGGTGCATGGATAAGGTTCAGAATATCCTTCAACGCGTGAATATAATTATATGTGTTTTTTTTATGTTGTCAAGTAAGAGGTTTCAGATGTAATTTTCATCAAAATGAGATTAAATAAAAGGATGTTTGGAATTTGGTAGACCATTAAATGTAAGTAAACTACTCAAGAGCATATGGGTGTAGTGTTACTATTCACTTTATTGGACACTTAATATGTTGAAGGCACTTAGGAAAAAGAGTGTAGGGTAATAAGAGTATATCAGTATAGTAAGGAGCTGGTCTTGCTCTTTCATGGGGGGCATAGGTCCTAGGGAGGGCTGCCTGCCTAGGGAGTGATTTGTGCTAAGATATAGAAGGTGAAAAAGGAATTAGCGATGAAGAGACTGAGGTGGTAAAATTGTGGAATTTTTAACAAAAGCGGATTGACAGTATTATCATAAATTTCCCTAGTGATTTGTTTTGAGGGTCCGCAGGCTGCTCTTGAGCTTCCATAAGGAAGCGCGTTGAATATTCCGCAGATTGCCTTTGGAGGCTCTCTACTAAATTCACAAAGTTAGAGGACCCAATGTGGCCTAGGCCGGTGGTCTTCAGTTTTGACCTGATGTCTAGATTTTTTTAATCTTGGGTTGAACTGTGGAGTTACAAAAGATATTATTTTCATTGTGGTAAAATGTCCATAGCATAAAATTTAGCATTCTAACCATTTTTAAAGTGTACTGATGGGTGCATTAAGTACATTCACATTTTTCATGCTACCAGTCTGAAACTCGGTACACATTAAGTAACAGCTTCCTGTGCTCTTCTCCCTCCAGTACTGGGAACCGCTCTTGCACTTTTCCCCTTGATTAATTGGACTGTTCTGGTACCACGTATCAGTAGAAACTTGAGGTATTGTTTTGTGTCTGGCTTAACTTCACTTAGCATGATGTCTTTAAGGTTTATTCATGTTGTGGCACTGCTAGCATTTCATTCCTTTTTTTTTTTTTAATGGAGTTTATTTTTTAGAGCAATTTTAGATTCCTAGTAAAACTGAACAGAAAGTATGGCGTCCTCGTACACTACTCCTGCCCCCGTGGATGCACGGCCTCCCCCACGTCGGCATCCCGCACCAGAGTTGTGTGTCTGTTGTAAAATGCAAACCTCAGTGACGCGTCACTGATCCTGGGGTCCTCGGTCTATGTGAGGGGTCGCTCTTCTCGCTGTACAGTCTGGTTTTGTGTAAAGACATGGTGTCACACGTGGTATTCTCACTGTCCCAGAAGCAGGTTGCCCTCCAAATACGCATTCTGCATCTATGGATTCAGAAAACCACAATCCATACACATGATACACCATCTGCAGTTGGTTGAATATGTGGATGCAGAACGGTATGGAGGGCTAACAGTATTCTTCACCACCATGCACTCACAGTTTAAAAGAACATGCCAGTTTCACGTAAAATTGTTCTTAAGTAAAAATTACTAATCTTATTAAGTCACAATCCTTGAAGACACATATTTTTAATATTCTGTGTGGTGAAATGGGAAGTGTGCCTGAAGTATTTTGGCTGCATACCAAACAATGATGGTTGTCTCGAGGAAAAGCACTTGTCATTCTGTTTGTATTTTCTGCGATGGACATGATTTTAATTTGAATGACTAACTATGTTTATTCAGACTTGGGTATTTGTAGATACTTTCTCAGAAATGAAAAAAATAAACCTATCAATTTCAGGAAAATAGTGTCTGTGCTAGAGATAAAATTTGAACTTTCAAGCAAAAATTAATATTTTTGGAGAACTTGTATCCACCATCTGAGTGTTATCTGTATATTCTATTTTTTTGCTCTTCATTTTTTTCATCTCTCTCCATTAGGCTTATTTAGAAGCTGCTAGAGGGTTTACACACACACACACACAAATACATACATACATACATACATATATATATATATATGTATATATATATAAAACGAAGGAGAATATATGTATTCTCCTTTATTTCCAAGGACTGTTTTAACAGAGCACAGTGCTTGGGCTTGGCAGTTTTCTTGTTTGAGCATACTGACCCGTACTGACTGCAACGCTTGGCTCTGTTGGTTCCCACTGCTGTTAGGAAGTCAGCTATGAGTCAGAACTGTTGCTACTTTATGAAAGTTCCTTCCCTCCCCACCCCCCCACCTCCCCATAAGACTTTGCTCCTTGTCTTTTATTTTCTGCAGTTTGACAATGATGTATCTAGGTATGGTTTTCTTTTTTTTGATTTTTCCTTGGAACTCAGTGAGCTTCTTAAATCTGAGATCTTGAGTGAAGTGTCTAAACACATCTGAAAAATTCTCATCTTTAAAAAAAATTAATGCCATTTTTCTGCTTCCCTTTAAAGACTAATTGATTGTATATAAGACCCACTTACTGAATTTTTTGTTTCTTTGTCTCATTCAAACATACATTTGTTGAATTTGTTTTGTTTATTTTTCAGTTCTAGAGTTTCTGTCCAGTTATTCCAGCACTGTGCGGAAAAGACTCGTTTCTCTTTTGGATTGCTTCTGCTCCTTTGTCTGAACTCATCGGTTGACTGTCTTGTAGGCCTGTCTTGGGGCTCTTCCGCTGACCTGTGTTTGTCTGTTCGTTCACCAGTTCTGTGCTGTCTTGCTTACTGTAGTACAGTAAGCCTTGAAATCGAGTGGTGTGAGTCCTCCAACATTGCTCCGCTTCGGTCTTGTGTTGGGTAGTCTAGTGTTTGCCTTTGTGTGTAAACTTCAGAAATCATTTTGTTGATAACTCTAAAGTAACTGGCTGGCATTTTGATTGGAATTGTGTTGACTATATAGATCTAGTTAGGAAAAATTGTTGCGTTAACTACTGAGATGATGCATAACTGGGATTGTTTTATGTAAGAGCTCTTTTTACTTCCAGTTCACCCTTACTCTGGCAGGGAGCCCTTACGGATTCAGCTTGAAGTAGGGATAATATACCAGAGTCCCCGTGTTTGTCTGGCTCTGGAGTTTGACTCTTCCCTGTCAGGCCTCTGAAAGGTTAGTTCCGTTTTCCAGCCTTTTTGTTGGAATTGGCAGCAGCCCTTGGAACCTGAGTGCTGTGATCTGCTTTATTTTGGGGACCCAGCAATTGTTCATCATCTTGTTACCTCTTGAATGCTTTTAAGTTGTTAAAAACTATTTCATCCAGCCTTTAAAGTTATTTTCAGGAAGGGAATCAGTTCTAATTTCTTCCTCTATCATTGCTGAAAATGAGTTTCCCCAGTTTCCTGTCTCCCTCATAGAATTGGTGGTCAGTGTAGTTAGACTTTAAAATTTTGTGTAAATTCTTGGAGGAGCAGGATGAATTCTCTGAACTTTTGAATGTCTGTTGACACCTTCCAGACAGTAATAGGTCAGTAGATCTTCAAAAGTTCTACCTGTGGTGAAGGAATGGTGCAGTTGAATTTTTGTGTGGTCTGGTTAGTGTAAAATGTGCCTTGGTTTTGGGCACTGAACAGTTCTGCAAAGAACCCACCAGTGGTTTTGGGTGTGCAGTGTAGATCAGTGCTCACCTGTCCCAGTTTCCAGTCGTTCTGGGTGTGTAGTGTAGATCAGTGCTCACCTGCCCCAGTTTTCATCCACTCTCTCTCTGTGATAGAATCCCCGGTTCTTTGCTGTGCTGTGCTCACTCCCTCACTCAGTTAGGTCCCGACTCTGCGGCCCCGTGACTGTAGCCCGCCAGGCTTCTCTGTCCATGGGGATTCTCCAGGCAAGAACACTGGAGTGAGTTGCCATGCCCTTCTCCAGGGGATCTTCCCAACCCAGGGATGGAACCCAGGGCTCCCACATTGCGGCCGTATTCTTTACCAACTGAGGCACCAGGGAAACCCAAGAATACTGAAGTGGGTGGCCTATCCCTTCTCCAGGGGATCTTCCCAACCCAGGAATCGAACTGGGGTCTCCAGCTCTGCAGGTGGATTCTTTACCAGCTCAGCTAAAAGCTCACATACATGTATGCATTTAAGCAGATTTCAAATCCAGCTAGTTTTTATTCTTGCTATACATCCCCCGTTCTCCTAGTCTGTGCCAGCGTTGTTTCTTGAGCGTGTCACGTCTTGCCTGTATTGCTCAAGTAGACGTACAGCTACTTCTTTGTTTAGAGTCTTGTAACTGATATTTTCTTTTTCATCAGCAAAAATGAAAGAACTTTTCAACTATGTCACTCCTGCGCTTGCAGAATTGATTTTAGTGTCCTTAGTTTTCAACTCTTTGTGATCTGGTCCTATTTGTCATTCCTAACCCTACATTTGATACCCTAATAACACCAAATATTTAAAATTTCCCTCCCCTTGTATTTGTGGTTTCTTACGACTGTGTCCTTTCTCATGCCTAATCCAGGGTTAACTTTCTTTTAAAATAAGTTAGTTTCAGGTATTTTTTTAGTTTAATCAACTTCACATGTTTCTGAACATGAAAATAAATAGGCTCTGCTGTTGAATGCAGTGTAGCCTGAAATCTACACTGTGTTTATATAGTGTTTATATATCTAGTGGTTTCTATCCTTAGTTGCAAATTTTGTTTTTGTTAAAATAATCTGTTAGAAAAAGTGATTGTAATATGTGAGTCATAAAATTAAATTGTTTCAGAATCAGGCTTATCTAGACCAGTCTTCTGTTTCACACATAAGGAAATTGTGGCCAGGAGAAATTAGTGATTCTGTTAAGTCAAAATTAGTTAGAAGCAGAATCAAGGTCTTTCGTGAGTTTCATCCTAATATAAATATCTTATTAACGAAAATCCTCAAGTGTGTTGAAGTTTCAAGTGTTCTTATCCCTGCAGTACATCTAGGATTACCACACCGTGTTTCAAGGGCCTGTAGTTCTTGTGTGAATAGCAACTTGGGTAATGAACTGAGCAGTATGCATTCTTAATTTATGCCTTAACAACTCTGATTCTGTAATGAATGGTTTGCTTACAGTCACTTTAATATACCTACCTTCTTGGCAGTTCATTCTGGGAGGAATAGGTAAGTGTTTAAGTGAAGCAGGCATGGTAGATACAACACTTAACAGTTATGTGTGTCTTTGTTTTTAGCATCAAGCATTGCACGATTCTCTCGAATAATGTAGATCACCTTTTACTGAATTTAACACTGTCTGATATCATGGTCTCCCTGGCAAATGCCTCAACTTTGCAGAAGGATTCCAGTTGGATAGAAAGGATAAGGAAATTTGTAACAGAAACCCTTGAAGATGGGTGTAGGCTAAACAGTAAGCAGCTGAACAGATTGCTTGGCGTCTCCTGGAGGTTAATGCAGATGCAGTCAAACAGAGGTGGGTGTCAATGCTCTGTCCTTACTTGAGAGGGACTCTTACGCATACTGTTGATGTTGAGCATCTAACTTTGAGTTCATAACTGTCAAACATTTCACAGTCATTTACGTTCAAGCCATAAAAGGTAGCCAGCATAATCATGAAGGAATGTCTCCTTGAACCTGATGGCTGAGAACACCCCCTTTTCGGTGGGTAGGTCCACTCTGAAGCTGATGGGTAGGTTTTCTACTAGATTACATAGTTGGAGTGAAAGGAGGTAAGTTTTATTAAGAGGAAATGGCATTGAGCCTAAGGATGAAGAAATACTCTTTTCTGATTTAATTTGACTAGAAATTGGTGGATCCTTATCTCTTTACCTTTCTTGTAACTTGAAGTTATGTTGCATTAAGTCAGTTTTTAGTGTGACTTACTAGTTCTTTTCATTCAAGCAGAACTTTGCTGTTTGGTTCCTGGCTTATCCACCTTTCTAGTATTGTGGTTTTTGTTGTCCTTTCCTAGGTTTGTTGTCTCTCAGGAAAATTTGTACTGTAATCTCCGATTGGTTTGACTTTTTTATTAGGCCATTGATGTAGGATTTTGATAGTAGTCTCAGTTTGTGGCTAAAATCTGCTTCCTTATAGGAACAAGGTGATTCTGTGCTTTTTAGAAGAATTATGGTGCTGGTGAAGAAACATTTTGACTCACATGCAGTTGTTTTCTCTTGTTTTTTAGAGGCTACAGAGTCTCTCATAAAGGCAGTTTATACATTGTATCAGCAGAGAGGCCTTCTCCTTCCAGTTCGGACTTTGTTACTGAAGTTTTTCAGTAAAATCTATCAAAGAGAAGAACTGAGATCTTACAGAATCCGGTACAGTTCCTTTGTTATTTTGCTTTTGTTTTTCTTACCAGGTTACTTTGTAATCTGTATGAGTAAGATGATAGAGTGATTAAATCTTTGGAGAAATTCTTCTTATCCTTTTTGGTTTCATTTAAAAAAATTTTTTTTAATAAAAAGGCATACATAATAGTTCCAATAACCTTTATACACATAACTGAGAAGGTAAAAGTCTCTTTTAGCATGTATTTCCACTTGTCTGCTTAACAGCTAAAGGACAATTATTGGAACCACCTGTAGCAGCCTCAGATTTTTGTTTTGCTTCCCATAAATTATGGAGGTTTAACCTCCAGCCGTTAGGGACATATTGGGACATACGGTATAAGAATGAGGGCAGTAGAAGAGGACAGGTGTACAATAGGAGAAGGAGATTAAAAGGCGCAAACCTAGTTATAAAGTGAGTAAGCCACGGGGGTATAATACACAGCATAAAGAATATGACCAGCAACTTTTATTAGGACAGGTGGTTACTAGACCTGTGGTGACCATTTGCAATGTGTACAGATGTCAGATTATTATGTGATACATACCTGAAACTAACATATTACTGTGTGTCAGAAATGTTTCAATCAATTTTTAAATGATGGTATCTTAAAGAGCAAAAGTGTCCGGCTTGGTTTGGTGCTGTCTGGTGACGCAGACAACACGAAGAGTAGAACTCAGGAATCAGTCTTAGATGTGGTGAGTTTGAGGTTTACTTGGGATAGTCTGGAAGAGATGTTTGGGTGAAAGATAACGAGATTTGGGGTACCTCAGCATACATAGGTAGTTGTTAGAACATATTCGAGTCTTTACTGTGAGTCAGGTGCTTTTCTTAATTTTTCAGTAATTCTCATACTTTGATGTAGGTACTGTTGGTTTCTGCCCTAGGTTAAATAAGTTGGTGAGTGTCATGCTGTTAGAGGGCAGCCAGACTGAGACTTAAGTTCAAGTCTGTTAGACTCCAAAGGTCATGTGTAAATCACTGAACTCTTGGGGGACAAACAAAAGTGTTTGCTGTGTCCAAGGTGAGACATCAGAGAGTGAGCAAGTCTGTGAAAGAACGGAAATAACCCAAGTTTGAAGCCACTTAATGCGGGGGCACCCTATACTGAATGCGTCAATGACTTAATATGGTGAAATAGTCATTATGAATCAGTGTAAGTAGTTCACAAGCTAAGTATAGCCTGTGTCCTTTAAGATAAAATTACAATGTACATAGTGCCCCAAACTACATAAACCTTTAAAATACAGTGGGTGAAACCTTAGAGAATACCACAGCTGAACAAAGCATGCCAGCCGTCTTCCAGGCTCTCCAGTGTTTAAATAAATGTGCTGTATTTCCGTTTCCTTTGGTGGCCTTAGGTACCGTAGTAAAGTGTTATCACGTTGGTTGGCTGGTTTACCACTGCAGCTTGCTCATCTCGGCTCCCGAAATCCTGAGCTTTCAACACAGCTTATTGACATCATCCACACTGCTGCAGCCCGAGCAAATAAAGAGCTTCTCAAAAGTTTACAAGTTACTGCTCTCCGAATCTATGGTAAGAGTTGTGTTTACCTGTGTAAGTAATAATCGGTCTACCCCGACTTAAGAACGATGTTTCAAAGGGGGGGTCTTTAGGTTTTACTTTTCCTTCAAATTATACATTAATTGTACCATGGTATAATGAACAAAATATCAAACAGTAAATTCATTTTCAATAGTATTACTTAATACAATAGTTTTGGAAAATTAAAGGTTGTAGATGTTTCTTCAGATCTTAAACTCTCTTTTAAACCACGAAATTCACAAATTCAAAACTGATCAGGTATTTTTACAGAATTCTTTTGAAACTTTGATGGCAAATTTTACTTATTTAATCATTATTGAGATCTTGTATGGCTTTCATATATTAATGTTTTACTCACCCCTGAAACCTTTTCATTCTTTAAGCAAAAATATCAATAAAAATATACATATATACATATGTATAATTAGTATTTATTATTAGGACACAGTTCATATACCATAAAATTGGCCATTTTACACTGTGCAATTCACTAATTTTTATCATATTCCCAAGATTGTGCAATAGTCACTATTATCTTATTCCAGAATATTTTTTTTTTTTCTTGCATGTTTTTTTTTATTTTTTTTTTTATTTTTTTTTTTTTAATTTTTATTAGTTGGAGGCTAATTACTTTACATCATTACAGTAGTTTTTGTTATACATTGATATGAATTAGCCATGGATTTACATGTATTCCCCATCCCACTCCCCCCTCCCACCTCCCTCTCCACCCGATCCCTTTGGGTCTTCCCAGTGCACCAGGCCCGAGCACTTGTCTCATGTACCCAACCTGAGCTGGCTAGGGTGAAACGGATAACCATTCCAGAATATTTTTATCGCCTCAAGAAGAAACTCCACCATTAGTAGTCTGTCCCTGTTTCCTCATTGCTTCCTTCGTCAGCTCCTGGCAACCACTGCTCACCATTTCTGTCTCTCTGTATTTGCTTGTTTTGGTCATCTCTCACAGATGACATTGTGTGATGTGGATCTTCTCAGTCTGGCTTCCATCACTTGGCATACTGTTCTTAAGATTCATTCATGTTGTAGCATATACGAATACTGTATTTCTTTTTAATGCTGAGTAACATTCCACTGTTGAATATACACCACTTTATATTTACCCATTTATTAAGTGACAAACGTTGGTTTGTGTCTACCTTTTGTGTGTGGTATTTTAAAATCTGTATTTTTCAGTGTTGCTTATATGTAGGAGCGTGTGTGTATACTCAAATAAGTCTTTGGTTTTAAATTCAGTTCAATTTAGTTGCTCAGTTGTGTCCGACTTTTTGCGACCCCATGAACTGCAGCATGCCAGACCTCCCTGTCCATCACCAACTCCCAGGGCCCACCCAAACTGATGTCCATCGAGTCGATGATGCCATCCAACCATCTCATCCTCTCTCGTCCCCTTCTGCTCCTGCCCTCGATCTTTCCCAGCATCAGGGTCTTTTCCAGGGAGTCAACTCTTCGCATTGGGTGGCCAAAGTATTGGAGTTTCAGCTTCAGCATCAGTCCGTCCAATGAACACCCCGGACTGATCTCCTTTAGGATGGACTGGTTGGATCTCCTTGCAGTCCAAGGGACTCTCAAGAGTCTTCTGCAACACCACAGTTCAAAAGCATCAATTGTTCTGCGTTCAGCTTTCTTCACAGTCCAATTCTCACATCCATACATGACCACTGGAAAAACCATAGCCTTGACTAGACGGACCTTTGTTGACAAAGTAATGTCTCTGCTTTTTAATATGCTGTCTAGGTTGGTCATAACTTTCCTTTCAAGGAGTAAGCATCTTTTAATTTCATGGCTGCAGTCACCGTCTGCAGTGATTTTGGAGCCCAGAGAAATAAAGTCAGCCACTGTTTCCCCATCTATTTGCCATGAAGTGATGGGGCCGGATTAGGTTGATATTATAATTGTCCCTGTTTGGCAAAAGTGCTTGGTTTTTTACTGTTTTGCTTTGTTTCTAATACCTTTAACTCCATCAGTTTTTATTTCAAGTAACACATTCGAATGTTATGAAATCGAGTGTTAAATGTTATCTTTAAATAATGATTGTATTTCGTCTTACTCTAGGCAGTACCTTAAGCCATACATATATGCTTTGTGATAAAATTTTTTTCCATGTAGTTGATATGTTAGAATTCAACATAGCACGGTGAAAATGATCAGTCTGCTTTATTAATTCTTGTTTGTATATCTTTTAAAATTTAACTTGTCTTCCTGCCTCACTAGATCCACAAGAAGGCACGGTGGTGGTTCTCCCAGCAGAGTCTCAGCAGCTTTTGGTCCAGCTTGTGTATTTTCTACCCAGTCTGCCTGCTGACTTGCTTTCTCGGTTAAGCCGCTGCTGTATTATGGGAAGACTCAGTGCAAGTTTGGCTGCCATGCTTATCGGGATCCTGCACATGAGGTAGCATGCTGAAGTGAGCTGTATTTCAAGTGTATAATCTTCTCCCTCACCCTTCCCCTGTCACTGGCAGTTTATGAACTGACTTTTTAAAATGCCACCCCTCCCTTCATTTGCTCTTGAAACAGCAGTTAAAACTGTTGATGTTGCTGGGTAAGAGGAAGGTCACTGGGGCAAGCCTGTTCCAGGTGGTTTGCTGAGCGGTTTGCATTGCCCTGGTTGCAGTCACTATGTTCGTGGGCTGTAGTCCACCAGGCGCCTCTGTCCATAGGCCTTTCCAGGCAAGGATACTGGAGTGGGTTGCTGTTTCTTTTTCCAGGGGATCTTCCCGACCCAGGGATTGAACCATTGTTCTGCTACACCACAGGTGGATTCTTTACGGCTGAGCCATCAGGTAGATGATTTGTGTAGGTGGATTTGTGTAGGTGGATTGAAACAAGGGTTAAGATTATCAGAAGTGTGTAGCCATAGTAAGGATTCAGTGGCGGATGAGTGCTGTGTTTTAAAACTTCTGGTGGTATGAAATTGTAATACAGGTCTTTCTTTTTGGAAGGGAGCTCAGTTCAATGTAGGTGGTGAAATAAAAGCTTGCGGACTCAGACTCAGACAAGGAATCATTAAAATATCTTTGGGTGGGTGGGCGTGTGTGTGGCAAAATACACATAACCTAAAACTTCCCATTTTAACCAGTTTTAGGTATACAGTGAGAGCTGTTTGGAGCATCAAGTACATTCACACTGTTGTGTGACTGCTACCCCTGTCCATCTCTAGCACTGTCACCGTTGCAGACTGAAACTCTGCTGATTATCCCCCTTCTCCCAGCCCTTGTTTACCACTATTTTGTCTTCATGATTTTGATATATTCATCTGTTAATGGATACTTGGTTGTTCTGCCTTTTGGCTGTTACAAATAATGCAGCTATACACATTGGTGTGCAGATACGTGTTTGAATCCTTTTAATTCTTTTGGCTGTATACCCAGAAGTAGAATTGCTGGATCATATGTTAATTTTCTGTTTAATTTTTCAAGGAACTACTTTCCAGAGTGTGACTGTACTGTTTTACTCTCAAAGGTCTTAAAACTAATAGTGTTTCATGTTGCTAGTGTTAAAGTATCCTTTAAAACTTAATGTTTGTATCAGGCATAGTACTTTCATATTCAGCCATTTGTTACTGATTGTGGCTCAAGGCCAGGGTCTGATACAGTTTTAGGCAGGAGTTGAATCTGGGCTGTAGCTGAAAAATTTAAAAACTAGCTTCTTTGTGGCTTCTTGTGCAGACCCTCTGCCCCAATTAAACAGGAGTGGCTCACTTTATTAGTAGATTTTCTTTAGCTTTGTTTGCCAGTCTCTTCATACCAGGATAGGACATATGTTTGAATGTTGTCACCCAAAGTGTGCTTCGTAACTGATGATTACTTTTTCCTTTTAGCAAAGGAGAGCTGTTTGCAATATGTTGTCTATATGTGAAACCCCGCTTTGTCTAGTTCAGTACTAAATGCCAGGTCTTTAAGAAATACAATTTAACTTAAGTGGTTTCATGTCTGTTAACTTCCAGTAGAGGGCACTCTTTTCCCATGATAGAACTCGTGGAGGATCTGTTTTAACATTCATTTAAAAGTGACTTTTGAACACCTCTTAAAATTAATTCTCTTTAGAACTTGTATTTAGTATCTTTATTGGCATCAGTTATGATTGACTTGTGCTTAATAACTTTGGTCAAGGATTTTTTCACAAGTCTTTTTTTTACCTTTTTTGTGGGTTTGTGGCAAGTACTGAGAAAATATTAATTTACAAGTAATGGTAATAGAAGTTTATAATCATCAAAAGCAAATTGTCATGTAGTTAAAAGTGTACTAAGTTAAATTTTGCCTTTTAGCATTTGCACAGAGTCTTAGTAGACTTCTTTTTCTGTAGATGTATTGTCCATATTCAAACTAATCTCTTTAAAAATTAAAACAAGATGGGACCTTTTCAACTTTCCCAGGCCAGTGGTATTATCATTGCATCACTTTTCCTAGATTTAGAATTGAAAAATAATGTTCGGTTATTCTTAAGGAATGATGTTCTTCTAAGGAATACCGTTCCTTAGACGTCACCTGGGTTATTTCACGTCTTTGGTTTTCCCCTCCGTCCTTGATGGTGACGGTAAACCAGCTAGCTTTCTCACTGTCCCCCACCTGCACCGTTCGCCTGAGGCGTCCCGCTCCTCAGCTCCGTCTGTGCCAAGCACTGTCGGCAGGCTCCTTTTCCTGAAATATTCCTTCAATAATTTCTGATTCTCATCTGCTATATTAATTGGGCTCTGTGGTCTAGTTCACTCTGGGTGTTAGCATTCTGACACTGTTGTCTCCAGCAGGGGGAGTTCATCTGAGAGCAGGTCACCACCAGACCGTCTCCATTTGTTCAGTGTGTGAAAAACCCGTCAACTTAGAGCTGTTGGTGTTTAGTTTGTCTTAAAAACTGTACTCAGACTTGCTGTTCCTGCCTTTTTCACCATTCGCTTAGAGCTTCTTTGAGTTTTTCCTCTCCATCTACCTGTGTTGTTCTGCTGACCCGTGTTACTCTTCTTACCCTCTGCCCCTAGCTCATTTACAGCTGGTTTGGGGAACATGAGACATGGATGTGGAAACGTAGTCTACGCTGTTAGATAAAAATACCAGAGAAGGGAGGAGTTACTGAGAAATTCAGCCTGGTTTTGAAGCAGGGTGAATATGTGAGCTGGCCTGCCAGGAGCAGGTCTGGTTTGCTTCTGTTTTCCAAGCATAATTGATAATAGCATCCCTTCTAGTCTCAAAAGTGTTCTGGTGTGGCCAGTATATGTGGTCATTGTAGTTTTAAGGACAGTGTGATACATTGCTTGTCTTTTGTCCAAACTAGATTTTTAAATGGATTTGCTACTCCTTTTAGCCACTGGACAGCAGTTTTTACTGGGTTCAACAGGATATTGGCTTCTTTTCTAATCACCCATTTTGTACTCATTTCCATTGAGCATCTCTGACTTTTTATAACCTCTTAGCTTGTGATATTCTCTCCATAGCCCTTTAAACAAAGAGAAGTCCTTTAAGTGGGAGTGATTCAGAAGAATGTTTCCATTATTTTTAACTCCCCAACTTTTAAGAATGTTAATAAATACAGTTATTCCAGTGGTAAAAAAAAACAACAACAACTTAAGTGCTTCTAGTTGAATTAGAAATTCCTAATTTTGTCTTGACATTTATTCAGATTTCTGTGATAAAAATTTGTCATAAAAAGCTATCCAAAAAGATAGCTTTTTGGATCTGATTATTCTCAGCTTTTTCTTTTTTTGCTGTATTCATGGTTGATATTTGCTGTATTCCTTCTTAGTCTTACCTTGAGGAGAGTTTTTAAAGGTATCACTGGAAACTGATCTCATAGCAGGAACCAGATAATCTTCATTTAATGAGAAGCTGCTTTATGTTTAGCTATTCCCTTAAGTCCACTACCAATACTTTAGCTGCAGTATTGTGAAGTAGACTAGTTGTAAAGCTTTGCAAAGTATTGGAGTGCATAGTTATTGCAGAGTGGCTTTAAATTGAAGTATTCTTTACCTAGTTAAGATGCTTTTGTTTAGGTAGGAAGCAGGAGCTTGTTTAAACTTAGCTCATTTATATAAGCAAGGTAAGACTTTTTTTTTAATAAAGATGAGGTAGTAAATACATAGCAGCTGATACTGAAAAGCAGAACTTCATCTTGGCTCGTTGAATCTGAGTTTTGAGTGGTGTGGAAAAATTTTCCAGTTGTACCATATAAGTGGGCTGGTTATGCTTTTCAAGGAAACTTTACATAAATATATGTTAGAAGTTATGTTTTCCATATTATGATACTTGAACCCCCTTACATGTAAAGATGATACATGCTACGGATTTTTGTCTGAGCTCTTAAATTATACTTGTTTTCAATAAAGAATAGTCATATATTCTATGCTTTATTCCTGAGTCTTCAAGTTGGTCACTTCTAGTACTAGGTCTCCATTGTTTATTATAGATCATCATTTTCTGGATGGAAGTCTTCAGTGAAAGAATGGAATGGAAGTGTTCAGTTAAACATCAGTAATGAGGACTATTTCAGCTTCTTATTTTCAACACTTGCAGGTAACTGCGCTGATCCACCAAGTTAAGGAAAGGAAAAGAACCTAGTATGAAAATTTTCCTGAGATTTACTGTCTTACCTGTTTGGGTCTAAGTTTTGAACCTCACTGCATAGTTTAATAAGATGGTGAACAGAATATCCATTTTAAACATGTTTAAAATGTTTAGTGTGTTAGGAAAAACATCACATTTTAATTAGCCATATTTTGATTTCCATTGATGTTAGAGAAAAATTAGTAAAATGAGTCTTGGTGTGTTAGATTAGTATTATTACTGTTGTTTTAAATGATTATACTGTCTTCGGTAGTTTTATTTTGTAATTGGATGATAAAGATGACAGTGTTTGAAATTTTCTGAAGACTTAAAATTAAGAGACTTACTGAAATATGTTAAGTCAGAATCCAAACATAGCTTGAAAAATTCTGATAAGGAGCCGAATGTAGCAAGATAAATATTATACAAAAGAAACAAGTAGACTTGTACATGTTTGTTTGATAGTTTTGGATGTATGCGTTTGAGATGGATGTGAGGGCTTTATGTTTTAATTAGTAGTACCTGTCAAAGGGTTTAGTGGTTTTAGGAAGCTCATTAGGAATCAATCACGAGTGTGATATGGCTTCCAAACTAGATGATGGCTCTTTAGGGCATGTTCGTGGAAGTACAGTGATCTGAAAACATCAAAGCAGGTAGCTAGGGTCAGACCACATTGTGCTGGTATTCTGATCATTCTAAGAGCTGTCTTTTAGGAGGGACTTGGGCAAGTTGTTTGTATAGGTCAGACTAGGTATAATAGAGGTGGTAAGAGAACCAGAAACCTTATTATATAGAATAGGTAGAAGGAGGTACACAGTAATTCTTGAAGAAATAGACGTAGGAGGGATGGAATAGTTTTAAAACATTTGAAAGGCTATTATGTAAGAATACAGAGTTTGGTATATGTATGAAGGAGCATATTGTTTTTCTTGTTCATTTGCTTTTTTAAACCTGACATTAATTAGAATGATTATGTCTTTTGCGTTTATTTAAGTATAAAGGTGGTAAAGCCCTCAGTTTAAGGGATATCATATTGTTTCTTGATGTATTACACATTTGATTCAGGTCACATCTTTGTGTACATAATTATATGAATTTTACTACATTGCTGGCGTTTCATTTTTTAAAATAATAAAGTACAGAAATTCAGAGAAAACAGCTTGTTAGCTTGAAGAATTTAACGTGGAGATACATACATGTCGTCTATTTTTTAAAAATTACTTAAGAATGTTACTTGCTTTGTGATTTATTTTAAACTCTGTTTCTTTATTCTCAACTTAGGGTTTTCGAAGGAGGAGCTGACCTGGCTCCAGAGCCTCCGAGGAGTGCCCCATGTCGTCCAGACGCAGCTTTCGCCCGTGCTGCTCTACCTCACTGACCTGGACCAGTTCTCACACCACTGGGACGTGACAGAGGTGATGGCCCATGCGCACAGGCACGCGGGATGGTTAGCGTTCAGTTCCTCGGCTGCCGGGAGCTACTGTGTGTCAGCCTTGCCTGGTGTAGGATGTTTCTAGAGGTTCTGAAAGTGCGTGTGACCCTTGGATAGGCGACGTGGATTCCTGAAAGAAGAGTGCTCATAAAAGTTATGCCACTAGACTAGAATAAATTAGCAGTTTGAATGATAGAGACACATTTATTTTCTTTTTGCTAGTACAGAGTAAAAGGATAAATGCATTTATAGAAAAGAGGAAAGGCTTCATGGAGAAGGAAGAATTTTATGTAGATATTGAAGGGTGAATAAAAGTTAAGTAGGATTTTGTATCCTTGAAGGAGGGTTTTTCTAAACAGAAAAAATTATTTGGAAGATCCTTTGGTTTTAAAGAATTAGTATGTAGTTTATCAAAGTTACATTTTAAACCCCAAATTTCCCTTAAATTTTAAAGTTCAACTTAACAAATCTTTTTAGATAAATATAGTAAGTTTAGGGAATCATTTTAAAAGGAGACTTTAATTATATTTTATCCCTTTTACAAACATATTTAAAACTTTAAAAAACAGTTTAAATAACTTAATATATTCACTATTTGGTAAGTAGTTCAGTTTTCAGACAAACCTTCACAAATGTTATGGTAAATCTTAAAACATTTAATAAACTACAAGCATGGTACATCTTAATATCTTAAGTTTCAGTACTATTTATAGTGAAATTCAAATTAAAACTACAGGTCTAGGTTAGCTGTTAATTGTGTTTTAAGTTGAAATTATAGGGCTGATCTTTTACGCTAATAGTCAGAATTGTTTTATGTTACAAATATATAAATATGTAAAGCATCATAAATACTAGTACTAAGGATTTGAATCTGTAAGATATTTATATATTAGTTAATTTCTTCTATTTATTTCTTCAGTCTCTTTCCTTGCATTGAAAGATACTTGCCCGGTAGAATTGTAGTTGTGTCATTCCAAATAATGTTGGTTGGAACCTTTCTTGCCAATTGGGAGGTTGTGTTCTGTGCTAGCTTTTTTTTTTTTTTAATGATTAAGGTTTTTGGTTAGGGCACTGACTATATATTCTTTCTTTGTAACTCGTAATTGCTAGGCCATAGCCTTTTCAAACAAAAAATAACCTTTGTCAGTGTTCTCAACAGGGTAGTCTCTAGAACCTAAATCTCTTATTGCTATACCAGTTGATTTTATTCAGCTGATCTATAGACGACTTCTTTCATTCTTTTCCAGAATACTCTTTACGGTCTTCCTGTATCTTAGGTCTACACCTTTTATAGACATTTAACACATTTCTCTCATGGTTTTGTTTGACTGTGATCACAATACTTAGGTCATGCCAGGGACACTTTCTTCTCTTTTATTACCTAGTGCCTAACTATGTTCATATATCGGCTTTCAAAAAATAGTGAATTTTAAACAGTGAAAACGAAGGAGTTGGGTAACCAACCTGCATATTTAATATCTGGCATTTAATCTTAATCCATAGTACATGCAGAGAGTGAGGCCTTGCATACTGCTGGATTGGAAGGATTGGGTTTAGTGTTAGTAGTTGTTCTGTAAGCTTGTTTCTGATGTTTTTAAACTATATCATGTATGGATTGGGGAAAGCATGGTATGGGGATTGATCAGTGGGCCCCAGATTCCAGACATAGACTTGTTAAAGTGTCTAGTTTGATAACTTGGACAACTCCAATAATCTTTCTCTGACAATTTTAATTTTTCAGAATCACGTCATCTGTGTAAAGACACAGATGTCATGAAAATGTGATCGGTTATATTTGTGAGCAAGAACATGTATTAAACTTCAAGGATGCTGTCTTTGAAATGTTAAGACATAAATTAGGAAAAATCTGAAAGTTTCTTTGTTAGTTTTTGAAGTTAAATGATTCCAGTTTTATTTTGGATAAAATTTGCCTTTAAGTTGGCCTTTTCATATGAAATTACTTGAAATATATGTAGTTTTTGACAGCCTTAGTGTAAAAATTGATTTTTTATTATTATTATTATTTCATTTGAAAAAGTTACTAGTCAGTGGCGTGGGCTTAGTTTGTTCTATCTGCTTAGTCTGAAGTGGTTTTTTTTTAAATTGGACCTTTTTTTTTCTGAGTAGATTTTCTTCACAAAGTATAATTTATTTACTTACCTACTTAACACATTTAAGAATTTATTTATGTGCATACAGCAGCATGAGGTCTTCACCATGCACAGGCTTTCTCCAGTTGCAGCAAGTGGGGATTGCTCTCTGGGGCTGCCCTTCAGCTGTGGGCCGCGGGCCCCTCTCTGCGGCGGCTCCTCTGGTTGCAGAGCATGGGCTCGAGGGCTTCGCTCGTTCTGGCACACAGGCCTGGCTGCCCTGTGGAACCTCCCCAGACCAGGGATTGAACCTGTGTCCCCTACTGGGTGGCAGATTCTGAACCACTGGGCCACCAGGAAAGTCCCACAGGACAGTGTAGAAGAACAGAAGGATAACAGTAAAAGTGTCCGTCCAGGCCCTGTCTGCCAGCCACCCATGTCCCTTCCTTGGTTTCTAAATGTACTCTTTTGGATAACTTCTGTGTCTTCACAAATGATTATATCTATTCTTTTGGCTTCTCCTTTTATAGACATAACATACTCTGATTTGGACCTTGCAGTTTTCACTTAGTATCTTCATGATCATTTCTTCCAAACACTGAAGGAAGAATTGTATGATCTTGCCATTAATGATGGAAATAGTAGTTAAAAGGGAAAAGGAATCTTTGGACAGAGAGATCATTCCCAAATGGAAATGTCTTTTCCAGAGCCAGTGCAAGGTTTTAAGGTTAATTTTAATTGTCATTTATAAAATTTTGAATGGTTTGAAAAGACTACTTTTTAACTAAATTCTGAAGAATAATAATAAAACATTACTCTAGTTTAAGAAATAGAACATTTTTCTTTGTTTTTGAAACCTCTGATTTTATTAACAGTTTTATGTGTGTGACATTTCTGTATAAAATTAGGTAGAAAATACTTCAGTGTAGAAATTAAGTGTACAAAATCTTGTTAAAAATTTTTATATTTTTAAAAAACTCTTAATTTCCACACTGTAGCAAATTGCCGTGCCTGTTCTGGAATTGAGCACTGTGAAGTCAGGATTCTGACGTATGCAAATTTCAGTTAACACTAGTTGCAGAAGTGAAGACTGCCTGTATATATGTATGTTTGTGTGTCTCTGTTTGTATTTTTGTTTACTTTTGTTTTGAAACAATCTCAGACTTAGAGAAAAATTACAATTGCAGTACAAAGAACTTCTCTTTTCTTAAAACTGTTTGACAAAATGCCCATAGTCGGTACTTCAGCATACAAGTGGACCGTGTTTTATTGTACCTGCACATTCAGTTTTTAGAAACTGAAGTTCTGCAGCAGCCCTGCACTGAAGGTGTCCGTCATCTTTGCAGTAGCATTTGTACACTCTGGGTCTCTGTGTCAGTTTGCTGATTCTCGCAGTATTTCACACTTTTTCATTGTTATTTCTTAGAGTGAGCTGTGATCGTGACCTTTGATAATACTGTTGTCATTGTTTCGGGGTTTGTAATTAAATGTAACCATGAACCGTGCCCACAGGAGATAGTGCAGTGATCTTAGTAAAATATGTGTGTTCTGACTGCCCCACCAGCCAGCCATTCCCTATCTCTCTCCTTCTCCTCAGGTCTCCCTATTCCCTGAGACTCAGCAGTATTGAAATTAGGGCAGTTAATAACCCTGCAGTGTATGTGTGTTAGTCACTCAGTTGTAGCCAACTCTTTGTGACCCCTGGACTGTAGCTCGCCAGGCTCCTCTGTCCATGGAATTCTCCAGGTAAGAATACTGGAATGGGTTGCCATTTCTCTCTGGGGGATCCTCCTGACCCAGGGATCAAACCCCAGCCTACTGCATTGCAGGCAGATTCTTTACCGTCTGAGCCGCCAGGTGTTCAAGTGAAAGGAAGAGTTGCGTATCTCTTACTTGAAACCAAGAGCTAGAAATGATTATGAGCTTAGTGAGGAAAGTGTGTTGAGAGCCAAGATAGGCTGACAGCTAGACCTCTGTGCTGGTTAGCCAAGTTGTGAGTACAAAAGAAAAGTTACTGAAAGTAAAAGTGCTGTTTTGTGAACACAGGAATAATAAGAAAGTGAAACAACCTTATTGATGACGTGGAAAAAGTTTGAATGATCTGGATAGAAGATCAAACCGCCACAACATTCCCTTAAGCCAAAGCCAAATCTCGAGCAAACCCTGATGATGATTTAGTCGTTAAGTCGCATCCAACTCTCTGCAACCCCATGGACTGTGGCCTGCCAGGCTCCTCTGTCTATGGGATTCTCCAGGCAGGAGTACTGGGAGTGGTTGGCATTTCCTTCTCCAGGGGATCTTCCTGACCCAGGGATTGAACCCCGGTGTCCCGCATTGTGGGCAGATTTACCGACTGAGCTACAAGGGAAGCCTGAAAACTCTCCTAAGTCTCTTCAAGTCTCTGAAGGCTGAGAGAGCTGAGGAAGCGGCAGAAGAGGTTGAAGGCAGCAGAGACTGTTCCACGAGGCTCGAGGGAAGAAGCCGTCTCCGCGACACGCACCTGTAAGGTGAGATAGCTGATGGGGAAGTCTCAGCAAATTACCCCGAAGATCCAGCTGAGACAACTACTGAAATAGTGGCTACACTAAATAACAGACTTTCAGTATAGACAAAACAGCTTTATACTGGAAGATAATGCCATCTAGGACTTGTCTTAGCTAGAGAGAAGTGAGTGCCTGGTTTCAAAGCTTCAGAGGACAGGTTGACTCTTGTTAGGGGCTGATGCAGTTGGTGATTTTAAGTTGAAGCCAGTGCTCATTTACCATTCTGAAAATTCTAGGACCCTTAAGAATCATGCTAAGTCTACTCTGCCTGTGCCCTATAAAGGAAAAAGCCTGGATGACAGTACACCATGGTTTACTGATTATTTTAAGCCCACTGTCGATGTCTTCTGCACAGAAGAAAAGCTTCCTTTCAAAGTATTACTATCATTGACAAAACACTGGTCATTCTGGAACCCTGATGGAGATACACAATGAGATTAATGTTTTTTTCATGCTTGCTAGCACAGCATCCATTCTGCAGTCCATGGATCAAGGACTCATTTAAATCAAGTTTTATTATTTAAGAAATACATTTTCTAAAGCTATAGCTGCCATAATTAGAGATTCTTAAGATGGATGTGAGCAAAGTAAATTGGAAACTTTCTGGAAAAGAGTTCACCTTGTAGATGCCATTAAGATCATTTGTGATTCATGGTGAGAGGTCAAAATATCGATATTAACATGAGTTTGGAAGAAGTTGATTACAGCCTTCATGAGGAGTTCAAGACTTCAGTGGAGGAAGTAACTGCAAATGTGGAAATAGCAAGAGAACTAGAATTAGAAATGGAGCTTGAAGATGTGACTGAATTGCAGATATCTCATGATAAAACTGAACGGATGAAGAGTTGCTTCTAATGAATGAGCAAATGAATCTACTCCTGTTAAAGATGTGAAGATTGTTGCAATGACAACAAAGGATTTAGAATAGTACATAAACTTTGCAAATAAAGCAGTGTCACTCACTGACCCTGACATTTTTGAAGAATTAGTTCAGTCCAGTTCAGTCACTCAGTTGTGTCCGACTCTTTGTGACCCCATGAATCACAGCACACCAGGCCTCCCTGTCCATCACCAACTCCTGGAGTTGACTCAAACTCATGTCCATTGATTCGGTGATGCCATCCTACCATCTCATCCTCTGCCGTTCCCTTCTCCTCCTGCCCTCAATCTTTCCCAGCATCAGGGTCTTTTCAAATGAGTCAGCTCTTCATATCAGGTGGCCAAAGTATTGAAGTTTCAGCTTCAGCATCAGTCCTTCCAGTGAACACCCAGGACTGATCTCCTTTAGGATGGACTGGTTGGATCTCCTTGCAGTCCAAGGGACTCTCAAGAGTCCTCTCCAACACCACAGTTCAAAAGCATCAATTCTTCGGTGCTCAGCTTTCTTTATAGACCAACTCTCACATCCATACATGACCACTGGCAAAACCATAGCCTTGACTATATGGACCTTTGTTGGCAAAGTAATGTCTGCTTTTTAACATGCTGTCTAGGTTGGTTATAACTTTTCTTCCAAGGAGTAAGCATCTTTTTTGCAGGAAGTTACTTTGTAAAATTTCTCTCAGTTCTGGTTTATTTCCACATGGTTAAATTAGGTTATACAGATGTGGCAGGAATATGACACAAGTGATGCTGTGGGTCTCTGATTGCAACTTGTCAGATGGTGCAGGGTTTGGATTTGTCCCATTAAATGTTCGCTTTGCCCACTTGAGTAAGTGGTATCTGATCATTTTCTCCACTCCTATTTTTTCCCCTTTAGTAATATTTCGAGTTTTGAAACAGTGTAAATATCATTTCTTTTTGGTCTTCTCTTTTGTTCATTTATTTTTATTAGTATGGTTTCTTATATTTTCCAGTGGGATAAAATTCCTTACCATCTTTATTAATTTTGATATTCATGTTTGCCATGGTCACCTAGAAGCAAACGTCTTTGTTCTTCTGACATTTCCTCATATTTCTCTGAGTACTGTTGACCTTGAGCAGCACAGGTTTGAACTCTGCAGGCCCACTTACATGCAGTTGTGTCTCAGTACTACATTGCTACATGGACCCGTGGCTGAATCTGCAGATAGAACAGCCTTAGAGGTGGAGGGCCCACTGTGAAGTTACGTGCAGACGGAGGGTCTGTGCCTCCAATCCCCTCCCCATGTTGTTCAAGGGTTAGCTGTACTACCTTTACTGTATCACAAATTGTTTCAGATTCATGTTGTATTTTCCCTGTCCCAGCCCAGCAATCAGGTATTTCTTTAAGAAGCCCAGTTTTCCTTTAGGTGGAGAACAGATTTTAGGAAACATTTCTGGACTCTTATAAGTGTGTTCATTGCTATTTGATGTTGCTGTTCGCAGATCTTATCAGTGAACAGAAATCAGGAATTCAACACCATGGGGTTCATTCTGGTTTTCTCCTTTCCCTCTTGTACCTGCTTTTTCTGATGGTGAGAAACCCGACTTCCATTTACTTAATATATTTACCTACGTGGTCACTTCCTCTGTCTGTGGTCGTCTCCTTTTGGTGCCACCCTTTTCCCTGTGGGCGTCTTTTTTACCCATTTGAACTCCAATTCCTGGGGACAGAGCACCTGTACTTGTTAACAGATAACTGACTCTGGGCCACTGAAGCTCTCCCATCGACTCCAGTGCTGAGGTCTAGCTTTTCCTTACGCATTAGCTTTAGAACTGACTCTTTCAGGAGGGGAGGGGAGGCAGAAGGGAAAAAGGAGGGGATTGAGTGATCATTTATCATTGAATGGGCCTTTCAAATATATTTACCTTTTATGAATGATAATATTCACTGTGCTCATTTTGAAGTAGGAAGATGGCATTGAAAATATCCTGTTTATATTGTTACCTACAGGTTTAAAAGAGAAGACAATTGCCCTGTGAAAACTCTGGGTAGTATCACTCTGCAAAAGGTTTTTATAGAGACATAATGCAGATACTGCTGATTTTTGAGGATTGACAGTACTCATAAATTTATCTTGACTATTCTTTCTCTTTCTAGAGTCATATTCTTCTTTCCACTAGCCTTATCTTTGTCTCCCCATGGGATTTTTCACCATACTTCATTTTTGGTGCTGCACTCCCAGCAGCTTCTGGAGTCATGTTGGGATTCTCTGAAGGACTTGATGCTGTCATTCTGCTGCTTGTTTTTTGGAGATCTTAGAAAATTAAAAATACTAGAGATTTTGATTCCCATCTCATTCATATTTTTCTTCCTTATAGACTGTTCTTTTACCTTTAGGGAATACGAGGCAGCATAATTTGCACATGGTATTTCTGTTTTCTGGATCATGTTTTTTTCAGTGATGTGTTTTTCCACCAAATGGGAGAAGGCTTGTGTCAGCTCTTTGTTTGCCTCACTGACCTGTTGTTGGGACGCAGGCTCCACCTGGGTAGATGGTCAGCTGCCCGAGGGCTGAGACAGAAGTTTCCCATTCTTTCACTCCTATGCGTAGAGCCTGGTAAGACTAGCTCAGTGTGTGTGGCAGTCACTCTGCCGTGTCCGACTCTCTGTGACCCCATATTCAGTAGCTTGTCAGACTCTTCTGTCCATGGAATTCTCCAGGCAACAGTACCAGAGTGAGTTGCCATTTCCTTCTCCACAGTGCTCAGTAAGTATTTAATAAATGAATTATTTAGAAAATCAGCCCATATATATGAGGATTGATTGATTGATGTTTCCATCTTTAGAGTCACTTTTTGTTGAGTTTCTTTCTAATATGTAGAGCAAGTAGGTTTAAAACAAAACGACTGGACCTGTCTCTGACCTACAGTGTTCTGATGTGGTGCTGGCTCTCTCCCTTCCGGCAGACGGTCTGTCACAGTTTCCTGGTCGTCCCCGTCCGAAGCCAGAGCTTTGACGTCCTGCAGAGTGCCATCAGTAAGCATTTGGTAAATATACTTAACATTTTTTGTTACACAAAAAGCATAGAGATTCACTGGTTAAGATTTGGTTTGCCATAATCAGGAGAGAGAGAGAGTGTCCAGGAATCTATGCTTAATAATTTTGTGGCCTCTCATCTGTGGTGAGAACTGAGAAATCTTGGTTAGTTTGCTGGCTGTTGCTAATCAATTCTGTGACCTTAGGGAGATCCCCCACTTTTCCAGGACCTTACTCTCTACATATGAGCAATGAAAGACCTTAAAGTGATACCTTGGGTCTTTCTGACTTGAAATGCTTTCATGAACATGTGCCTCGTGTCATACCTAGAAGGGGTGAAGTGTGGAGAAGGGCTTAAGGCCTGGTCACTGGAAACGGTGAGCTTAGCTCTGAAACTGACTTGTCTTTTGGCCTCTGGGTGTCTCTTGTTCCCACTGGTATTGAATTCTCATTAGGTATGCCTGGGTTTTACTTTTCACTTCCTCCAGCCTTCACACTTTGGTCTTTGACTTTTAGTATAACGATATATTCCAGTGCGAGGGAGTGCCCCCAAGGGTTTCCTCAAGGGACTGCCACTCGTCTGGATGATTTTTTAGGCACGTACACACCCCCTGTTCTTTATTTCCCTCAAGCTGGAAGACTACCACTTTGAATTCTCAGTATACTTTTCTTCCTGCTATCAGACTTCCCATCCATATACACTGTATCTCCAAAGATCCCCATCTTTCTTTTTTTTAACTTCCACTGTAGAAATGTATGCCCTCCTTTGATTACATTCACTATTCCAAGATCAGCGTTCCAGTCAGTCTTGGTCACTTTCTTTACACAGCCTGGTAGAAAGGTGAAGGCCTTGAGAGCCTGCAGACTATGATTACTCAACAGTTGCTTGTGGGAGATTTTAACTGTGTACTATTATAGTTACAAGTTAGAGTCCACCTTAATGACTGTTTATCCAGTCGAGTCCGTGAGCTAGTGCACCATGATGTTCCCTGTCCGGTCTGGGGCAGTGAGGCAGTCAAGAGTAGGTACAGTGTTACCTTACTCCAGTGCAGATGCTTTTCTTTGGTCATGTCTGAAGGACCGGTCAAAGCAAAGGGCAGGGGAAGGATAGTTGTAAAATGAACTCTGGTTTGTGCATTGAATTTCCTGGGAATGGGGGTGGTGCCAGATTAGCATTTTCCGGTCTGAATACTTGGGATCATGTAAATATGGTTGTTGGCATCAAGATTTTCTTCGGATGCATGAAATAATCCTTTTACATAATATTTCTGGCCAGCAGCAGAAATTGTAACATGTAGAAAATTTAAGAGACTGTCTTGAAGGCGATGCGGGGGATTGGATTGATAGTATTTCTTGAGTTTAAATATTTTCAGAGTCATTTCGGGTAGCAGTTAAGTTGTCAGAGGAAAACGGGACCCTCAGAGGTGGTGGGTGGCACAGCATGTGTTGAGGTTATACTAATTCCCACCAGGAGGAGGAGGAGTGTTGTCGTTCAGTCACTCTGACTGTGTGACCCCGTGGACTGTAGCCTGCCAGGCTCCCATGTCCATGGGGTTCTCCGGCAAGGATGTTGGGAGTCTGTTGCCACTCCCTTCTCCAGGGGATCTTCCCAAACCAGGGATTAAACCTGGTCTTGCACATTGCAGGCAGATTCTTTACCATCTGAGCCAGCAGTAGTGATGGGAGGTTAACTGTCCAGGTGATGGTACTTGTTTTTGTGCTGGGGAGAAGGGCTGTTGTGAAGAGGTCGCTAACCTCAGTTTTCTCTGCCCAGGTCGGGCTGACTGTGATCCCCGACAGCACGGCCGGCTGTGTCTTGGGCGTCGTCTGTAAGCTCCTGGATCACACGTGTGTCCTGAGTGAGGCCCTGCTGCCCTTCCTGGCTTCTTGTTGCTACAGTCTGCTCTATTTTCTGCTTACTTTAGAGAAAGGAGAAGCAGAACACCTAAGAAAAAGGTAACAGTTTTGTACTCGTAAACTTAATTTTTTTCCTACTTGTTCAACTCCCTTCAGTCAATCCATAAAAGATATTTCCAAAATCTAATTCTTTTTTAGAGTTCATATATCCCTAGCTACCCGCTGCTTTGTTCTTTTGTGAGTCCCGTTTGTGATGTGGTATAGCAGTCTTAGTTTTTGTTTTTTCTTGTAAGCTACAAATTGGAAAAGTTAAATGGTATTATAGAGTTTCTTGGGAGCTTTCCTTAACTTTGCTATAGATCTGGCAAAAAAAAAATTCTACATTTTACAAGGATGGACTTACTAATACGAGCCTTTGTATTTTGTTTGGACTTCATTAGAACTAGCCAGAGTCAAATTTTAAATTCTTGGGTTTAAGGAAATTGTCCTAAGATGCTGGTGTTTTTAATTATTACTTTTGCTTCTATATCATTTTTAAACTAAAGCTTCTAGGATAGTATGGAAGGTTTCACTTTCATTTTCAAAAAGTGTTGTCATGCTTCTGTTCTTGTCGGTATGCTGTAAACAGTTCATTGCAAGAAGGTTTTTAAAGTCTTAAGAGATGAGCACGTGTAAGAAAATAAAAGTCATTCTGTCACTTTTTGACATTTGCCTTTCAAGTCTTTTTTGAACTTTTAAGTGTCATAGAAATATGTCATACATATGATTGTATAAAACATTTAAATAGTTTAAAGTGTATAAACTGAACATCCATTTAGCCAAATTCCTAATTTGGTTTAGGAATAGAACGTCGTCAGCACGCACTCTATCCATGCCCTTTCCATAGTTACATTTCTCTTTTACACTTCCAGAGATCACTTCTGTGTTGACTAACTGCCTCTTTATTTAAAATAAATAAATACTTTGTTGCCTTTTTATTTAAAATTTTTATGTGCATTTATAAACAATTCATTTTTGTTTTGCATGTTTTAAGAGTTTGATAAAAAAGAATCATAGTGTATTTTTTGTGACTTGATTTTCATCATCATTGTGAGAGTTACTCGTGTTGATTTAAGGATGTAATTCATTTTGTTTCTCTATACCAGGAGTCAGCAAACTTCTTTCTATGTAAAGAGTCAGATGGTGAATATTTTAGGTTTTTCAAACCATAAAGTCTTGTCAGAACTATTCAGCACCCCCTGATCTATGAAAGCAGCATCAGATGATACATAAATGAATAAATGTGGCTGTGTTCCAATAAAATTTTATTACAAATACAGGCTGCAAGCAGGATTGGCTGTGGTCTGGTACCCTTGCTTTGTAGTATTCCGTTTTATGAATGTACTATAACTTACTAATTGGGATTTTTCCCACAAAGTGTTATGTGTATTTAAAACTTGGTAGATTTCACTGTTAGTATCCTGTAAAATTTACACATAAATAAATAGATCCGGTGGTACTTTTCTTACACATCATCAAGCTTTAGGTCTTATAGCTCAGGAAAAGCCTTTGTAAATAGCAAGGAACTTCTCAGGGTTATAAAGATTTTATAATGAGCATCCCCATTTATGAAATAGGTATTTTGCTATTTGTCATTTCCTGTCACTTGAAATATAGGCCCCTTGTGATACACTTATGTTTCAGAGGTCATCTTAGTTTCTTATAGAACATTCTGCTTTGATTGTATGTGGTTGGACTGAACAGAATTCAGTGTATTTAATACATTTTGTCTGTTTAAAAATTCTGTTTTAAAAGTGTTTTGTGCTGGGTATTGGAGAGTCTGATACTACCTGGACCACATGCATTCCGAATGACGTAACTTGGGCACAAGAAAGGGCTGGCAGCCAGAGCCTTAGGTACTTCAGTTTCCCTTTTGGGCTCCTCCCTCCCACACACGGTGATTGTGAGATTACAGACAGTGAGTGCCAGTCAGGCTACTGGGAACTTTTGATTTCACAGTTCAGTTCAGTCCCTCAGTCACGTCCAACTCTTCACAACCCCATGAATAGCAGCACGCCAGGCCTCCCTGTCCATCACCAACTCCTGGAGTTTACTCAGACTCATGCCCATCGAGTCAGTGATGCCATCCAGCCATCTCATTCTCTGTCGTCCCCTTCTCCTCGTGCCCCCAATCCCTCCCAGCATCAGGGTCTTTTCCAGTGAGTCAGCTCTTCGCCAAAGTACTGGAGTTTCAGCTTTAACATCAGTCCTTCCATTGAACACCCAGGACTGATCTCGTTTAGGATGGACTGGTTAGATCTCCTTGTAGTCCAGGGGACTCTCAAGAGACTTCTCCAACACCACAGTTCAAAAGCATCAATTTTTCGGCACTTAACTTTCTTCACAGTCCCAACTCTCACGTCCATACATGACCACTGGAAATACCATAGCCTTGACTAGACAAATCTTTGTTGGCAAAGTAATGTCTCTGCTTTTTAATATGCTGTCTAGGTTGGTCATAACTTTCCTTCCAAGGAGTATCTTTTAATTTCATGGCTGCAGTCACCATCTGCAGTGATTTTGGAGCCCCAAAAGATAAAGTCTGACACTGTTCCACTGTTTCCCCATCTATTTCCCATGAAGTGATGGGACCAGATGCCACAAGTGCTAACCAAAAAATTGGCCTGGACCAATTGAGGTATTCTAAACTGTGGCCACGGCACTCTGAAGAAATGTGTTGCTTCCTGGACTCTGTTAATAAATGAAAGATCGGCTGCTCAGCTGAGCCCTCTGGCCTCGTAGATGGTGGTCTGTTCTTTTCTGTGGTTTTTGACTCTCTCCTCTTTGTTGTCTTGAAGTCAGGTTATATCTTAGTGCAGGTCTGTTATTATTTACCCTGCTTGAGACAGACTTCACTCCTTTAATCTGAAGACAGTTGGGATTTTTTTTCAGGTATGGGAAGTACTGTTTTTATTTCTATTATCTCACCCACTATTTCTGTTCTCTCCTAAAAAGTCCTTTTAAACATAAGGAGCATCTGATTCTGTCTTCTCTTAACTAACATCTTCCATTTTGCTAATTCTTTAACCCTTCTGTTGAGTTTTTGTCCGCCGCTGTTCTCTCTGATGCATTTTGAGTTTTTACTTGGCTCTTTGTCATTCTTGCTTATTCTTCATTCAGTGGTGTTAAATGTCTTATCAGTTTTCTTTGTTCGTTGTTTCCCTAGTGTGGGAATTCTCCCTTGTTTTGGGGAGCAGGTCAGGCTCTAGAAATTGTCTCTCGTGGGGATGAAGGAACAACCTCATGTTTGGGTTGTATGACTTTCTCTGAATTCATCTGTTGTGAGAGTCTGTGGAGACCTCCCTGTGGGGCAGTTTCCCATTTGCCTTTCCCTGGCTTCCAGCTCTCTGCAGGGAGCCCAATTCTAGCTCCCGACCTTCTATACCTGGGGCTGAAGCCTTGTCTTCCAGTGCTGTTGGCTATTGGAAACGAGTCCTGAAACCCCACATCCAGTTCCACGCCCCTGTGTATCTGTCAGAGTTCTGTCAATTTCTGGCACCTAGAGAGTTCACCATTCTAGCTTTTGAGCTTGGCTGCATTTTTTTTAAACTATATTATCCATATTTCTCCGCGTTTAGGGGGTGGAGGCTTGGTTGGTATTATCTGGCAAAAATATATCTGAAGTTTGCAGTTAGTGGAATTCCTTAAAATTATATATGAAATATTGGACTTTCATCAGTTCCTTTAGAGTGGTTTAGAACCACTGTTCTCTGTTGAGCTAAAATCTCAACTTCATTGGTCCCGGTTCTGTCCTTTAAATACTTTATAGTTAAGTACAGCTATTTTTGTGCATGACAACTCTTAGAAAAACCTAAGAATGACTCTTAAATGGTATTGCTTCCATCGTTTGTGGTTCCCCAGGTCATCTTCTTTTTGACCTGACAGTTTTCTTTAATTGTGGTGTGTGAAGGTGAAATTCTAAACTACTCATCCCTTCAGTATACTTAATTCGGTATGATGTGGAATCCATGAGTCCTTTTAGAAGTTTTGATCCACAGTTATTTGAAATCCACTCAAGTTCAAGTAGAAAATGAATATATTGGATCATTACTGTAGTGACTTATTTAAAAAAAAAAAATCCCCACAAAACCCAAAGGGTAAGAATTGTGCAGGCAGGAATGTGAAGCCCAGCAAGAGCCACAGTGGCTTCTCCTCTGGACTGTGTAGTCACCATCTCTGTGCCTTCGCCTCATCATTACTGTGTCTTTCAGTCTGACTTTCTCCTCTTGCACACGACTGTCCTGACCTGGCCGTGCGTGAGTCCACAGGCTGAGTAAAGTCTCTGGTGAGCGGATCTGGTTGCCTTAAGATGGACCCAGTACCCACCTTCCATGCGTCTGCTGTGTGTGGACTTGGGAGGGAGGTCAGATGGTGAAAGGTTTGCTGCTTCTGTGTCTAGAGCTAGTCAGGTTTTCTTAGAATGTCTTGGGACTGGGACGGCTATGCACTCTTGAAACCGTAACAGATTAAGATCAGAGCCTTTAGCAGCCAGTGGGCTTTGCCTCCATTTAATTGCACTTTTCTAGACTGTGGTTAGACCATTTACCACTCTCATAAAAACATTTTTGTTCCTGTTCTATAAAGTTACCAAAAGAATGATGCTAACTGAAATTTGGATTTACTATCTCTGGCCCATGATAGTTCCCTGACTGGCTATTTTCTCACATCCCTTTTGGTTCCTTGTGAGTACATATTTCTCTGCAAATTTGCCCTGTTCTAGCACCTTGAAGCAGCTCAGAATCCAGATCAGAGGCTTAGAGTTTCATGAGGTTCTTTTCTTTCTCTTAACAATGGGATATTCTTTCCCGTTTGACCTTTGGTATTATACAACGGTTTAATAATGTTCACTGGTCTTTCTGTTCTCTGGTGAATTGTGTTAAATATGATCACTAGGGCTTCAAGAATGTCTTGCCCAGGAAAATGTTGCTTGCTAGGCTTTCTGAAACCCCTAAAATAGGGGAAGGCCGCTAATTCTTCACTGCATTTGCTTACTTAGCTCTCATGAAACTCAGTTCTTAACTAGTTTTGGTTTGTGGGGTTTTATCAGAAAACACTTTGTTTCTCATTGGAAGGACACTGCTCAGTCTCGGAAGTGTGGGAACCGCTCTCCCGCCTGCGTCCGCCCGCTGACGTGTTTCTCGCTCTGCAGGGACAGGCTCTGGGGGGTCTGCGTGTCCGTCCTGGCCCTCCTGCCCCGAGTCCTCAGGCTGATGCTGCAGAGCCTGCGGGTGAGCAGGGCTGGGCCTGAGGAGCTGCCTGTTGTGGGCCAGCTGCTCCGCCTGCTGCTGCAGCACGCGCCCCTCAGGACGCACATGCTGACCAACGCCATCCTGGTGCAGCAGATCATCAAGAATATCACGGTAAGAAGCGCGAGCAGGCCATCTGCCGCGTGTACTAGGTTCACGGGCATGGAGGTGGCCGTGGGAGGCCAGGGCTCCTGCGCCTGGACAGACCCCGGGAGTAAGCCCAGTGTGGTGGTTTCTCAGGACTTCCCCTGGCGTCTGATTCCAGAATCAGTGCTAAAAGCCCTAAAATACTCGAACTAAACTAAGGTGGCAGACAGCTTAGTTGGAAAAGGTACAGGCATCAGAGTCAATCCTAACTGGATTGTGATACAGATTCTATTGATTGGGTGAGTTGGCAACTTTTCTTTTTTTAAAACCTATGTGAGCTTGTTTTCCTAGCTGTAGAAATGGAAATAGTAGCAACTTTGTTGGGTTTTGTTGACCATTAAATGAAATCATCCAAGTAAAGTTTATACTGTAGCTGACATTTATTAAGTACCCAACCGATACTGGCTGCCACTGAGGAGGTTTAGCAGGACTGAGCTGCAGACCTGTTTCCAGTCACTTAGATCACTGGAGAGGGGGAGAAGCTGCGAGCTGTGGACTTCAGCTTTGTAACGGGCGGTTCTTAAGGTTCATTCGGGTGTTTTGGTTTGGAGAGTTGAAATGAGGTTTTTTAATTGGTATATGTAATAATACTTCAGAGTCATAGAGCTTATACATGCATAAACATAGGATGCATTCTGAATCTCATCAGTAATGGAAGACGAAGCAGAATTCAGAAATAGAAGAAAGTCAAGAATTTGGAGAAAATCAGCCCATCTGTATAAGGATGACAAATTGAGTCCTATAGAATTATTATTCTCAGTTGATGTTAATGCAGAGATCATGAGATTCTAGAATGCAAAAGGGCAGCAATACAGAGTGAGGGGTGGTTAATGGTGCAGTTTCATTAGTGCCTAGCAGAGGTGGAGGGGAGAGACCCAGTAAGAAACGGGTAGCGCTTGTGCCGAGGATGCAGCAGGAGGTTTAACCCCCTGCGGCAGTCCCCCAGTAACAGGTCCCCTTTCCGGTGAGCTCTCCTGTGGTGGTTTATGGAGGAGGATGCTCCTGCGGGGACTCCGAGGCCTTGCTGGGCTGTGATGAAACCGTCGGGAAGCAGCTGTGGCGCCGCGCTCACGTTGATCTCTTCCCTCCGCAGACACTGAGGAGCGGCGGTGAGCAGGAGCAGTGGCTCACGGACTTGCACTACTGCTTCAACGTGTGCGTCGCGGGGCATCCCCAGGGCCCCCGCGCCCTGAGCGCGGTGTACTGAGAGCCCCTGCAGCGCTCTGTCGGAGACTGTGCACTCACGTCTGATTTTGAAGAGACTGGTGTAATAGATGTTTGTCATTAAAGCTGAACTTTTAAAGAAGCTGCTTATGAACCGTCCTTTGTACTGAAACAGGAAAATAATGCTTGGGAGTTGCCGTGGATGCACAGGCTGGCTTCTTGGACTAGTGTGTGATATGTGGTTAAGTATATACATCTTCATAGCTAAGTATATAAAATACAGAGCAATAATGTGGTACCTCCTGTTATATTCTAAGAAACCAGCTGAATCCTTGTGGCCCCATCGTGGCAAACCTCATTCTGTGTTCTCAGTCCCAGTTCATTCAGACAGCAACAGACTAGTGTTTGGTTTGGTTTGGTTTGGTTTCGGAGTGCTTGCTTCTCGCTATGGAGTTGTGTTGTTTACAGAGGATTTCTAGCAGGATTTCAAGACAGTACTCCCATTGTTGTGAATTTTGCTATACCTAAGTGGTGTTTGGTCTGAGCTGCAAAACCCTTAAAAAATTATTTTTCTACTAGTGATTATAATTTTTGTTAGAATCATTTTCACAATAATGATGTAATTAGCCAACTATAAAAAAAAATCCAAGTGTTTAACACTTTATTGTTTCCAGTCTCTCACTGCCAGGACAGGGGTGGCAGTGATCTTAAAACGTAAGCAGTCCTAGAAATACTTGTGAGCCTAATATGTCATTGTTTCATTCCTAGTAGCTTTGCCCTTAAAAGATGAAGAAGCCCATAATCACTGATTTTATTTAAACCAGATGTTCTTCAAGAGCTGGAATGCATAGTTCGCACATTGCCAGAGGAATGGCAATTTGACAGGACGGCTCACCTCCGCAGGTCAGGCAGAAAAGGAGGAGGAGGTTAAGGCCCGAACTGGCAGCCTGTGCCCGCGCGATCTGGTCTGTGGGCCTGCCGACTCGAGGCCTCGGTGCTGAGGCGCAGCCGCCGGCGCTCAGCAGAAGGAACACAGTTCGCAGAGGACATGGCTGCAGCCTATGGCCTTCAGAGTCTGACACGGAAACTGTAAAATGTAAGCCATCAACAGTATACCTAGTACAGCCTTAGAATTTCTCAAAGCAAACACTGGGCCACGACTCTGGATGTGGTGTCTGTAATGAAGTCCATTGCATTTGATTCCAGAAAAGTCGTGAGCTGAAGGCAGTTGCTGTGGGCCAGGCTCCTCCCCATCTCATTTAGGTTCTTCAGACTGGAGTCAGCAAAGCCAGGCTTGCACCAGCCGGCAGGCAGACACCCCGACCCAGCAGCGTCCTCAGTGCTCGCTTCTCTCAGTTCTGCGGAGACTCGCTGTTACACAGTCTTCTTTCCCAGCCCCGCTGACGTGGAGGCGGGCGGGCAGCTCTGCACACGCGTGGACCGCCCTGGTCCTTGCAGAACAGGTGAAGGGTTCACAGGCAGCGCTGTGTAGGGCAGGAGGAAGGGTTCACAGGCAGCGCTGTGTGGGGCAGGAGGAAGGGTTCACAGGCAGCGCTGTGTGGAGCAGGAGGAAGACACATTTCCTTTCCCTTGCTACCACACAGTCAGGCTAATAAGGCTTTGGGATATTAAAGCTGCCTAAAGTGTGAAAGCTAATCCGAGAACTTGAAGTCTGCACTGGCTATTCGAGCCCCCCGGGCACAGTCTCCCTCCTTAGGCAGTCGAAGCTTTAGTTTGTTTCTTGATGGCTTAGCTGATTGCAGGTTGTAAGAAAAATTCTGTGATCTTCCACTGTTCTCAAGGAGGTGAAGACACTGCAAGTTGCTCACTGTTAAATGACAGATAAATAGTCAAATTATTAATACTGAAGGGCAGGGTGGGGAGGAAAAGGGGTTTAGGTTTGGACTATCCATAGAACCCAATAAGGTGATGGCTGGTTTATGGTAGAGACAGGATGACATCAGCCCCTCCTTTTCCATCCTCTCAAAGATACCTGACATCTTTTTAAGGAAGAACCTTGGCTGTGAGGGGGCAGGTGCCTGAGGAGCTAGGACTGGAACGTGGGTCTTCAGTTTGCTTGAAATAACCACTATGAAAAAAAAAAAAAAAAAAGAAATAACCACTATGATGCCGCCCTCTCTGCGTCTCTAACACGACAGTTAAAACAGGACGCTACAGCTGCAGCGCTCGGGCGCGCTCAGCCCTCTCGCTGAGCAAATGAGGGCGCCCTGTGGGGGCTGTATCGCTGCGTGTTCTCTTAACTTGCTGTGAAGCAAAGAAGCAAGCGTGAAAGGTGAGTAGTTTTTTTAAAAAGTTACAAAGGTAATCGTTCTCTTCTGTTTTAATCACTGTTATTCAGTGAAGCCGAAGTGAACTGTTTGGGAACTCTGATGCTTTCTGCCTGCTTTGCTGTATATCGAGCCGTCTTGTTATCTGCATACCCCTCTGTAGCTGGGCCGGGATATTCCGCATTCATATGGGGGTACCGTTTTTACTAGTCCATGGTTATTCCATTCACTGGAATGGGATTCTTTTAGAGGAAGTTTTTATTTTAATGAGATGGGCCCCCAAATTTGGGACATTCTCTCTCTCTCTCTCTCTCTCTATATATATATATATAATATAATGTTCTCTGGTCCATTACTATGCTGCTCTTCTTTGTGGGTGTGGCTGGTTTGCAGGTGGGTGGGAAGACTGGGGCGAATGCAGTTGTTTGTTTCCTGGATACATGTAAAGAAACAGTCCGAGGAGTTTGTTTCTTCGGTTTATCCCGCTAACTTTCTATTCCTTTTAAGAGATAAAAGCACTACTCACACCTCTCCCTGAGTTGAAGGTTAGGAGCCACAATCTTAACTCAGATCTGAGCACCTACAATGTGCCCAACAATGCACTAAAGCTAAGTAAACAGTAAACAAGTCATACATGCTTAACTCGATGGAATTCTCAAACATACATCCTTAACTCGATGGAATTCTCAAAGCAAACAAATTTAAACTTTTTAAAAACTTTTTGGCTGTGCCTCAAGGAATGTGGGATCTTAGATCCCTGACCTAGAATGGAACCCACGCCTGCTGCAATGGAAGTGCAGACTGCCAGGGAAGTCCTTCAAAGCAAACATTTCTACTTACGGTAAAGACTGAAGCACGGCTTGTCTTCCTTGGTTCAGTTGGCCATCTGTGATGCCGTGTTGCAGAAACAAATATGTCTGTCCAAGTCATGCCCGTTTCATGGAAATTTATAGACATGTATTCTGAATAAAACATGGGCTGCTGCTAACTAGCTTGCTTCTCTGCCCATCAGCCTTATTCACAGGTCAGTGATTAATGTGGGTAGGTAGGTGGGCCTCATAAAACCTTTGTCCCCCAAGTTTGGGTTTGGGAAAAGGTTCTCTTCTGTCCTCATCCATTTTCAAGCCAGTGTAGAATAGACAAGCTGATAATTCATAGAAAGTTCTAAGAAACTACTGACAATTTATTTTGTTTATTCTGTCTTTAACTGTGAGTCCTTTAACATAAAACCTCTTATGCTGTTATACATCTTCATTTTTAAAGATTTGAAAGTCCTGGACTTTGTCGAGACAGAATAAAATACCAAAATACCAAAAATGGTACGTCTTAAAGTAATTTTATCTAACAGTTGTTTCTGAAACTATTCCTCAGTTCACTCAAGATAACTAGACGTGTGTGGCTTTTTTTTTTCTTTTAAACCTAGAACTATGGCCTGACTCCTTTGGGTTTCTAATTGCCCTGGTCAGCCTGCCTGTATGACATGAATTGCCCAACTCTTATTAAAGCTTCGGTAGTAATTACAGTCCCCCATCTCCAGATTTTCCCCCATCAAAAACTAAACGAATGCTCAAGTTCGTGCTGCCAGTCACTGCTCGCCTCCCCAGCTGCGCCGTCCCTGCCGGGTGACTGGATCAGGGACTGGGGGAGCGTGTGCCATAGCCACCCATGAGCAGCACTAGGCCTGGCACTCGCTGCTGACAGCGCTGAACTTACCACCCGCGTTGAATGCTGGCGTGAGCGGAGGGGCCCTGAGCAAGGCATCTTGTCTGGTGGCTAAAAAGAGAGTTCCCTGAACTGCTCCTGTGTGAGTGAAGGTGTGGACAGCTGAACCTGAGCTGGACCTACTGTTAAATAGTAAATGTCCTCCTGAGGTGGCCCTAAAAGGCAAAACCAGAATTTGTAGTAAAGGGATTTCTTCCCATCTTTGAGGAGGAGATGGTGGATCTTAATGGGAAACCAGAACAGAACAAGAACTCCCAGGATATTACTTTGGAGAATAAGAGTACTTGTCCTTACCCCTCTTGTATGTGAACAAGTTTGGTAAAGGGATCAGTAATAGGAGCCATTTATTATTTCTGCTGGAGGTACTGTTAAGTTTTGGGTTATAAAAATAACTTGTCTCTTCTGAACAAGAGATGTTTATTGTGCTAATTCCATGAAAGGGGGATGAAAAACATGCAGCCCTGAAATAACTGGCCATTGGAACCCCCTGGCAGTCTGCTCCAGTGTCTCCACCTTTGGGGATGAAACAGAAAAGGGGCGTGTTTCTCGCATGGTCTCCCGTCTGCTTTGCCACGTAGGGGCTGCCTTACCTGAGCTGAGACCCAGCACAGAGGGGGCTTTTGAAGACCTTGTGGGCTGGCGCACTCTCCCTTCTTGAGAACCTGAAATCAGTCAACAGTTACCTATTTTTGACCAATGACAGCTGTGGCCTGACCAAGTGCTGGATTTCTTGCTGAGGGGAAGGCCTGAGCGGCAGGTGCCACCAAGATAGGTTGGTTAGGAAGTGGAGAGCCACGGAGGCCCAGGCTCAAGCCTGGAGGCTTCGCTGCCAGGGCCGCAGGTCTGTGTGTGGAGGTGCCGTGACTTTTGCTCCCTCCATCAAGGAGCGAGTCAGGCACTCTGCAGAGCTGAAAGGGTCTCCATGTGCAGCAGTTTATTCGCCAGACAGGCGTGTACTGTAGTGCATGGGTCTGGGGTGTTCCTGTAGACAGGGAGCTCTGTGCTATCTAAGCGCATGGAAGGGCAGCATAAGGCCGGCAGGTCGACCTGGGCCTGGGATCCTCTAACTGGAGAATTTAAGGGGAAAACCAGCAGCAGTCTAGAGAGCGTGCTATGCTGAGGCTTCCATTAGGAAGCCCAGCAGACAATCTCTTGGCAGTAAGGCACTCTTGGTTGAGATCAGAATGCTTCATGAAGCTAATTCTAACCCAGAGTTGCTGCAAGGGAGGCATAAATACGATGAGAATTCTCTTGGTGTCTGGCTGTTTAATAAAGTTCCTACCTAAATGGAGGTTTGCCCAACGTAATTAAATCCTGTTTCACAGTCTGAGGTGACGCACTTCGGGGTGCTGCCGTAAAGCACGCAGGACAGTTACCGTAGATCTGCTTGAGCGCTGAGTGCCTGCTGGGCTTGCCGCCCGAGCTGCCCTTGGGTGGGCTCTTGGTGGTCTTGCTTACTGCCATGGTCTTCGGGGGTTTCAGTTCCAGCTCCCTCCTCCAAACCTGGAGGATCAAAGCCAGGCACTCTCGGTTCCATCTGTCCATGTCTCTGGCTCCGAGCCGCTTCAAGTGCAGGAGGTGTGACAGGTGCTTCCTGAGCTGGTAGCTGGGGGGGAGTCAGGAGGGCAGAGAATTTAAGGTCTTAGTACTGAGAAAACCAGTGTCCCTGGAAGTTCCTAGAAGCTATAGGAATAGTGGTTGCTGGACTCTGAGATTCATTCAAACTGCCATTCCTAATTTCAGTGGCAGTGTGTTGTATATTGAGTTCTGCCCCCGTCCATCAGTACTTCCTGAACTAGGAATCCCTTAGATGGGTCCTTGCCAACGTGTGAACGAACAAATCAAGTGTGAGAAGTACTGTGTGAGAGCTGGGAGCTGGATGGCTGGGCTTTGTGCTGGGTTCAAGGGATGGTGGAAGCTGGCTAGGCAGGGAAGGGCACTGTGGGCAGCAGAACTGGCGTGACTGGAGATGTGAGCATTTGTGCATGAATCTTCACTAGTGGAGTGAGATGTGTGCAAAGGATTATGTATTTGGCAAGGCAAGGAGGATTGGAGACCGGGCCCCACAGTGGAAGGAACCAGCATTTGGTCAGGGTCTCCTGGATACCAGGCACCTCCCCTGTGGTTAAGTCTGAAAGTAAACCTGTGAGGCAGACATTATGAAGCTGACAAAGGCTGAGTCGAGAGGAACATCACCAAGATGGTGACATAAATCCATTTTGACTGCTCCCCATCAGAAGAACAGCAGCTAATAGTTATTTCTGGCTAAGAAAGACAGCAGTGAGAAAATCCTGGGACATGGGGATGCGACTAAAGCACCTCCTGCTCTAGATGCTGAGACATTTAGAAGGGTAACCATGTGAGCAGCTCCATGCTGACAGCTCCCCCCCCCCCCCCCCCGGCCCCCGCCCCTCAGGCTGGCTCAGCATCACACGGAGGGCTCTACCCCGAGCCCACGATTCTCCCAGTGGGAAAGGAGCCCAGGGTGGACCTCCCGCTCCCCCAGCATCATGGGCTGCTTCTTGGGAGCAACTCCAGTCTTACTCCATGGGGAATGCAGGGCACTCTGGGGCTTACCCACTGGGAGCCCAGTGATGACAGAGCAGGAATGAGGGGCTTGAAACAACCAGCATAAGGATCTTGGCAGAGCCTACCTGCAGAGTCCAACTGGTAGCTCAGACCAGTGGCTCTGTTTGGACTCTGCAGAAACAAGACGGCAGCACAGTCTGAGCAGGGAGCCCACTGGTGGTCAAGTTTCCTGGATCCAGTTTCTTACATACACAACCCTGCTGGCCTTGGAGCCTGGTCTGACCCTGCCTCGGTAGGAGAGCTGGGTCATAGCCCAGCCCATGGCTGAGTAGTTTCTGGTCGCTTCCTGACCGGAAAGGCTGGCCAGACCACCTGGACGCTGTGCAGCCCAGCAATGCTCAAGAAGAGGGCAAAGCGGGCAAAGCCGATCATCCGAAAAGCCAAAGCATTGTCCAGCCAGGGACCTTGGGGAGAAGGGCAGCTTGAATCAAGATCACAAAGAAGCCACCTTTAGAACCAGTTCCGCCACTCTGCCTGGGTAGGGAAAGTAATCCCAAGCTCCACCATGGCTGAATACACCTTCAGCCCGTCCAACCAGGGGACCTCACCAGAGTACACTCAAGCCTTGAAACCCATCCCCTAGTCCTTAGAGCAGCACTTGAGGAGAGGACTGCCCATGGCTTCCCCCTCTACAGAATAAAACTAGTGGCTGTGTCTGGCCAGGGAATTCAGTGCTGGTGCTGGGGCGTCCTGTCCAACCAGAGCAGGACGGTAAATCCTAGCTCTGCCTACTGCCAGTCTTGACTAAGTAAGCCTGGCTAGAGAAGCCGGGCAACTTGCAGAGCCCAACCTACAGCCTCACTTGAGCAGGGAACCAAAGCAGCAGTCCTGTCCAGCTGTTCTCGACCCGCCCCCCGCCCCCAACCCCACCACACGTTCTTAGAGCCTAGGCAGTGGCCTTGCCCAAAAAGAGAAAGCAAGTCCCACCTGCCCAAGTACATCATCAACAGACAACGTCCAGAAAACCAAACTGAGCTCAGTGCTGAAGAACCGTCTCTGCCAAAGCAAACTTGGGAGAGGAGGCTGCTTATTCAGATGCATAGATGCCAACATAAGGAACCAAGGATACACCGCCCCCCCCCCCCCCAAGAAAAAAGAAAAACCACAGGTAAGTATGATACCAAAGGAAATAATGATACTTTAAGATACTCTATATAAGCTTCATGGTAATCACAGGGATAAAACCTGTACTAATTATACCAAGGAACATGATAAAGAAGTCCATGCAGATTGACACCAGAAGGCATCAAAACACAAAAATAAGATGGAACAATGGGTCAACAAAACCAGACGACAAAAACGGCAATAGTACATCCTCACCTACTATAACTGGGCTGAGGTGGCCCTACTGGTAAAGAGCCCGCCTGCCAGTGCAGGAGACGTCAGAGACATGGTTTCCATCCCTGGACGGGGAAGAGCCCCTGGTGGAGGGCGTGGCAACCCACTCCAGGATTCCTGCCCCTGCAGTATCCCACGGACAGAGGGGCCCGGAGGGCTACAGTCCACGGGGTCACACAGACTCGGACATGACTTGGCACACACGTACCAATAATTACTTCAAATGTAGAAAATTTAAAACAACTACCATGGGATCCAGCATTCCCACTTCTAAATGTATAACTGGAGATGAAAGCAGTACATTGAAGAGATCCCTGTATCCACAGCAGCATTATTTTACCATAGCTAGGACGTGTCCACTGATGGGTGAATGAATAAAGAGGTGGTTTTATGTATGTACACACACAATAGAACACTGTGTGTTATCTATGTCTTATCAGTCAGCCACTCAGTCGTATCCGATTGCAACACCACGGACTGCAGCACGCCACGCTTCCCTCCCTGTCCATCAGCAACTCCTGGACTCTACTCAAACTCATGTCCATCGCATCGGGGATGCCATCCAACCATCTCATCCTCAGCTGGACCCTTCTCCTCCCACCTTCAATCTCTCCCAGCGTCAGGGTCTTTTCCAGCGAGTCAGCTCTCCTCATCAGGTGGCCAAAGTATTGGAGTTTCAGCTTCAACATCAGTCCTTTCAGTGAATATTCAGGACTGATCTTTAGGATGGACTGGTTGGATCTCCTTGCAGTCCAAGGGAATCTCAAGTCTTTTCAAGACCACAGTTCAAAAGCATCAATTCTTCAGTGCTTGGCTTTCTTTACAGTCCAACTCTCACATCCATACATGACCACTGGAAAAACCATAGCTTTGACTAAACGGACCTTTGTTGGTAATGTCTCTGCTTTTTAATATGCTGCCTAGGTTGGTCACAGTGTTTCTTTCCAATATATATGTGTATTATATATATACACAACAGAATATTATTCAGTCATAAAATGAAATGCTGCCATTTGCAGCAACATAGACAAACCCTGAAGACCTTATTTCAGATAAAGATAAATATTATTTCACTTACATGTGCCATCTTCACAAATAGAACACAAATTCATAGAGAAATCAGATTTGTGGTCATCAGAGATTGGGGGAGGTGAACTGGATGAACATGATCAAAAGGTACAAACTTCCAGTTATAAGACAAATAAGTACTGGGGATACAGTGTACAATGTGATGACTATAGTTAACACTTCTTTACGACATGTGAAAGTTTTTAAAGAGTAAATCCTAAGAGTTCTCATCACAAGGGAAAAAAACCTTTTACCTATGTGAGATGATGGTGTTCACTAAACTTAGGTGGTAATGGTTTCATAACATATGTAAGCCAGGTCCTTATGCTGTACACGTTAAACTTACGCAGTGCCACATGTCAGTTACATCACAATAGAAATTGGAGGGGAAAGGCTAACAGAGCCAGGAGAAGCCAACATTCAAATCAGTGCTTGTCTAGTCCAGCAGCCAAACACTGCTAATGACTTGGTCTCTACTCTGTACTTGGTGGGGATGCTGACGTTTCTAAGAACAATGGCAAAGGTCAAGAGCTGAGTTTTATACTAAGTCTTGGTAAGACCTTCTGCTGGAGGGTGGAGCCTGGGGTGGGGGAGAGGGGAGGGGCACCAGGGGGATGGCCACATTTACCTCTGGGGTTTTTCTTCCCGTGTTTATCCCATGTGCCTGCCCCAAAAGCTCTTGCTAATCTTGGCTGTCGTGCAGCCTCCCAGGGAAGCTGCAGCAGGGTTCACTGACCGCAGCTGATTAACGTCTCCCAGTGCGCCCGCAGGGAGCTGCACGCCCGGGCTTCAGACACACCAGTTGGGACAGGACCTTCCTCCCGCCCTGAAGGCTGGTCACAGTAGGACCACATGGTTCATCCTTTCTTCCGCAGAGCATGACAAACCGTGGCACCCCTTTACTAGAAGGTCCCATGTTTCCCAAAAGCCAATTACAGACAGAAGTAAGCGTTACGGGACAACACAGCTCCCCACTCCAATTCCTCCATGCCCCCTGCTCTGCTCTGGTGTGGAGGCCGAGTCTGTCTGATGGTCTCCTGTCCTCGAGGAGAGCGTGCGCGCCTGGTTTGCTGAGACCCAAACACACCCAGTGGTCGCGCTCAGCCTGGGTGCAGGGCGCTGCTTGCGGCCCCGCCGCTCCTCGCTTATTTACGTCAGAAGCTGCTGGGGCGGAGCTGATGACAGTGCTTCCTACAGCAGCTCCTCCTCACCACAGCACTTTCCACCCAGCCCAGCTTGTCCAGTATCCAGGTTCAGCCTTTCAAATAGTCCAGTCTTCACTGGTAACAAAACTCAGATTCTAAGACGGAGTTTCGTCTTCTCTGGGCCCCAGGTTCAATCTGCTCAGCCCGCCCGGTGTGTTTCCCGCCGGCCGCCTGCTTCCCTGGGCGTCCGTCCTAGGACGGGGACCTGGGCTGACGGGGGCTCCCCAGCCCTGCCCTCGGGGCCCCTGCCGACACCCCGGACACCCCAGGTCGTCCTGGGTGGCACTGGGGCTCCTGGGCTTCAAACAGAAGGCGGACGTGGCTGCAGCAGTCAGTAAGGGCTCGCCACAGCGCGCAGCTTCCCAGAAGCCGGCTGGGGCTGAAGTCCCAGGCCTCGGAAATGCACCGGGGGCAGCCGGAGGGGCCTGGCAACTGCCTCCCCAGGTGGGCGCGCAGACCGAGCCCGCTCTTCCTGAGGAGGAGGACGGGCTCATTTGCTGCTGCGGACACGGGCTGACAGGCTCTGTCAGCGCTGCCTCTTCAAAGGAGCCAGAGGCCAGTCTGACGGGGAGGCCCCGCAGCTGGGGAGCCTCAGGCTTGTCCGGATCCCAGGTTTCAGCTGAGATACTTAACAGGAGCTGCCTCTGGGATGGTGGCCAGCGCCCGTCCTGGCGGAGCACCCGGGACGGGGGAGCAAGGCCCCTTCCCACCTGCGGTTGCAGAGGTCACCGGCCGAGTGGGAGGCCAGTGCCGGCGCACACCGGCTCCGGGAGCGGCGCTGGCTGGGAGCCGTGTCCCCGGCGTCCCTCGCAGGGATTACGCGCGTTTATACACGTGCGACCACTCACAGCGGTGTCTGCCGGGAGCGCGGATGAATACAACCACCGGTATTAGTAACAGCGATAACAACAAACCCCATGACATTATAAAAACGTGTTGATGCGGTGAGACCATCCAGGCAGCCCGCTCTCCTCCAGCCGGTTCTGAGCCGCACCGCGCGAGGTCGGCCTGTGCCTCCATTATTCTGGCCACGGCACACACTGCCTTCAGAGAACCTAAGGGAAAGGGGCCTGGACTTAAGTCAGACCGAACTTCGAGTGCTGGATCTGACCATCAGGACCAGCCTTGTTTCCTGAGAACGTCTGCTTGTCTGCAAAGCATGGACACGAAGCCCTGCTGTGTCAGCTCCTGGCGTGGCTGGGAGAGCCGAGGAGGTCGCGCACGAGGTGACTAAACTGCCGAGCCTAAGCAGACGCGCGGGCACCCTACAGTGATGGCCGGCAGGCCCCGGGCAGGTCGCTGGGCTCTGGGCTAGGAGACCCGCACGAAGATCCCTGAGGCCTCTCCCGGGACCGCCCAGGACACTCAGCTCTGCCTCTGCCGGCGCCAGGGTCCCTGGCGCTTTTATCTCCCCACAGGGGCACTGACCTGCTTGCTTTGCTCCCCCGTCACGCTTCCCCGCTCCCCGGACGGGGACGGCATGGCTCCCACCGGCCCAGGACGGTCCGGCCGTCCCCCAGCTGTGGTCCACACCGGACGGCCTAACCTGGACTGGGGCCCTGGGAGGGCCTGCGGCGAGATGAGAGGACCGGAGGCGCAGGGCTCCCGCGCTCTTCCCCGACGCACGCCCTGCTGTGCGCATCGCGGCACCCCAGGAAGCCCGCCGCGCTCCCAGCACCGCTCCGCGCTCCCAGCACCGCTCCGCGCTCCGAGCGCACGCGGGTTTCTACGATAACGCCCAGTCCCTCAGGGCAGTGAGTCCGATTCCTGAGGAGTAAAGAGGGGAAACCATCTTCCATGTGCAGTGCTTTAGAGCTTACACAGCACACGGTATCTCATTCCAGCAACCCGTCACACAAGCAGGACAGGTGGCAGCGACTGCTAAACACCGCTTCACAGAGGAGGAGAGCCAGGGCCAGGGAGGCCGCTGCTCAAGGTCAGGTAATGCTAGAGCCTCACCTGAAACTCAGGCTTCCCGGGTGTTCACTTACAGCCCACCATCTTGGGTGCTCTCCTATCTTTCTGGGTAAAAACACCTTCCAAACAGCTTATTATAGATTCTTAAGATCTAAACATGTGTGAACCTCTTAGGTAGGAAAACTGGCCTTCTCAGGCCAGCACATGCAGTTCCCTAGGGTATCACAAGGGCTTTCCTGCTGGCTCGGTGGGAAAAAAACCCACCTGGAATGCAGGACACAGGTCCAGTCCCTGGTCTGGGAAGATCCCACACGCCTCTGAGCAGCCGGGCCTGTGCGCCACCCCGGAGGCTGTGGGCCACCCCGAGGCTGTGGGCCACCCCGAGGCTGTGCGCCACCCCGAGGCTGTGCGCCACCCCGAGGCTGTGCGCCACCCCGAGGCTGTGCGCCACGCCACCCCGGAGGCTGTGCGCCACCCCGAGGCTGTGCGCCACCCCACCCCCGAGGCTGTGCTCTGGGGCACACGCTCCGCAGCGAGACGCCGCCGCAGCGCAGAGCCTGCCCCCCCACAGGAAAGAGCAGCCTCCGCTCACCTCAGCCACAAGAAAGCCCGTGCAGCTATGAAGACCCAGAGAAACCCTAGATAAACAAAACTGCACAGATGAAGAGAGCGTCCCAGGGCAGAGCGAGTGTCGGGCCGGGCGGAGGACAGACAGAGCCAGCGCTCTTGTGCCCTGCCTTCCTACCTCCTCCAGGCCCGCTGGACGACCGCCGCGGCCCTGTTCTTCCTGCGGAACAGCTCCTTCCTGCTTCTTTCCCTCTGGATGATCTGCAGCCGCAGCTCTACGGGGAGAAGGGCGATGTTCACAGCCTGCGCAGGGAGGGCCCCGGGAGCCGGATCGGTCTCCGTGGGCAGCCGAGTGTCCTCAGACCGGGCCGATGCCCCCAGCTTCCTGACTCCTGATCGCAACACCTCTGTGCTCGGAGGCAGATCTGAGGAGGCCCCTCCTGCGAGCTTGTCCTGGGTCACCGTGGTCCTTGGCGTCCGGTGGTTGGGGGGGCTCTGCCCGGCGTGGACCGCCTCCCCCTTGGCACTGCCGGGCCTGCTGGACCCGGCCGGGGAGCGCCTCCCTCCTCTGAGCTCCTGGCCGCGCCTCTTCGGCGGCGCGCGCGCGGCCTTGGGGGCTGCCTCGGGCCGCCGGCTGCGCTCCTCGCCTTCCGCGGCGGGCCCGGCCGTCCGCACGCGGGACAGCTGCTTGCAGGAGCCTCTCCCCTCGTCGCCGCGCGGCTCAGCAGCCGTCTCACCTCTGGGCTTCCCGGCAGCGGAGACTCCCGGACACCTGTCCCCAGCACCGCCTTCGCTGGGGCTGAAGTGGACACAGGCAGGTCGGCCTCTAGAGTGTTCTCTGGCTGTTTCTTGGGGAGACAAGGAGAAGGGGACGAAGCATTACTGTCCAGACCTTGTCGGGTAGGGCAGTTCTGCGCACTTGTTCACCAAAAAAAAATTCAGACTTTTCCTTTCGTGTCGCCATGATAGTGATAGTATGATTAGGAAAAATTGTTTAAGTTCTTTTTCTAGTAATGGTAGGTTAGACAACCTGAAAGCCTTCCCCTATAGAAACTTAGAAATTCTGACTAAAATATAATAAGCATTATTTTTAAAGCACCATAGTGCCTTCAAGAAAAAGAAAAGAAATCCCTGGGGGCCAAAAACAAAGAGAAAACTGATAACTCTAGTAACAAGCTTGTGAGCTGATCCAGCAACAGTCAGGCGGTGAAGTGGTGAAGTGGGCAATGGCTGGTCTTATTAAATAATGGATTGTTTTAACATCCAGATAAGAACAGAAGACAAGCCTTGCAGGCAGAAAGTTAACTGGAAATGGGACACTGCATGAAGTCAGGACTCTTGAGGCAGTAAACTCTTGGGAAATGATAATCCAGATAAAAATATCTTCCCAGCACTAGAAGATGATAAAGAAATTTGTCTCAGCCTAAGTTCCAGATAGAGTAAAAGGTCATCCATGAGAGTTTGAAACCAAAGTGCTGAGCCTCACATAGGTTTGGTATTCATTTATTCTCAACCCAGAGGAAAAATTAATATGAAAATTGGTCTCAGGATGGTGGCGTGGCAGGAGCCGTCACAGAAGCAAAGGCAGTATTGCTTCAGGCCGTGCAGAGGGGGCCTCCTAAAATAACGCTGCAACCCAAATTACAGCATACACAAGCAAACAGCCTACTATGAGGGGCAGTTAACAGAGAAAAATAACAAGATTAGATCAACAAAAACGTCAACTAATAGAACAATGTGACTGTGCACACACATGTGCACAAAACATGCTCATTAAACACACAAAAGAAGTACAAAATTAGAGACAAAAAGTTTAAATTACTAAATATAATTATCTAAAATGAAACTGTTAGTCTTGAGGTAATAAACAGTGAAGGAACTTCTGCTTCTATAATGGAAGAATTCATGCATACTCACCAATAAGGACAATCAAAAAGTTAAAATATTACAACCACCTGTTTGCCAGGTGGCACTAGCAGTAAAGAACCTGCCTGCCAATGCAGAAGACATAAGAGACATGGGTTCGATCCCTGGGTCGGGAAGATCTCCTGGAGAAGGAAATGGCACCCCGCTCCAGTGTTCTTGCCTGGAGAATCCCATGGACAGAGGGGCCTGCTGGGCTACAGTCCATGGGCTGCAGAGAGTCAGACACGACTGAAGTGACTCAGCATGCATGCACCTGCCTGAGGCTCTCAGGAGCTAACAAGGCAGAAAATAAAAACGAAACAAGGCCAAGATCCAAGAAAACCAGGTGACCAGGAGATGAACAAGGCATCTGGGGTTCCTTGAGGTTTGGAGGGCAAAACTTGGAGTCCAGATTCTGCCAAGGAGCGTTGTTCCAGGGAGGAGAGGTGGACTGGCAGTGGACTGGCCGTCGCCGGCAGTGGGAGCCCACTGCCGCCTCACCTCAGTTCTGGGGCTGCGTTAGGGTGGCCTCGGCCGCCCTTTCTCCTGAACGCCCGACAGAAGTCCATCTACATCCGCCCTGGAGGGGTTATTGATCGCACCATGCTCGGCTGTAAGTTACTTCTCTAATTTCTTATACTCAAGGGCCCAGTACTTAGTGACAAATATACAGGGAGATGATACAAGACACAACTGAGAGAAGGAGAGAGGGAGAGAGAACAGGCAATGAAACAGACACGCAGGTTACCCGACGACGTGTTTTCAGGGACAGACTTTAAAATAACCATTCTTACGTGTGGAAGAATATGGATATTCTTCGTGTATGAAGGAAGGGTATGTAAGAAAATAGACTTGCACCTGCTCATTTGTACAAAACAAATACAGAAGGATAATCTGGAACCTGAAGACTAGATCCCTGCAAGGCTGGAGTGGGTAAGGGACAGAGAGATGAGGGGGATGGAGGCCGAGGAACAGGGTGAGGAGGGAGAAATGCTCTCCTGAATAAGACTTTCCATACCGCTCTCTCAGAATCATGATAATGTTCCACATGTACCAAAACAAAATTAGAAAAAAAAAGAATGAATTAAAATAACAATGCGATAACACTACACATGGTAAAAATAAAAAATACCGACAACATCAAATGCTGACGAGGGTGAGAAGCCGCAGGAATGCTCCCTCATTGCTGGTGGGATGCCAAATGGTGCAGCCACTTTGGAAGATGTCTGGCAGTTTCTTACGAAGCAGAACATATTCTTAGCAAACAATCCAGCAGTCCTCTTTGGTATCTTCCCAGATGAATTAAAACCTTATGTCTACCCAACGTCCTGCACATGGCTGTTTATAGTAGCTTCATTCATAATTGCCCAAACTTGAAGCAGACAAGACGTCCTTCAGTAGGTGAACATATAAATTATGCTATATCCAGACAAGGGAATATTATTCACAATAAAAAGGAGTGAACTAAAAGGAAATGAGTTTTTAAAAAAATGAACGTGTACCAAAAAGAAATGAGCTACCCAGCCACATAAGAATATTATGAAGTGAAATATTGCTATCCTTGCATGAACAGTACTCATACATATTAATAAGTGAAGGAGGTCACTATGAAAAGGCCATATACTGTATGATTCCAACTATATGACATTCTGGAAAACGGGAAAATTCTGGAGACGCTGAGTGGCTCAGTGGTTCCAGGGGCTCATGAGGCAGCGAAGCACGGGCAGAGCACAGTGGACGTTTAGGGCAGTGTGAGGTTAATTAGCGTCAACTTGGCTGGCGTAAGGGATGCCCAGAGAGCTGGGGAAACACCATTCTGGGTGTGTCTGTCAGGGTGTCTCAGCATTTGAACAGGTAACCTGAGTAAAGACCACCCTCACCAAGGCAGGTCGGCATGGTCCCGTCTATTTAGGGCCTAAACAGAAAACAATGGTGGAGGAAGCGTGATTTTCCTTTTTCGCTGGAGCTGGGACGTCCATTTTCTCCTGCCCTTGGATACAGGAGTTCCTGTTTCTCAGGTTTTTGGACTTGGACCAGGACTTTACCAAGCTTCCTGGGTGGCTCAGTGGTAAAGAATCCACTTAACCGATGCAGGAGATGCAGGAGAGACACAGGTTCAATCCCTGGGTCAGGAAGGTCCTCTAGAGTAGGAAATGGCAACCCACTCCAGTATTCTAGCCTGGAAAACTCCATGGACAGAGGAGCCAGCGGGTGACAGTCCATGGGGTCACCAAGAGTCAGACACACTTAGCACAACAACTTAAACCATCAGCCCCTCGATTTCCAAAACTCTGGACTCAGAGCATCTGTTCCTTTGTTTTCAAGCTTTCAGACTCACTGAGTCACATTGCCAGCTTTCCTGGGGCTCCAGCTTCCAGATGCTGGACTGTGGGTCTTCTCGGCCTCCATAATCAAACACGCAACCTATACCAAATCTCCTTTAACGTCTGCCTGCTTGCCTGCCTATCTGTCTGTCTGTCTATCTATCTATTTGTCTTTCTTATTCGTTCTGTTTCTCTGGAGACCCCTGATAAAAGATGTATAACTATTCTGTATGATATAATACAGGATACAAGTTATTACACATTTGTGAAAACCCACAGACTGTGTAACACCAGGCTGAATGCTGCTGTAAACTGGACTTGCCTGATAACGACGTGTCAGCGTCAGCTCAGTTCAGTTCAGTCGCTCAGTCGTGTCCGACTCTTTGCCACCCCACGGACTGCAGCCCTCCAGGCCTCCCTGTCCATCACCAACTCCCAGAGCTTGCTCAAACCCATGTCCATCAAGTTGGTGATGCCATCCAACCATCTCATCCTCTCTCGTCCCCTTCTCCTTCTGCCTTCAATCTTTCCCAGCATCAGGGTCTTTTCCAATGAGTCAGCTCTTCACATCAGGTGGCCAAAGCATTGGAGCTTCAGCTTCAGCATCAGTCCTTCCAATGAACACCCAGGACTGATCTCCTTTAGGATGGACTGGTTGCATCTCCTTGCAGTCCAAGGGACTCTCAAGAGTCTTCTCCAGCACCACAGTTCAAAAGCATCAATTCTCTAGTGACAAACTTAGTTTATGGTCCAACTCTCTCATCCATACATGACCACTGGAAAAACCATTGCTTTGACTAGATGGACCTTTGTCAGCAAAGTGAGGTCTCTGCTTTTTAATATGCTGTCTAGGTTTTTCAGAGCTTTTCTTCCAAAGAGCAAGCATCTTTTAATTTCATAACTGCAGTTACCATCTGCAGTGATTTTGGAGCCCAAGAAAATAGTCTGTCACTGTTCCCATTGTTTCCCCATCTATTTGCCATGAAGTGATGGGACCCAATGCCATGATCTTAGTTTTTTGAATGTTGAGTTTTAAGCCAGCTTTTTCACTCTCCTCTTTCACTTTCATCAAGAGGCTCTTTAGTTCTTCTTCACTTTCTGCCATAAGGGTGGTGTCATCTGCATATCTGAGGTTATTGATGTTTCTCCTGGCAATCTTGATTCCAGCTTGTGCTTCTTCCAACCCACCGTTTCTCATGATGTACTCTGCGTGACGTTAAATAAGCAGGGTGACAATATACAGCCTTGACGTACTGTTTTCCCAATTTGGAACCAGTCTGTTGTTCCATGTCCGGCTCTAACTGTTGCTTCTTGACCTGCATACAGGTTTCTCAGGAGGCAGGTCAGGTGATCTGGTATTCCCATCTCTTTAAGAACATTCCACAGATTGTTGTGTTCCACACAGTCAAAGGCTTTAGCCTAGTTAATGAAGCAGAAGCAGATGTGTCAGTGTAGGTTCATCAATTGTTGACAAATGTGCCATTCTGGTGCCGGGTGCTGATGATGGAGGAGTCCACGCATTTGTGAGCAGGAATGTGTGAGAGCTCTCTCTACTTCCTGCTCTGTTTTGCTGTGACCTTAAAACTGCTCTAAAACACAAACTCTAGGCTTTTCCCTGGTGGCTCAGAGGTAAAGAACTTGCCTGCCAATACAAGAGACACAGAATTCGGTCCCTGATCCAGGAATCCCACATGCTGCGGGGCACCTGAGCCCTTGTGCTCCAGGTACTGAGCCAGTGCTCTAAGCCTGGGAGCCGCAACTGCTGAGCTCGAGGCTGCAGCTACTGAAGCCTGCACTCGCCCGAGCGTGCTCCACAACCAGAGGAACCACTGTGATGGCCTACCGCAGCGCGCCTCTCACGGCAACGAGAAGGCCACGCACCACAGCTAGAGTCGGCAACGAGGAGGCCACGCACCACAGCTAGAGTCTCCCCGCTCACCGCGATGGCCTACCGCAGCGCCTCCCACGGCAACGAGGAGGCCACGCACCACAGCTAGAGTCTCCCCGCTCACCGCGATGGCCTCCCGCAGCGCGCCTCTCACGGCAACGAGGAGGCCACGCACCACAGCTAGAGTCTCCCCGCTCACCGCAATGGCCTCCCGCAGCGCGCCTCTCACGGCAACGAGAAGGCCACGCACCACAGCTAGAGTCTCCCCGCTCACCGCAATGGCCTCCCGCAGCACGCCTCTCACGGCAACGAGAAGGCCACGCACCACAGCTAGAGTCTCCCCGCTCACCGCGATGGCCTCCCGCAGCGCCTCTCACGGCAACGAGGAGGCCACGCACCACAACTAGAGTCTCCCCGCTCACCGCGATGGCTTCCCGCAGCGCGCCTCTCACAGCAACGAGAAGGCCACGCACCACAGCTAGAGAGTCTCCCCACTCACCGCGATGGCCTCCCGCAGCGCCTCTCACGGCAACGAGAAGGCCACGCACCGCAGCTAGAGTCTCCCCGCTCACCGCGATGGCCTCCCGCAGCGCGCCTCTCATGGCAACGAGGAGGCCACGCACCACAGCTAGAGTCTCCCCGCTCACGCAACAAAGCCCGCAGCATGCCCGCAGCGCCAACCTCATACATGCAACGAAAAGCACGCAACCACAGCTAGAAGTTCTCCCCACTCAAACTGCGATGGGCCTCCCGCAGCGCCTCTCACGGCAACGAGAAGGCCACGCACCGCAGCTAGAGTCTCCCCGCTCACCGCGATGGCCTCCCGCAGCGCGCCTCTCATGGCAACGAGGAGGCCACGCACCACAGCTAGAGTCTCCCCGCTCACCGCGATGGCCTCCCGCAGCGCGCCTCTCAGGGCAACGAGAAGGCCACGCACCACAGCTAGAGAGTCTCCCCGCTCACCGCGATGGCCTCCCGCAGCGCGCCTCTCATGGCAACGAGGAGGCCACGCACCACAGCTAGAGTCTCCCCGCTCACCGCGATGGCCTCCCGCAGCGCCTCTCACGGCAACGAGGAGGCCACGCACCACAGCTAGAGAGTCTCCCCGCTCACCGCGATGGCCTCCCGCAGCGCGCCTCTCACGGCAACGAGGAGGCCACGCACCACAGCTAGAGTCTCCCCGCTCACCGCGATGGCCTCCCGCAGCGCGCCTCTCACGGCAACGAGGAGGCCACGCACCACAGCTAGAGTCTCCCCGCTCACCGCGATGGCCTCCCGCAGCGCCTCTCACGGCAACGAGAAGGCCACGCACCGCAGCTAGAGAGTCTCCCCGCTCACTGCAACTAGAGAAAAGCCCGCACAGCACTGGAGGCCCAGCAAGGCCAAAACCAGGTAAGTACAATGTTTAAATCTTTTTGAAAAAGCAAATTCTATCATAAAGAGACAAATAATGAAGAGACTATTATTAATAGGTATTATTACACACTAATAACTAATAGTGATAAAAATAATGTGACTTGGGTATTAGTAGAGGCAGAACAGTGAGAAAGAACAGAAAGCTAAAACTATTCCCATTTACGAAAGTAAAGGTGGCATTCTGAACGAGACGAGGTGCTCACAGACGCTGGCCATGACCCCAGAGAGCAACGCTACGCTCTCCAGAAGCCTTCTTCACAAGCCTACTGCCAGCACAGTAGCTCCAGACGGCTCCATGTTTATGGCTAGCATGACCACTTATTCTCTAAAAAGAAACCATTCGATTACAAACGAACTATACAACAAATTAAATATGAGATATTAAAAATTAGAAAATATATGTATTTATTTTAAAGTGAGAAAAAATGTTTTCTTGGCATAAAACCACAAAGAGAAAATCTCAGATGAAAAAATGAAACAGAATTATAGGGTATGCAAAAAAGTTTATTATATATGAGAGAGAAAGGTTACTATCCTTATTACATAAAAAGATTTCAGAACTATTAAGAAAATGAAAAACCAATACAAAAATTGACAGAGGATTTTAGTGAATAATCCAGAAAATAAATACATAAAGCCAATAAAAATATGACAAAATTTCATCTTACTAACTAGGATTTAGTAAAACCATTATTTGCCTAAGTGTTTGGAGAGAGTTTTTTTGGTTTTTGCTTTTGAAAGGGTGAAGGCGAGGGTGGGATGTTTCCAGAGAATAGCATCGAAACATGTATATCTATAGTGGAACAAACTTCTTCAACCTTCTTGGTAAGAAGCTTGGCAGCAAGTTTAAAGACCTATGAATATTAGAGATAAACACAAAACTTTGTATGAAAAGCTGTTTGGTTTACATATTCTGTAACACAGGCATGATTAAACAAAGCATGTTGTATTCATAATCTGATATAATAATAAGCAGCTATTAATTGCCAACATCCACTGGATCATCGAAAAAGCAAGAGGGTTCCAGAAAAACATCTATTTCTGCTTTGTTGACTATGCCAAAGCCTTTGACTGTGTGGATCACCACAAACTGTGGAAAATTCTGAGAGAGATGGGAATACCAGACTACCTGACCTGCCTCTTGAGAAACCTGTATGCAGGTCAGGAAGCAACAGTTCGAACTGCACATGGAACAACAGACTGGTTCCAGTTAGGAAAAGGAGTACGTCAAGGCTGTATATTGTCACCCTGCTTATTTAACTTATATGCAGAGTACATCATGAGAAACGCTGGGCTGGAGGAAGCACAAGCTGGAATCAAGATTGCTGGGAGAAATATCAATAACCTCAGATATGCAGATGACAGCACCCTTATGGCAGAAAGTGAAGAACTAAAGAGCCTCTTGAAAGTGAAAGAAGAGAGTGAAAAAGTTGACTTCAAGCTCAACATTCAGAAAACTAAGATCATGGCATCCGGTCCCATCACTTCATGGGAAATAGAGGGGAGATAGTGGAAACAGTGTCAGACTTTATTATTTTGGGCTCCAAAATCACTGCAGATGGTGACTGCAGCCATGAAATTAAAAGACGCTTGCTCCTTGGAAGGAAAGTTATGACCAACCTAGACAGCATATTAAAAAGCAGAGACATTACTTTGCCAACAAAGGTCCATCTAGTAAAGGCTATGGTTTTTCCAGTAGTCATCTATGGAGGTGAGAGTTGGACTATAAAGAAAGCCGAGAGCCGAAGAATTGATGCTTTTGAACTGTGGTGTTGGAGAAGACTCTTGAGAGTCCCTTGGACTGCAAGGAGATCCAACCAGTCCATCTGAAGGAGATAAGTCCTGGGTGTTCATTGGAAGGACTGATGCTGAAGCTGAAACTCCAGTACTTTGGCCACCTGCTGCGAAGAGTTGACTCATTAGAAAAGACCCTGGTGCTGGGAGGGATTGGGGGCAGGAGGAGAAGGGGATGACAGAGGATGAGATGGCTGGGTGGCATCACTGACTCAATGGGCATGAGTCTGAGTCAACTCTGGGAGTTGGTGATGGACAGGGAGGCCTGGCGTGCTGCGGTTCGTGGGGTTGCAAAGAGTTGGACATGACTGAGTGACTAAACTGAACTGATTAACACTTTTGGTGAAAACAAAGAAATGATGTTAAGAATACCTCAAAACAGGATGTCCACAATTTTCTGATTTAAAAAAAAATTAGAAGCGTTTGTATAATTGTTTACTTTTAAGATTTTTAAAAAAGATTTTTGTTTATTCTTAGGATTTTTATTTGTTCTTCTTCTTTTCTCTGATTTAAATTTTTTGGTAACATACATTAACTAATTTTACAATTATGAGAAAATGTCATTTTCTGTTTAAATAAAAAGTACCCCACTACCAAAAAAAAAAAACCCCAAAACCCAGCAATTAGAATCAGCTAGGATGTGGGAAAGAATCCAAGATGGAATAAAAGTAATAACAAATAAACCTAACACTATTACAAATAGATGAGGTAACCACACTAAAACGTGGAGAAGGGAACTTACCAAAGTAACTTTGTAAAATCATGCTTTGGCTGAGCACTGTAAGACTAAGGAATATATGAAATACTGAGCTCTATTTAGTAAATTTCTTTCTCAAAGGCGTATGGGATGGCAATCCTAAAACTACTTTATGTGTATAATGGGATTAAACAAATAAGCATATATATCACAGATAGTTGAAGCCAGATCTGTCGGAGAAAAAAATTTCAAATAAAAAAGATAAAAGCTAGTATAAAATCTGTGGTGTCAAATGCAACTGGAGGTATTGGTATGAAAACAGTGTGTGTGTGATATACATACACAAATAGATGCCAAATAGATACAAATATTTCTCAGTTCTCTCTGTTGAAAGGGCTCGGGAGCAATGACCGTCCAATAGTGGTATACACACCTAGCATTCAGATCTTGGTTTCTATCACCATCTTGAACAAAAGGAACCAGGTTGCGCTGAACCAGAGAAGTGTAGATTACAAGGCTTTGGATAGGGAAGCAATCTGATGAGCTTCCACCTTTGAAGGCACTGATATGCTCACACATTGAGAAGAACATGGTTTAGAAGAATCAGAGTAGATAAGGAAGACCAGCTGGGCAACACTGCAATAGCCCAGGACAGAGATGAAGGTAAACAAACGTTAGGTCGACTGTCGGTGGCAGCAGATGAGATGGAGAACGGATCTGGAAGATATTTCGGAAGTAAAGGTGACCAGACTCGGTGACAGACTGGATTTTGAGTGGTAAACGAAAAGAAGATAATGATCAGATTTTACTCCTGGGATGGACATACAGATGGATGAATATGTCATTGACCAATATCAGGAACAGGTTTACATGAAATCACGATCAATTCTACCTTGCACAGGTTGAGTTTGAGATACCTTGGGGATATCTAAATGATGACATAGTAAAAAACTGCATACACATAACTGGGGTAAGGAAAGAGGTAAACCAACAGCTTGCTGCCTTAGCCACCGTGCATGTTCCACTGATACTCCCACCAGTCATACCCCCTGAATCTCAAGCACTTAGCCAGTACTATACAGATATATATTCAACAAATGCTTATTGTATCTCTTATGTGCCCAACACCCTGCTGGGATCCAGAAGTGAGAGACATAGTGGTCCTTATGATAGACTGTTTAATGGCCAAGAATTCTTCCCATCCGAGGATCCACTCAACTTTCAAATGTGATTTTGCAATATGTCTATGTCTCCACTCTCTTGAACTGGGCTGGCCTTGTGAATTGCTCTAATCCACAGAATGTGGTAGAAGGGATGTGATAGTTCTGGAGCCCAGGCCTCAAAAGGGCTTGTAGTTTCTGCTTTCCTTTTTCAGGACACTGCCCTGAGAATAGTATGCAAGTAAGATGATCTAACTTACTGGAGGATGAAAGGGCTTATAGAAGAGAACTGAGACGCCAATCGCGAACAGCCAGCACCAACTGTCAGAAACGCGAAGGAAGACATCGGGACTTTCCAGCCTGACCACCCTTCTAGCAGCTACAAAAGCAAGCCCAGCTGATCCAGTAGAGGGGCTGCCTAACCAACCCACAGAACTGTGAGAAATAATACAGCACTGTTTTCAGCCACCGAGTTTGGAGGGTGGGCTGTTACGCCACTAGAGATAATCAACACAGAAACTGATACCTAAGAAAGAGGCTTGCTGGCCTAGCAAAAACCCAAAGCACTGACTTTTGGACTGGCTGGTGAGCAGAGGTTAGAAAGACAATGAAGAAACTATTAGTGAAGACTAGAGAAGTGCTATAGGAAGTTGCTCTAGGAGTTGCTACAGGAGTCTGGAAAAAAGTGACCCATGCAGTTCAGTGGCATGATAATTGGCAAAACTGTCACCTGCAGTAACTTGGAAGACAGAAGTAGAGAAAGGTCTACTTGAAAAATAATCATTGATGTGGTTTTGGAACATGAAGTGAACTCAATCAGATTCACACGGAGACCCATGAATTTTTTGAAATAATTGTATCACTGAGAGTACCGCCAGCTTGACCTGATGGAGGCGATTTCAACACAAAGGAGCCCCTGGGGCCGCAATTTCCCTTACGCTGCAAACAGGCTAAGAAAGCTACTCAGCTGCAAACATGGGCCACGTCTCACTGAAAAGGAAGACTTCTCAGCGCGGCCAAGAACCCAGGCGGCGCAGCCCAGAGCCAAGACAGACATGGCATGGAAAACACACAGAGGAGTAAAACCAGGCCTTAATCAAGGCATGTTTCATACCTCGGAGTAGGGGCCTGCTAATGTATGACCAGTTAGCTTTCAGAATTGCTGTGGACCAGTCTCTCCTCTTCTGGAGCAGGAGTGTCTGTTGTGGCCTGTGTGCATCCACAGTTGCTCAGTCGTGTCCGACTCTGTGACCCCGTGGACTGTAGCCCACCAGGCTCCTCAGTCCATGAAATTCCCCAGGCCAGAACACTGGAGTGGGTTGCCATTTCCTTCTCCAGGGGATCTTCCCGACCCAGGGGTCAAGTGCAAATCTCCTGCACTAGTACGTGGATTCTTTACCACTAAGCCCCCTGGGATTCTGTTCCGACCTCACCGTTGCTTGCTGGATGCACGTGTGGGCCAGTGTGTGTTCTTGTTGGCTGCTCCTCTGAATCAGAAAGACTCACGCATGGGGAATCTCACACGGGTCTCAAGATCCCAGACTTCAAACTTGATGTGTTAACTGGGATGAGATTTTTGGGTCCTAAGATAAGGGGTGAAGCATTTTACATGTGGGAGAAATGTAAATAATCTGTGACCAAAAAGGAACTGTGATAGGTTGTTTAATAGCCAAAAGTTACTCCCATCTTAGTATGCAAAGATGGATTCTATTTCTTTATATTATTTAGTCTGGGAAGGTCATACAACTTGCCTTGATCAATAAAACGTGGTGTGCACATTCTTGAGCCTACTCTTCAAGAAGTCTTATAGCTTTTTCCTGTGTTTTGTTAGAACGATGTCCAAGACCTGTGTAAGGAAGCCAGTCTAGCCGATGGGAGGATGAAACGCCATGTAAGAGAGTCAAGGAATCCCAGTGGACAACCATCATCAACTGCCAGATACTCAAGTCAGTCCATCTTAGACCAACCAATTCAACTGACCTCGACCTGAATGTAGCCACATGAGTGAGTGTAGATGATGCCTGAAGAGAACTGTGAGACCCCCACAGAATCACGGGAAATAGGAAACTGTTCTTGTAAATCACTGAGTTTAGGGTAGTCTGTTACAAAGCATTAGATAACTGAAGCAATCCTGATTTTACAGGTTGTACAGTCTAGTGGAAAAAACAGACAAGTAAGCCAGTAATCCACTAAGAGTGCAAGGTGACGGTCTTTACAATAGGATGCACAGGAAAGCTGCGGGAGCGTATAGAAGGAAAAAAGCTTCATCTGGTGGGAAGGCGTGAGTGTCAGAGGAAGGAGCATTCACTCTGAGAGCTAAAAGTAAGAGGCCCTTTTAATTACCATGGGTAAAGGGACTGCTATATACCCATCCCAAGCTAAGAAAGAATTTGAGGAAATACAACAGGGAGGGAAGAAAAGAGAAACAAGAAATAAACAGATAATAAATGATACAGTGGCAGACTTAAGTGCTGACATAATTACCTTAAATGTAAGTGGTCTAAATATTATGAAACTAAAGAGCCCACAGTCCATGGGTTAGCACTGAATCGCGAGGCAATACACTTACCATTTGGTTTTCTGGGTTCTGTTCTCTGCAAGTCCGGGCAGAGCTGCGGCTCCTTCTGGGGGGCTCTGCTTGGAGACCCTCTACCTGGAGACCGTCTGCAGACTCTCCGCTCAGGGCCTTGGGCCTCGTCGCTGCAGGGGGGCTGTCTGCTGGGGGCCCGGCTCTGTCCGTGGGGCTCGGCTCGGGTGCTGGGCAGGCAGAGGGCGGTGTGGGGCCTGCAGGAATCTGCGCTCAGCCCCCCTTTCTGCTGCTCCGCCTCTCTGCGCCTGTGTTCTTCTTCTCGCTTCCTGGGAACAAAACCAAGGGCAAGGAGGGAAAATCCAGAGCGTTACCTATTCAAGTATTCCTGAGTGATTGATTTTTAAAAGGAGCTACCACAACACAGGGGGGATTTGGTAGCGCACAATTTCACAGATTCCTGACTTTTGTATCTGAAAGGGTAATGGAGCTGGAAAGAACCTTACAGGTCAACCTGTGCCCAGCTGGGACACACGTGACATGAAACTGGTGAGACACAACAGGACCCCACGGTGTGTGTCCCCAAGCTCGTGACCCCGGAGCTGTGACTGCAGTCTGTGCTCCTGTTCCAGAAAGTACATCGGAATGCAACTGAGGGTGATCAGCACAAAAGCCTTTAATCTTCTCTCTTCATTAAAAAGACCACTGGCAACTGTAATGATGACACGAAAAAATCATGCAAGAAGGCCTTGAACAAGTCACTTTCCTGTCGAAGACTCAGCTTCTCCAGGGCTAAGGCTTGTGTGATAGCTCTGTGTGCATGTGTGTGTGCGTGCGCACAGCTGTGTCTGACTCTCTTGCAACCCCATGGACTGTAGCCCGCCAGACTCCTCTGTCATGGAATTTTCCAGGCAAGAATACTGGAGTGGGTTGTCACTGCCTGCCCCAGGGGATCTTCCCGAGCCAGGGATGGAGCCTAAGTCTCTTGCATCTCCTGCACGGGCAGGTGGGTTCTTTCCCACTGCTGCCACCTGAGAGGCGCTTCTATGACAGCTGATAACCCTGAACTGATTTAAGAGTCTGTCTGGATGTCTTGTGAAAGCCCCAGTGGCTCAAATGGTAAAGAATCTGCCTGCAAAGCAGGAGGCCAAGATTTGATCCCTGGGTCGAAAAGATCCCTTGGAGAAGGAAATGGGTGCCCACTCCAGTATTCTTTCCTGGAGAATGCCATGGACAGAGGAGCCTGGCAGGTTGCAGTCCATGGGGTCACAAACAGCCAGACACGACTGAGTGACCAGCAGTTTTTTACTTTTACTTTCAGAATGTCTTCATAAAATCAGGGCTATGTTTTATAATGAGATGGAGAACTTTCTTTTATCAGAGTATCTGGTATCAGGATCCCTCTCAGTTGGGGGCCTTGTTTAGACAAAGACTTTAATAAGCTTGAGGACAGGATTGAGGGCTGGTAGAAGGTAAGACCCTCATGGCCTAGGTGATGACTGACGGTGAGGCTCCAGAGAAGAGGCCTGCTCTGTCAGGAAACAAAGAATTTATTTGCAGTTCCTGACAGGGAGGGAAGAGATGAAAGAACAAGAGAGAGAACGGAGGGGGAAGAAAGAGGAGGTGAAAGACTGGGTACCGCGTGGAGCAAGGGTGGGACAGAGAATCCACCAGGGTGAGGGGACAGACAAGGACTTTAGATCCGTGATTCACACGCTTTAAGGAATGCAGTCTCCTGGGATCTTGGTAAAACCTAGATGCTGACTTGCCAGGCCGGGGGTAGAGCTCAAGATATTGTATTTCTATCAAGCACCCAGGTCATACAGGTACTGTCGGGCCTCCGACTACACCCTGAGAAGCTAAGCTTAAGAGAACAGGCAAGTCTCACGTGGGCTGTTAATTATACCGTTATGGGATATGAAATGGGAGTCTTGATGATACCAGTTTTCTGGGAGGCCTCCCACGCTCATACATGCCTTTCCATAAGCACCCTGAAAGTTTCAGGCTAAGGTCCCAGACACAGAAGCAAGAGCTGAGACAGAGACCCCAAGCCCCCAGGAAGTCACAGAATTCAGATTTCCAGACTGTGCAATTTGAAGCAAAGCTTATTTATATCTCAAGGGACAGGGAAGACCAGATGACAGATATCTGAGTCACACTTAAACATAAAGCCTGGTCAACTCAAGTCCCCTTCTGAAGGTCTCTCGGCCTGAGCTGTGAAGGCCTCCTGAGAGGTGCCCGCTGGGTGCCAGCCCAGAGAAAGTGTCCGGCGGGCCGTGCTGAGCGGAGCATCGCTCGAACGTGCTCATTCAGCCGTGGTCGCTGCAGGCCGCTCCGAGCACCGACACCGCCATACGCTGCGCTGCAGTCGACGGTGGGGCCGGACAGCCTGTCGTCCTCGCTGCTTGGGATTCACACGGACACTAGCAGGGGCCATTTCAGTGTGATTCGTCTGGGAGAAGCCTGCTTGCAGAAGGAGGTGGAAGTATCTGGGTGGCAGAGGCACTGCTAATTGATCTAACAGCCTTGCTCCTGGCAGGGAGGTGGGGAGCTGCTCTCTTTACGAGGCTGGATGAATAGAGCTGCTTTAAGAGAACGGTGGTCCTGCAGACAGACAGGCACGTGGGGTTGCCCAGCCTGGCACCTGCGTGGATATATCACTGCCATCAAGGGGGCCTTTGAGGTGATAACCTAGACTTTGTTATTTGAGCAGTCATTTATTTCTCTTTGTTTTAGGAGACCAAACAGCTCTCCTTTTCAACTCCAAGAAGCCGCCATACAGTTAGCCCCGGGGGGCAAACTTTGTCACTGCAGACCTTTCTGGGCCTCCCACAAGGACAGAGATGGGACAAATAGGGGACCAGCCTTTCAGAGTGATCAGGCTGGCCAGCAAGTGGGGAGCTCTGCCTTTTTAAGACTCCTCTGGAGGGGGAGGTTTGCCAAGGGGTTGGTTTTTCATTGTGGTAGAACTCAGTAAGCCGAGAGAAAGAATGTAAGCAGGAGAAGATATAATTACACCCATAGCTGATGAACAGAATTAATGTTTTTCAAAAACTGATGCATTTTGCACTTAAATCTTTCAATGCACATGTTCCACAAATGTGCATTTCGGGAGAGCTGTGGTTCTTGATGCAAAAGTTGTGCTCACCGAGGAGACGGAGGGGGGATCAGAAGCGGCAGTGGTGCCTGACCTGCATCCTGTTTTATCTATGCTGCCGCCTTGAAGCAAAAAGCAGCCGCCGCCCCAGAGATGCACACACAGGAAACAGCTCCTGCGAACAGAACATGTCCTGTGTGTGTTAGTTTCCCTGGGAAAGAAGGTCCAGAACCACTGCTCAGAGTCTAAGATGCTGAGAGGATCTCAGTTTGCTGAGGCCAGGCTCTTACTCGGCAGATAAGGAAACTGAGGCAGAGAGCTTAGTGGCCCGCCCGATGTTACGTGCTAAACTACATACAGAGCTGAGCTGGACTTGGCAGCTTTACTTCATCCTGTAAAATTCACCTCACAAAATCATTTTTAAAAATTTCAATCTTCTTCTATCATGTAAATAATGAATTGGGTCATAAGAAGAAAGTGGCAACATCACATCAAAGTGACCATTAACAGCATTCAAGATAGCTTCTAGCTTAGCTTTCAGTCCAAAACTCTTAGACTCAATAATAATCCTAAAATTTCAGCGTGTTTTCTCTGACTAATTTATTGCAGAATGTCAAAGATCTTTAATCTTCACAGTGGGCCATGCTATACACTTGACCTATTTTTGTAAAGTTCAGGAAACAAATACAAGAGGACAAACTAGAGTGACTCTACTTTACATGAAAATTTAAAGAGAAAAAAAAAATCCTGGCCATGACACAGCAAGCAATGTCTTGGCGGGAAATTTATCAGGATGGTTAAGATGGCAAAATCCTAACTAGCCCCACATTTCCTCCCTTCCTCGAAGGGGAGTCAGCCAGACAACAGCTTCTGATGGGCCACCAGTTAGTCTGGCTGTGCTGTCTCTCCAGAGAATGAGAGAAAGCCGAGCAGGGATCGGATCTCTGACGCCTCCCTCAGGCCCGGGCCACCGGAGGGCGAAGGGGGAGGTCTCCAAAGATGGGCTAGAGGAACCGGGGCTGTCCCACCCACGGGAACAAAGGCCGGAGCACACTCGGCGGTGCACACCTCTGCAGGGCTGCGGCGGTGCAAGGACACAGCCCGGGGCTCTCCCGAGACGGGCCCAGGGCCCACGGGGGGACTTGACGGAGCAGCAGCCTAGATGGCAACAGCAAAAAGAAAAAAGGCCAAAAAAAGAAACCAGGTGCGCTCTGCACTGCGGCCGGCACCATCACAGCCAGTGAGGTTTGTCCGAGCTGTGGTTATTGCTCATTGAGACCTTTTCCAAGGAACGAACGTGGGTCAGTTGCAGTGAGCGGACGGACCGAGGGCCTGTTATACAGAGTGACGTCAGGAAGAGGAGGACTAATACTGTAGACGAATGCATATACATGAAATCGAGAAGAACAGTACTGATGAACCTATTAATAAGGAAGAAATGGACAGGCAGATACAGAGAACAGACTGTGGATACAGTGGGGAAAAAAGAGGGTAGGGTAGAGTGGAGAAAGTGTCAGTGACACATATAGACTATCACGTGTAAAACAGTTACTGCGAAGCCGGCATATAACACAAGGAGCACAGCCTGGCTCTCGGAGACGGCCTGGAGGGGTGGGATGGGAGAGGAGAGGGAGAGGAGAAATGTGTAGTTGTGACTAATTCCCCTTATTGCGTGGCGGAGGCCAACACAACATTGTAAAGCAATTATCCTCAACAAAAAAAAAGGAAGGAGGAAAAAAGAAAGCAAATGATGAAAAGACTGCTTGTTGTGCAGAGAACTAGGTCAAGGGCAGTAACTTCAACGACCTGAACGTTCCACGGCTTCAGCATCTCCGCACTGGATGCATGTGTTCGCACAACGTGGCACATTCTTGCCTCTGGGTCTGGAAAGTTTAAGTCCTGGAAGTCGAGGGAGTTTTTTTTTTCCCTACCCCACTGTGTGGCTTCCACAGAGAGCTGCATTAATAGTTGTCCAGTTTTATCAAAAAGAAAGTAATCCTGCCAGACACCACAGAAATAGAGCAGACTCATTCTCACTCATGAGTACTCAATTGCCAGCGCCATGAGCACAGGACGAAGAGAGGTTTGAGAGGTGTGATCTAAAGGGTTCCACAGAGAAGGAGGGTTAAGTTAGCGTGTCCCGCTGTTGCAGTGATTACACCTGGATTTGCCCTGGTGACTTTCTTGGCCACAGTCCTGGTGGGGGCTTGGGGCCAACTAATTTTCTTCCCTTTCTCAACGATTTAGGAGAACACTGGTATGCTCTGCCAGGTTAGCTCTGAGTCATAAGAAGCTTTTTACTGAACTGTGCTGCAGAACTGACGGTGGTGGCTTGGTAGCACTCTCTTACCAGTCACTGGAAACAACACGGCCCAATAGAGTAAGTGCTGGGTCAAGACGAAAGCTGACTTGGGGGCCTGCTGACCTTTGGCACCAACAGTTACATACTACATATAAGTCAGAGAAAAGAAGCAGGGCCCTTCCATGCCGGCCTATCAGATAGTGCGAGGATCTGGAGAGCCTACTGGATAAGCATGCAGAACCAAGCCATGGTCGGAACCCTGGCCTCGGGAAGACCAGATCCATGTGCCAACCTCCTCCCTGACTAGCTCAGTGATTTAAGGCAAGCTAATCGGTGTTATCATCCCCTGCATGAAATGAGTTTAAGGACAGTTGCCTAGTTTACTTTACTGAGTTATTGTAAGGGTTTAATGTACAAGAATTTTGTAAGCTGTAAAGCACTATATCAATACAAGTATCATTATTATTTTATTGACAGGTAAAGCTGTTAAGCTGTCACTGGTTCTGGCTGGAAGTGAAGAAATGTGGGTGTGGCATGAGTGCCTCACCATCTAGGAATTATAGGGCTGGGCCTGATGATATTTTCAGGAAATGCTCAGTGTTGAAACCACACAACCCCTTTTTCTGTAGAAGCCATATTAATCACATCTCTCAAGCCTCTCTTGCATGCGTGCTAAGTCACTTCAGTCATGTCCAACTCTTTATGATCCCACGGACTGTAGCCGCCAGGCTCCACTGTCCATGTGATTCTCCAGACAAGAATACTGGAGTGGGTTTCCATCTCCTCCTCCAGGGGATCTTCCCAACCCAGGGATCAAACCTGGGTTTCCTGCTTTGCAGGCAGATTCTTTATTATTACAGGTTTGCTATTAAAAAGCAGAGACATCACTTTGCTGACAAAGGTCCGTATAGTGAAAGCTATGGTTTTTCCATAGTCACACAGGGATATTGGATAAGGAAATGAACACTCACTCTAGTATTCTTGCCTGGAAGATCCCATGGACAGAGGAGCCTGGTGGGCTACAGTCGAAGGGGTGGCAAAGAGTCAGACATCACTGACCAAGTAACTACATAGGGATATGAGAGTTGGACCACAAAGGAATTGATGCCTTCAAACTGTGGTGCTAGAGAAGCCTCTGGAGCATCCACCAGACAACAAAGAGATCAAACCAGTCCATTCCAAAGGAGACCAACCCTGAATATTCACTGGGCGGACTAAGGCTGAAGCTCCAATACTTTGGTCACCTGTGCGAAGAGCCAACTCATTGGAAAGGACTGATGCTAGGAAAGACTGAGGGCAGAAGGAGAAGATGGTGACAGAGGATGAGATGGTCGGATGTTATCACCGATTCAACGGACATGAATTTGAGCAAACTCTGAGAGATGGTGGAGGACAGAGGAGCCTGGCATCATGCAGTCCGTGGGGTCGTAGAGAGTCAGACAGGACTCAGCAACTGAAGAACAAGAAACTTATCAAGGGCTTTAAGTCACAAGAAGTGTGGGTGGACCTAACATGACCCTTGCCCTCCAGGAACTGACAATCTAGTTGGGAAATCAGACCCGTGCCTCCTGCAGATGCTGAATTCTCGCTATGATGCATGCTAAAACGCAAGTATTAACCCAGAGCTGGGGGCTGGGGATGTGGGAGACTGATTAAACTGGGAGAGAAAAAAAAAGGTTACATGGAAACCATGTCAAAGTGAGAAAAGAGGGAAGAAAGAGAAGGTGATTTCAGGCAGACAGATGGCACAGCTCTCACAGAGTCTTTGACTCAGAAGAGATCTGAGAGCCCGGCTCTTTCACATAGTTTTAAAAATTCTTTATATATTTATCCTGGAGAGATGATAATTCAATTTCTCCTGGAACATTCCCAGTGAGAGGAAACTGCTTACCTCAGAAGACAGAAAAGGTTTGGCTCTAACCTCTTCCGCTGGCCCTGCGTTGGATGTCTGTGTGTGTGGGGGGGTCTGTCAGATTCTATCTCTGCATTGTTGCTGAAGCGCAGGTCAGTAATGTTTGGTCTTTGACTTCCTCTCAAGGGAATAAGAAAGTGTCATGCGTTTCAGGACCTCTGACTTACAGAATGTTATAGCTGGAAGGAACCTTAGATATCATTTAGTCCAATCTACAAAAAAATCTTTCTGTGATTCATGAACCATCTTAGAGAATGTGATAAAAAATCTACAGATCCTCTCCTCCCACCAAGTGTACATGAGCTCATAACATACAAAATACTGCCCACAGTTTCAGGGCATTCATGGAGCCTCAAAACCTGTCCCAAACTAAAAAATTTTCTTTTCATTTTATTGATGAGAAACTGAGGCTCAGAGAAGTGGAATAATGGAAGTGTTCTCACGCATCAGACCACAGGTGAGCAGAAGATTCAGCCTAAGGGTCAACGCTGAAGAAAGGCACTGACAAACGGAAGGTGTCTGGGGAGCAGGCTGCAAGCGGATCCTTACAAAGTGAGGAGGAGAGCTGGGGCTGGGGTGCGAGTTATCGGGAGCACCTTCTTTAATTATCTGGAAGTCGGTTTATGGAAGAGGATTTGGACTTTTCTGTTCTGCTTCAAGGGGCAGCTCAAGATCAAGAGGGAGAAAAGAACTTCTGCCAACATCATGAGTGTTAGTCACTCAGTCCTGTCCGACTCTCTGTGACCCCACGGACTGTAGCCCCCCAGGCGCCTCTGTCCACGGGACTCTCCAGGCAAGAATACTGGCAACAGAACTGTCCACTAATGAAGTGCGCTGCCTAGAGGCACAGAACTCCTTGTTACCTGACTTTTTGAGGACACAGAACAACCTCCTGTTGAAGGAACTTGGGCATCACGAGAGCCTGAACTGGGTGACCCGAACTGGATCTGATTACATAACTCTAGAGACACAGTCTCATATACTAGTCAGAAAGAAGCTCGGGTCTCCCAAGAGCGTGGGGCGTAAGGAAAGCTGTAAGTGAGGAAGTGAAGAAAGTTAAAGATGGCTAAAACGTCAGGTGGGAGGGTGGAGTCAGTGGAGAGAAAGGTGAGACTTGGAGATATAAGCGGAAGTAAAATGTTACGGGGTCTGATGTAGCATCACAAATGCTATTCCAGAATGATGCTTGTTAGAGTGGTGGGACAGAAGAGCTACAAAAGGACATTTCGGAAAGGGGACTTATCACAGCTGGCGGCGGCAGCAGCAGCAGGGAGATCACGAGGTGGAGAGAGGCAGCTGTGCTGATGGGCTGTATGTTCACACAGCGAGCCTGAAGTGGCGGCAACAGGGCCTGCAAACGGAGAGGTCCGATGATCTGACATGTCGGCCAGGGACAGAAGGACGGCGCAGCGGGCATGCCTCTAGAGAGCTGAAGACCTAGGGTCAGACTTCCAGGAGAGGAAGACGTCAGACAGATGAAGGGTTGTCTACAAAGGTAAGTAATGTGAGTTTTAAGAGTAGATATATTTTCAATGAAAAAAGTATGGCAAGAAAAGAAGTCTAAGGGGTTACCTGTAGCACTGACTTCAGTGTGGAGATGGTATAGTTGAAGAGATGTACGAAGGAAGAGTTCAGAAAGTTAGAGGGGATCTGAGCTCAGAGAGTGAATAAAAACCCAGCAAAAAGGAAGCTTCAGGGGAAGAGGGCGATCAACATAAATACAGTCTTATTTTCATGTGCATTCAGCTCTGTGCTTTGGCAGGCAGATTACAGTAGTGTTCATTCTGGCAATACACTGGAGGTGTAGTATGAGTTATAAAGTGCTTTTAAATGGATTATAGGTATTTCCTTAAAAAAAAAAGCCTTAGAAAATATGACTAAAACTTCTCTCTCTTTCAATTTCTCTACCAGCAAAATAGAAATCACTTTAAGTTTAATCAGTTTCTTTGACACCCTCACTTTAAGGAAGGTGATTTCTGCCATCCTAACACAAGAAACTGGGGAGGGTATATTGAGGCAACATGATGTGCCTGAGCCACCTTAGACTAAATTTAACATTCTGATTTCTGTCCCTTAAAACCAAATTCAAAACCAAAATGCAACACTGACTCACGTTTTCAGGAATAACTTTTGAGAAATAAAATGAACACAAATTAAACCAGTAATTCTTGATTCAAACATTTCTCTTGGAGATCTATGCTACAATGACTATTAGGAGGCGATGGTTAAGAAGTGTAAGAAACCCGTTTACTCCCAATAATGAGGACCCATAAAGGGCAGACTGTGACTGAGAAAAAGTAAAGGAAGCTAAAATTTTTCAGTTTTTGTAATTTCAATGATTATCACAGTAAGCACAGCTCCCATTTACAGTTTTTTAACAATCAATTTCAGAAACTAAGAATTAAGAACAGGGCTTCCCTGGTGGCTCAGTGGTAAAGAACCTGCCTGCCAATGAGTTTGATCCCTGATCGGGGAAGGTCCCACATGCTGGGGAGCAACGAAACCTGTGCGCCACACTGCTGAGCTTGAGCTCCAGACCCAGAAGCACAACTACTGAGGCCCATGTACCCTCAGCCCTGCTCCGCAACGAGAGAGGCCGTCTCAGGAAGAAGTCTTGAGCTCTAGACCCAGAAGCCACAACTACTGAAGCCCAGGTATCCTCAGCCCCTGCTCCGCAACGAGAGAGGCCATCTCGGTAAGAAGTCTTGAGCTCTAGACCCAGAAGCACAACTACTGAGGCCCAGGTATCCTCAGCCCCGGCTCCGCAATGAGAGAGGCCATCTCGGTAAGAAGTCTTGAGCTCCAGACCCAGAAGCACAACTGCTGAAGCCCAGGTATCCTCAGCCCTGCTCTGCAACGAGAGAGGCCATCTCAGTAAGAAGTCTTGAGCTCTAGACCCAGAAGCCACAACTACTGAAGCCCAGGTATCCTCAGCCCCTGCTCCGCAACGAGAGAGGCCATCTCAGTAAGAAGTCTTGAGCTCTAGACCCAGAAGCCACAACTACTGAAGCCCAGGTATCCTCAGCCCCTGCTCCGCAACGAGAGAGGCCATCTCAGGAAGAAGTCTTGAGCTCTAGACCCAGAAGCCACAACTACTGAAGCCCAGGTATCCTCAGCCCCTGCTCCGCAATGAGAGAGGCCATCTCGGTAAGAAGTCTTGAGCTCTAGACCCAGAAGCCACAACTACTGAAGCCCAGGTATCCTCAGCCCCTGCTCCGCAACGAGAGAGGCCATCTCAGGAAGAAGTCTTGAGCTCCAGACCCAGAAGCCACAACTACTGAAGCCCAGGTATCCTCAGCCCCTGCTCCGCAACGAGAGAGGCCATCTCAGGAAGAAGTCTGGGCACCGCAAAAAGAGCAGCCCACCTCCCTGCAACGAGAGAAAAAGCTGCACAGCAAGGAAGACCCAGCACAGCCACACACACACACACACACACACAAGAAGAATCTTCCTGTGATCTTTAGCATCAGATGTTTTGGTTTTATATCTGCTAATGCAATACTCTCTTGCTATTTAAAATACCCAACACGTGTATAACAGAAAAGCCAAACCAAAACATAATCTAAAATCAATCACTCACAGTAAAACCAATCACAATGTATAATAAACTTCCTGGGTGGTTCAGATGGTGATGCATCTGCCTGCAATGCAGGAGACCCAGGTTTGATCCCTGGGTCAAGTAAGATCCCCTGGAGAAGGAAATGGCAACCCACTCCACTATCCTTGCTGGGAAAATCCCACAGACAGAGAATTCTGGCGAGCTACAGTCCATAGGGTCTCAGTCAGACACAGCTGAGCAACTAACAGTTTTAGATTTATAACAGGCACAAATGACTATTTCACACACTATATCATTACCCAAACAAGTGTGAGGTCCTCGAAGCAAGTACTATTTTCTCCTTAGGCTCAAGTCAAGAGAGTTGTATGTGCAGTAAGAATTCAATCAGTATTTCTTGAACAAATTGCATTATTAGTGGGGATTTGTTAAGGAATAGGTAGGGGAGAGCAAGTTATTTACACAAGTTAGCTGCTTGAATCAAATCAGAACTAGACCTGTATTTGTCTAGAAGCAGGTGAGATATTGGCGTGAGTTTCTTTGGAAAAGGCGGGAAGGTGAGAGGACCAGATATTCCTTTGTGGGTTCCTGCAGGCAGCAGCCTCACCATCAGCTCCTCGCCACGGCTGGGTACGGCAGTGACGTCTCCCAGAGTTAGAAGCCTGAGGACTGGCCTAGAGGAACAGCCACCAGGTGGAGAGGAGCCGCGGCCCTCTGAGGGACTGGTGAGCAGCAGGCGGAGGGGACGGGACGCGGGGATCACCGAGACTCCAGAGCCCCGCCTGCGCCTCTCCTGGCCGCGCCCGCCGCCACGCCCCCTTCCACGCTGACTCCCGGGTGCGCTCACACTTACTTGGCCGCAGCATCCTTTCTCAGCTGTTCGTGCTTCATGAGCAGATTTTTCCGGTCTCGGAAAGCTTTCCTGACCTTGTACCCTTTGTAGACGGCCTGGATCTTGAAGGCAGCGATGTCCTGGATGGCCGCGATGGACAGGGCGCCGTGCTCCAACAAGAACTGGATCACTTCGTGACGCTCCCCAAGCAGGGCATAATCCAGGGGGGTGTACCTGAAGGAGGGAGGGTTTTGCTTTAAGTGTTGCAAGGCAATTCCGAGCACAGTTAAGCTGGTGACGCTGTGCAGGAGGAGGAAACCTCATTCTAAGACGTGGAGCACCCCTCGGGCATAGCTGTCCCATTTTGCTCTGAGGAGCGCAGAACAAGGGTGGAGCCGGCATCTGGTGTTTTGCACTGACGACCATGTCTATTCCTCAGTTTTGCTCACTTGCTCACAAATTAGGGGCTTTGAGAATACATGATCACTTTTCTTCCTCCCCATGTTCTAATTCCTTAATCCTATCAAAAAAAAAAAAAAAAACACTGCAAATGATATTGTGGGGTTCCTAAGTCTCAGCTCATGATTACTGATAGTTAATGTTTATGAAATGAAAAATATATCTCCAAATAGAGAGAGTTAGTCTGTGAGAAGAATGGCCCTTTAAACCCCTGCAGAAATGATGGATTATTAAACAGAGTTGGGACAACTGTTCAGTCATCTGGGGGGGGGGGGGGCAGATTCTTACATCACTTTCACTCCAAAATGAATGCAGGGTGAAGTAATGATCTAATTTTCTTTTTTTTTTTTTTAAGGGAATTCCCTGCTGGTCCAATGGTTAGGACTCTGTGTTCTCACTGCTGAGGGCCAATGTTCAATCCCTACTTGGGGAATTAAGATCCCAGGAGCTGCATGGTGTGGCAAAAAAAAAAAACACATGAAAGTAGAAGAAAAAATCATGGGAGATTTTCAAAAATATTGGAGTGGGAAGTTTTTTCCAAAGAAAGATACAGAATGCAGAAACCTTAAGATTGATAAATCCAAGTACATAAAAATAACAAATATTTTTAGGACAAAAACACCAATAACAAAGATAAAAGATAGTTCTTCAAACAGGAAATACTCAGGGCTACTAGCATATAAAAATATGTTCAATGTCACTCATTTAAGAGAAATACAATTTAAGACTAATATGAGCGAGCACTTTAACCTAAAGATTAATTCAGCAAAGACCAGAAAGTTTAATAACACACTGTGCTGGCGAGAATGGAGGGAGACAGGCTCTCTACATACAAGGGAGGCAATCTGGCAATATATTTCACAATTATTCATGTATCTGCCCTCTGCCATAGCCTTCTCACTTATAGGCATTCATCCAACAGATCTGCTCTCCTGTGAAGTGCTTTATGTATAAGGATATTCACAGAAGCACAGCTTGAAATAGTAAAACAATGGAAACAACCTCAATTCCATCAACAGTAAAGTGAAAGTTGCTCAGTCGTGTCCGACCCTTTGCGACCCCATGGACTGTGGTCCATGGAATTCTCCAGGCCAGAATACTGGAGTGGGTGGCTGTTCCCTTCTCCAGGGGGATCTTCCCAACCCAGGGATTGAATCCAGGTCTCCCACATGGCAGGCAGCAGATTACCAGTTGAGCCCCAGAGGAGCCCAAGAAAACTGGCATGGGTAGCCTATCCCTTCTCCAGCAGATCTTTCCGACCCAGGAATCAAACTGGGGTGTCCTGCACTCAGGCGAATTCTTTACCAGCTGAGCTACCAGGGAAGCCCTCCATCAACAAACATAGGACTGGTTAAATAAAGTACAGGCCGTCCCATCACAAAGTCATCTGCGTAAAGCAGCCATTACTGTGTACATGAATAAATACGGGACAATCGCCAGGATGAACTGTTCAGTGAAGGAAAAAAGAAAAAGTGAGAAACCAGAACAGCATTATGATGTGCTTCACTGACATGAAAAGAATATATCCCTCTGTGCTCACCTGTGTAAAATATTGATATAACTCTCTAGAAGTTTCCCAAGAACATGGGACAGTGATGCCCCTGGGGAGGAAGCTAGCTGTCTCAGAGACAGGGATAGGAGGGATAGTTAGTTTTACTAAATGCCTTTTTATGCTTTTTAAATTTTTTACAGTGTACATACCTTTTTGATAAGTATATTATTTAGAAAAAATGGGTATTATTATTATCATAGAGTTATATATTAGAATTTCAACTGACTACTTTCTAGATCTGTGATTTTAGGCAGATTCTTTTTAAAAAATACATCTTCTCTATTTTTGGAATATAAAACAAACCAGATTAATATAAAGAAGAAAATAATAGTCATCTACACTCTCACTCTCAGAGTTAACCACTGTTAATATTAATGGGAAGTATGTTTCCTTTTTTAAAGAAAAATAATTACTCTGTAAAAATGACACAGTTTAAGAATTCAAATGATGCAAATAGTACTATAATTTGAAGTAAAGAAAACACCCCCAATTCTACCATCCAACCGTGGTGAAAACAATGGTTGTCACTTCCCGACCAACTTATGCCCCACCTCTCCTCATACAGATTTGGGATGATGACAGAATAAAATGATCAGTGTGAAGAAGACAGCAGTGTGCCTGGCATGAGGGAAGCAGCTCATAAAAGTTAGTGTGATTAGTGCTATTACAGAACACACATTGCAGCGCTTATATGTTGGTGATAGCACTTATCACGAATATTATTTGCACAGACCCAAACTAGCATTTATGACTGCTGAACAACTGCCAGATCAGTTTCCTCTGGATGACTGTCACTGGGTCAGTGCAGTCACAGGTGTTGGAAGGAAATAATCAGCTGATTGATGAGCTGGAAAAATGATGACTATGTGGGTGCATGAACAGACTCAGAGAATCAGCCAATGATTATAGAAAAGAAACTCTTCAAGAATCACCTACAGTCACAGTAAGACACAAAAGGGAGAGGTTTCAGTAAATGCAAAGGGTAGTTGGTCCCTTTAGTAAGGAGACTAAATTCAGAAGGAAGTTCTTGAATGCTAGAACGGATGAACCCCCGTTTTAGGACAGCTTGATCTGCCCATACTGTTCAGAAACCAGAAGGCCATAAAGTAGAGGTGCCTGGATAAACTTTCAAACATTATTTACAGGTAAATAGCGTTTTGTAAATTCAGAAGAACTGTTACAAAATCCACTATATATTCCAAAATGCCTTTCATGACTGTACTTTCCCCAATAGAAAAAATCATCAGAGTCAGAGAACCACTGCAGAGAGTTTGACGGATACAGTTTAACACCCTCACGGTATAAATGAATAAACAGACCTGGGAAGATTACGCAACAAGCGGAAGTCTATGTAACTAGTTGCCTGCACAGCCCAGATGGGACTATGATCACATGCTGCCCCGTTCAGCACAGAAACCCTTCCACAATTCCTCTCTCCGTCACTGAATACATGTCTCCTACGGAATGAAGCTGCTTCCAAATCAATGTGCAAATGACATATGCATTTTCAGTAAGCCTGATCATTTTTTTCTATAATTATGAATACATAGTACCTTTCACACAGTATACAAAAAGGATTAGCAAAATATGGCTTGTGAAAGTGAGGCCCAAGTTATGTGTTTACTTACAAATATGACAAAAAGAAATGACATGGGCATAATATTCCCTAAAGAATGCTGAGCCGGAGGTCAGCAGACCTGTGTGACCCTGGGCATTCTCTTCACTTCTCTGAGTTTCTGTTTCCTCATCTGTAAAAGGTGAAACGAAGGGGAGAAGAAGAACTAGATTTCTCAGGCTGCTTGTGGATGGAAAGTTGCATTTCAAATATGTTAAATATTTTTATTATGAAAAAATCATATTTTTATTATGAGAAACTTTAAGCATAAACAAAAGTAGAGCAAACAGGACACTAATGCTTTATACACGCATTACCCAGATTTAATAATTAGCAAAATTTTTACCACATTCACTTCATCTACTCCTTTCTTTTTTATTTTTGCTCAAGTATTTTAAAAGCAAATCCCAGAGGAACACCCTGGTGGATCCAGTGGTCAGCACTCAGAGATTTCACTGCCATGGGCCCAGGTTCAAACCCTGGTAGGGAAAGATCCCACAAGCCATCAATCAATCAATCAATAAAGCAAATCCCATACTCCGATCATTTAATCTCTCTGCATTTTAGATTCATCTATAATAAGGTGAACATAATCACAATGCCATTGTATTAACAAAATTAACAGGAATTCCTTAGCAAGATCTAATGCTTACTCTAAACACACATTTTCCTGATTTTCTTTTAAAAAATGTCTTTTTCTTTCTTTTTTTTTTTTTTACAATTAGTTTCTTCAAATTACTTCTCGGGCAATTTTTGATTCAAGGAGACACAAACTAAATATCTAGCAAGGCTTAAGACTAAAGTCTATACTTAGTGTTTAGGCAACTGACCACACTGTGATTATTACTACTGAATCATTCTTCATCCCAAACTCAATGGAGACACATTCAAGCGCTGTGAATATTCCCATCTATGTCAGAGTATGGCTGTCAGATAGTTATTGACTGAAAGCCAGCAGTAGGTGGCAAAAATTATGTCTATACAGAGAACATCAAGTGGTTTGTGTCAATGCATGTCAAGTAAAAATTAACAGTACATTGATGGTAACCAGTCAAGAAACAATGCAGATAAAGACAAGAGACAAGATACAATTGGACTTGCCATGTGGGAATGGTCTGATGGAACAAGCAGAATGCCTAAACTGGAATGTCAATAAACATAAAAGGCAGTGCCAGCTTCTGACATTTGTACATCAAGGTGCATTGCTGATGAAACATTAAAACAGACTGGGATATTACCACTGTCTCTTTTCATCCATAGACTGGCAAGTACACTTTGGAGGATTTTTCCTTTGGTCTTTTGGTCTGTAATTAACATATGCTTACTCCAGGAGTCGGTAAGTACCTTAATTCATAAGCTTACTTAGGTCTGAAATTCAAAATTCAGCATATAAATGGAAATTGAATTACAAAAAATTATTTTTTTATTGTTTCCTAAAAAATAGCGCTCAGGCAGTAAATGGTTTTATAAAAAATATCCTTTATAGAAATATATCATCCCTAATTCTTAGAATTCTTAATCTTCGTGCTTCTTCAGGGTTTCAAAGGGAGAAGCCTCTGGCACCCTCACATACCTGTTTTAAGGTCAAATCCTCAGTCTTGAGGATTCTTCTGGCTTTCCAGTTTCCTTAAATGTCCAAATGCCTATCTTCGTCTTTTTGGTTTTGCAGTTGTCATTTGACTATAATAGAGATGTGGAGTTCTTTATATAATCACTCTCAAAGTAAGGCATACTAATCTGCTTTATCTAAGTTTGCCTGTGGTCTAAGAATTCCACATAACTTTCTAATGAAGGTATGAATCAGGGTGATGCTACTGGGAGCCTGAAAACACGGATTTGACAATTCACCAGTTATTTACTAAGCATCTACTTCATGAAAAGCACTGTGAGCAATTCAGAGATGACCAAGAGTGCTCTGCTAAAAGGAAGACAAATTCTATAAAATCATAATAAAAAGTGAAATGTGCCAAGGGCTATAAAGATTCACAGTGGGGAGGAGAACACAGTTTGGGACACATGACTGCAGGACCAGGACAGTCTTCTTAGACAAGACTGAATTTGAACAGTGGAATGACAAGATTAACAACTATATTAGTGATCTGACTAAGAAAGGTTACTTTGGAAGGTAATGAATTGAATGAGGGAAAGATCGAAGGAAGGAAAACAAGTGAGGAGGCATTGCAATAGTTTCAGAAAGAGTGAGAGAGGGCAAGACAGTGGTGCTGGTGATGACGTGGAGATGACAGCGTGAACCAAGGTGGGGGGGTGGGCGGCGGGTGTGAGTCTGTACTGTAGCCTGAGATCATACCAATGGTGCTGGTGATGACGTGGAGATGACAGCGTGAACCAAGGCAGGGGGTGAGTCTGCACTGTAGCCTGAGAATGTACCAGCACCCAGGTGAGTGCTGAAGCCTGTGGCTGGTCAGGTTGCCAAAGGAGGCAGGCTGAGAGCAGATCCACTCCTTGAAGACTGCTTATATTTAAAACAGAAAAAAGGCAACAGAAGCCAAAAGAAATGGAGGAGCAGGATTAGAAGAGAATCCTAATTCCAAGAGACTGGGAAAACGCACTGTCACAGAAGCTTAGGGAGCGGACAGGCTCAAGGAGGTGAGAGGAGTAGCAGAGAGGAGATGCAGGAGGGCCAGTGGGGGGCAGAGAAGACATCACGTGCTTTGTCAACTAGGACTCCGCCAGGGACCATTCGGATGCAGATTTCAGGGTAAACGAGAGGGTGGAGGCCACACTGCAAAGGCCTGAATGCGGACAGTGAAGAAACGGAGCCAGTGAAGACAGTGTGAGACCGGGCAAAGAAGACAAACCTCAGAGAAAAGAGACTTGGAAAATAACAGATGGCGGGTACAGATAACGGAGAAAGGTTCTGAAAGAAGTGGGAAAGATGAAGGGATTGGCCCCATGTTTCCTCTGAGACAGTGGGCTTAGAGAAAACCCCTCTTTTTCTACCAAGTGTCCCACCCCCTGATAGAAAGAAAAAGCTGGTGGTGGCTGAGAGCATAGGGATGGGGCCACTTTAGTGACAGTATCCATGAACAAAGAAAACTAAAGCACAGATCTGGGTGGGGGCAGGGGGCAGGTGTGGAAATCTGATTACCATCTTAGTTGTTACCTACAAATAACTAGAATCTTCCTAGATCCAAGACCATCAAGAATGTCTCCTGCTTAGACTTCACACTACGTTGAGTCCTTTTTATTGGGTCTGGGTCACTGGATAGCAACCCCAGCCTAACTCTGTGAATCTCATATTATTTAAGAAATCTGTATTAAGATTAAAATCCTGAGCTTTAGCCTCAGTTTCCCCTTATTTTTTTCATGCTACATGGTGGCATCTCTGTCCACTAACTGATAATATCCCCTTCATCAAGAGAAACTTCTTGAACATATAACACATCTCGCTGGCCTAACTGAATTCTTAGTCCTGGTCAGTCAGGACTCCCCTGATTTGATGCTGGACACACATCAAAAGAAGACCTAGATTTCTTCATCTGGAAAGTGTGAGCTTGCCCTAAGTAATGCCTGAAGTTTCTAATAACTTAAAAATCCCATGATTCTAAATCAACACTACATGGAGCTTTTGTTTTCTTCTGGTTCAGGATTTCTTAGTGTAGTGTTTCCTGATGAAATACTATTTCTGAACAAGCATCTAAACTTGAGAATTTTTTAAAATATGGCAGAAAGGATGTGAGATGAACAATGATGCATTCTTTTTGCCAGTGGCTTACCTCTCTTCATTGTTTTCCATCTGATTAGGGAAAGCAGCAAAGTCTAGTAGTAATTTAATAGCATCAAGGTATCCATTGTTACAGGACCAGTGCAAAGCTGTTCTTCCCTGCAAGCATAATCAAATATGTCTTGTGTCAGTATTTTGGAACACATAGTTATTTATGTTAACTCAAATATATAAACATTTCTCCCAAGTTGCTTACTTACAGAAAGTGAAAATATCAAGTACACAGTGGAGAAAATGAACAGTATCTTAACCAAGTGATCAAAACTAATACTAGCTAGTGGACTTCCCGGGCTCCCCTGGGGCTCAGCGGTAAAGAATCAGGCTGCAAGGCAGCAGACACAGGTTCCATACCTGGGTCAAAAAGATCCCCTGGAGGAGGGCACGGCAACCCACACCACTATGCTTGCAGGGACAATCCCACGGACAGAGGAGCCGGGAAGGCTGTGTCTATGGGGCTGCAAGGAGTTGGACAAGACTAAAGTGACTGGGCAGTGGCAGCAGCAAGGGGCCTTCCTGGCGGCGCAGGGGACGCAGGTCTGAGCCCTGGTCCGGGAAGACTCCACACGCTGCGGAGCAGCGTCACAACTACTGAGTCCTCGGCCCAACCCTCAGGCCCTCACGCGTGGGGACTGTGCCCTGCGAGAGGAGCCACTGCAATGAGAAGCCGGCACGCCGCAAGGAAAAGTCGCTCCCATTCGTCGCAACCAGACAAAGCTCACGCAGAGCAACAAAGACTCACTGCAGCCAAAAATAAATAAAATTATAAAAAATACTACGTTAAGAAGTATCACATGTCTCCAAAAGTGATACTCTGAGGATTCAGTATCATCTATGTAATATTCCCTCCCAAACGTAAATCCTGAATCAAATTATGATGAATCATTAGGCAACGACAAATTGAGTGAAATTCTAGAAAATAAATGGCCTGTATTCTTTAAAAATTTCAATGTCATGAAAGATTAAAAAAAAGTCAAGAAGCACTGCTGGAGATAAAAAGGAATATTTCACAGTGTTAAAGAAGTCAAAGAGGAAGACATCACAATCCTAAATCTGAATGCAACTAACAGCACAGTCTCCAAACATATAGGATAAAAACTGGCAAAATTAAAAGGGCAAACAGTCATATCCATAATTACAGTGGGAGGTTTTTAACCCACGTCGTACAGTAGTTGATAGCAGAAATAGATTAAAAAGTAGGAAAGGTATAGACAGCATGAAAAATACAATGTAAAATGTATAGAAAACACTGTACTGAACAATGACAAAACTAGTATTCTTTTCAAGTGTACACAGAACATTTACCAAAATCAACCATATGCTGGGACATATGCTGATTAAAATAATGCAGAGTATTTTTTTAAACTAAAGTAAAATTTAAGCTACAAATCAATGCAGTAGGCAGAATAAGGCACTCTGTTACAAAGATGTCCACTTTATGACTTCCGGAATCTGTAACTGTGTTATATTAAATGGAAAAGGGGGAATTAAGGTTGTAGATGGAATTAAAGCTGCTAATCAGTTGACTGTGAGTTGGATTATCCAGTTGGGCCAAGTGTAATCACAAAGGTCCTTATAGTAAGTTAAAGACAGAGGCAGAAGGTGAATGTCAGAGTGATGCAGTGTGAAAAAGTCAACCAGTCACTGCTAGATTTGAAGCGGGAGAAACAGAGCCACAAGTCACAGGATGTGGGCACCCTCCAGGAAAGTCAAGGAAACAGACTCTCTCCTAGAGCCCCCAGAAAGAATGAAGTCCTGCCAACACCGTGATCTTTAGGACATTTTGGAATTCTGACACCCAGATTAGTAATATGACAAATTTGTTTTGTTTTAAAACACTAAGTTTGTGGTAATTGTTACAGCAGGAATAGAACATCAATATAATCATTAACAAAAAGATAATGACAAAATGCCCAACGCCTGGGAATTAAACAATACACTTAACTAACCCATAAATCAAATAATAAATTGAAATGGAAATCAGAAAATGTGTTGAATGATAGTGATGCTACAGTTTATCCAGATTTGTAAGATGAAGCTAAAGCAGCATTCAGAGTAACAAACATGGTTAAATATATATATTGAAAAAAACCAATGATTTAAAATTTCATCAAAAGAATTTTTTAAAGAATATTAAATCAAACCTTATAAAAGTGGATGGTAGGCAATAATAAAGATGAGAGTAAATACCAATGAAATAGTGAAAAATTTAAAATGTAGAAAATAAAGGCAATTTTATAGACTTATTGTGAGGACTGAATGAGTTATAAAACAGAAAGCTCTTAGAACTTTGAAATGTTAAGCATCCATGATTATGAAAAAGATTATATACCAAATGAAAAAATATTAGTGATAATTTTAAGCAAAACAAAATGTGTAAAATCATATATATATTTATATACTTACATACATATGCCATGTATCTATATATTTTATAAAAGTTATGAAACTATTCCCATCCTATGACTTTTAAAAATTATATACACATATACACAAGGACTAGAAGAGCGCATGGACAAATAAAAATCACTTTTAACTAACAGATTTTTTTTTTTTTTAACAGATTTTTGAGTGATCTCATCACTTGACAAACCGTTTTACTTAATTTTAGTTGACAAAGAAGCAATGATGCAGACACTTCGGAGCAAATGATAGAGAAAAGACCTAGGATTTTTACCTCTTTGTCCTGAATGTTCGGGTCTGCGCTGTTTTCCATGAGCACGGCCATGCAGTTGATATAGCCCCCATATGCAGCGCACTGCAGTGGGGTTCTTCCTGCATAATCCTGCACATTTGGGTTGATCTTATTTTCTATCAGGATCTGGCAAACATCTGCATTTCCTCCCAGCGCGGCCCAATGTAGAAGAGAATGTCCATCTTGGTCGACTAGATCCACCCTTGCTCCACCTGAAAAAGCAAAAATATAGTGAAAATGTCTAATATAGACAGCAATTTATCAAAAAGAAGAGAAGTTTAAAGAATATAACAGTCCTTTAAATGCTTTACTCTTAGCAAAAAGCTTTCATGTATATCATCTATTTCAGATTTTTACAATAAGCCTGGGAGTTGGTCAGGATAGAAATCGTTCCCATTTTATATGAGGTGAAACTGAGGATCAGGCAGATACAGTGACTTTTCCCAAATCAAACAGCTCCTAATAGGTGGAGCTAGGAGTGAATCTCGGGTTTCCTGATGCCAGGTTCTTCCCTCCATGCTTCCACCCAGACAGCTCTCTGCCATGTAAAGCTGTATCTCAAAGGGTGACTGTAAGAAATCCTACCTTTTGAGACTGACTTGTTATGAGCACTCTTAGTAACTCACCTTTGATGAGTGTCTGAATCACATCTTTGTGCCCCATCTCACAGGCTCGGAAAAGTGGAGTATGTTTCATGACATCAGTAGCATCTACTTGAGCGTTATTTTCCAGTAATAACTTCACGGTGCTGACATGGCCAGAAAGTGCAGCGGCATGTAAAGCTAAAGAGGGAGCGAAAGAGAGTGAAGAACTTTTAAGTAACAACCTCACCTTTTTACTATGCTAACTGTGTGTCTCTTCCTCTTTTGATTTTCACATCATTTTGGCCAAACGCAATTTAATCTTCAAGATGATCTATTCTTCACTTGCATACACTTCTTTGTATCTTCCTTTCTGTTGGTATGTATTACTATCCCACTTTCCCCTTCCTTCTACCTTTCTCATCTCACTGTTTTCTTCCTTTCCATCCTGTTGGTCTGAAATGGTCTCCTCAGTCACTAGTTTATTATCTTTTCTTCTTTCTAAGAGAGCAAGAGGACAAAACATGGCAAAGAGAAATGACTTAAATGATGCAGGCAATTCTGCCCACCAGCCCACTCACGATCCGTGCACGCCTCTGAGCGGATGTGTGAGGGGAGCCGCCAACCTACTGGTTCTTCAGCTGGTCGCCTGTGCGCCTCTTGCAGCGGGTCTGTACCCACGTGCAGCTTACTGCCTTGAGAGCACAGTTCATAGAACACGATTCCAAATGCAAGTCAGCTATTTCCTCAGGGCCCAATTTTAAAAAGAGCAATTCACTTCGAGATGGCAGGGAAAAAGCCGAGTTTTTTTAGTTTAGTTTAGTTTAGTTTCATGTTGCACTGATCCCTGCCTATGTTGTTCCTCTCTAGGGCTTATATCCCCACTCCTCAGATTACTCTTTAAATTCTATTTAAATCATCACTCTCTAAATTCTTCTCAATGTTTCAGGGTATCTGTCTAGAGGTCCAGGCCAGTTCTAAGAATTATGGCTCTACACTATCTAGGAAAATGTTTTTTTCATAAAGTGTGATCCATGGACCAAACCTGGGGTGCCTATAAAATGCAGATTCCTGGGGACTTGTTGAGATGCCACTTTGGGCTGGGTACACAATCTAATGCTGGGAATTCAGTAGGAAACAAAAAGCTAAGGCTACATTTTCATAGAAGCAGCAAAGCAGAACAAAACCAAAACACTGAACTAACAACATTTAAGTATTAGATGGTGACAGACGGTATAGTTAAAGAAGTAAGAACTGTTTTGATATGTGAAGTGATGTGATTACTTTTGATTTACGGGGATTACTTTTGATTGGTGGTTAGGGAAAGCCCTGTCAAGGTACCTAAAGGTCCATTTAAGCTGAGACTAAATCATAAAAAAAGAGGCAAAGCAGAACTCTCAAGGGAGACTAGTCCGGGCAAACGCAAACAGGGACAGGGATGAATGCACGTGTTGAAAGCAGGCAAACAGGCTGCGGCGTATGAGCGAGAGTGCAGGCAGCCACAAAGGCAGAAAAGGCTGAATCACAAACGGCCATCGGGTCAGAACGATGGAAGGGCTTTACGTAGGGGAGGGATGTGTGACTTCTGTTCTAAACGGGTCACACTAGCCATTTTCAGAATGCATTCAAGCAAGTTAGGATGTAAGTATGGAGACCAGTTAACACTAGTGCAGTAGTCTGGGTGAAAACAGTGGTGGCTTGAACGAGGGTGACAGGAGTGGAGATGGAGGGAAGCAGAAAAAAATTAGAATATGTTTTGGATGTGGAATCAACAGGACTTATTGACAGGAGTTGATGTAGGATCTCTGTTTAATCTGGGAATATCTCTAGTAATTGTCATGCACACATGAGTTTGAAAAGCCTGACCTAAACGTCTGAAAGATAGATTGGCCGAGACAAGATGGGTGTGAGAGCCTTCAAGTACCTGAAGCATGTCGTGTGGAAGAAGACACACAAAGCAACACTTAGTCTGGAAAGTGTTGGCTCAGTATAAGGCAGCGCGTCCTGCAGAGCAAGCGCAAGACAGAAGTCACGTGTGAGCTCCCTGGCGGCCGAGTGGTTAAGACCCTGCACTTTCGCTGCCAGGGGCCCGGCCAGGTCCCATCCTTGGCTGGGGAGCTAAGATCACAAACACCGCACGGCACAGCCGAAATAAAAGCAGCAGCTTTGGTGATGAGCGCTCTGCACTGGGGCCGGCCAACTGGACGCTGAGAGACAGTGAGGGCGTCTTTGGTGAAAAGGTTGGTGAGGATGTCATAGGCAGATTAAGGCAATGAGACACCTGTGACAGTTCAGTGATTTTTTTCACATTTAATACCATACGAATGTTAGTTTTTTCCCTCCTAAATGAATTTTATAAAACACCCAACACATACAACAGTTAAGAGGTGAGTGGTTCTGGTTAAAGTTGGGTGGGGTTACCCGCCCAAGCACCCACTCCCTCATAGCACGCTAGGTGCCTCTATGCGAAGGCACTGGTCTGAGGAACACAGCTTGGAAAACCCTGGACTAGATGCAATTTTAAGGTACTTTTTAATTCTGAAATTCTGTACTTGTGTCATGTGGTATCGAGTATGCAACAGATACTCTTCAGATAAATATCAATGTCAAGGTTTTTTTTTAAAAAAAAAAAAAGACAAAACTTCAACTGAGCAAAAGATAGAATTAAGGATCTCGTTAAAGGAAATTTCCCATTTCTGATTATTTTCATTTATTTTAAAACAATTTTTAGACTACAATCATTGTTCCTTCTTTGAAAAAAACACGTTTACATAGGAACTTTAAAAATTCTTTCCAATGGGGAAGGAGGTGGGATGGGGGATCGGGATGGGGAACACATGTAAATCCATGGCTGATTCATGTCAATGTATGGCAAAAACCACTACCAAATTGTAAAGTAATTAGCCTCCAACTAATAAAAATAAATGGAAAAAAAAATTCTTTCCAATAACTTTATGTTATGGAGAATTTCAAATGTCATTCAAACGTAAAGGCACATCTTCTTTATCAACTCATCGGTCAACGGACATTTAGGCTGTCTCCATGTACGGCTATTGTGAATAGTGCTGCTATGAACATAGGGGTGCATGTATCTTTTTGGAAGACTACAAAAAAAGATAAATAAAGCCAAATTTCTCTGGGTGAATACTGTCATCACCCAGCTTCAACAGTGATCTTGTTGGCTAATCTTGTTTCATTTAACTGCTATCCATTCCCCCACTTCTGATTGTTTTGAAGAAAAGTCTAGAGTCACATCCTTCTGTTTGTGAATATTTTAGTTAGTATGGCTAAAAGACAATGGTTCTTTTTTAAAACACAGCCACTGTATCAATCAGAGTATCTCTCAGATACTTTAACAGAGAAAATTAAATATGAAGGACTGCCAGCCTTGTACTGAAGAGCTAAAAAAGCAAAAAGGCAACACTAAGGTATCACAGAGGGTAGCAAGTCTAAGACTGAGGGAACAAAAAGAAGAGGATGGAATCATTACAACTTTAAAGGCTTAGAGGGGGCGCCCTGCCGAGCTGAGCCTCAGACCTCTGAGGAGGGGCTCTGCTTGGCAGGACCAGTAATGCTGGGAGAATCACAAAGTGAATTAACTGCTGCCACTGGAATAAGAGACCAGTGCTCTGCTGAGTCAGACTGACCAGGATATGCCGGCAGGAACCGGAAACAAACAGGAGAACAGGAAGCAAACAGGAAGCTATCATCCCAAGCTCCTCTTCTGGCTTCCCAGTCTCCCTGCACTGCCCACTGTGGCTGACCGCCCTGCTGAAAAGAGCAAATGTGGTGTGCAGAACCCCAGCCCCAGCAATGCAAAGAAAATACAGGCTGATTTTCGTATCTAAGGATGTTAACACAAGCTTTGTAACATCAGATATACCCAGAGAGTGTTCACATTTTCCTGATAGCTTTGTATTTTGTTTTATAGTTGATTTATTTGATCCAAATAATACTTACAGATTGCTATGGATAAGAACTCATTTTTAATTAAGGAAAAACAACCTTCTAAAGGGATGATGGAGAGGAACTCACTGGCATAGAAATGTCAGGAAGGTATATGTATCACTGACGTATAACAGAATCTCCTTAAGAGAAACAGCCCAGGGAATGAATGAATTTGAAATTATAGGTCTCAACCCCAACTAAGATGTACATCAGAAAGACAACTTTTGTTGAGAATGCAAGTATCCTAGCCCATACTTTATTAAAATACATGAAAAGTTAAAAAGTGATGCCAGTGAAAAAGACTGCATAATAAAATCTGATAAAAAAATTAAATACACAGATCATTTATAAACTCAATGTTTTATGTATCTGTATAATACTCCTTAAGAAGCTTAAAGTCTATGGTGAAACTCTGATAAACAAATACTTTTACAAGTTGAAGCCTTTATCAAAATTGATACTACCTAAAAACTCTTTTTAAAAAATCAGAAGGTGTGTTGGTCTAGGTGTAGAGAGGAGATGTTAGTGTTGCAGCCACATTCCCCTCTATCCCCCAAGGGCTACAGGAACAGTTCTGGTGATCAAGAACGATAGAAAGATCTTCTCCAGGGTGACAGGTAGGTGCAAACGGCTCTGGAATGTTTTCATGTCTAAGAAAACCTAACACTGAGAAGCTCACAGCTGAGGCTTTGTTCCATTCAGCGTTTCTGTGCTGTGATTTTCCTTTCTGACTTGTAATTTGTACACACAAGTATCCTTTGTTATCCATGGGGGATTGGTTCCAGGAGCCTCTACAGATACTAAAATCTGAAGATGCGCAAGACCCTTTTATGAGATGGCGCGGTGCAAGCCAGCCTTCCAAAGCCACAGATGCAAAACCCCGGACATGGAGGGCTGCCTGCAGCACCCACGGGAGAGCTGCGTCACCCACGGCGACGACGGGTGTTAAAAAACAAGAGCTTCTCTCAGCAGTCAACACATCCTTCGAGGGCTGTCTTCTTAGAAAAAGAGATCGAAGGAAGCACATAGTAAGAGCTTGTGAAGCTTTGAAGCTTCTAGAGTCGTGGGAGGTTAACTCTGAAATGGGAGATTCAGGATGCAGTAATGCTGTTCAAAAGTGAGAAAACAGCATATTATGTGAGACTGGTGAGAACATGCATAGACGTGTGCATTCTTTAAAACATAATTCTAAATTCTTGAAAATGTAGTTAGTAACTGCTAAGTATGCACAGTTTTTAAAGCACAGGTTCATGCTTTTTTATGCAAAGATATATGATCAGAAGAGTTCCTGCAATTACGTCTAAGGAGCAACAAGGCTTGTAAATCAAATGTCAAAATTCACTTGATAAAAACATAGGCTAATTTTAGCTGTAATACTTGAAAAAATAAAGTTGTTGGAGTGATATCCTGGTAACCTAAACTTAAAAAGTAAAGATCAATGTCAAATAATATTAGATTAGGAACAATGGTTTCAACTTACTATTTTGCAAGTATTATAGCACCATCTATACTCTGAAGCCTGAATGAAAGCTGGACATGTCTGCCAGTGCTCACCTGTACCTCCGTACTTGTCTGCCATATTAATGTCAACGTCAGACTTTAAGCTCAGCATAGTCCTGAGGACGTCATCACTGCCTTTCCCAGCAGCCCACATAAAGGATGTTCTTCCTTCAAGGTCTGAATCATCTTTTACTGATGGATGTTTTAGAAACACTTTAACTGTTTCCTGTAAGAAAACATTTAAAAATTTGAGACATGCATTTTCTATGGCAATAAAACCAGTGTTATGTGCGACTTCCACTAAGAAGCAAAGTATTTTTTGTCTACTTGTGAATCAAATGAAATTATCTTTTTATGAATAAAAGAATTATAATTTCCATTGAAAATAACAATCTGCTGTCCTTATGTATTGGTTTTAGTTTTCACAGCATTTCAAAATGTAACTTAATTCCTTCATTCAATATTCTTATAATTGAGAATGATTATTCTCAATTAAATTTAAGAATTTAACTGCAGAGAAGAAACTATGTACTGTGCTACTATTTTTTAAAATAGTTAATGGATTTATCAAATGATGAGTGGTGGCTACTGAGAAGTGCAGTGTTCAATTCATCTAACAAGTATTATTCAGGAATTCCTGCACTCTAGGTTCTTCCACTATAGAAGCATACAAAGATGAAGGCCCTTAATAATTCCTACAGTGCGTGACCCTTTTAATGGCAGTTAACATTCATAGCTACTTCCCTGGTGGCTCAGTGGCAAAGAATCCAGCTGCCAATGCAGGAAATGTGGGTTCGATCTCGGGCTCAGGAAAAGCCCTGGAGAAGGAAATGGCATCCCACTCCAATATTCTTACCTGGGAAATCCCACGCATAGAGGTGCCTGGCAGGCTACAGTCCATGGGGTTGAAAAGAGATAGGCATGACTTAGCAACTAAATAACAGCAATATTCATAGCACTTAAAATTGCATCTTTCCTCAAAACTCAGATGCTTACAAACTTATAGGAAGATCATAGACACTTTTGCTTGGATGGAAATAACACAGTTTCAGAAAAAACAATTTCTGGAGGCTGTGAGTTGTCTAAAAATGTATAAAATGTTGATATTCAATACTGCAGAGCAAGAAAAATGTAAGGTTCATCTATTCCAGCTCCTTATTTTACAGATGAGGTTCAGGCTCAGGGCCACATAAATACTGGCAGCAAACACACAGGTAGAATCCAGAGTTAAATCACCACACTCTTTCTCCTGCAACACACACTGCTTCCTAGTCTTAAAACTAGTTGTTAAGCTACTGCGGTATTATAGCTTAGCTCCCAGGAGCTAGTGTAGGTGCTTATTAAGTGATTTGAATAAAGAAGTAAATTTTTTTAATGTTGGTGATTTTGGGGGTTTCTTTTAACAATTTGCAAACATTTCTTTTGTTGAGTATGTTTTCTAAGTGATGAACGCTTACAAGGGTTTTATGGGTTTTTGATGGTGGTGGTAGTGTTTTTTAAAAAGGGAATTACAACCCCTTGCAAGTTAATAGAGTCTAAAGGAGATCAAGGGACTTGAAACTGAGCTTAGATTTTGCATCATTATTAAAAAACTATTTCTGTAATTGGCAAATTATCTGCAGGAAGTGTTTCTTTGAAAAAACGTCTATAATGTTCTAGTATTCTTACTTTCATTAGCACAGTTACGTAACTACTCGTTTCTGTACACAGTTAAATTTGGAATCTAAGAGTTGGGCTCAAGACCTTAGACAGGGCTTCCCCCATGGCTCAGTGGTAAAGAGTCCACTTGCTAATGTGTGAGGCATGGACTCGGCCCCTGATCTGCGAAGACCCCACACGCCACGGAGCAACGAAGCCCATGCACCACCGCCGCTGTGCATGTGCCCCGGAGCCCGTTAGCTGCAACTTCTGGGCCCACACGCCGCAGCTGCTGACGCCCGCACGCCCCAGGGCCTGTGCTTTGCGGCAAGAGGCGCCGCGGCAAGGAGAAGCTCACACACCACAACTAGAGGGGCCCCCGCTTGCTCCGACCAGAGAAAAGCCCACACAGCGATGGAGACCCGGCACAGCCGAAGATAAACAAACACGTAAATTATCAAAACATGAAAGTATACTTGAAAAAAAAAGGGCAATCATTTAATCTCTTGGAACCTTGGTTTCTTCATCTCTAAATAGGGATAACATGTCTTTACATAGGCCTGTGTTGAACTATGGATTGAATTCTGATTTCCATAGGTTGACTATAGTGGGACAACTGAATTTCTTATCTATTCATAATAAGAAAGAACCCCAACTCAAAATACTTAGTATTTTTCTAAGATCTTGGGAGATAATAGAAGATAAAGGTTTACCAAAACTGGAGGTGGTAAGTAGAATAGATTTTTAGGAGTGCCAGGAAGGAGAACTATAGATATACTTGCTGTGAGTACCAGAGAGAAAGAAAAGTGGGAAATTACGGTATTTCAGCAATCTGAGTGTTCAGTGTACTGTTCAGTGGTGCCTTAGGGGACGTGAGGAAGATGGAGTTACACTGTGCTGACGACAACACTCTAGTTTAAAAGGCGGTAACTGTCATGGTTACTCACAGCAAAGTTGCTCTGAGCTGCATAGTGCAAGGGTGTCGCTCCTTGGCTGTCGGATGGAACGGTTCCAGATTTATTTCTTTCCAAAAGGAGATGGACAATCTGTGCATGGCCTGAAAGCAGACACAAGGTAGTTATCACACAAAAGGACTGATTCATTTACGGTCTATTTAAAGGAAAGGGGTAAGAAAAATCACTCGTACATAAACCAGCACTCACAAGGGTTTCAGAAGAGTGGTCCCTAGTTCTTACCAAAATACTATGATTAGGCAGCTCAAAGGCAAAAACGTAAATACTAAAAACTCACTGCTTTGATCAACAAGGAAATGACTAATCATAATAGATTGAGAAAAAACTGTATTTGGTACCAGCTCACTGCATCCCCCGGTTCACCTTATAAAACTGCCCATCCAGAGGGAGGGAAGGTGCCAGAAGTCAGGCCCTCTCTGTCCCCAGCCTCCAGGTTCTCCTGCACAGCCGATCAGAACTGCATGGCTGTTCTCTTCCGCTTTTCAGGTGGACCAGCTGTGACACAGTCTCCTGTGACCTCTGACACCTTCTATCACTTCGTATCGCCTTCCCCCAGTGTTCGAACATCTAGGCAGGAATTCCAAACCCCAGCAGTGGGCAGGAATAGAGAGGTGCTGGTAGAAAAGAGAGCCCTGCAGTCCACTTTGGAGGATGTGGAGGAGGTCTCCCCAGGCGAAGGACTTTAGAAAGGATCAAAGAACGAACAGACCTGGTAACAGCATTTTAGGAAACCTGAATTTCATACATGCCATTGCTTCAGTGTACACGGAGTGAGGCAATGAGGCAGAGGCCACATCAGCAGAGCAAGAAGACCCTGTGTGGACGCCAGGCAGAAAAACGGACTGGCATGGGAGTTTGCTCCTCCGCCTGCTCCCCAGCTGCGGTGCGAGATCGAGTGCTCCATAACACCAATGGGCAAAAGTGGGGTCAAGGGCAACTTACGCCACACCCTCAATCTAAATACCTCGCATCTTGTTTGAGAGATAAGGAGAAAAATTCAGAACAGGTTGTAAGGAAACACTCTAAGACAGGGGGAAAGGAACACCATCAGAAAGAACAAGAGCATACCTCAGAAAATGATCTAGAGAAGGATCCGGAAGAAAATTTCAGGCAACAGTTTGGCATCCTTGACATTTACAAAGAGATGGCCTCTATGAAGTGAAACAGTATCCTAAGAAGAAGATAATCTAAAATGAAAGGGTAATGGAAGGAGGTAAAAATATAAAAAGCTGAGATAAAAAGAAATATGGATGATAGAAGGAAATCAAAATCTAGCCTAAAATATAATCTATAAGAGGCAGAAAGAAAGCAGAATTCATGAAAAGAAAATTCAGTTTAGTGCTATGCAGACAAATTTGCAAAAATGCAGAGGAAAAGCGATGAAACGAAACACTGAAATGAAGACTGAATAATAATTATAAACCTGACTATAAAACCAAATGCAAATGTAAGAATCATTTAAAAAAGAGAAAACATGTAATTTTAAAACTAAGTCTATAATAATAATCTTTCTATAATGATTAATATTAATAGTAACTGGCAGATCATATTAAACACCCAAAGAGTATAAGTGAAAGTGTGCCAAATTCCTCATTTTAAATAGATGGGAATCAGTAAATGAAGTTTTGCTCTTGACTCAGGCTTAGGCTTAAGAAAGCTTTTAATAAATTTAAAAGTAACTACTAGTAAACCATAGAAACCCTCCTGAAACATTAGGAAATTCAAAACTAGATAGCTACAATGTAATCCATACATCACAAGGCAGAAAACAAAGAAATCAGTAAAAACCCCCAAATTAAGGGGGGGAAAACCTATCCTCAAAGATCAGAATAACAGAAAAAAGATCAAATTGTACAATTTGTAACAATGCCTGTCGGTGGGCAAAACTCCTTCACTAAAAGAGAGACTCTCAGATTGCCAAAATTCAGACAGATACACATATATAATCTTCCATATAAAAAAGTGATCCCCAAAAATGTTAAGTAAAAGGCACATCAGGAAATACGAAGAAAAGAAAACCAAATATCATAGTATTAGCTGAAACATAAAATTAAAGCCCTTTTCCAATAAAAGCAAAGGCACTGAATGTGAAGATTATTTTACATTTGTTAACAAATGCACATTGGTTTTATAATAAAAATTTTAAGACATAATGTTGAAATTAACATATAACAGAATACATTTGTATTGTTAAAAATTTAAGCATACAACAGAGAAATTTAGGTACAAAGTACTACATATCAATTAAAAATTAAAACAATTAAATAGGAGGTGGGAGTTGATGGGGGGGGTGGAGGAGAAGCCATGGAAAATTTCCTATACTCAAGCAGTTCCTCCTACTGTTGATCCTTGGTTTCATATTCAACTCACCTAGCAAAGCTGCCCAGTGAAGTGGTGTTCGAAATAAGTTATCGTAAGATGTTATATTGCAACTTTCGTATGAGGTCAAGACATCAACCACTGTCACATTCCCATCAGCAACTGCAAAGTGAAGAGGTGTTCGACCCTCGTAGTCTTGCCAGTTCAGTAAAGACTCTGTTGGAGCAGCATCCTATTTTTAAGGAACCAGAGACTTCAGACATACATAGAATCCTCAAAAAAGCCACATTTGATGTAAGTATTAACTGAGCGATTTTTGAAACCTGTATATTCTCTCTCAGCAGAAGTGATAAAATTTAGAAAAAAGTATACAGTCTAAATCTTAAAAAATTTAATTTCATATTTAACTATAAAAAGTACAGAAAAATAAATGTACTTGTACTATCTAGATTAAATAGGAATCAACACTTCCTAATGTGCTTTTTTAATCTGTATGGATTCAACTAAAGCCATATGTTTTGTATTTTTGTATACGTCCATAAACAATAGATAAATTTTGTATATGTTTTCAATATTTATACTTATGCATTATACCATGTATATCCTTGAATTTTTTCTTTCAAATTTATATTTTTGAATGTTTTTATTTCAACACCATACATTGGGGCATCTGTAATATGATACCAGTCTATTTGTTAAACCACAGTTTAGTTCTCCATTCTCCTGAAAGTCGCTCAGTCGTGTCCAACTCTTTGCAACCCCATGGACTGTAGCCCACCAGGCTCCTCTGTTCATGGAGATTCTCCAGGCCAGAATACTGGATTGGGTTGCCTTTCCTTTCTCCAGGGGATCTTCCCAACCCAGGGATGGAGCCCAGGTCTCTGGCACTGCAGGCGGATTCTTCACCGTCTGAGCCAGCAGGGGAGGCCTTGCTGAAGGATGCTTAGGTTGCTTAGACTGTTTCCACTATTAACAAAAATGCTGCAAGGAACACACTTCCTTTACATATTTCCTTGTGGCATATATGTGAGATTTTTCTCTAGCCCAGACCCTTTGAAGGGAAACTCCTGGGTTGAAAGATATCTGCATCTTCAGTTAGATATTGTCAAACTGCCCTCCAAATGGCTGTTCTAATTAACACATCCGTGACAATGTGTAAAAGCTTTTATTTCCCCACATGCTGGCACAAATTAACCACTTGATATTATCAAACTTAAAATGTTTTTCCCCTTATAGGTATGAAAAGCATTTCACTGATGCTTTAAATTGTATTCCTTTTATGAATGAGGTTGAAATTTTTCATCACATGGTTATTAGATTTTTGGTTTAAACTGACAGTTCACGACATTTATGTGTTTTTCTCGTGGATATCTGTAGAGATACGATGCACTGCTTAGGTCCTCCTTCCCCACATCCTTCCTCCCTCCACGGCTGCTGAAAGTGCTGCCAGCAGACGATCTCCTGTCAGCTTTTTGGAACTGCTTTAGCTGAAGAGAGTTCCCTCACCCACCTCAGATCCCTTCTCAGATTAGGTCATACCCAAAGTCAAGCCCTCCTGTCCCAACTTAAGAACTCTCTGAAGGGACTCTCCAGGTTTCGAGCTCTGTATACAGTCAGCCTATTTTATAAAAGAACAGTATGAGAGGTATTACAAAACACTTCAAAAAGAAGTAGAATATTACCATGGCGGCATTCTAGGACGTTGAGTCTCCCAAGGACTTAAATGCACTTATAAAGGAGGGGAAAAAAAGCCAAATTTGTAAGGAAGATATTATAAGTGAGAATCACCCTCCACAGACCTCAGATTTTGGAATTAACACATAAAGAAAAAATAACTAATGATAAAACACGTAAGAAAATAAAAAATGGGGACTTCCTTGGCAGTCCAGTGGTTAAGAATCTGTGCTTCCAATGCAGGGGGCATGGGTTTGATCCTCGGTGGGGAAACTAACATCCCACAAGCCACACAGCACAGTTAAAAAATTAAAAAGTAAGCATGGGAAAACGCTCTCTAAATGATCAGGCAGCTCTGAAAAAGAACCTAGGAGAACTTTCAGAAGTGAAAACACAATCACTAAAATTGAAGACTAAACAAATAGTGTAAACAAGACTGGATGCAGCTGGAGAAAGACTTGGTATGGGCAGACCTGATGTAATAACCCAGAACGCAGCAGAGTGGGGCAAGATGATAGAAATGGACAAGAAGAGCTAAGAGACGTGGAAAGTGAGACGGAAAGGTCTGAAATACGTATTATTGCAGATGCCATAGGCAGGAGTAGAGAGAACGAAAGAGAAGCAATACTGAGATAATGGTTATATATTTTCCAGAATTGAGATGTGATCATCAGAATGTATACTAAACACGAAAAAAAAAATAAAAACCACATACTAGACACACTGTGTAAAACTAGAATACTATATAGAAAATTTCTAAAAACCACCCTGAGAGAAAAGATAATCTATAAAGGGATTACAATTAGACAAATAACAGACTATTTAAGAGGAACAATGAAAGGCAGAAAGCAGCAAAATAACGGTCTGAAAGAGCTGATGAAAGTAACTGCCTAGAATTATGTATACAGAAAAACTACATATTCAAGAGCATTGTAGAAGCATAGCCATTCTTAACAGTTGAATTAATCAGGGAGTTAACTACCATACATCTATACTAATAGGAGTTCCAAGAATTGTATTTCAGGGAAAAAGGTAATAACCCTAGATGGCAAATTGGAGATACAAGAAGAAATGCACAGCAAAGGAATCAGTTAACATACAAGTAGAAATAAATTAACCATTGTATAAATAAAACAATAATATCTTCAAAAGTCTAATTTGTATGTTACAAGCAAATAGGACCAAACATGCAATTACCACAGCATGTAAGTTGTAATTTGGGAAGAAATGATTAAAAAACCTCAAAGAATTTACTGATAAACATTCAAAATTCATAAGTATAGAAAGTTGGTTAGATATATAATTAATGGCCAAAAGTATCAACTGCATTTCTATATACCTGCAACAACCAGTTAAATTCATACACTAGATAGACTTTTTAAAAAAGGTTCAAAGCAGCACTGTTGTAAATAGCAAAAAACTGGAAACAGTTCCAGATGTCTGTCAATAACAGAATGAAAAATGTGTGTCATTTAATCTTCAAAAAATGGAATACTACTCAGCATATAGCAGTAAAAAGTAATATATTACAGCTACACACAGCAACACAGATTAAAGCCACCAACTTAACACTGAACAAAAGGATGTTGCAGAATACTTTCAGGATGATTCTATGAATATAAAATGGAAAAATGTTAAAAATGAAACAGTACATTGTTTAGGAATGCAAACATATGTGGCAAAACTATAATGAAAACCAGTGGAATAATAAGCACAAAATTGAGGGTAGTGGCTGCCTCTGAGAAAGGAGAGAAAAGACTGCTGCTTGGAGGTACCCAGGGAACTTAGACAGTGACTTACCTGGCTGCTCCACTCAGTCATGAGTATGTAAGTTTCCCTATTCCTTATATCTTAAATGTATTTATTCACTTACAACTACTTACTATCTGATAAGAACAAGTATGAAACAAAGTCAGGGATGATAAATAGGAACTCAGAAAAGTGACTGATGGGGACAGAAATGAGCATGGCATAGGGAGAGAGAATGCCTTTGGAAGCAGGCACGTAGGAAATGTCTGTGTGGTCTTAAATCACAGTATTAAAATGCTCTATTTCCTGCTGATGAGCTCACATGTTTTTTTCTGTACTCTTTCGCGTCATGATTTGCTTGTATGCTATAAAATGCTCCTGCGTACAGTGGATAATTCACAGCCTAATCTCTTTTGGGGGTAAGACCGTCCATTACACCTACCAGAATGCATCGCACTGTGTGAACAGCACTTGGATCTTTGTGGTTGGCTGCCCAGTGAAGTGGGATCTTGCCTTCGACATCAGGAATTCCAATGTTAGAGTCATGCTTGATGAGCAGCTTCACATGCTCAGGGTTGTTGTAGTAGGCGCTCCAGTGCAGAGCTGTTTGCTGCAAACGGAGAGAGTCTCAAAATGACCTCGACAACAGCACAGTGACAACACAGCAAGCCTCTGCCAGCTCCTGCCGCGCGGCGGGCGCTGCGCTGCGGGGCGGCTTCCGTGAGCCTCCTCCTGCCGTCCGCGTCAGGACGGCTCCGGGGGACGAGCACGCTTGAGCCTGCACGTGACTGATGAGGACACCGAGCAGGAGGGGGATGAGCGCTCTGCTCACTGGCATAGACGTAGGAAAGCACTTTTGCTCAAGCGACTAATGGGTCTTTGTGGACTGAACAAAGTGCTTTTTTCAGGGAAATATTTATTTTCTGGCCGTAGCACATGGCTTGCAGAATCATAGTTCCCAACCCAGAGAACCCGTGCTCTCAGCAGTGAAAATGCAGAGTCCCAACCACTGGATGCCCAGGGAATTCTCAGTGAAATATTAGCACTACAAATGCTGTGAGTTAGGAATAACATCAGTTCACAGCAGTTGTAAAATTAAAAAATTGATCTCAGAACTTCAAGTTATATGAATGGCTACCAAACAAAATTTAAAAATCACATTAAGAATACTATGGGAGTGAAAAGACAATTGAGTATCAACCCAGAGACTTAATTATAAGAGTTTTAATTTCATGAGCATGCAGGAGTTCGTAAGACTCTATGATAAAGTGCCTGATAAAAACAAAGAGGATGACTGCCTTTGTCTAACTAAAGACCACATTTTTTTTCCTGTAAAGAATAATCAGAAAGTTGATCAAAACAATGACCAATGTATACAACATGTTTGAATTCAAGAGCAGGGAAGATAATGAATCCCAATAACAATGTCAGAGCAAATATTATAATCAAAATGAAATTAGTAATAATTTTACAGTTAATATTTATTGAGAGCATACTATGCACTGAGCACTGTGCTAAACACTTGATATACATTATCTCATTCTCTTCAACAACCCTGGCATCCCGTTTCGCACATGGGAAAACTGAGGTACAGAGAGCTTAAGTAAGCTGACGGACACAGAACAAGCAGTGGCTTCCACACTGAAAGCCAAGAAGAGTGCGCCCAAGCCCAGGGCATTAAAGCAAGCATGCACTCAGTACACTGTCTGGGGGCGTTTTGTCACCACAAATCTCACAACAAATTGCAACTATCATGCTGCTGCTGCTAAGTCACTTCAGTCGTGTCCGACTCTGAGCGACCCCATAGACAGCAGCCCACCAGGCTCCCCCGTCCCTGGGATTCTCCAGGAACACTGGAGTGGGTTGGCAACTATCATGACTAGCAGTCAAATAATGAGTTGAAGTTAGGCAGGCCTGGGTTCACATTCTAGTCCTGGCACTTGGATCTTTGGTAGGATTTTAATCTTCTTGAGCTTCAGTTTCCCCAAATGTGAAAAGATGATGCTACCCACTACACTATGGTTGCTGGCAGGACACAGTTTAAGTGAAATCCTTTTCTGGGGCATGTGGAGATTTGGAATTGTTCTACCACGAACGAGTGGTAATTGAGGCCTTCTTCCTTGAGGCGTCACGTCATAAAATAAAGTGTTTGCGTCTGTTCTACTTGTCCTCGACTCTGACAGTCTGCTACCTTGTTTTTATCCTGTGTATCCACTTCTCCTGGTGCCATAAACTTCAGCAGAAGCGCCAAACATTTAGGGCTCTTGTGCCGAGTAGTCAAGTGTAAAGGAGTCATTTCTTCCAGATCCTTCTGCATCCAGTTTGCTCTGCGTGCAAGTAAGAGCTTCATGAAACGATAATTTCCCTAAATGAAAAATAAGAGACAGTAAGAAGAAATGTAGTTTGGAGCCAAAATTTTTTTTAAATTTTAAAATGCTTTAAGCATTTTAATTACTCTGCCGGAGTAATAACATTCAGATAAATTAATAAAAGGAAAAATACTTAAAGTTCTACTATACTATCAGTTGTTTTATTTTGTTCATTTTTTTCCCAACTGTTTTCTACATACCTATAGTTTCCTTAGGGGTTGGTCAATATTTCATTGTGTTAAGGCAAGATATCTTATTTAATCATTCTATTACTGTTTATAACTTTTTGAATAGAAAATGCTACAATGTGTATGATTTTTCACTTAATTTTTTTTTTCCATAGAATAAATTACCGGGAACAAAATTACTGGGTCAAAGGAGTTTGTGCATTTTATGGTTTTTGGTGTATCTTTCAAATTGCTATCTAGTAGCAACAATATGTGGATGTATTAGTTTCAGCACAATCTAACCAGCACAGCATATATTATTTATATTCAAAGTATAATAACTTTGTGAAGTAAACAAGAGATTTTTAACCCCAATTTAGAGGTGAGAGAAGTGAGATTCAAAGGGGTTAAATAGTTTTTCCATAGCAACTGGTTAATAAGAAGGTGATTAGTGTTCTTGAAGAGAGCTATTTACAGTTACAAGTAAGGTATAAGGAACTTCCTCACAGTTCAGGCTCCAGACGCACATGGTCACATACACACCAGCCCAGAAGTCACTGTGGGCCGCCCGCCGGCAGGCAGTGCTGCCCACATAGGTTAAAGCCTCCAGTCTGGCACAATCCATCCGTCCGGAGAACGAAGGGCTAGCTGAACTCCCTTCTCCAGATGGACTGACTGTAATTGTACTTGGGCTGCCCTTCTGGCTCAGGCAGCAAAGAATCCGCTTGCAATGCAGGAAACCCAGGTTCGGTCCCTGGGTTGGGACAATCCCCTGAAGATGAGAGTGGCAACCCATTCCAGCATTTTTGCCAAGAATTCCATGGACAGAGTAGCTTGGTGGGCTATAGTCCATAGGGTCACAAAAAGTCGGACACAACTGAACCACTAACACACATGATGGTACTTAGGTCAACCATCAGACAGCACGCCTGCAGTGCTTCTGAACTCTTCCCTGAGATCTACTTCCATATTTCCAATTCTGATTGGAGACTTCAATATGCTTGGTATCATAGATCATTCTATTTCTTTCATTTTTATTGGAGTGTAGTTGCTTTACAATGCTGTGTTAGTTTCTGCTGGACAACAACGTGAATCAAGTAGACATACTTCCCCTCCCTCTCGAACCCCCCCCCACACCCATCGAGGTCATCACAGAGCGCGGAGCGGAGCAATCTGCGCGATACAGCCGCTTCCCACTAGCTGTCTGCTTTACACGTGGTCGTGTGTATGTGCCAACGCTACCTTCTCAGTCTGTCTCACCCTCTCCTTCCCTTCTTCACGTCCACAGTGTGTTCTCTATGTCCATGTCTTTATTCCTGCCCTGCGAAGAGGTTCACCAGTACCATTCTCTAGATTCCATATATATTTCAGTCAACATGAACAAACTATATTCCATGATCAAATTCTCTGCTGTCCTCATGCCTATTTCTCTTTCTCTACTCAAAGCATAATGGCAGGCAAGGAGCCTGTGTTTTTAATCTTCTGAGACCCTCTTTGGCATTGGCTTTCTTTAGGACTGGAATGAAAACTGACATTGTCCAGTCCGGTGGCCACTGCTGAGTTTTCCAAGTTTGCCTGCATACTGAGTGCAGCACTTCCACAGCATCATCTTTCAGGATTTGAAATAGCTCAACTGGAATTCCATCACCTCCACTAGCTTTGTTCGTCATGATACTTCCTAAGGCCCACTTGACTTCTCATTCCAGGATGCGAAGATGCCAAAGAATGTTCAAACTACTGCACAATTGCACTCATTTCACACGCTAGTAAAGTAATGCTCAAAATTCTCCAAGCCAGGCTTCAATAGTACGTGAACCGTGAACTTCCATACGTTCAAGTTTGATTTAGAAAAGGCAGAGGAACCAGAGATCAGATTGCCAACATCCGCTGGATCATCAAAAAAGCAAGAGAGTTCCAGAAAAACATCTACTTCTGCTTTACTGACTAGGCCAAAGCCTTTGACTGTGTGGATCCCAAAAGACTGTGGGAAATTCTTAGAGAGATGGGAATACCAGACCACCTGACCTGGCTCTCGAGAAATCTGTATGGAGGTCAAGAAGCAACAGTTAGAACTGGACATGGAATAATAGGCTGGTTCCAAACTGGGAAAAGGAGTAGGTCAAGGCTGTATATTTAATTTATATGCAGAGTACATCATGTGAAATGCCGGGCTGGATGAAACACAAGCTGGAATCAAGGTCACCAGGAAAAATACCAGAAACCTCAGACATGCAGATGACACCACACTTATGGCAGAAAGCAAAGGTAGTCCATCAAGAGCCTCTTGATGAAAGTAAAAGAGAAGAGTGAAAAAAGAGGCTTAAACTCACATTCAGAGAACTAAGATCATGGCATCTGGTCCCATCACTTCATGGCAAATAGATGGGGAAACAATGGAAACAGTGACTGACTTTATTTTTTTGGGCTCCAAAATCACTGCAGATAGTGACTGCAGCTGTGAAATTAAACACGCCTGCTCCTTGGAAGAAAAGCTATGACAAACCTAGACAGCATATTGAAAAGCAGACATTTCTGTGCCAATAAAGGTCCATCTAGTCAAAGAAATGGTTTTTCTAGTAGTTATGTACAGATGTGAGATTTGGACTATAAAGAAAGCTGAGCTTCAAAGAATTGATGATTTTGAACTGTGGTGTTGGAGAAGACTCTTGAGAGTCCCTTGAACTGCAAGGAGATGCAACCAGTCCATCCTAAAGAAATCAGTCCTGAATATTCATTGGAAGGACTGATGCTGAAGCTAAAACTCCAATACTTTGGCCACCTGATGTGAGGAACTGACTCATTTGAAAAGACCCTGATGGTGGGAAAGATTGAAAGCGGGAGGGGAAGGGGATGACAGAGGATGAGATGGTTGGATGGCATTACCGACTCAGTGGACATGAGCTTGAGCAAGTTTCAGGAGTTGGTGACGGACTGGGAAGCCTGGCGTGCTGCAGTCCATGGGGTCACAAAGAGTTGGACACGACTGAGCGACTGGACTGAACTGACACCATCTACATCCTTAACATTGTTGGAAATGTGGCTGTTAAGTAATATAATTACAATGCTTTAATGGTCTACTATCAGGGGCTATCAGTATTAATAGGGAAGACACTTATTAATTGAGCAGCCCCACCCCCACGGTAATGAACGTGAGGCTCTAAGGCAGCAGGGAGGTGAGGAAAGAAGAATGAGGCTTGTCTGCTTGCCTCAGAGGCAGGCACAGAGGCAGGAGTCAACTCAGCTCCAGGGCAGAGGCTGAAACAAGGGCAAAGACTAGGACAAGGGCCCATGAGGCTGTCTATGCTAGACAGGCAAACCTGGAATGGACTGAAAAACAAGGATGCAGCTCGGTTATTTCCATCGGGGCGGTTTTCCTCGACCTCCCGAGGGAAAACTTATTTTCCTCTTCTTTATTGCAGAATCTTTTCATTTCCTTCACAGCACTCTCCCCAGTTTGTAGGTACATATATACCTGTTAATTTCTCTTTGCTGAGATCTTCCTCACAAGTAGTGAGCATCATGAAGGCAGAGGCTATGTTTTATTGATCACTGTGCTCGGCATGTTCCTAGCACAGACTAGGTGCTTAATAAATGTTACTTGAAGGATTGAGTGAATAACAGGAAGTAAAATATCTTCTAGAGCTTTTTGTTTTTATTTAAAACTTAGTGACAGTTCCTAAATTAGTGCATAACAGTAAGAATATTAATTCTCAAACATGTGGTATTTGGTTACTCTTATTTATTAATACTTATTTATCAGAGCACTTCATTCATAGTGGACATCATTTATCTGGATTTTTTCCCTTCACCCAATGCCAGTTCCAGTTTTTGAGAAGGTACTAAAATTTCCTCAAGAGGGCACCCTGCTCTAAATCTCTTGCCATCTTTCTTTGAAAAAAGAGGAAAATGCCCAGGAAAAACAAACCTATGTGGTACTTCATACCAAAAAAAAATAAGGTTTGACCTTTCTGAGCATAACATTTCAAATATTACAGAATAATTCATCATGACCTTTTAAAGATAGTCAATCAGACAATCATTGTGATTTTGAAATTAAGAGGAAAAGGGAAGAAGAAGGAAACCAGAATATGTTAGGGGTGGCTACTGAGTTATCGACACAGTGCTTATTATATTTACACTCCACTTTATTCTGGGGGTTCTACCTACACAAAACATGGTACATTTCAGGAATAATTACTCAGTCATTCAACAAACATTCTTGGAGCCTTGTTACAAAGCAGACAAGAGTGAAATGTACTTTACTTTGACATAGATGTCATCTTTGTTCCTCACAGAAGTATCATGGGAAATTTTTACATATCAAATAAAAGTATCTTCCTGTGCTTCTAATTTCCTCATCTGTAAAACAGGAGTAATAACAGTGCCTGAGAGTATCATTCATGTATATGAGCTGATAAAGGTGAGATCTGTACCTAGTGTGCAACGCAGATGCTCAGCGATGCTTGCTGATCTGATCACAGTTTCGCACTGTGCAGGCGGCGACAACGCTCAGCTGGTCAGGTGGAGCCAAGGGCGGCCTGACCGCGGGCAAGTGGGCAGAGGGGGAAGACCGGACACAGTGGACCCGGCCCAGCGGGCGGTCAGGAGCGGACCAAGGGGCAGGTGAGGATACAGGCACATGCAGTGTTCTGTATAATGACTTTTCCGATTTGCTTTTACTTTGAGAAAAATGTCTATGCCTTCAGACAAAGGTGACACAGTCCCCAAAAGAACAAACCCGGTAGGAACTTCGTGGGGAGCGCTGCAGTGCTGAGACGCTCAGCCGTGCAGACTCTCTGCGACCCCGCAGACTGCAGGCCCCCAGGTTCCTGGGTCCACGGGAGTCTCCAGGCAAGAGTACGGGGCTGGGTTGCCACGCCCTCCTCCAGGGGGTCTTCTCAACCCAGAGATCAAACCCAGGTCTTCTGCACTGCAGGAGGATTCTTTACCAGCTGAGCCAGCAGGGAAGCCCATGAGTTCTGGAGTGGGCAGCCTATCGCTTCTCCAAGAGATCTTCTGGACCCAGGAATTGAACCCGGGTCTCCTGCAGGATCAGGCTAGCTTCTCCTTTTCCAAAGGACATAGCCCATCTGAGACACTACTGACAAATGCTGGGACTAGAAACAATAAACCCACTCGGACCAAGACCAACCTCCCTGGTTTTAGGAACAAGTATGTTACATGCTCAGTGTACACAGACTCAACTCTGAGAATGAACAGAGGGGACAGGCAAGTCTTTGAACGAAAATCAGGAGAGCATCTCTAGCACCAGTGGGAAAGAGGAAAACACTAGTTTCAGGCAGCAAGCTATTTTGATAGCCCCCTGAAGACTGTAAGACTTTGGGGACCCGTGTTACAGGCTACTCTGTTTCCCATAAAGCCCCCTCAATACAAGCGCAAACAAACAAAATGTCCAAACATTTCCTCACTACTGCTCCAAATCAGGACTTCTTACATTTCCAGGTTTATTATGACACAATTACTTTTGTTTTGATACTAAGAATTTAGTATCATCTCTTAGGGCCACATGACAAGGTCCTGAGGTGAAGACTGGGGATCTACTTTTATAATTTCTAACTGGGTAGGAAATAGTATAAGAGTGAAACAGAGAATAGATCAAAGGAGTATATATTCTTAAGAAAATTCTGCAGGCAAGTAAGCAGAAATGAGAACTAAAGTTACAAGAAAGTCATATTTCATCAGTAAAACAATATTAACTCTAATATGATGAGGTCTATTATGCCACGCAAATGTGAAAATATTTCCTAATGGCTCTGAAACATTGAATAAGATGTTGTTTTTCGGTTTGGGGTTTTTTGTCGTTGCTGTTATTGTTGGGTACTAACAATCTTCATCTTAATCTATTATTATTAACATGATGACCTTCTTCTGTCTGTCATGTAAATGGTTATGACATTTGGATTTTCCTCAGATACATGAAAAGGAGTATAATACGTGAAAGGGTAAAAGAGAATGGAAAAGCTCCCTGACCTGGAGAGCAGCACTTGAAATGAATCTGAGAAAGAAATCAACTCAAAATGCCACTTAAGTTCATATTTTTGTCTGTCCAATTTGCTAAGATGAACTCCTTTTTTTTTTAAGGAAAAGTCATTTAATCTAAATAACAAAGATATGGAGGTTTTGAGTGAAATATTTTGATATTTTAATTTTTCATTTTTAAGAAATAAAATATAACATATATGGTTAACACTCCCTTTGCGCCCTTCCCCGGTTCTATTCCCTTTCTATCTTTGGAGAAATTGGTGATTATTTCTCCCATGAATGTTCTGATATATTTGATTTCTTACAAACACATGCATTCATAAATGACAAAGCATCATTTTGTATGTTTTTATATAAGTAGCCCTCCGGGAATCTCTTGCCACCTTTTACTCAAAGCGATGTTTTCGAGATGTGTCCAAACTGCTTTGGTTCATACATTTTCACTGGAGAAAGCATTCTGTCATATGAAAATAGTACATTTATTTATCTCTAAGGGAATATTTAGCTTGTTTCTCATTTTTCACTATTACGAACAATATTGGAATGCGTTTTCTCCATGCATCTCTTGGTACAAGTACCAGGATTTCTGAAACTGCTGGCTGAAACTGTTCTCTCAAGCAGGTACTCCAGTTGACAGTCGCACCGGCTGTTTGAGAACCTGCGCTTCCCCACGTCTTCTCCACACTTGGTTTTGTCAGACTTGCTAACTTGTGCCAGTGGGTGCACTATTTTGTCTTATCGTGGATTTAACTTTCGCTTCCCTTCCTGAGGTGCAAAGTCTTTGTGGGCTATTTGTTTCTTCTTCTTGACCAGGCTTTTTGTGTGTTTACTCATTTCACAGCTGAGCTATTTGTTTCTTCCTTACTGATCTGTAGGAGTTTTCTGGATACTAATTCTTCACTCATTTACCAAATATCTTCTCTCTTTGTGTGGCTGTTCTTTTTGCTTTGTTTACACATTTCTGCCAGGAATAAATTCACTATCTGAAATGATGATATTGTTAGCTGTCTCAGCATTAGATTTCTTCATATATTTTGTTTGCGGGTTCATTTTGAAGCGAAGATTGTTTGCTGTTATTTTTTATTTGTTTTGCTTTTTTTCTCTCTGCTCACCTTTATAGCTGCTAACACCCAGCTCCTGGTCCATTTAAGAATTTGCATTTATGATGAGGTTCTGCAGCCACACGTCCAGTGACATTAGGGGTGTCAGTTACTGTCACTGAGCTAGTGCGCGGCTTCCTGCTCCTGAGACTTGTCTAAATCAGCTTCCTCTAGAGTAATAGCCTCATGTCGAGACAAAGAATACCCCCAAATTCTAAGTAATTTTTTTCACTTTAGTGTGAATACAGGACTGCATATGGCAGCCCTTTTCCCTACTGGGACACTGAAGAGACCAGATATTTTCCCCAAACCTATATGCTTCCTGATGCATTCTTATTCTATGTCCTCAGCACTTATATTTACTCTCACGGTAGGTGAAGGAGAAAACAACTGTCCACCAAATGTTCATTGTATTTTGTTTTCATTTACAGGTTTGTGTATAATTTTGTCCTGGAAATATTATAACTATAACTGTATATACATATAATAGCACAAATAAACATAAGGTAGGCATTCTGCCATATTTTATCTAAATCCTAATCATTCTGTACCCCCCAAAGATACATTATTTAAAACTGAAATGGAAGTAATATAAACATGATTTGTTATTATTAATTCTAATGATATCTATATAATTACATATTTATAAACCCTCAAAGCATTTACAATATTAATTTTTAATAAAAATCACTATCACTAGGAAGTATATGGAGAAGGAAATGGCAGCCCACTCCAGTATTCTTGCCTGGAGAACCCCATGGACAGAGGAGCCTGGTGGGCTGCTGTCCATGGAGTCGCACAGAGTCAGACATGACTGAAATGACTTAGCATGCATTGGAGAAGGAAACGGCAACCCACTCCAGTGTTCTTGCCTGGAGAATCCCAGGGACGGGGGAGCCTGGAGGGCTGCCATCTATGGGGTCGCACAGTCAGACACGCCTAAAGCGACTCAGCAGCAGCAGCAGCAGGAAGTACATAGGTCACAAATATCAGTACCTTCTTTATATCGAGCTTTCCTGTAATGACTGCAGACACACATCAGTCTTAGAAATAGCACAGGAGTGTCGGGAGAGGCCCTGCATGTGCTACTAAGTATGCCAAGAGTGCAAAGCCTTGACTCCTCTACCTGGGCCATTTCTTGGAGTTGGTTTTGTACCGAGCAAACTTGTGGGACATTCATGTCTCCTGAACATTAGATCAAGAGCAGTCTTGCTTAGTATTTGCTAAAGTAGTAAAGCTGGAGATATGCCCCAGTTCAGCATCCCTCAGAAGCCATGTGAACCCACTGTGTGCTCAGGGTCCATCTGGGGCCTTGGCAACGCCTCCTGGCTCTTGGCATAAAGGAACTGATGCAAAGATGCCAGTGATTATGCTTTCTGCTGTGCCATCAGTAGGAAGCTCTTCTGTCTCTGATGGTACTTATATATCTCCTGCCAGCACTCAGAGCTAGTTCATTACCTTGTAGTAAGTTGGTACATACAAAGAAAAAAGCAGGGAAGTAGGATAAATTAAATCAACACCTGACATTACAGGAAATGAGGAGGGGATGCTGACAGAGACAGTCTTCTCGAAGAGTAAGGCCACGGGCCCTGCAGGTCAGGTTCAGGGATGAGAAGATTCCATGTGGAATCTTCACACACCCACGTGGTGGGCAGGGCTGGGGAGGTAAGGGACCCTGCTGAGCTGTCTACCGACTCAGTGATGAGGAGTAGGATTAAAAGAGCCTGCCCAAATGATGCCTTGGTTCTGGCTCACCTTCCTCTGGGCAATCAAAGAAAGAGACGACAGCATCACAATGGGGCAGCAAGCCGAAAGGCAGTGTGGTCGTGGTTGCTGAGCCAAGGGCTCTCCGAAGTGGAAATAAATGGTGAAAGCAATGAGACCCTGCTATTTGACATAGAACTCTGGGTGGACTGAAGACAGTAGACGTTCCCTTGGTTGAGACCGGAGTGAGCAACGGCTCAAGAGTGAAAATGAACGCAACGCCTTGTCTAATGATGCAGAGCCAACTGCACCATGTAGCCGACCCTGCCGTAGTCTGCTTTGTCTGGTAGAGAGGACAAAGCTCTGGGTGTAGCGGTGGCCACTGTCTAAAGCAAAGCTGCTTGTTTAATGGTGCCCTCAATACACAGAGGTTCCCCTGAATGCCCTGGCCTGATTTACTGATGATCTGGCTAAGTTAAAACTTGATGGCATCCACTGGGAGGCAGTCCAACCACAACTGGGAAGCAGTCCAATCTCAGTGACAGCTCTGGAAGACTGACTCTGCTAACAACGGGTCAGTCCAGTGGGCTGAAGTGAAAGCCACTGTCCTTAATTTAGACACCACTCTTAAGGATGGGACACGCTTCTTTTAACTCATGAATGTTGTCAATGTTCAAGTCATCTGATCTGGCACTTGGAAGACTATAGATGATAGTTTAAAGACATCCCTCTATGGGGCTACAAACTATGGAGGTAAAACTCTAGCTGCCAATTGAACAGTCTGGGTCAGTCATGTAGATGCCCACAGGAAACGTCTATTCTCTTATGAGACCAGCTGGCATCAGGCTGCTGAATAAGCCTATATTGCCAAGGTCATTGACCATTTGCCTCCTGGATTCATCATTGCACTAAACATGGTAACGAATCCATCATCACAGATTGAACCCAGAGTAAAAGGTACATGTTTGATGTAGAAGCTACCACTGCATACCAGACTTGCTTGTTCTTCTAAGTTGGCTGATTTCTCTTAAAATAAAGGAGGCCACTTTAACAGGGCATTGCCCCTGCCCATTCTTGGCAGGGATTCTGACCAACCCCTTTCAGCGACACCTTATGCCTCAAGACTGCAGACATGTTTCAGGTTACAAGGTCACTGTTCCAGTCTGATTAGCCTATATTAGCCGCAGCATTGAGGCCCATGAAACTAAAGTGTTTTTCATGTTTTGGGTTTCTATACCGTCTGACTACGACGTGTCTTTTGTCACAAAGACCATCCAAAATTGGGCGAATAGTTAAGATGTTTAATGGACATTCTGTGCCCCATACTGTTTCAAGGAATCTGAAATGATCAGGAGCAGGCACGGCTTCCTCAAAGACAAACGCAAGAACATTTCTAGCTCTACTTGTATTACCTCTCCCTGATGCACACACCTAAGAGAGAGGCAGCTTGGTTACTGTGCATGGCCACCCTCAGAAAGAGCTCATCTCCTCTCCCTGACCCACACACCTAAGAGAGAGGCAGCTTGGCTACTGTGCATGCCACCCTCAGAAAGAGTTCATCTCCTCTCCCTGATGCACACACCTAAGAGAGAGGCAGCTTGGTTACTGTGCATGGCCACCCTCAGAAAGAGCTCATCTCCTCACGGCAACTTCCTGGGAAATAATCAGGACAAAAGGCGTGGGGGCTGATCCACAGCTATTTTGAAAATGTGGGATTCACACCCTAAGAGTAATCCCAGGCTGGCCGTGTGGGTACACCCTCTGGGTGGCGTGTGTGTGTGCACGCTCAGTTGCTAAGTGATGTCCGACTCTTTGTGACCCCGTGGACTGTAGCCCGCCAGGCCCCTCTGTCCATGGGATTCTCCAGGCAGGAACACTGGCGTGGGCTGCCGTTTCCTCCTCCGGGGGTCTTCCCGGCCCAGGGATGGCACCTGCGTCTCCTGCATTGGCAGGCGGGTTCTTTACCACTGAACCACCTGGAAAGCCAGTGGTGATCCATGTTTAACAACAAAACCTGAACTAAAGTGACTTGTGCCTCTTCAGGTTTTATATCTGGAGGAGAGAGGGAAATATTTCTCCACTGGGCTTAGGGGTTGTTTTTCAGCTCATCTAGTGCCTCCTGTAATTATTGGCAATAACACCGAGATCAGCAGGTCAGCCCAACTCTCTTGCATGTATCATAACAGATAACAGAAAAGCCTTAGAGTGTATCTTGGCTGTGTAAAGTAAGACCTGCTGTCTCCCCTGGTTCTCACTCACAGTGGACTTAATCCAGGACACTGAAGTCAATACTGCAGGTTGTTCTCATCCTGCAGCTTAGAATTCTATCACTTAAAAGCTATATGAGACATACTAATCAGATCTGTTCCTAGTCTCTGTTGGTCAGATTAATCAGAGCAGCTGATGGAACGGCATGCTCACGTGAAGAACGTGCAGGGCCAAATGGTGGGTTGTTGGGAGAAGCAATTTACCATGGGTCCTCATCAGCCATGCAGGTTCTTATGCCAAAAATGCAGAGACTTGACCGTTCTTGGCCTAGGCAGCTTCTCTGGGCTGTGTCTGCTGCAATCAATTTGAAGGACAAGACATCTCTTCCCCTGGGTTTGCTAGCAGCTCTTTTGAAAGTGTAGACCCAGCGGTTCTCTGTGCTGCGATGCAAACCTACTGCGTGCATGGCGCCACGTGGGCCTTCGGCGACTCCCTCATGGTTCTTTGGGGAGAGGGAAATCAGGGCAAACGACGGGTGCCGGGGCTTTTCTCTACACCATGAGTAAGCTGTCTCTTTGTCCCTGACCTGGAGGCTCCTGTCTATTGTCAACATCCATGAAGCAGTAACAGACTAACTTCTTAGCTTGTTTATGGGGTAAAATAAAACCTTAGGCCTTGAAAATAGTTCTATATTATTGCAACATGAATGAAGTATAAGAAGAAGTGAAATGTGATTAGAGAGGTGAGCAGGGGCTAGGAAATGGAGAGTCTAATACCACATGATGAAGAGTCTAAAACTTATCATATAGGTAAGGGGGCACCAATGAAGAGTTAAAGGAAATGGTGTGAGTAAATTTATGTTTTGGGAGGCAGTCTGAAGCATTGATTTGAGGCAAACAAATCTTTGGCAGTGCAACTGGTTAGGGGGTCACAGCAGCGATCCGGAATAGCAATGTTGGCAGCTAAGCAGAAATCAGAGGATGTGCTGTGAAATACGTAGGAGGACTCCTGAATGGGTCTAACGGAGAGTGGGGTCAATAACTGAAAAGACAGAAGCAACACAGGATTCAGGATGAAGATTTTGGGTTCTGTTCTTTTAACATGTGGAGTTTAGGGTGTCTGAGGGAAATCTATACAGAGAAGTCTAACAAAAAGGAAAAGTAAAAAAAGAAAAGAATCTATATGGACCTGAAGACTAGAAGAGATGGCTGGGATTCAAGATACAAGGTTATAAATCATCTACATTAATAGCTATGTCAACTGTTTTACCAAAAGACAAAATTTCTGGCATAAATGAAAGCACATAAAACTGGAAAAATGAATCTATACATCCTAACTGAAATGTAAACATAATTTAAAGATCCACATGAATAGCTTAGCTTAGTATAATGCGATCCATACTGTTCTTTTTCCTAGACCAGGAGATACTGCTACCATATCAAATACAGAGTGTAAGTGAATTGGAAAAAAGATGGGCCTTTCCTTATTATTACTGCCTGCTTGGATAATTTTTTGGCTCCAATTAGGTGTCTCACTGTACTCTGGTTTCAAGATTTTTTTTTTTTTAATTTAATGTGGATCCTTACAGGAAATAGTTTTAAAAACCAAATTTTTTAATGACTGAGCTATAGAAATGATTACATAGTGAGCTATAGAAATGAAATGAAATCCGTGTTACTTTTTCCAGTCACAGACATTCTCCTTTCCTTAAATTTCTGATTTCAAGCCTAAATACTGTGTTTTACAGGTAAAATCTCTGAACTACTCAACACCTATGATGGTAATCGCATCACTAATATGTCAACTTAAGCAAATCTTATTTTTTTTTTTTTAAAGCTATTTGACAATTCTCTAAGCAAAGGCTAAGAATGGCACTTCAAAGGCAGAATGGGAGCTGTATTTGTTGCTTTTCAAGTTTAAGATGTTCATCCATCTGGCGGAGCAGCTAGACAATACATCAGCCAAGAACATCTCTCTGGCTTAAAACAGATTCTGGCTCTCAAGAAGGACTTGACTGAAGGAAAGGCAACATCTTTAGTTGCTCTGTGGCTGAACTCTACTAAGATTTCTCTCCAATGCCTCCTCCAAGCCTTGGCTCCATCCACTAACTTGGTTTCCATAGGAATAGACAGAACTATCAAGTGGCACATAGTCAAACGGCACAACAGAAAAAGAAAATGTGACTGTCAAGAAAAAAGTCGACAGACTTTTCTCTAAGAAAAGAAACCGTAGAAAGGTATCCTTGACTCTGAGGCTTCCTTACACAATGCTGGATTTTTCATGTGATTTTTCTGCCTGGTAGGGACAAGTTTTTAAGATTAGTATGAAAGTCAGTCCCTTCAGTAGAGAGCATTTCATACAAAAAAATAAATATTAAAAAACTGTAAAATGCTGTGACGCTTATTTCCGCAAGTACAATTCCCTCGTGCCTGTGAGCCACCCTCCTTTCCGTAGAGCGGTGCTTTAGTTGGCACAACCTTTTGGGCTGATTATAAAACGCATTTTGTTTCTCATAGTTGACATTTTATTTATAGGAAAACATCGATTTCATCTTAAATCAGTAGTTCTCAACCTCTAGCACTCATCAGGATCTCTGAAGGGCTGGAAAACAGACTGCTTGGGGACCTCCCCCAGAGGTTTTCGTTCACTAGCTCTGGGGTGGGGGTAGGAATTCACATTTCCAACAAGCTTATGGGGGACACCAGTGCTGCTAGGTCCAGGAGTTCACACTTTGAGAATCACTGTCTAAACAAATAACCTAACTATCAAGAGTTCTCAACCATGAAGAACTTAAACAAGCACCCACAACCGCCAAAAAAGAATGCCTGTCTCATTCTAGGTCAATGAAGTCAGAATTTGAGACTTTGGGATTCGTATTTCCTAAATGCTCTGCAGGTGATTTGAAAATGGTATCAAGAGTGAGACTTGCTAATTCAACAATTCATTCTATACTCAACAGTTCCTTACTATGTAATTACTCTGAATCAGACACTCTGCTAAGGGTTTTGGAAGCTCTAAAAATACTTAAAATACATATGCACAGTCATTATACATTACAATGTAGTACAAGCAAGGAGGGGCAAGTGCATAAAAAATACAAAACCAGGCCAGGAAGGCTGGATGGCAACCCTCAGAGCAGGAAGGACTGGCTCCTGGCGCTCTCACTGTCGGATGGACATTATAAGCTGCTGGTCTGTTCCCCTCACTGACCCTGACCAGTCTGCTGAGTTGCACTGAAAGCAGTTACTTTTAAAAAATCATGTTTTGGTACTAAACTCAGAAGCTAAATCCAAACAAATCTTGCTTAACATCTGGTTCCTTTGAAGCACCCCAAGTCTTGTTGTAGGCTCCATCTTTAGTTTTTCAACAATGTACCTTCTATTGATCCTAACACACAGTTTTAAAAAAAAATCAATTCCTCTATTTGGCTAAGATATGTTCCTTTGGGGAAACTGTTTAAAACAACTGTTTGAATCCATCTGTTGCCTTCTCTACTTCAGTTCCACGCTATGGATGGATTTCTTACATAGTGGGAAAGACAAACGACAGATAAATATGTAAATAAATTCAATTACACTCAGAAATCCTTAACGAACCTCATTCAGGCTACGCATTGAAGGTTTCATTAAATGCTGAGCACTAAGTAGTTATCTGACTTCATAACTATGACCCACCTTCAAAATAGTAGCCAGGGCCCCACAATGAATGGTGATACCTGAGTTAAAACACGTGCCTTCTGGTCTCAAATCTAAGCCGTCTTCAAAGCACCATATCACACACCAGCTCCATCTACGGACCAATCCCCAAACCCCGTACAGTTCCTCACCTTTCTTCCATTGTCATGGGGCCTTTTCTCTTGAAAGTAAGAAAGAGGCCACTGAGTTGGTAAAAAAATAATAACAATAATAATGCTGCAGTTTAGCGGTTAGAGTGGGGAAGAAACATCAGCAGATCAAAGATTATCTTCGTTGTTCCATTTGATAACTTACCCAGGATATGCGTCCTATTTGCCACAGCTATGTTTTAACTCTAGTTTAATAGTCCTTCTACATTCAAGCACATCACAGTTCTTAAATCAACATTTTGGTATTGCCCTCAAGCTCTTTGTGGACCAATTAGATATAAACAAATACACATTTTAGAAAGCAATTCAAAAATTATGAATTATATATTTCATATTTATTGAAAACTTTGGAAAACTATTAAAAATTTGGAAAATAAGAAAAAAGATCACCTACAATTCCATTATCCTAAGTGTAACATAAGCTTTTTTTTAGCCTCTTGGTACAATCTCTTCCACTTATTTTTAGCTGTTTTGTTTAACATGAGAGGTCATTTTCATAGTTTCTATCAGACCATACACCTAATTTCATATTCATATCTGGAACAAGCAGTGACTGATTAAAAATAACATTTTAGGGCCTACTCTCAGTCTGCAGAGTGTGTTTCTCTCTAAATAAATCTACTTCTTACCTATGAAAGAAAAAAAAACTTCTATTATTGCCAGCTATCATCATAATAACTGACTCAGGTGGAGTGGCCAGAGGAGGCTAATAGTTGTGGGTCAAAGTTTGAGGAGTAACAAGATACTTACATAGTTTCAAATGAGCTCTCCACCAAATACATACTAATCACAAAGAGAAAGCAATTAAGGTCACACTGGAGCACCCCGGCAGATGTCACTTCATCCAAATGATCAAAGTCATGGCCAGTGATGGGACAAAAAGTCCACGCGTTTCTGCCATGGTGCACTGAGAAAAATACCACACATCATTCCTGCGACGTTTTCACCAAAAATGCATAATCTAGGTTATGAGGAAACGTCAGACACACTCAAAATGAAAGCCAATACAAGTGGTCTGTACACTTAGAATGCAATGTCATATGTGGTCACACATACACACTCACACACACACACAGAGATTAAGGAACTGTTTCAGATTAATGAAAATTAAAAAGATACAATAATCAAATGAAATGCTTAATCCTGGATTTTCTCTTAGATATTATTTGGACCACTGGAAAAATCTAAATAAGATTTGTATAATAATATAATTGTATTTACATTAGTTGCTTGGTTTTAATAATTGAACTGTGGTTATTTAAGAGCATGTCATTGTTAATAGGAAATATGCACTAAAATGTGACAGCAAAGGAGGATCATGTCTACGACTTTCTCCAGATGGTCGAGAAGACAATGTCCCACACTCATATACACTGAGAGTCAGGAATAAAGCGCATGTGGCTAAATGTGCACATCTGGGGAATCTGGGTGAAGGGTACATGAGAATTCTTTGTGGTATTCTTGCAACTTTTCTGTAAATCAGAAATTATTCCAAAATATAAAGTTACAGGGGGAAAAGAGGGGAAAAAAATTAATTTTATTACAAAAGTAGTAAGATGTTCATTAAAGAAACTTGAAAAATGAAGAAAAATATGAAGAAAGCAATGAGCAGCCTGCACTTCACAAACATGAGGGAACCAAGGCTTGCATTCTGATTCACTCACTCCCTGCCTCTTCCCTACAGGACAGGTTTCTCGTCCCCAGATGGGCATTTAAATTTTGAAATGTTCCATAATCATACCTTCACTAATGTTCATAATATCCCTTTAATGAAGGCCAGAATCATTGTCAGTTCATAGATGAAGAAACACAGATTCAAAAATTTAAACTATGGGTTGACTTTAGAAAGATTATCAGTTTATATAACAGAAAAAAAAACAATGCTACTGGATGGCTGGTTGACTATGATTCACAAACCAGCTGCAAGTTAGCTTCCTGTAAAACAATAAGTTTGGAGATGATTTGGGGGATTCCTTCTAATACTAAAATGTTACAATTTTAATTTCTTCTATTATCACCAACATCTTTTAGTATACAGAATGTTCAGTGCCTAGCATGGTGCCATATAATATATATATTATATATATATATAGTATTAATAGGTACTAGATAAAAATTTCTGAATGACTGACAAATACATTACAAATTATAAAATTGGTAATATATTATGAGGTTATGAAGATAAGATCATGTATATAAAAGTGCTTTATAAAGTATAACATTATTATAATTGATTATTATTGATGATGTAGAATAGAAAACAATCTAGAAAACAAATTGCTCATTCTAAAATAGAGATTAAAGTTAAGATATGCCACCTCTTAAAAAGATGTCACCTTTTTGAAGGAATCTAAGAAATTTACTATGAAGTTTATTTCTATATTACTCGTTTCAAGTATAATTCACCTTATTCTCATCAATAACCAATTTAACTGACTGTTTACAGATAGATGGAGAGACAAATGACAAATTAGTACCCGCAAGGTTTGTGGCACGGACATAAAAAGTGAATTTATTTTTCAGATACCTTTTATAGCCACAGTCTTGCAAGTAGAAGACATCTTATCTGGTTTACTATTGATCCAAATGACAAGGCTGAGCATCAGATTAAGGATACGTCAGAAACCTGAAAGAAGGCTACCAACAGATGCAGTGGGATGGTAGCTTCTTTCAAAATGATCTATTAAGGCCACGGTGTTTACAAAGGCAGTTGAGAAAACACAGCCCAATATATACAGGGTTGCATCTAGTAATCAGCAAGAGTGCCCATAAAAACTTCTAATGTGAACCCCCATACACACATTTATGATACCTGTTTATTTCCAGCATTAAAAACTATTCATAAATTTTTTTGATGCTAAAACAAATGATACAGGCTTTTTCTTCACCTCACATCCTTCTCCTATTGTTATAGTTGCTTTCTCCACAAATGGTAGCGTTCTAAGAGGTCACCTGGTTTAAGACAATGGGAAATACTATCTAATTTAAACTGACTGCAAATCAGGAAGGTCAAGCTCAATTTGAGATTTTAATTCTAAGATATATTCTTTGACGATAGTGAAATTTGACTTAGCTAAGTATAGTAATGATCAAAAAATATCATACCATAATAGAGTCCTGAAAAATAAAAATTCCAAGAATATTTCTTACATACAGTGCACTATTTTCATGAAAAAAGAAACACATTGAGGATAAAACACCAAGCATGCTAAAAATATATATATATATATCAAAAAAAAAACCTGATCAGAGGTGGGAAAATCTGTCTTACATGATCACTCTGGGAATAGCACTTCTTTAAGGGAAGGTCCATTACTTTCTATACTAGAAAGAATTGGAGAATTTTGTGAGAATCATGGGAATAGAAAAAGCTTCAGAAAATTCCCCTTTCAGATGGCTATAAACAGACTTGAACTGTTTTTTCAAAACCCAGAGCACTCTAACCAATTTCAAGGGACCAACATTTGACATTGTTACAGACTAGAGACAGACAGCAATAGTCTAAAACTATTTAAAACATCAGCAAAATATTCACTTTTTGTTTGCCTTTTTAGCTAGTATGAAACATTTTACAGGAATAATAACATTTTTTAAATTTATCATCAGCTTAAACAGTAGCACACATAAGTTTCAATGCACTATCATTATTAAATGGTATGAGATACAAGTTAGAATATCTTGGGTTTGACAGTAGCTCCAACTAGTTTCCTAAATAACAGCATATCATTATCATTTATTTGTAGATCTAAGGCATTGTTTTTAGATGTGCTGAGTAGGACAATTTTCAGGGCCCATGTTTCCTCAGCTGTGAAATAAAGATATTCACTTAAGCTATAAACTAGTTTTACCAAGTCTTGACCAATTCCTTACATTGCTTCCCTGACAGCTCAGTTGGCAAAGAATCCACCTGCAACGCAGGAGACCAAGGTTTGATTCCTGGTCAGGAGGATCTGCTGGAGAAGGGATAGGCTACCCACTCCAGTATTCTTGGGTTTCCCTTGTGGCTCAGCTGATAATCTGCCTGCAATGCAGAAGACCTGGGTTTGATCCCCTGGGTTGGGAGGATCCCCTGGAGAAGGGAAAGGATACCCACTCCAGTATTCTGGCCTACAAAATTCCATGGACTGTAGAGTCCACGGGGTCACAAAGAGTCAGTAACCAACTGAGCGACTTTCACTTTCAGTTAAGACGCTACCAGTTTATGCCTTAAAAAGTGTTGCGATCAAATGATTTTGAAAAATCCTGGATTCAAAAAAAATACACAGGTTTCTTTACTGTATCATTTTTCAGAGCCTTTAAGATGCTAGTGTGTATTGCGAATTTCCAATAAAGAACAAACTTCTCTGATGATGGGATCCCTTTTTCACACATTTCATAAGACTACCCGTCCTACAGAAGGAGCTTTGGGAAATGCTGTACATAACGATCTTCAAGGTCCTTTTTCAGCTTTTATAATTTTTGTTTTTGTTTTAATAAGAAACATAGAGCAGGTTATTAACTACGCTTATTTTTCTTGGATAGATTAAACCTGGGAAATATGCTTGGGGGGAAAAACTCTCACAAAGTCAAGGAGAGAGTCACTTGAAACTACAATTATCAACAATAAAAATCAAGCTACTGGGTAATGTTAAACATTGGGAATAAATGCCAGGAAATGCAGCAAGAAATAAAAATCACCCAAACCACAAAACACTTGAAGCAGAGATTGTTTCCAATCAAATCTCCTTTCACCCTAATTTATCAGAGTAACCAATATGTTCTTCACAATGCCTCAGCAAATGCAATAGATGCTAAACATTAAGTATATATTGGGCTTTATGTTTTGTATTAATACCTTAGGAGACAGAATTTGCCTATAGCTGTGGTGAAGTACCTATCTTATTACCTCCAACACACCTTGCATTCACGCTCTCCAAGCCCATCACATTACTTTCATGCTCAAACTCCCAATCACATCCTAACTCTCCTCTGCCAGTGGATAAGAGATATTGCTCTGGTTAGAAGAGATGGCAGTAAAGAGGGCTGTAAAGCTCAGAGCTTCCAAGTGCAGTCATGCGCATATGAAGGGGATTTCTGGTAGCCCACAATAAATCTAGTTAGTCCAAGGAGACCAAATTTATGAATGAGTCTGCTCAGTAATACAGCCAAGTTCAAGAATGACTCTGCTGACCTAAGAGCAGGATATTCAATGGAAAGGACAAGCTTTGGATGTGTGGCAACTTTAATTCTGGAGCCCACCCAAAATCAGTGAGTAATGCCTATCGATGCTACTGTATGAAAACTGAAAGGTTAATGCTATAGACAAGTAAAATGGGGAAGAAAAGGATGGGGAAACCAGAAAGAAAGGAAGGAAGTGAAATACAAAAAGAATCAGGATTCAATAAGAAAGAAACTTACAGGAAAGGAGCCCATCTCATTCTCTTCTATAATTAACTTCCTTAGTGTTTCTTTTTTAAAAAATGCTAAGGCCATTTCTTCTGTTCAGTCTTGGCTCACTCAATTCCTTCTATCTTAAATTCTATCCCCCATTTCTGATCTTTGTCTAAGTTTGACCATTTCACTAGGCCCACCTGAAATCTCAGGCCCTCCACGTATTAGATGTATCCAGTATAGGAAATAGCTATTTTAGTCATTTTAGGCAGGAGGAATTTTTCGTACAGGGATTTATATACTTATAAAATAATCAGAAGGACTCTAACTAGGCTTCAAGGAATGATTCCTCGAACAATGCAAAGCTGCCATTGTGACGACAGTGTTAAGTTCATTGCAAATCTGTACCTGTATCAGGAGGTGGGGGGCGGGGGGAACTCTAATAACTGCCTCTCAGTGCCTAGCAGGAAGAACACTGGAAACTGGAACGTGCCACAAAAGCTCCCCGTGATAGTCGTTATCACCTGAGAAACCCTTACGGCCTGGGTTCTTTAGAAGGGACACTAAGTATACTGACACTGTCTTATAAGAAAAATACCCTCTTCAAGCAAAGGCCCATTCGCCTTGCCTTGGGTATAGGGCTCTTACGGTAGAATCACAATATATATTCTTTCTTCTTCAATAACATCTAACCCAATTCCTTTGTATAGCTGTTCAAAGGATTAAAAAATTTCAAATTATAAACAAATTCTGCCTTTGCAGACACCTTTCCAATTTAGTGTAAAAGAATATGTCTAAGACTTCCAAGGTAATTAAAATTTTCAACCTTATATTTTGTGGTGGGATAAAAGATTTAAAATATACTGTGGAAGTTTAAACCTATCACCTCACTGAGATTCCTTTTTTCCTTTGCAGATAAAAAGAAGGAAGGACTTAGGGGAACAAATGGACACATTTCTATTATCTCTGAAATCACTCTGAAAGTTCAACCTAAGCTAAGTTTGGTTTGCTTCTGGACTTGTTTGGAGGTGACTCTTCATAATCTTTCTACCTGTCTAGTTACTCAGACTGTCTTTTCAAGGATGTCTGAACAGTAAGTGGCCTTGGAATCTAGAGATAGTATCTCCCTTCAGGCATGAGGATGAATCTGCTTGCTGCCCAAGGACAACAAAGATAATGTCTTGTTTGAGGGAAAAGGTTGGGCAGGTGTGCTCACATCCCTGATGTAAGATTTCTAAGCTCAAGTTTACTCAAATGAAACGCAGCCCCTGCCTGTGCGGCATCCACGTGGACTTGCTTCTGCATCACCACAGAACTTGGGGGCAAGAAGAATCAATGCTGCCTGCTGTATCATAAATAATAAACTATCTAAATAAGTTTGATCTTGTGGTCTCTTCACCTGCTGAATCTATGTAGCAAGCCAACCTAATAACTGCAATAGCTTGACTGCTTGATTGTATTGTCTTTCCAGTATGTGCTCATCAATTATTTGACAAATCAGTTAATGAAGGAATGAAAACTGGCTGCAGCATGAAAAATGGTTTGAGAAAAAAGAATTGAATCCAGAATGCTGATAGGCTACTTTAGTTCTTTAGACATTAAATTACGATAGATGGAATCAGAATGATGGAATAACAGGAATGGAAACATGAGCTAACGTGGGGAGACCTCAGATATGCACATAGATTCATCTAAAATTCTTGGCTGACCCCTGAACTACAAATGCATGGAGAAACTCCAAGAAGTCTTCAGAAATTAATAAACTGAAGGGTGAAAAAGTTGATCAGAGATTTCAGCTACTATCCAGCACAGAGGAGACAGAATTTGGAGTTTTGAGTCTCACCTAGTTAGAGGGCTGGATACACTTCTCAGGGTTTCCACTGAAATCTCCAAAGAGCCATGCCTTAAAAACATAGATTATGTACCAGGGCTATGGATCAGATCTGAAAGATTCAACAAAAGACTATGGGAAAAAAGTAAAACTTTTAAGTTCAGTGTGATTACCTGATAAAACATAAAAAATCAACACTCTCTAGAGGAAGACAACAGAATGAGGAGTCCCTATAACATACCACCTAAAACTCTGAGGACATGATAAAAAATTACTACACATGCAAAGAAACAAAAAAAATTGGGACAAAATTGAAAAAAACAATTAATACAGACCTCAAGATGACTCTCTGGCCACCTGATGCGAAGAACTAACTCATTGGAAAAGACCTTGATGCTGGGAATGATTGAAGGCAGGAGAAGAAGAGGATGACAGAGGATGAGATGGTTGGATGGCATCACTGACTCGATGGACATGAGCTTGAGCAAGTTCTGGGATTTGATGATGGACAGGAAAGCCTGGTGTGCTGCAGTCCACGGGGTCGGAAAGAGTTGGACACGACTGAGTAACTAAACTGAACTGAACAAGAAGACTCAGAATTCACACACAAGCACTTTAGAGCAGCTATTATAACAGCCTAACAGGGAAAAAAAAAAAAAGGCTTCCCTGGTGTCTCAGGGGTAAAGGCCAATGCAGGAGAGGCAGGTTTGACCCCTGGTCAGGAAGGTCCCCTGGAGAAGAAGGCAACTCACTTCCATATCCTTGTCTGGAAAAAAGCTCTTGGCCAGAGGAGCCTGGTTGGCTACTCTAGGGTCACAAAAGAGCTGGACACAATTTAGCAACTAAACAACAACAGCAACAAGAGAAAAAAATGGTCATATTGAACAAAAAGATGAGGGAAAGACATCTGACAATATTCAACACCCACTCTTGGTACACATTCTCAGCAAACTAGAATCAAAATAAATTTCCTCAATCATTGTAGCAGTTACCAATTATTTGCCTTATAGCTCCAAATAAACTCTTCTTTATCTTGTTAAACCAGTCAATCCTAAAGGAAATCAATCCTGAATACTCATTGGAAGGGCTGGGACTGATGCTGAAGCTCTAATACTTTGGCCACCTGATGCGAAGAGCTGATTGATTAGAAAAGACTCTGATATTGGGGAAGACTGGAGTCAGGAGAAGAAGGGACAACAGAGGATGAGACGGTTGGATGGCATCACTGCCTCAATGGACGTGAGTTTGAGCAAACTCTGGGAGATGGTGAAGGACAGGCAAGCCTGGTGTGCTGCAGTCCACAGGGTCGCAGAGTCAGACACGACTGAGTGGAGCTAGACTTTATAACCATTTCTCCTTTGCTAGCTGCCATAAAATTTGGCTTTAACAGTAGATGGTGCAGCAAGAACACTGTAAGTTCCTATCTGATACCATTTCCTTTCAGCTCAAAGAACTTCCTCTAGTATTTCTTACAATGTGGGTTTAAGATAAATTTTTAGTGTTTATTTGTCCTTATTTTTAATATGTTAAGACAGTTTCACTACATATAGAATTCTAGGTTGATGGTTTCATCCCCCAAGTGTTTTAAAGCTATCATTCTAATGTTCTCTTACGTCCACTGTTTCTGAGACCTGGCGTTCAGGTGCTGTCACTGGCGTTCAGGGTTTACTCTACTGGGTTGTGTCTTTTTCTCTGGATGCTTTCAGAATTTCCTCTTTATCTTTGGTTTTTAGTAGTTTGACTATAGTATTTATAGGTAAGGTTTTCTGTGTATTTATCTTTTGGGGTTCACCATGCCTCTTGAATCTTTAAATTTATGTCTTTCACCAAGTTTGTGCAAGTTTTGGTCATCACTGAGAAAATTTCATTTTTCTGCCCCATTTCCTCTCCTCTCACGTCTTGTAATTACACTTGTAATCTCATTACAAGTACATTAGATCTTTTAATGTTGCCCCACAAATCAGTGAGACACAATTTTTTCCTTAATATATTCCTTATTTTAGGTTGTAAAATTTATACTGATCTTCAAGCCCACTGACTCTTTGTCATCTCTGACCTACCAATAATTTCTTCCAATAAAATTTTTATTTATATATTTTTCAGTTCTAGAATTTCCATTTAGTTCTTTTTTCACAGCTTCTACTTTCTGTGCTTATTAATTATGAGTATATTTTTTGTAAACAGAGTTAAAATAGCTGCTTTAAAATCCTTATCTGCTAATTACAACATCTGATCATCTTTGGTTGCTCTCAAAGATTTCCTTTTTTCTTGAGTATGGACCACAGGTTCCCATTTGTCCACATGTCTAAGAATTTTAGATGACATCTCACACACTGCAAATGAGACTCTGGATTCTGTGCGTGCAAGCTAAGCCATTTCAGTCATGACCGACTCTTTGTGACCCCGTGGACTACAGCCTACCAGGCTCCTCTGTCCATAGGATTCTCCAGGCAAGAATACTAGATTGGACTACCATAACCTCCTCCAGGGGATCTTCCCAACGCAGGCATCAAACCCACATCTCTTACATCTCCTACACTGGCAGACAGGTTCTTTACCACCAGTGAAAGGCTATAGACATAATATTTGATTGCACTTCACTTTTTTGTGCTTATCAGATATTGTGTGTTTTAAAAAAGAAAAGGTTTGTGGCAATTCTGTGTTGTCAGAAGATGGTTAGCATCTTTCAGCAATAAAGTCCTTTTTAATTAGGGTATATACATTTTTTTTTTAGATACAATGCTATTGAACACTTAACAGATTACAGTATAGTGTAAACATAATTTTTATATACACTGGGAAACCAAAATATGCACATGATTTGCTTTATTATGATATTCACTTTATTTCAGTGGTCTTTGAACCTTCAATATCTTCAAGGTACACCTGTACTGATATCTTTTTTAAACAGGCAGTTAATGTGTCTGAATTCAAACTCTAAACTATTTCTCTTGCATAGGCAGGTAGCAATTAAAAATCTCTGATGAGTTATTTTAGCCTTAACTTGAATGCCTGAAGTTTTCCCCATATATGTTTTGATAACAGGTCAGCTGAAGACTTTGGCAGCTTATATGCAGAATTCAGAGCCCCACTTCTGTGGGTACCTTTATTCTTCAATTGGAGAAGGAAATTGCCACCCACTCCAATATTCTTGCCTGGAGAATTCCATGGATGGAGAGGCCTGGGGGGCTATGGTCTGTGGAGTCACAAAGAATCAGACATGACTGAGCAACGAACGCTTTATTCTATACCTTTCTTGATTTGGAGCTGTCATCCTAAATGTTGTCCTCTGATTCCTCACAAGTAGCAGCAGTGCAGACTTCTATTCAATTTTCCTCTTCCTTGAAGAACTGACTAGGCCCAGGGATAAAAGCAGAAACCCATTCAAAGCCTCCTTATCTTTTCTTATTCCAAGAGTTTATTCCTCCCCAACTTCAGCCTGCTTCTGTTCACTCTTCACTTCCTCTAGGTAGTTGTTTTTAAATTTTGCCCAGAGCATTAAAATGAATTTTGTGAGAAGGATGATCCAAAATGAGCTACACCATCATTAACAGAAGGTGTTGTTATTTTTCATTTCTTTTTTAAAAGATATTTTTATTGAAGCATAATTTAAAATGTTAATTTCTGCTGTACAGTGAAGTGTTAATTTCTGGTACACAGTAAAGTGATGCAGCTATATCTACACACATATTCTTTTTCGTATTCTTTTCCACTATGGTTTATCACCGGATGTTGAATACGTTAGTTTCCTGTGCTATGCAGTGGGGTTTTGTTGCTTATTCATCCCTGTGCTAATCCCCTACCCTTCCTCCTGCTTGGCGACCACACGTCTGTTCTTTATCTCTGTAAGTCTGTTTCTGTTTTGGAGATATGCTAATTTGTGTCATATTTTAGATTCCAATATAAATGATATCATATGGTATTTGTCTTTCTTCTTCTGACTTACTTTGCTTAGTATGATAATCTCTAGGTCCATCCACGTCGCTGCAAATGGCAAAGGTGTTGTTGGGTTTAAAAAGCTCCCTAGATGGTTGACAGACACTGTAGCAACCTGACGATGGAAGCACGCTTAGGTAGTCTTGACCATTCACATAAGTACCACGTAACTGTTTTATTTTGGATCTTGTGCTGACAATAGCTATCCTTGATTAAAGATCAAGTATAATCTCTACACGATGCACCATCCCCTCCTGCTGAACCCTTACAACAAACTGGGTAACACAACTTCTCTTAGTTTTCCTTGACCAAGCAGGTGAGGTCAGCATCACGGTTCTGCCCTTTCCTCTCTCACTGTAAGTCAAATGCTACATTTGGTTTCATATATGTGCTGCCAAAGGGGGTATGCTATATTTTGCTAACAAATCCTAAAGTTTGGGTAATCAAAGGTTTTACAGAGTAAATGCTATTTTAAACATGTCTGCAAAACTGAAAAATGAAAGAACAAATAGATTCAAGGATTTGAATATGAAACTGTATCCAGAACGAATTCTTACAATACTAGCACAATAATTCCTTGTTTCATTCCTCCCAATACACCAATATTTAACACTTATTTAGTGAAATGACTGCAAGGGGATACAAAGATAACTTTGATAGTACTCCAGAACACTTGATTTGTTCATAAATAATCACAATACAGGATAAAAAGTGCTAAGGTTCATAAGGGAAGATCTAATAAGAGATTCTCAGAACTGTTACCTGATTATCTCGGTAGTTGTTTCTTAATTTTAGCTTCTAAGTGACTCATGTAATGTGCTTGAATACATGCTTTTCCTAACTCAACAGGCTTATCATTTTGGAATTCAAGTCAGGTCTCTTCAGACTATATATCCCTTAGCAGAAACAAAGGGTCCTTTCAAATTCATGATTTAACCCACATTAGAACCATTTGAGATTAGTATTATCACAAATTTAAAGAATATGAAACAGAACCCCAGAGCATTTATGCTTAAAACCTGTCCCAAATCACTTAGTTATAAAGGAGTAGAATCTAAGTCATGAATCTAAGTCTTCTGACTTCTGAGTCTAGTGTAATATTTTTGCCACTGTTATAGGTAATACAACTCAGGGAAGAGAAAGAAATTCATGGAGAGGGTTATGAAGATGGTCAAATGTACCAATGAAGTCAAAGAAGATGAGGACTTAGGAAAGGTATTTGAATTTGGTGATCAGAAAGGCACTGGTGAGTTAGCTGCAAATCCATTTCCTTCAGCCCAGTATAATCAACGTTTGAGTTTTAAATGTAACCCTTCAATAAAATTTCGAGTCCTTTCACAGTTCTCCATGTAGGGTTCTTTAAGGTTCGACTCCATTTTACTTGCCCAATATCATCACCTCCGTATTTTATGCCCATAGTCAATGATCTATACACATCAGACTACACATTCTTTCTCTCCTTGAGAGCACTCCAAGAGCACTCCAAGGTATTCCTGAAGTGGCCTCCCTACCTCTTCTCTCTCTCCACTTAGCACAGATGCTATTTGTTTACATGCCATGGTGGCTTAGGTGCCCCTCACTTTTCTCCACAATATCCCTAACTTATTCCTCTTCTAGGATTTAACACAAGAATATCATAGTCTCAATTCAGTTCAACCACTCAGTCGTGTCCAACTCTTTCCGACCCCACGGACTGCAGCACACCAGGCCTTCCTGTCCTTCACCAACTCCCAGAGCTTGCTCAAACTCATGTCCATCAAGTTGGTGATGCCATCCAACCATGTTATCCTCTGTTGCCCCCTTCTCCTCCTGCCTTCAATCTTTCCCAACATCAGAGTCTTTTCCAATGAGTCAATTCTTCACATCAGGTGGCCAAAGTATTGCAGCTTCAGCTTCAGTATCACTCCTTCCAGTGAATATTCAGGACTGATTTCCTTTAGGATTGACTGGTTTGATCTCCTCGCAGTTTAAGGGACTCTCAAGAGTCTTCTCCAAAACCACAGTTCAAAATCATCAATTCTTTGATGCTCAGCCTTCTTTATGATCCAACTCTCACATCCATACATGACTACTGGAAAAAGCATAGCTTTGACTATCAGACCTTTGTGGGCAAAGTAATGTCTCTGCTTTTTAATATGCTGTCTAGGTTGGTCATAGCTTTTATTCCAAGGAGCGAGCATCTTTTAATTTCATGGCTGCAGTCACCATCTGGAGTGATTTTGGAGCCCAAAAAAAGAAACTCTCTGTTTCCATTGTTTCCCATCTATTTGCCATGAAGTCATGGGACTAGATGCCATGATTTAAGTTTTTTGAATGTTGAGTTTTAAGCCAGTTTTTTTGCTCTCCTCTTTCACCTTCATCAAGAGACTCTTTAGTTCCTCTTTGCTTTGTGACATTAGGGTGGTGTCATCTACATTTCTGAGGTTATTGATATTTTTCCTGGCAATCTTGATTCCAGCTGGTGCTTCATCCAGACCAGCATTTTGCATGATGTACTCTGCATAGAAGCTAAATAAGCAGAGTGACAATATACAGCCTTGACGTACTCCTTTCCCCATTTGGAATCAGTCCCTTGTTCCATGTCTGGTTCTAACTGTTGCTTCTTGACCTGCATATAGATTTCTCAGGAGGCAGGTCAGGTGGTCTGATATTCCCATTTCTTTAAGAATGTTCCACAGTTTGTTGTGATCCACACAGTCAAAGACTTTAGGGTAGTCAATAAAGCAGAAGTACATATTTTTCTGGAATTCTCTTGTTTTTTCTATGATCCAATGGATGTTGGCAATTTGATCTCTGGTTCCTCTGCCTTTAAGGGCTTCCATTATAGGTCATTTGGTAAAGAATCTGCCTGCAATGCAAGAGATCCCAGTTCGATTCCTAGGTTGGGAACATCCACTGAAGAAGGGATAGGCTACCCACTCCACTGTTCTTGGGCTTCTCTTGTGGCTCAGCTGGTAAAGAATCCGCCTGCAATGTGGGAGACCTGGGTTCGATCCCTGGGTTGGGAAGATCCCCTAGAAAAGGGAAAGGCTACCCACTCCAGTATTCTGACCTGAAGAATTCCATGGACTATATAGTCCATGGGGTCGCAAAGAGTCAGACAGGACTAAGTGACTTTCACTTTCACTTTCCTCTGCCTTTTCTAAGGCCAGCTTGAAGATCTGGAAGTTCTTTGGTTCATGTACTGTTGAAGCTTAGCTTGGAGAATTCTGAGTATATTATATAGTCTAAGTACCATTTATTTACCTTGTCTGTTTTTCCCATTAAACTATGAAGTCTTCGAGGGCAGGATCATGTCCTGTTCATGGTTCATTTCTGAAACTTAGCATAGAGGATTTTGCATAAACACTTGTTAAATGAAAGAAATAAGATTATAAGGAGTTACAAGGCAACAAAGTAATCTAATGTGACTTCAACAGCAAAGACGCCACTTATAGGTCACAGACAGTATGTTTTGATCAAACACCCTAATGTGAATCTAGCTACTTAAATGTTAAACTTCTTTGCAAGGACAAGTTTGCTTGTGCCATTTCCTATGAGTGACTCTGCTTAAGAAAATGTGGTCACAATTAACTCTCACAGATGTAACTATAGAAGAACTGCATGAAACCTGAGAGGTTTCTGCAATCTTTGGAGAGTTGCTTTAAAACTTAAAAATTTTCCTAACTTAGATCAAACAAAACAAGTACTTCTGATATTAAGTCTAAATGCTTAGTCGGCAGTATTGAGAATTTGCTAATATTCACTATGGACTCTGAGGAATAGAACCTCATGGACTAGAACAGACTCTCCAAGATAGCGCTTACAGGGGAAGAGCTTGACAACATGTCTGTGATGGTAACGACTCTGGGTTTGAAGGGTTCAGTAGGGTCGAGGGGTTCACCTATCCAGTGTCGAGTTTGTACATCATTCAGTTCTTTTGGCATACTTTTTTGAGTCATTTCAAATTGGCTAGCAGAGCTTTGAATGACTAGCAAAGAGACCATGGAGCTATAGGGATGGGCTTAAGACATAATCCATAACCTACAAATGCTTATTCACACACTCTTGACATTACTGTCAACATACCTTTATTCAAGCTTTCATGAAATATACTGTATAAATGATGCTTACAAATGCTCTCAGTACTTAGTATACTACAAAAGCATTTTTTAAAATTATATATGCTTTTGAGTGACAAAAATCTACTGAATTTAATTTGTACATAGTGTACATATAAGGAAACATAAATGTTTACCATTTATCACTGTTAAGTTCATTTCACAGTTCATTACTGAAATTTAAAATCATTCATTTGGCCTTGAAGAGGTAGTAATAGGATCTCTCTACATTAGAGAATAAACTAACTCATTTTTTCCAAATACCTTCTCCATTCATACTACAAATGTATGATACATATAGAAGAATAGCATAAGTATATAGAGATATAGAAGTGATTTTGAGCTTGAATTTGACACGATAGCATTGGTATCATTTAAGTCCAATTCTAGCATCTGTTATAATTTACTAAGAAATAAATAATTGTATATTATTTGGAAGGAACAATTTATAATGCATAACTTCATTTTGGGGTTAGTTCTTGCAGAAGTAAATGAAAGATTTTGTTTTATAAGGAACAATATTTCTAAATGAGTATGGGAGAAAAATACTATCAAATATCCATACTTCATTATTAACTCATCTATCCTTTAATGTCTCTTGTCATTTTCTTTTAACAACACTTTAAAATCTTTATCACTTGTTAAAGCTATTACTTGTTATCACTTGTTATCATTTGTTAGACAATGAGATGACAATTTATGCAATCTCTCCCCTATAGATTCATTTCTAATCTCCACTTAAGTAGTTTACCTTCTAGTGTGATCAAAGACAAAAAAAACAATGTAGATTTGTATTGTGTGTATGTGTGTGTTTGCACATCCAGGCTTGAAGATACTGTTTAACGTTACATAGATTTATTATCCAAAGGGATCTCTAATTAAATAAAAAAGGGAGCCTATGTTAGCTAAGTCGACTTCAGGATCCATTCCTTTATATAAAGGGCTTTCACATGCCTTCCCCCTGAATTCTGAAAGCACACGTTCCTTATTCCCTTCACCATGAATAAGGCCGACATTTGACAGCTTCACAAGGCTGACAGGGTTACCCAACAGCCCACCCTCCCTATTCTCAATCCAATTAGACCTCTAATCCTCCAGATGAAAGGCCCAACTGCTCACGTTCCTCATGACAACGACAGCTATTGATTACTTGTCACTGCAGCTAACACCTTCCCTGTCGAGGCTGCTCTGACAGAAGCAAACCTACCAAATTAGACAGCACTTTATCTGCCCTGGAGGCCAAATGGCACAACAAGTAAAGGCTAATAAATGGTATAAAAATGAACAAATCATAACATTATGACAGGCTGATCGTTGCCAGCAGCCTCCTAGCTCCAGCCTGATGTTCTGTTAGGCTTGCTCCTTCTCCTTCCCTCTGCTCTAACTCCAACGTTGACTGAATTAAAGGCCAGAACAATTAAGGCATTTGACCAGCAAAGATAAGCCAATTGAAGTATCACCAAGGGACATAAATGTCAATAACTGACCGCCATCTGTCAATGCAAACATTCTGCAGATGCAAATACTCAGTCCTCCGCCCTCCACCAGGCTGCACTGACTCACCCTCAACGAGAGTCCGCTCAGACGGACAGTCCATGCTACTTGCCAGCAGAAGAGGGGAAGAGAGAAAAAAGAAACGCAGTCTCAGGAGAGGAAGTATTCTCTGAAGAACGAGCAAGAGTCACTGGGGTGGGGTTGGAGGGGCGCACGAGAAGAGGAGACAGCAGACCTACCCTTCCCTCAGAAACATTCTCGTGGACGACTGCAAAGTCAGTACATGCTTTAGTGGGGAATGCATACAGAATGCGGGGAATGAGGGAGAGCTAATGAAGCTGTGACTTCAGAAACACACGCACCCATTTAAAGAACATTTTTTGAGCATGAACCATGTACCAAGTACTGTTCTAGGCAATAGGAAGAAAATGGTGACTAAAACAGACCAAAAGAATCCCTAACTTTATGGAGTTTACATTGCAGTGGAGTATAAGACAATAAACAAGGTAAAAAATAAAATATGTGTGTGTGTATGTAGGGGTGTGTGTGTGTGTGTGTGTGTGTGTGTCTGTGTGTGTGTATGATGTGATTCTCCATTATTCTCAGCCAGGTAAGAAAAAGGAGTAGAAACGTAAGATAAAAGCGGGTAAGTCTAAAAAAACCAAAGAACCACACACACACATAAACAACCAACCAAACTTAGTCCTGAATTAGAATAGGAAATGATAAAACTGTATTTTTATTTAAAAAATATTTCCAAGCAGTGTCTACTGCTGTGGTTTAGAAACAATCAACCCAGTAACAATAAGCACCCCTAGACTTAAGACTGTGGTCTCCAAATACATATATGGTGAAAGATTCAGGATGGAACAGAGACATGAAAACATTCTATGAAGAAGGAGTGAAGGAATAGTAAAACTGGAGAAAAATGTCTTCACTTGGCCATCATGATTATTATTATTACATTGTTGGCCATGCCCCGTGGCATGTGGGATCTTAGTTCCCCAATCAAGGATTGAACCTGTGCCCCTTGCAGTGGAAGAAGTGAGTCTTAACCACGAGGTCGCCAGAGGAAGTAGCATAATGATTATTTTTAAGACATGTCGGATCATATCACTTCTTTCCTCAAAACCCTCCAATGCCTCCTTCATCTGGTTCAGAATAAAAACACATTCCTGACAATGCCTAGTGAATCCGGCACCCACTTCTGCCTTGTCCTCATGACCGACTGCTCCCCTTGCTCACTCATCATCACCATGCTAGCCTCTTTGCTACTCCTCCGATGTTGCCGGCATGCTCCCACTTTAAGTCTTCGTTCTGACCGTTCCTCCAGCCGGGAATGAAAGAAAGTCCTTCCCTCAGCTCCTGACATGGCTTAATTCCTCACCTTCTACAAGTCCTGCTTCCAGTGTGACTGCTTCCGTCTCGGTGAAGACTGTTCCGACGGCCTTATTTACAGTTCTAATCTCCCTTCCCCCGGGGCCTCTTCCCTGGTTTTCTTGATACCCCTTAGTTTAGCATTTTGGTTATATTTCTCTTATTATATTAGTAAATGATCATCTGGGCTTTGGAAAAGCTTCATAGTCAGAAGAGCTATAAAGAGGTCTGTGATTGGTCACAAGGAAAATGCTGTGTCCAGGGGCTGACAATATTCATATTTTGGGAATAATGAGCCCCCTGATTCCCTCTCATTTCAATTCTGAACAGTAAAATGTACAAAAACAAGAAGAGGAAATTATATGAACAAATACAGTTCTATGACACAAGAAGGTAATTAGCAAATTAATGATCTCATTTTCCTTGGAATCGATGTTATATACAAAATTAATTTTTAGAAGTTTAAATGAAAGTAAATGGATCTGAAGTTCCTTTTTATCAGCTGTAAAAATATTCACTGGCCCCGTGCCCAGCGTTTAAAAGAAATCAGCATGAGTCTAATGAAAAACAAGCTGTAGGTCTCAGGGAAATTCAATATATACTCTTTCTTTTTCTTTTAGTTTCTGATTGGTTTCCATGGGAATCTAGGCTTGTGGGGATCTCTAATCTAGTCATGGAAAGCAGATGCCTGAATTTTCATGGCTTAGTAAAAGTAGGGGTCAGTGAAGAAATAAAGATGATTAGAAAATGAATATGGTCGTAGGAAACATGATCATGTTCGAAACAAAATGCTGCAAGCTACATAGTTTTCAAAACACAACCTGCAAGGCTGCTCTTCTGTGTTTGGGACGTATTACAACATGAAGGAGAAGAAGAAAAAATGCTAATGTAAAGGGCTAGCTCTGGGTTTAAATTCTGAATCTGGCCCATGAGGAAGAAGCCCGTTCGAGAGCAGGTCTCCTGGGTTCCCTTACTTTACGGCTCTCTGCTTGAGCACTCCTTTCCAATAAAGGCTTTTGCTTTGTCAGAAGAGAAGGGAAGGAAGGAAGGGAGAAGGAAAGACTTGGGTACTTTTGGGGAGAGATGACTGGGAAGCTGGATTTCAGAATTGCTCTACGACAGAACCAGAGGTCTGAGAAAGTAAGCCACAGAAGAGCGAGTTCTCCTTCAGTGGAGCATGACCAAGAGCACTGGGCTGGGAACCAGAAAAGAAGATAATTCCTGAATCCGCAAGTGAAAAAGCGGCCTTGAAGAACTCAAACCAGACCTCAGTTCACTTCTATAGAGAATAGTTAATATTCAACTATTCTAATTGCTAAGAAGCTACTACGAAATTTCTCTTTTCTTACTAGAACTATGTTGTTATGGTTGTTCAGTTGCTAAGTCCTGTCCAACTCTTTGCGACCCCATGGACTGCAGCATGCCAGGCTTCCCTGTCCTTCACTATTTCCTGGAACTTGCTCAAGCTCATATCCACTGAGTCAATGATGTCATCCAACCATCTCATCCTCTGTCGTCCCCTTCTCCTCCTGCCCTCAATCTTTCCCAGCATCAGGGTCTTTTCCAATGAGTCAGCTCTTTGCATCAGGTGGCCAGAGTACTGGAGCTGTACTATGTTAGAACAACTCAGAAGTACTGATATCTATCAAGATTTGCTGACATTTTGTTCCTTATAACTATGAAAGTAGAAGTACATTAACTATAGTCAAAGTATTAAAGAATGGACAGGTTTTTATTTCAATTCTCAGATTTGCTTAAAAACAGACCAATCTTGGTTGTGGTTGAAACACTCATTTGGTTGGAACACTCAATTCAAAGACACTAATTATTTGAAATCAGGTTCTAAACTGGAAAACCAGCAGACAGGTTTAAATATAGTTTCTAAGTACTCAGAAGAGGACAAACTTGATACTGGCTTGGAAACCTAAGAAGTTAGAATGAAATGAAGCAAAGATTTTTCAGGTTAAGACTCTCTGCCCAGAAAAGGCAGCTTAGCTCTAAGGCTGAAGTCAAATGGAATAAAATGTAAAGGCTGTTAACGTAGCCCATCTCAGTCCAGAGGTAGTCTTGAGCGATCATTAAAATTCCAGAATATAAGGGTTCTATAAACTCAGACTTTCCAGGTAATGTGGGCGTTGCAAATGTCTTTTGCCGTCTTTTACAAGCATGTACTTAGTGACTAGCAGTGTCCGACCCTATGCAGCCCCATGGACTGGCGCCCACTAGACTCCTCTCTCCATGGGACTTTTCCAGGCAAGAACACTGGAGTGGGCTGCCATTTCCTCCTCCGGGGGATCTTCCCGACCCAGAGACTGAACCTGTGTCTCCTGCCTGGCAGGCGGATTCTCTGGCCACTGAGCCACCTGAGGCGCACCAAAGGCTGAAGCCCATTCGTTACACTTCAGATATCCACTGGCCACAGTCTGTGGGAGAGTGAGCGCTTATTAAACTGGCTTTAAACAGACTGAGTGAATACAGCCACAGAGATGTCTGCAAGCACCTACTGAACACTCTAGGCCATCTTGATGTGCGCTCAAATTCAAGAACCACCGGATTACAGCATAGATACAAGGCTTCCAAATAGCTCCTGAGGTGAAGGTTGGGGAAATGTGACCTGAGTGCTTAAAAGCCTGGGCCAGAAACAAACAACCCAATCAACAAGTGGACAGAACATCTAAACAGACATTTCTCCAAGGAAGACATACAGATGGCCAAGAGGCACATGAGAAGATGCTCAATATCACTATTAGAGACATGCAAATCAAAACTACAATGAGATACTCACCTCACATAGGGCAGAATGGCCATCAACAAAAAGTCTACAAACAATAAATGTTAGAGAGGGTATGAAGAAAATGGAACCCTCCTACACTATTGGTGGGAATGTAAATTGGTACAGTTGCTATGGAGAACAGTATGGAGATTCCTTAAGAAACTAAAAATAGAGTTACCATATGACCCAGCAATCCCACTCTCCTGGGAATATATCCAGAGAAAAACACAGTTCAAAAGGATACATGCGCCCCAATGTTCATTTCATCACTGCCTACAGTGGCCAAAGCAGGGAAGCCATCTAAATGTCTGTCGATAAATGAACAGGTGAAGAAGATGTGGCACATACATAGGTACATATATACGACGGAATACTACTCAGCCATAAAAAAGAAATAACGCCCTTTTCAGGAACATGGATGGACCTGGAGATTACATACAAATGTCAGACAGAGAAAGACAAATACCATATTACATCACTTACATGCAGAATCTGAAAAAAATGATATGAATGATTTTGTTTACAACACAGAAACAGACTCACAGCCTCAGGAAGGAACTTGGGGCCCCGGGGGGAGGGCGGTGCAGGGAGGGGTGGTCAGGACTTGGGGACGGACACGCACATACTGCTATATTTAAAACCGGTAACCAACAACGACCTGCTGGAGGCACAGGGGACTCTGCTCAGCTCTCCGTAACAACCTAACTGGGAAAAGAATTCGAAAAAGAACAGATACATGTGTACGTATAACTGCGTAACTCTGCTGTACCCTTGAAACTAACACAACATTGTTAATCAACTATACTCCTATATAAAATAAAAATAAAAAATTATAACAATGAATAATAACAACAAAAAAGTCTAGGCTAGGAACCATTCTTCTTTCCATTCTCCTTTTTCTGAACTACAAATAATGGTCACCAAGTTCTGGATATTTTATCATTTTTTTAATAATACAACTTTATTGAGTTATAACACATATATAATAGTGCATACATCTCAAGTATACAGAGACATGTGTATATGAGTGTAAGGTAAGGAAACCAAATGCTGTTCATGTTAAGTTTTCCAGAAAAGTTTCAAAGGTATTCTATTCTCCTTTACTTTTTAAATCATTACCATGCAAACATATTTTTAAAACTGAAAATTAATATTTAGTTTTCATAGATAAATTGAGAATTCTCTTTATGAATAAAAAAGGAACACTCAACCATAACCTGAGGCTTCTTTAATTTGTGTATTTAACATGATATAATTTTTCAAAGTAGATGGGTAATCTTCATCTTCTTGAAGCCAAATTAATAACCTCCTGGAAAGTTAAAAATGCATAATTATTGATGTTTACTGAGATTGCTCAAGTTTTTTTTTTATCGTTACCAACAAATAAATGTATCTGTTCAAACCAGAGAAAGAGTAGTTCCTGAATGAAAACATTTCTAACAGTTAGATCTCTTTTGTGAGAAACCCAGAAAAGGTGTGATTGATTTCTTTCTTGGATTAAACTGAGTGTGCTAAATGAAAAACAAACTAGGTACAGACATACAGTATATTGAGATTAATTTTATTCTCATGTGTATCATTTCCTTAGCTACTTGGACTAATAGTAATTTGTTTCCAGAGAAGTATGTGTCAGAATAACTAAGTCAATCAACACAGTTTAATAAGCTTTTCCCATATATGTATTTTGAAATTGGATAAATGTTTCTAATAAACAAAATGTCTACCATTTGTATTAATAATGACTTTCCATATAAGTAACACAAAATGTATTCATGCATTCAACCAAGACAAATCAGACACTGTGATAGATTCTGGGGGATTCAAAAATAAATAAAATAAGTCTCTCATTTGGAACTCCAATCTGGTGGGAAAGACACAAGTAAGTAATAATTATCATACATATGAGACAGTGGGGCTCCAACAGAGATAAGAATGAAATGCTATGCAAACATGAGTTTTTCCTATTAATCAACCTAAGATACCACAACACAGTTCACTATCACAAAAAAAAACAAAACTATAATAAATAATATATGAAAATGGTTAATCTGGGTCAGTAATAAGAGCAATGACGACTTACATGTTATAGCTGTTGAGATTTACAAAGCACTTAGGTAAATTAATATCACATGTAAGTATATGCACTTTACAGTAGATAGGCCAACTTTGTTACTCAATACCTTTTATCGTTATTTAATATCTTTATCCATGGTGTTTGTGAGCAATTTAAGAGCAGGAATCATGTCTTTCATCTTGGCATTCCAAGGCCTAGCACAGTGCCTGTTACACTAAGTTTTTAACATATGTTGAATGTATGCATGCATGCACATATATATGAATATCAATGTTACATAAGTAGCACTTTTGAGTTCACAGATAACAGAATTAAGACAGACAATACTTGAAAAGAATATTTGGTATTCAAAATATCAGAGAACTTCACTAAACAAAGGGATGTGAAGTTTAATAGGGCTCAGTATTGACAGCACTTATTCATAGCAGACATATCATTCATTTTTTAATGTTTTCTCTAGATGATGCTGTTAAAGCGCTATACTTAATATGCCAGCAAACTTGGAAAACTCAGCAGTGGCCACAGGACTGGAAAAGGTCAGTTTTCATTCCAATTCCAAAGAAAGGCAACGCCAAAGAATGTTTAAACTACCATACAATTGCCATCATTTCACATGCTAGCACAGTAGTGCTCAGAATTCTCCAAAGTAGGCTTCAAACAGTATGTGAACTGAGAACTTCCAGATGTTCAAGACAGACTTAGAAAAGCCAAAGGAACCAGAGATCAAATTGTCAACACTCGCTGGATCATAGAAAAAGTAAGAGAATTCCAGAAAAATATCTACTTCTGCTTCATTGACTATGCTAAAGCCTTTGACTCTGTGTATCACAACAAACTGTGGAACATTCTTAAAAAGATGTTCTTAAAAAAGATTCTTAAAACCACTTTACCTGCCTCCTGAGAAATCTATATGCAGGTCAAGAAGCAACAGTTAGAACCAGACATGGAACAAGGGACTGGTTCCAAATTGGGAAAGGAGTACGTCAAGGCTGTATACTGTCACCCTGCTTATTTAACTTCTGTGCAGGGTACATCATAAGAAATGCCAGGCTGGACGAAGCACAAGCTGGAATCAAGATTGCCAGGAGAAATATCAATAACATCAGATATGCAAATGACACCACCCTAATGTCACAAAGCAAAGAGGAACTAAAGAGTCTCTTGATGAAGGTGAAAGAGGAGAGTGAAAAAACTGGCTTAAAAATCAACATTCAAAAAACTAAGATCATGGCAACTGGTCCCATGACTTCATGGCAAATAGGTGGGGAAACAATGGAAACGATGACCGACTTTCTTTTCTTGGGCTCCAAAATCACTGCAGATGGTGACTGCAGCCATGAAATAAAAAGACACTTGCTCCTTGGAATAAAAGCTATGACCAACCCACACAGCATATTAAAAAGCAGAGACATTGCTTTGCCCACAAAGGTCTGTATAGTCAAAACTATGGTTTTTCCAGTAGTAGTGTCTGGATGTGAGAGTTGGATCATAAAGAAGGCTGAGCATCGAAGAATTGATGATTTTGAACTGTGATTTTGGAGAAGACTCTTGAGAGTCCCTTGAACTGCAAGATCAAACCAGCCAATCCTAAAGGAAATCAGTCCTGAATATTCATTGGAAGGACTGATGTTGAAGCTGAAGCTGCAATACTTTGGCCATCTGATGCAAAGAGCTGATTCGTTAGAAAAGACCCTCAAACTGGGAAAGATTGAAGGCAGGAGGAGAAGGGGATGACAGAGGATAAGATGGTTGGATGGCATCACTGACTCAATGGACGTGAGTTTGAGCAAGGTCCGGGAGCTGGTGAAGGACAGGGGTCGCAAAGAGTCGGACATGACTGAGCGACTGAACAACAACTAGGTGTATAAACAATACAGAGCAGATACTTGGCAACTACTTTCTGAATGAACACTTCTACTTCCACAATAGATCTCCTGGATCCAACTCTTCCTCTCTCTTGGCCTGAACTTTCATAGCTTTTATGTACCTCCATTCTTATCCTCTTCCAAAGTAGCTGCTAATGACTTGTGAGGAATCTGTACTCAGGTTTTCAGGGTTTGCTTTTCAAGTTCCAGCTACTGCTAACACCAAACTCCACCTGGGTTCTTCCAGTTTTCTCAGAATCCTGCTTCCTACTAGGGTTGCATTCTTTTACATTCCAATTTGGAAAATGCCTTAAAGGGAAAAGCCAGGATGAATGTGGAGCTAATTTCACAAGCTTCCCTCCTCTGAATGATCCTGCCTGTGCTGACTGTTTCCGATGTCTTCAAACAATATATTTGTTAAGTTTTCAGATGTTTTTGGCAGACGAGCTGTTCAAAAATAGGGGTTCCTAGTGAGAACTGACGCTTAGTCACGAAAGTCTCTGGTTGGTAGCTCTTTACTATGATTTCTTTTTTTATATCTTAAATATTTCTTTTTTATGTATCTTTAAATAGTCCATCAATGGTTACTTTATATTGTGTTTTTAATGTTTTTGATAGAAATTTGTTTATTGTTTCCGCTGACTCTCCTAGACGGTACATTGCTTTCTTATGTGTTTGGTGATTTTTCACTGTGAGGTCATATTTGGTCTGTTTTAATATATATTGGCAGGAGGAGAAGGGGACGACAGAGGGTGAGATGGTTGGATGGCATCACCGACTCCATGGACATGAGTTTGAGTAAACTCCAGGAGTTGGTGATGGACAGGGAGGCCTGGTAATGCTGCAGTCCATGGGGTTGCAAAGAGTTGGACACGACTGAGCAACTGAACTGAACTGAATATATATGAGAAGTTTAAGGCGAAGCTATTTTCTCTAAAGAGAATTTGTGTCTGTGTGTCTGCTGAAAGACAGGGTGGGCTACAGACCTGGGACATCTCCAACCATTTTTGAAAATTATTTCTAGATCCTCCACCATTTATTCCTGCTTGAACTATACTATCTCTGATTCTAAATAATGGTGCTTTTGCATGACACACAAAACCAAACACAGTAAAAAAAAAAAAAAAAACAAAAACAAACACAGTACCCAGGTTTGATGTGGGCAGAGTAGAGTGTTAAAGAATGATGATCACCCTTGTTCTGGAAATTCTACTAATACTAGTATACCTTAACTAGTATTCTACTAATACTAGTATGACTTAGAGATGTCTTATGGCTTTTGGCAAACACACAAAAACACACAGCAACACAGAGACAGAGGAAATGCATAATTATCAGAAAGCTGCGAGACCGTGAAAGTTGTTATTTATAAAATCAGTTATGTGAACTGTGACATGTAAATCATAGTTCTATTTATTCTTTGACACTAAAGAAATCACTACTTAAAAAAATAAAGGAGAAACAAAACGCAAATGGAAACAATGTACTGCATCTCATGGAGAGACTTCACAATTCACACATCTGGTTGTGCACTCCCCTTTCAACTTTTTTCACATTATGCCTCTACAAAAATGTCATGTGATTAGATCATCAACTTAAACTCTCTTTTTTTCTCACATAATCCATTTGATGTGCAATTAGTTTCCGCTAACCTACATTTTTGAAGTTGAGTTTTAAACCTAAATGAATCACAATGAAAAAAAATCTAAAGTGTATTAAATTCCTAATACTGGGGCTATTCCCAATCTGAAATGTTTACTTTTTTATGATAACAAGTTAAATAGAGCTACCCTTCCTGACTGAATACTTGTAACAGCTGACAAGCTTAGGTGAAAGGTTATAGATACCTCAGCAGTAGTTAAAAGAGAGATTGAAAATGAGGGAGAATTCTTTTAAATTACTGTAATGAAAAGCAAATTCAAGAGCAATAACTTTGGAAATAACCTGACAGACCCAAATGATAAGAGCATATAACTAGCATATTCAGAAGTACATCTTAATGTCAATCTTTTTTTATGCTTTCAGCTAATGAAAAGGTATTTTTCTAACCCCTCAATTAAGCAGCTATATCTGGTTCACATTTCTTAATGGGAAATAACTAATAGTTTCTGCTGGATCTAACTAATTTTCATTGCTTTTTGTCCCAAAAATACATATCTAAAATAACAAAGAGAAAAATACCAGGCACCAGAAATACATTTTATAGACCAAAATTTCATGGTGAGAAAAACTGTTTTCAGGTAAATAAAATCTTCAAATAAGTTTAGAAGCTTCCCATTAAAAAAAAAATTTTGATATGCTTAATCCTAAAAAAACTGAGCTCTTAACAAGCCTTTAAAAATTTGAAATAATTTATACTAGCAATATAGTTTTAGATTTTAAAAAATTTAAAAATACATTTCAGAAAATAAACTTATGCTTCTAATGCCACATGTTTTACAAGACTACAGCTAAGGAAAACACTTTAAACAATGAGAAGTACTAAAATTCATATATATTCCCATTGTTTCAATCCAACCACTACTGACTATTATTTTTTGGCTGTGCTTCACGTGTATGGCCTCTGGGATCTTAGTTCCTGCTGCTGCTGCTGCTGCTGAGTCGCTCAGTCGTGTCCGACTCTGTGTGACCCCACAGACGGCAGCCCACCAGGCTCCCCCGGCCCTGGGACTCTCCAGGCAAGAACACTGGAGTGGGTTGCCATTTCCTTCTCCAATGCTTGAAAGTGAAAAGTCAAAGTGAAGTCGCTCAGTCGTGTCCAACTCTTCGCGACCCCGTGGACTGCAGCTAGTTCCTGACCAAGGGTCAAACCCATGCTCCCTGCGATGGAGGCTCAGAGTCCTAGCCACTGAACCGCCATGAAATTCCCAAACCCAACCACTACTGACAATTTAGAGTGTGGGAGTTTTCTTTCTTTCTTTGCCTTTTCCAATGCATAAACTGACTTGTAATATAGTTTAATATAGTCCAATCATACTATCCATGTAATTTTGTTTCTTTTTCCCCAGCTTACTCTCAGATAAGAAAACAAACTTCACTGCTTGAGGAACATGAATAAGTGATGGTTATCTGTGCTTACTCCCTGCAGCTTAAAGACTGCAGTTCTTGAGAAAACATATGAAAATAAAGTTATAAACCTGAGGTTTCTTTACCATCTGTCCATCGCACAGTTCCACTAATCAATTTACAAATGCCACAGAAAAGGTTTACTCTTCACAGTAATTTGACTTCTTACCTTTTGAGCTGCAAGATGGAGGGCAGTTCTCTGGCTATGGTCAGTTTTATTAACATCTGCTCCTGCTTTCAGCAGAGTATCTGCACAATCCAGTCTGTCAGCCAACACACAATACATAAGTGGTGTTCTCCCAAACTGATCTTCTTTGTCTTTAAGGGCAGAGTTCCCTGTGAGGATAAGAAACAAATAGTGATATTTGATAAATATTGTTGTTATCACTAATATAACTAGGAACTATATTTACTAGCTGCTTCTTATCAAGTACTGGGGTAAATGCATTAAATATACTACTTCAGTTTTACTCACCCTATGAGAGTGAGTAATATTTCCTATATTACAGGAAATTGACACTCAGAGGAGTTGGGTAATTTTTTCACCTTACACTGAAAGGAGATGGTGAAGCTAAAATTGAAACTGATTGTTGACTTTAAGCAGTATGTTCTTAACTACTATGTTATACTAAATTAACATTTTGAGATATGAGGTTATTTTTTCCCTCCCTTACTCTTTGTCAAAAAAAAAAATTTTAATGTAGACCATACACTCAGAGAGGGCCATGGCACCCCACTCCAGTGCTCTCGCCTGGAGAACCCCAGGGACGGGGGAGCCTGGTGGGCTGCAGTCCATGGGGTCGCTAAGAGTCAGACACGACTGAGCGACTTCACTTTCATTCATTGGAGACGGAAATGGCAACCCACTCCAGTGTTCTTGCCTGGAGAATCCCAGGGACGGGGGAGCCTGGTGGGCTGCCGTCTATGGGGTCGCACAGAGTCGAACACGACTGAAGTGACCTGGCAGCAGGAGGAGCAGACCATACACTAGGCATTGTGGTATGTTTCTGAGAACTACAAAAACGAACCATGACTGACTTCCTGTTCTAGACAATAAGGAACAAGTGCATAATACCATGATCCTTCTGCTAATTAAAACTAAACACCCCAGAAAAAGTAAATGAAAGGTGGTGAAAGGAAGGCAAGTTGGTTAGAGAACAATGAAAGTCCAGGAACAATCTGGAGTTGAGTTCTCAGATTTGGGTTTTTTGCCTCCTATATATACAGACAGCCTGGGTGCTAAAGTGGCCAGAACACTAGAAACACCAAGGGGCCCATTCACAAACCCGCGAAGCCTGTTCTCTCCATCAGAACATCAGGACAGCAGCTCTGTAGCACTGAGGTCTTTGGCTGACTTCCTCTATTCAAAGCACATGTGACGACAAACTGTCCCCCTTTTCCTGTCCATCTGACGCTGCAGAGACTGTGGGGGAGGAGGCCTGTGAAGCGTTATGCCCTGAATCAGGCAAAGGTTAGCAGTGAGGTGTTACCTTATCCCTTCTCAACTAAACAGTGCAGAAAAGAGAGGAGGAGAAAGCAATTCTTTATATCAGTGCATGATGCCATGGATAACTTTTAGCAGATCATGTATGGAACTGACCACAGTTTAAATAGAAAAAGCTTTGAGAATTGAACTCTTAGTGGAAATCTGCCCAGGTTCTAAATTGGCCAGGGTATTACAAAAGTGGGGCAGACCAGAAAATAACTTGCAAGAGCTTTGAAAAATTTTGACTTTTGAACCACAGTCCACAAAATTGGAACAAAATGTTCATTCTAACCTAAACAGATTATCAGTTTACTAAAATAGGAGATTTAAATAGGATTCAGAGTCTTTACCATAATGCACAAAATGTTCAAGATATAATCCAAAATTACTAGACAAACGAAATATCAGGAAAATATTAAGTAAGATAATAAACAGGCACCAAAATTGTGATGGTACAGATATTAGAATTAGCTGACAAAGATTTTAAAGCAGTGGTCATAAAAAGTCTGATAAGCAACTATGAATGCTCCTGAAGCAAATGGAAAAATCCAAAGCCTCAGTAATGAGAGAAAACATAAAGATGAACTCAGTGGGACTTCCCTGGTGGTCCATTGGTTAAGAATCCATCTGCCGATGCACAGGTTCAACCCCTGGTCCAGGAAAATCCCACAAGTTGTGGGGCAACGAAGCCCGTGTACCACAACTACTAGGCCCACACTCTAGGGGCGGCATGCTGCAACTAGGAGAGCCCGTGAGCCGCGGAGCCGACGCTGAGCCGCGGGAAAGCCACTGCAGGGAGAAGCCCGTGCACCGCGCCAGAGGAAAGCCACGTGCGGCAACAAAGAGCCAGCAGCCAAAACCAGAAACACCCAAAAGTAAAACAGTGACGAACCCAATGAAAATATCACAGTCATAACACCTTCAAAATAAGTAAAAAACCAAATGAAACAACCAAAATGAAAATCACATTAAATAGGCATGACAGCAGGATGGAAATGACAAAAGAAAGGATCACAGGACTTGATGACAGACCAACAGAAATTATTCAGCCTGAACAACTGAGAGAAAAGAAAGAAAGAGAACGAATCAACAGTCTCGGGGCTCTGTGGGCCAGCAGCAAAGTTTCTACCATTCACATCATCACGGCCCCAGAAAGAGAGGAAAGAGAGAGGATAAAAACGTATCTGAAGGAATAATGATAGAAATGGCCCAAACCTAGTGCAAGACACAGACCTACAAATTTAAACAGCTGAGCAAAGCTCAACAAAATAAACCCAAAGAAATCCATACTGAGTCAGTCAAAATCAAATTTCTGAAGACTAAGTTCAAGTTATAGTGTATTTCTCATAAGAAACTATGAAGGCCAGAAGACAATGGCACATTTTCCAAGTGTTGTGGGGGAGGAGAAAGAACTGTCAGCCCAGAATTCCACATCAAGTGCTTGCACAGACCAGGAGTGAAAAGAGAGAGAAGTGTCTGAGGACAGCTAAAGGAATCGGCGGTTACAGGGGGTAAAATGAAACTGTTCTAAAATCAGTTCTTGTGATGTCTGTACAATACAACTCTGTGAATATGAAAAAAAACGATTGAATTGCACATTTTAGATTGGTATGTATGCTGGTATGGTGCATCTCAATAAATACTTTCTACTACATATACATTAAAATGAAACATTAAAAACATTCAAGAAATGTAGAGGAAGGAAGACAGGAATGGAAAAAAGAGGAAAGAAAAACAGCAAACAATACATAATAAGTTGGAAATCTTAAATTCTAACACTAATGATTACATTATAAGTAAATGGGCCTTCCCCAGTGATGCAGCAATAAAGAATCTGCCTGCAATGCAGGAGATGCAGGTTCAATCCCTGGATTGGGAAAATCCTCTGGAGGAGGAAATAGTATTCTTGCTGGGGACATCCCATGGACAGAGGAGCCTGGCAGGCTACAGTCCACAGGGTCACAAAGAGTCAGACATGACTGAGTGACTGAACACATATACATGCACATAGGTAAATGGTACAAGCACACCAATAAAAAGATTTTTTACAAAAAGAGATAGGACTTAACTACATGCTTGTGGGTTATCTATTTTATATATAGTACTGTGTATATTTTAATCCCAAACTCCTAATTTATCCCTCCCTGATCAATTGGTTTTTTATAAAGGTGCAAAGGCAAACCAACAGATAATTTTTTAAACAAATGGTACTAAAAATATTGGCCATCCACATACAAAAACAAAAAAAAAAAACCAAAACCAAAGTATATGGTACTTCTTACCACATACAAAAATTATCTAAAAATCAATAATAAATGTAAATGTAAAATCTCTACAACTGCGTAAACCTTTTAGAAGCAAACAAAGGTAAAAGATCTCTGCAACCCTGAGTTAGGTGAAAATTTCTTAGAGATGATACCAAAGAATAGTCCTCTACAAAATTGATAGATTGAATTTCATCCAAACTTCAAATTCTATTTGAAAGACACTGTTAAGAAAATAAAAACACGAGTCACAAAAAGTTGGAGAAAATATTTGTAAAACACATATCTGATAAAGCATTCTATCCAGAATAAAGAACTCTTAGGAGAGAATAATAAAGCCAATAATGAAATTATAAGATGGCCAAACGGTCTGAATAGACATTTCACCAATTAATCATATGAAAAGATGCTCAATATCATTAATACACAGGAAAATAACACATTCAAACCACAATGTGACACTACTATGCATCCATTAGAAAGGCTAAACCAAAACCAAAACAAACCTGTCAATAACAAGTTCTCGGTGAGGATGCGGAAAAACCAGAACTCACAGTTTGCTGGTAGGATTGGTATCATAAACGTCACAGCCACTATGGAAAACTGTTTGCCAGTTTCACAGTAAGTTAAATATACACTTACTACATGGCCCAATAATTTCATCGAATGTTTAGTACACAAGGAAAAATAAAAGCATGAAGGCTTATGTTCACATAAGAATCTGCATGTGGATGTTTATGAAAGCTTCATTTATTAGTACTAAAACCTGAAAACATCTCAATTGTCCTTCAACTGGAAAATGACAAAAGAAATTGAGGTAAATCTATACAACAAAACACTGCTCAGCAATAAAAAGAAATTAAGTACTAATCTACTCAATAACATGGAAGAATCTCAAATGTATTATGCTAAGTTAAAGAACACAGTCTCAAAGGGTACATATTGTATGATTCATCTACATGGATTTCCAGAAAAGGTAAAATTATGGGACAGCAGACCAGTGGGATCCAGGGGCATCCAGGGGCTGAGATGTGGGGAGGGACTGATGATGAAGGGACATGGGAAAATTTGGGGTGTGACGGACCTCTTCTACATCTTGACTGTGGTGGTAATTGCATGACCACATGCTAAAATTAAGTACAGACTGAAAAAGCATAAAATTGACTGCATTTACTGTATTAAAACTCCATAAACTTTACTTTTTTTTTTTTTAAAACAACAAGAGATTTATTTATCCCCCCAACAAATTTATTGAGCTCCTACTAGGCATCAAGCGTTGTCCTAGGTACTAGGACTATAAAAATGGAAATTGAAAGCCATCTTTTGGGACTTTGCCATCCATAGAGGTCAGATACAAACATTTAAACAATGAGATAATTGCTTTCATTAAGGTATATTCAAAGCGAACGAAGAGCAAAGAACTCAGATCTGCCTGGGGGAGTGGGGGTGGGGGGTGTTGAAAGGTGCTACACACTCCCTTCTTCAAAGGATCTTCCTGACCCAGGGATCTAATCTGGGTCTCCTGCATTGCAGATTCTTTACAGTCTAAACCACCAAGGAATCCCACAAATAAGGATTGGGGCTAATTGAAGGACATGTAAAATTTTTCCCAATGAACAAGCAGTGGGAATTGATCCAGGGAGAAGGAGAGAATGTGTGCAGACATGAAAACATGAGGGAACAAGGCACATTTATTTAGAAGGTATCAACATATAGGAACCGACTGAATCCAGTATTGAGAGGAGATGAGAGCTAAGGGTAGTTTCAGACGGATAAAAGATAAGAAACCCATGTCACAGAATGAGAAGCAGCAGTGAGAGAAGTAGACGGAAAACCAGAGGAGAGTCATGATTTAGAAATTAGTAGGGGAAAGGACTGATTTTAAGAAGAATGGAATGGCAACAGTGAAATTATGCACAACTGAGAGATCAAGCAAGAAAAAGCCTTAAATGTATCCACTGGATTAAAAAAAAAACAAAAACCAATGATTCTTTAATAACCTGAATGAAAATCAAGGAAGAGATCAAGAAGCATTATCTCCGTGTTTTGAGGTGTAAACAGCAAGTCCAAAGGTGACAGTAATAAGTAATTGTTCTCTTATGAGCTGAGAATAGAAAGAGAATAGAAAGGGTCTGAGAAGGAGGATCAAGGTGTCAAAGGTCTTAGGGAATGTTGATGCTTATCACCAGCAATTAGACCATGAAAAAAGGGAACTATATAGGGCTGTAACCAGAGAAGACAGCTATCGTCAAGGACATTTCAGTCCAAATAGAAAAGACTGGAACATATTTTTATGTTTTACATGTATATGTATGTATATATGTACATATACATATGTATATATATAAAAAACATATGCATCCACGTAACTTAGAATTTTTTACTGAGTTCCTAGAGAATATCTTTTGATGGTTTAATCAATAAAATGTATGTTTATTGCAGGATATGGCTGAAAAATAAATTTGGAAAACATGGGTAATTTCCCTGAAGTTGAAGCTGGAACAGATAACCATACATCCTGTCATTTTTTTTTTGTTTGTTTGTTTTTGTTTTTGTTTTTGAAGAAAATTTATTGGCACAGGAAAATTCTGTTAAAATGTTAAGTGAAACAACGTAGGATATAAATTATAGCCAATGTAACTAAGGTATTTATATTTCTCTTTCTCATAAACTTTACTTTTAAACGACAAAAAAAGATACCATAACACTTAAAGTGAAAAAAATTTACTTTCATCACAAATGATCAGATATCCACGTATTGGCTGATGGTAATCATATATGAGTTGAGCATGAGGGAAGGCAGTTATTTTTAATGGTGTTTTAGCATGAACTGCTAACGGAGGAAGGAAACTGACCACACAAAATATTTGCTTTGGGGAAATACAATTGCTAAATGTCAAAAGAGAACATGTCATGCTTTGGTCTGAGTTATTTTTGCCTGAAACTAAGCTGTTTTAGCTCTAAATATTTCCATATATATTTGAATCTCGGATGTATTGGGACCCCGAAGTACTTCATACCTTCTCTAATAACTCATTTTGCTGATCCATGTTTCCATGTATGCTGCTAATAAAGCAAGAAAGGTAACTGCTCTTGAAATTTGAAAGAGCCTTACAAAATACTCGTCTTCCCTGGTGGTTCAGATAGTAAAGCATCTGCCTACAATGCAGAAGACCTGGGTTCAATTCCTGGGTCGGGAAGATCCCCTGGAGAAGGAAATGGCACCCCACTCCAGTACTCTTGCCTGGAAAATCCCGTGGACGGAAGAGCCTGATAGGCTACAGTCCGTGGGGTCACGAAGAGTGAGACATGACTGGGTGACTTCACTTCACTCACTACAAAATACTCGGGTCATGTACAGCAACTCCTGGAAGTGAAGACCCAGGTCTCCCACACTGCAGGCAGATTCTTTTCCAGCTGAGCCACCAGGGAAGCCCAGCTCCTGGAAGAGGCAGGTTTTCGTTCTGTATCAGAAGCTTGGTTTTGAAGATGGAGGTAAGTTGGTTTTTTTTTCTTTTTCATTTATTTTTATTAGTTGGAGGCTAATTACTTTACAACATTGCAGTGGGTTTTGTCATACATTGACATGAATCAGCCATGGAGTTACATGTATTCCCCATCCCAATCCCCCCTCCCACCTCCCTCTCCACCGGATTCCTCTGGGTCTTCCCAGTGCACCAGGCCCGAGCACGTGTCTCATGCATCCCACCTGGGCTGGTGATCTGTTTCACTATAGGTAATATACATGCTGTTCTCTCGAAACATCCCACCCTCGCCTTCTCCCACAGAGTCCAAAACTCTGTTCTGTACATCTGTGTCTCTTTTTCTGTTTTGCATATAGGGTTATCGTTACCATCTTTCTAAATTCCATATATATGTGTTAGTATGCTGTAATGGTCTTTATCTTTCTAGCTTACTTCACTCTGTATAATGGGCTCCAGTTTCATCCATCTCATTAGAACTGATTCAAATGAATTCTTTTTAATGGCTGAGTAATATTCCATTGTGTATATGTACCACAGCTTCCTTATCCATTCGTCTGCTGAGGGGCATCTAAGTTGCTTCCATGTCCTGGCTATTATAAACAGTGCTGCGATGAACATTGGGGTGCACGTGTCTCTTTCAGATCTGGTTTCCTCGGTGTGTATGCCCAGAAGTGGGATGGCTGGGTCAAATGGCAGTTCTATTTCCAGTTTTTTAAGAAATCTCCACACTGATCTCCATAGTGACTGTACTAGTTTGCATTCCCACCAACAGTGTAAGAGGGTTTCCTTTACTCCACACACTCTCCAGCATTTATTGCTTGTAGACTTTTGGATAGCAGCCATCCTGACTGGCGTGTAATGGTACCTCATTGTGATTTTGATTTGCATTTCTCTGATGATGAGTGATGTTGAGCATCTTTTCATGTGTTTGTTAGACATCTGTATGTCTTCTTCGGAGAAATGTCTGTTTAGTTCTTTGGCCCATTTTTTGATTGGGTCATTTATTTTTCTGGAATTGAGCTTCAGGAGTTGCTTGCATATTTTTGAGATTAATCCTTTGTCTGTTGCTTCATTTGCTATTATTTTCTCCCAATCTGAGGGCTGTCTTTTCACCTTGCTTATAGTTTCCTTTGTTGTGCAAAAGCTTTTAAGTTTCATTAGGTCCCATTTGTTTATTTTTGCTTTTATTTCCAATATTCTGGGAGGTGGGTCATAGAGGATCCTGCTGTGATTCATGTCGGAGAGTGTTTTGCCTATGTTCTCCTCTAGGAGTTTTATAGTTTCTGGTCTTACGTTTAGATCTTTAATCCATTTTGAGTTTATTTTTGTGTATGGTGTTAGAAAGTGTTCTAGTTTCATTCTTTTACAAGTGGTTGACCAGTTTTCCCAGCACCACTTGTTAAAGAGGTTGTCTTTTTTCTATTGTATATTCTTGCCTCCTTTGTCAAAGATAAGGTGTCCGTACGTTCGTGGATTTATCTCTGGGCTTTCTATTCTGTTCCATTGATCTATATTTCTGTCTTTGTGCCAGTACCATACTGTCTTGATGACTGTGGCTTTGTAGTAGAGTCTGAAGTCAGGCAGGCTGATTCCTCCAGTTCCATTCTTCTTTCTCAAGATTGCTTTGGCTATTCGAGGTTTTTTGTATTTCCATACAAATAGTGAAATTATTTGTTCTAGTTCTGTGAAAAATACTGTTGGTAGCTTGATAGGGATTGCATTGAATCTATAGATTGCTTTGGGTAGTATAGCCATTTTGACAATATTGATTCTTCCAATCCATGAACACGGTATGTTTCTCCATATGTTTGTGTCCTCTTTGATTTCTTTCATCAGTGTTTTATAGTTTTCTATGTATAGGTCTTTTGTTTCTTTAGGTAGATATACTCCTAAGTATTTTATTCTTTTTGTTGCAGTGGTGAATGGTATTGTTTCCTTAATTTCTCTTTCTGCTTTCTCATTGTTAGTGTATAGGAATGCAAGGGATTTCTGTGTGTTAATTTTATATCCTGCAACTTTACTATATTCGTTGATTAGCTCTAGTGATTTTCTGGTAGAGTCTTTAGGGTTTTCTATGTAGAGGATCATGTCATCTGCAAACAGAGAGAGTTTCACTTCTTCTTTTCCTATCTGGATTCCTTTTACTTCTTTTTCTGCTCTGATTGCTGTGGCCAACACTTCCAAAACTATGTTGAATAGTAGTGGTGAGAGTGGGCACCCTTGTCTTGTTCCTGATTTCAGGGGAAATGCTTTCCATTTTTCACCATTGAGGGTGATGCCTGCTGTGGGTTTGTCATATATAGCTTTTATTATGTTGAGGTATGTTCCTTCTATTCCTGCTTTCTGGAGAGTTTTAATCATAAATGGGTGTTGAATTTTGTCAAAGGCTTTCTCTGCATCTATTGAGATAATCATAAGGTTTTATCTTTCAATTTGTCAATGTGGTGTATTACACTGATTGATTTGCGGATATTAAAGAATCCTTGCATTCCTGGGATAAAGCCCACTTGGTCATGATGAATGATTTTTTTAATATGTTGTTGGATTCTGTTTGCTAGAATTTTGTTAAGGATTTTTGCATCTATGTTCAGTGATATTGGCCTATAGTTTTCTTTTTTTGTGGCATCTTTGTCTGGTTTTGGAATTAGGGTGATGGTGGCCTCATAGAATGAGTTTGGAAGTTTACCTTCTTCTGCAATTTTCTGGAAGAGTTTGAGTAAGATAGGTGTTAGCTCTTCTCTAAATTTTTGGTAGAATTCAGCTGTGAAGCCATCTTGTCCTGGGCTTTTGTTTGCTGGAAGATTTATGATTACAGTTTCGATTTCCTTGCTTGTGATCGTTTTGTTAAGATCTTCTATTTCTTCCTGGTTCAGTTTTGGAAAGTTATACTTTTTTAAGAATTTGTCCATTTCTTCCACATTGTCCATTTTATTGGCATAGAGCTGCTGGTAGTAGTCTCTTATGATCCTTTGTATTTCAGTGTTGTCTGTTGTGATCTCTCCATTTTCATTTCTAATTTTGTTAATTTGGTTCTTCTCCCTTTGTTTCTTAATGAGTCTTGCTAACTGTTTGTCAACTTTTGTTTATTTTTTCAAAAAACCAGCTTTTAGCTTTGTTGATTTTTGCTATGGTCTCTTTAGTTTCTTCTGCATTTATTTCTGCCCTAATTTTTAAGATTTCTTTCCTTCTACTAACCCTGGGGTTCTTCATTTCTTCCTTCTCTAATTGCTTTAGGTGTAGAGTTAGGTTATTTATTTGACTTTTTTCTTGTTTCTTGAGGTAAGCCTGTAATGCTATGAACCTTCCCCTTAGCACTGCTTTTACAATGTCCCATAGGTTTTGGGTTGTTGTGTTTTCATTTTCATTCATTTCTATGCATATTTTGATTTTTTTTTATTTCTTCTATGATTTGTTGGTTATTCAGAAGCGTGTTGTTTAGCCTCCATATGTTTGAATTTTTAATAATTTTTTTCCTATAATTGAGATTTAATCTTACTGCACTGTGGTCAGAAAAGATGACTGGGATGATTTCAATTTTTTTGAATTTTCCAAGACTAGATTTATGGCCCAGGATGTGATCTATTCTGGAGAAGGTTCTGTGTGCACTTGAGAAAAAGGTGAAATTGATTGTTTTGGGGTGAAATGTCCTATAGATATCAATTAGGTCTAGCCGGTCCATTGTGTCCTTTAAGGTTTGTGTTTCCTTGTTAATTTTCTGTTTAGTTGATCTATCCATAGTTGTGAGTGGGATATTAAAGTCTCCCACTATTATTGTGTTACTATTAATTTCCTCTTTCATATTCATTAGCGTTTACCATACATATTGTGGTGCTCCTATGCTGGGTGCATATATATTTATAATTGTTTTATCTTCTTCTTGGATTGATCCTTTGATCATTATGTAGTGTCCATCTTTGTCTCTTTTCACAGCCTTTATTTGAAAGTCTATTTTATCTGATATGAGTATTGCGACTCCTGCTTTCTTTTGGTCTCCGTTTGCGTGGAATATTTTTTTCCAGCCCTTCACTTTTAGTCTGAATGTGTCCCTTGTTTTGAGGTGGGTCTCTTGTAGACAGCATATATAGGGGTCTTGTTTTTGTATCCATTCAGCCAATCTTTGTCTTTTGGTTGGGGCATTCAACCCATTTACATTTAAGGTAATTTGATAGGTGTGGTCCCGTTGCCATTTACTCTGTTGTTTTGGGTTCACGTTTATACAACCTTTCTGCATTTCCTGTCTAGAGAAGATCCTTTAGCATTTGTTAAAGAGCTGGTTTGGTGGTGCTGAATTCTCTCAGCTTTTGCTTGTCTGTAAAGCTTTTGAGTTCTCCTTCATATCTGAATGAGATCCTTGCTGGGTACAGTAATCTAGGTTGTAGGTTATTCTCTTTCATTACTTTAAGTATGTCCTGCATTTCCTTCTGGCCTGGAGGGTTTCTATTGATAGATCAGCTGTTATCCTTATGGGAATCCCTTTGAGTGTTATTTGTTGTTTCTCCCTTGCTGCTTTTAATATTTGTTCTTTGTGTTTGATCTTTGTTAATTTGATTAATATGTGTCTTGGGGTGTTTTGCCTTGGGTTTATCCTGTTTGGGACTCTCTGGGTTTCTCGGACTTGGGTGGCTATTTCCTTCCCCATTTTAAGGAAGTTTTCAGCTAGTATCTCCTCGAGTATTTTCTCATGGCCTTTCTTTTTGTCTTCTTCTTCTGGGACTCCTATGATTCGAATGTTGGGGCGTTTCACATTGTCCCAGAGGTCCCTGAGGTTGTCCTCATTTCTTTTGATTCTTTTTTCTTTTTTCCTCTCTGCTTCATTTATTTCCACCATTTATCTTCTACCTCACTTATCCTATCTTCTGTCTCTGTTATTCTACTCTTGGTTCCCTCCAGAGTGTTTTTGATCTCATTTATTGCATTATTCATTTTTAATTGACTCTTTTTTATTTCTTCTAGGTCTTTATTAAACATTTCTTGCATCTTCTCAATCTTTGTCTCTAGGCTATTTATCTGTAACTCCATTTTGTTTTCAAGATTTTGGATCATTTTTATTATCATTATTCTAAATTCTTTTTCAGGTAGATTCCCTATCTCATCCTCTTTTGTTTGACTTGGTGGGCATTTTTCATGTTTCTTTACCTGTCAGGTATTTCTCTGCCTTTTCATCTTGTTTAGATTGCTGTGTCTGGAGTGGGCTTTCTGTATTCTGGAGGTCTGTGGTTCCTTTTTATTGTGGAGATTTTACCCAGTGGGTGGGGTTGGACGATTGGCTTGTCAAGGTTTCCTGGTTAGGGAAGCTTGTGTCAATGTTCTGGTGCGTGGAACTAGACTTCTTCTCTCTGGAGTGCAATGGAGTGCCCAGTAATGAGTTTTGAGATGGGTCTATGTGTTAGGTGTGACCTAGGGCAGCCTGTATGTTGATGTTCAGGGCTATGTTCCTGCGTTGCTGGAGAATTTGCGTGGTATGTCTTGCTCTAAAACTTATTGGCTCTTGGGTGGTGGTTGGTTTCAGTGTAGGTACGGAGGCTTTTGGACGGTCTCTTATTACTTAATGTTCCATGTAGTCAGGAGTCTTCTGGTGTTCTCAGGTTTTGGGCTTAAGTCTCCTGCCTCTGGATTTCAGTTTTATTCTTCCAATAGTCTCAAGACTCCTCCAACTATACAGCACTGATAATAAAACTTCTAGGTTAATGGTGAAAAGATTCTCCCCCGTGAGGGACACCCAGAGAGGTTCACAGAGTTACATGAAGAAGAGGAGAGGGAGGAGGGAGATAGAGATGGGCAGGAGGAGAAAAAGGGGGGACTCAGGAGAGAGACAGATCTACGCAGTTGTCTGTTCCCAGAGTGTTCTCCGTAGCCCATACACCCACAGAGATTTACAGAATTGGATTGGGAAGAGAAGGGGAAAGGAGGAAATAGAGGTGTTCTCAGGTAGAAAACGGAGAGTCAAGATTGGGAGAGAGTAATCAACACACTCCTGAGTAAAAATGGGAACTGAATATTGGATTCTTAAATGTCCACAATTTATATCACATACTGAAAAACAAAGATTAAAAATCTAGAGTAGAGGTTAGACTCTTAAAAATACAATGTTAAAAACAAAAACACAAAAAATTTTAGAAATATATATGAAGTTCGGTTTAAAAATAGGGCTTCTTTTTTTTTTTTTGCAAGGTTATAGTGAAATGAAAATGAAAATTAAGGAGTAGTAGAGGAGTAATAGAGGACTTTAAAAGGAAATAAGAGAAAAAGAAAGAGAAAAAAGAAGAGAAAAAGAAAAAAAAGAATAAAAAAATTTTTCGTAATTAAAAAAATCATAAAAATCTATGAAAATGAAAGTTAAGGAGTAATGGGGAAGTAATAGGGAATTTTAAAAGAAAATAAAAGAGAAAAAAAATTTTTTTTAATTAAAAAAAAAAGTAAAAATATATCTAGGAATTTCTCTGGAGCTGTTGTGGTCAGTGTGGGTTCAGTTCAGTTTCAGCTCCTCGTTCCAGCTTACACTTCTCGATATCTGCAGGCCCCTTCCGGTGTAGTCGGTGTTATCTACAGGGGTTTTAATCTGTTGCACCGGTCCCTTCTGAAGCGGTTCCCTTTGTTTATTTGGCTTCTGTTTGCCGGTCTCTTCAGTGCCTAATTTCCGCCCTGACACAGGCGGGCGGAGGTGGTCTCTTATTCAGGTTGTTAGTTCCGTCGCGCTTCGGGGAGGGACTGGCGCTGCTCAGGCTCCCGGCTGCTCTATGTGGAGCGGGCCCTGCGCTGCGCGCGGTTCCAGCCCTCGGGCGTTCCACAAAAGCGCGGACTCCTGCCCTCCGCGTCCCCAGCCCCAGTCCCCTGCCCGCGCTGACCGGGTGCCTGTGCCCTGTGTCTCGCTGCGACCCTCCCGGCGGATGTCGACCATCCAGAATCTCAGGAAGCCTTTGGTTAGAACCTGGAGGCCTGTTTGCAGTGTGGTAGGGGATGTGGTCCTTGGGGCCGAGCCTGCCCCTTTCCCCTCCCCCTGCCTCCTGCCTCCAGCAGGGCTGGGCTGGTCCGCAGCCGGCTAGCTCTTCTCTGGACTTGCTCAGACCCTTTGTTCTGTGAACGGCCGGCAGTGTGTTCGGGCCGGTTAATTTTCTCTCTCTCTCTTGCTGCCCCACAGTTTAAGTTGGTAACTCACAAAAGCTCCCTCCGATTGTCCTCAGGGCACTCAGGCCCGGTCTTACCCTCAGCAATGCCGCCCACTCCTCTCCGTTCCGCCCCCACTTGCTGGTGGCGGATGCGGGGGTCTGGGGTACTTTTCTGCTGGGAGTTGCTTTTAGGCACGAAATCTGTGGGTTTTATTTATTCTTCCCCTCCCAGTCAGGTTGCCCTCCGAGATTTAAAAACTCCCCCAGACCCGCCAGTGCGAGGGTTTCCTGGTGTTTGGAAACTTCCTCTGTTAAGACTCCCTTCCTGGGAGGGATCTCAGTCCTTAGCTCTTTTGTCTCTCTTTTTATCTTTTATATTTTGTCCTACCTCCTTTCGAAGACAACGGGCTGCTTTTCTGGGCGCCTGATGACCTCAGCTAGCGATCAGAAGTTGTTTTGTGAAGTTTGCTCTGCGTTCAACTGCTCTTTCAATGAATTTGCAGGAGAGAAAGTGGTCTCCCCGTCCTGTTCCTCCGCCATCTTGGCTCCTCCCCCGGAGGTGAGTTTTTAATTTGACTCAACATATCTGATAATAGAAGCCCCTATGCATAAGTCTTCTGAGTGGTCATGCAGTGCTAGGTATTATTCTCTATACAAAGAGCTCCAATATCTAATCCAGAAGTTTCCAGAGATTCTATCACTGCATTTATAGATATGGACTCATTTAAACCCAAATTCATTAATAGAGCTGAAATGTATTACAGGTAGAGCATGTTCCTTTTATCATTTGAGTCCTTCTAGAGTGAAAAATGACACAGAGAATCAGTTCAGTTCAGTCCCTCAGTCGTGTCTGACTCTATGCGACCCCATGGACTGCAGCATGCCAGGCCTCCCTGTCCATTACCAACTCCCGGAGCTTACTCAAACTTATGTCCATTGAGTTGGTGATGCCATTCAACCATCTCATCCTCTGTCATCCCCTTCTCCTCCAGCCTTCAATCTTTCCCAGCATCAGGATCTTTTCAAATGAGTCAGTTCTCCACATCAGGTGGCCAAAGTATTGGAGTTTCAGCTTCAGCATCAGTCCTTCCAATGAACTCCCAGGACTGATCTCCTTTAGGATGGACTGGCTGGATCTCCTTGCAGTCCAAGGGACTCTCAAGAGTCTTTTCCAACAACACAGTTCAAAAGCATCAATTATTCAGTGCTCAGCTTTCTTTATAGTCCAACTCTCACATCCATACATGACTACTGGAAAAAATGCTAGTTTCTAGCTTATTGCCTTTCATAATTGACAGACACTCTCAATCCGCATCTTATTTGTTAGTATTAAGCAAAGACAGTAGTACTTACTGTTAGCAAGATAATGTTAATTCATGCAATAATTTCCTCCTAGAGAAGCATCCTTCCTCAGAAGTTTGAATAAGGGAGAGGATTCAGGACCGGTGGTCATAAGAATGAACATGAGAAATGGAGGCAACTGGCACACATTGGGGTAATCCTGACTGATTAGATTTCGTGGGGCCAAAGCAGAGTCAGAACCTCGGGTTTAATGGGTCACTCTGCATCCCAGGGTAGCTGTTTCACTCTTAGAAAGTCAGCTGTAAGATACAGGGAAAGCCTTCTCTTCATCCCCTGACATACTTTGGTTTTCTGTCATTGATATTTATATTTCCCAACAGGGAAGATTTAATTTGGTTGTGTCACCACCATCCAATATGCTGTGCCATAAGGAACATTTCTGCATCTGGGGCAGCTGAAAGCATGTAACCCTTAGTATGACTAGAAAAAGCAGCCCTTAGCCTCCTCACCTGGGTCCTGTTTTGAGTTGCTTTAAGGGGATAGTGGCTCTATGCTAGTTTCCAAGTGGTGAGCAGCCCATTAGGTTCTGAGCTTCCTGCTAAATGAGAGTAGCTGAGAAAGGCCTGTTCCTTTATCTAGCTATCCTACTCCTTTCCTTCATCTCCTTGGTTACAACGTTCAGCTAATACCGGTCCAGTCTCCACCACAGCTGCTTCTGATGAACAGACGAGATGATTCACTGTTTGGAAGTGTTTGGTAACTGCAACATGTTGCACAAATGTAGGACTTATGATGTAAACTAGTACTCACTGGACAGCAGTCACTTAAATTTGCATTCCTATCAGGGACAGCTAATATAGGAAGCAGCTGGCTAGTGTGCTGTGTTGTGTTAATTATTCTGGCAACTGTGGAGGTAGCCTTTAATCCACCACCAACTGCAGCTGGCACTCTGCATGCGCTGTCTATGCACAGTTCAGGAAGCCGAGCTGGAGCCGTGATTGGAAACCCGCTGCTCCGCTGCAGTGGGTTATTTTAAGGCTAGCTGAGACAGGAGGGTCTCTGTACAGACTGGCACGTGCAGAAGCCAGAGCTCCAACTCCAGCGTTTGGAGGCAGTGACTGTCACATGGAGGGACAGTTATGCCACTCTGCACAATAGCTCTGGCGTCATACTGTCCCACACAAGTGGATTCAGCACTCTTTACAGATATCTTACTTGATTGTTCCGAAATGTCACCTTTGTGTGGCATCAGAGATGCATTTCTCTCCTTTCACCTGCCTCTTACTTCATATCTTTCAGATTGCCACAATCTTGGGAAGACATTCGTGGTGATTTAAAAACTATCTGCTTATTTGTATAGAGGCCACATGGGAACAATGGAAAGAAGACAGGATCCATAATCCAGTGACTTGGTTTGAGTTTCAACTTTGTAGTTACTAGCTATGCAGCTAAACTGCTTAACTGCCGAGTCTGAGTGTCCTGATATAAAATGACAATAACAACATGGGAGGGACATATATTTTAAGGGCACTTGAGATTTTACAAAATATTTTTACATATTATCTCATTATCACTGTTGAGCTATCTTAAAATATTATTTACACTCATCGCTATTTTCAAATTATCATAGTTGCTACATCTGCCATTAGATATTGCTATTTATTGGTTAAAAAATGAATGGAAGGATTTGCTACATCATAATTTTAAAATACTTTGATAACTGTATTTTGATACAGCTGATTTTCTCTGCATTCTTATTACATAATATTTAAGCTCTTAAAATACATGTTTCTGAGAAAGGGGTTCACAAAGTTCACCAGATTGCCAAAAGAGCTCATAGCACAAAAATGTTCAGAAAAGTCCAAACTAGATAACCATTAACTTCATGAGTCAAGGTTTAGAACTAATCAACTTTCTTGTCTTCCTCTTATGTCTTTCTCTACGTACTCATACACAAGAATGTTCATTATATGTAGATATATCTACCTATACATGGAGGCCCTATAGTTTAGTATTTAAAAGCATGGACTTTACAATCAGTCTTGCAGGCTTCAATCTCAGTTCTGTTCTTTTTAGACAAGTTACTTAATCTCTCCACATCTCAGTATCCTGACCTATAAAATGAGGGAAGTTAGAGTACCCCAAACTCTTCGTGGTGTTTTGTTATTAAATGAGTTCACATGTTACAAAACATTTAAGACAGTGCTTATATAACATAACTTTATGAATGCTGGCTAATTTTATTATCATCAGTATAGATGCATGTGCCTGTAAGCACATTTGTAAACATTTACATGTGTAGGCTTCCCTGCTGGCTCAGACAGTAGAGAATCTGCCTGCAATGTAGGAGACGCAGGTTTGATCCCTGAGTGGGGAAGATCCCCTGGAGGAGGGCATGGCAACCCACTCCAGTGTTCTTGCCTGGAGAATCCCATGGACAGAGCAGCCCAGCAGGCTACAGTCCATGGGGTCACAAAGAGTCAGACAGGACTGAGCGACTAACATTTTCACTTTTGTGTATGTAAGCAACCATTTATAAAACCTTTAATGACCATAACATTTAAAGTCAGGGAAAAGGAAAAAGTAACCTGAAATAATGTCACTGCTTGATGACTTATGAGGCTCCCTGCCACACCTAACTACTGTGTTGGGAGATGTTCTAAACAAAGAGAAACAACGATTAAGAGAGATTTATGTAAGTTCACAGCATGGACAGGTCAACAAAAGTTACAGTAGAATCAGAAATGGTGCTGCCTGGCTACCTTACCACTGCAAATACCCCAAACACTTTTAGCAGTGATGCCAGGATCCATCATTACACACAGTGAATATTTACAAATTATCTTGTTTGGTTATTACAAAGAAAGCAGGATCATTCTTTATTAGCATTTAGAGATTTTTCATTTTGAGACAGTTCTGAAACTACACAAGATTTGATCATTTTACTGTTAAGTCCAACCTGATATAACAAGAACAAGTTACTATCTATTGTCTGCCATGTGTGATGCTAGATATTTTACATTCCTTATCTAGTTTAACTGTCCCACAGGCACAGTATTATAATCTATAGTTTACAGATGAGGAAAGAGGCTCAAAAAGGTTAAGTGGTTTACGCCAAGGTAACATAATTAATAAACAACAAAGCCAGGGCCTCCTTTGGTGGGTCAGTGGCTACGACTCCATGTTTCCAATGCAGGGAGTCTGGGTTCCCTCCGTGGTCAAGGAACTAGATCCCACATGCTGCGATGAGAATTGGGCAAAGGAAAGACCCCACATGCCTCAACAAAGATCAAAGTCCTGTGGCTGCAACTAAGACTCGGGGCAGCCAAATAAACAGATTACTTAATTAAAAAAAAAAGACAAGGCCAGAATTAAAATCTCAGGTTTATCTGACTCTAAAATCTGTATCCTTTTTACTATATTACACTGTACAGTATTAAAATGAATCGACTAAAATATATTATCCACAATACCTCTGGTATTCAATTAAAGTATTTGAGTTTAATGTTAACAGAAAAATCTACACATCTATAAACGATAGTCATAGCATGAAAGGATTTTACTATGCATACGTTTATGTTTTCAGGGCCCAGTACTGAGTCCTAATTCGTCTGAATCTAGGCCGTAAGAAGCTATGCTGAAACATCAATCCACTGGATTAGGGTAAACACTAAGAACTGCCACTAAAATGTCTCATTCAGGAAAGGCCTCTTCCCTCCCCCTCCAGGACAATGGGCAGCACAGAAAGGTTCGATTTAATTAGCCGTGTATGCAGAAAGAGATGCTCATCTGTTTCCATGGAGTCACACACATCACGACACACTTCTCCATGGAAACAGAGAAGGGAAAACAGAAAATGCTAAAGTGAATGAATTCATCGAGCAGTCGGGAGCAAAGATTGAAGGAAAAAAATAATTCATCTGTAGTACTATGTTACTAGTTTAGAAAAGAGAAACAGCATATACTTAAGAGAGCATCATTTATGCTACATAAAAAAACACATAAGATACACTGAAATTTAAGATGTATCTTAATACTAAAAAATAACATATTATTTGGTTGGAATATACAAATGTTAGGAAATACCACAAAGCAAAGGTATTACTGTCTTTGAACAGCAGACAAAAATGGCAGATTTCTTAAAAGGTGAACAATATTACAGCTCAAAGTCAGTAATCAGTGAGGGATTTCTTAGACAACACAATAAAATACATGGAACTGACATAAATACTTTTATCAGTTCTGCATTTATTTCATATCATGATTGCTTCTTTTTCAGGAATTTTTTCCTTTGGAGATATAAAATTATAGAAATATTTCAAGTTTTATTATGTAACACATTAATTTATATGATTGAGCCTATTTAAGTGTTTCTAATTTACAACATACTGCACACTTTGTTCCCCTTGATAATTATATTTCATGTTAAAATAATGAAAGAGTTATAGAATATGTTTTTTTGAGGAATTCTGACTTAAAATTTTTTTTCCAATGAAATTAAGTCCTAACTTGTCTCCTGGGAAGACCCAGAGGGATCGGGTGGAGAGGGAGGTGGGAGGGGGGACTGGGATGGGGAATACATGTAAATCCATGGCTAATTCATTTCAATGTATAACAAAAACTACTGTAATGATGTAAAGTAATTAGCCTCCAACTAATTAAAAAAAAAAAAAAAAGTCCTAACTTGTCTCTTAATTCAATTTAACTCAATTCAGGTTTAATCTCAGCCCTTTAAATGATTACAGACTTATTGGGAGGAAAGATACTTAAAACAATGATAATAATTTTCATTTACTTCTTCAAGAAGCATTTCTCAAGTGCCTACTATGTGCCAACCACTGTGCTGGATTTTGTGTGTATAATGATGACTTCAGCAGACCTGGTCTGTACTCATGGAGGCTATTAAATTAGAGAGGCGAGAGACATTAAAATAGTCAAACGTACACACACACAGTGATGACCTGAGATAAATTCTAGGAAAGAAAACTGAAGAGTTCCAAGAGAAGACACAGTGAACAGACTTCACTGAGATTCAATGGGCAGAGCAGGCTTCTATGAAGAAGTGACCTCAATGATGAGATTTGAAGGATGAGTAAAGGTCAGCCAGACAGAGAATGAGGAGAATAGTATTTTAGGCAAAATCTTTTCAGATGGAAAAGGGCTTACAGATTTGAGAAATGAAAATAAAGCAGGTTTTTCTAGGAAGAGAGTGGTGAAATGTGAGGTTGGACAGAAAAAGAGGTGTAGTTTCAAAATTTTGTTCCAAATACAATGGGAAGCAAATCAAGTGTTTTGAGCTCGAAAGTGATATAACTGAATATACAATTTTCAGCACAAGTAAACATGGAACATTTAGGAGAAAAGTCCAAAAAAGGAAAAACTAAACTATAGAGTGTAAGACACATGACTAGGTGGCAAAACTACAATATAATTATCACATAAATGTCAAGACAGCATATTACGCCAATAGGGAAGGAAGAATGAACTGGGGCTTCTGGAAGAACAATGTCCTGTTCTCTAACCTAATGTTGACTACATGAACTTTTGCTTCTTATTTATTTGTTAAATTGAACATTTAAGTTCTATGGACTTCTCTGTACATATATTTCAAAATAAGAAAGTACATTTTCTTTTCTTTCAGTAAACTATAGGTGCAGATAAAGATGTGGGGATAAAGAGTGCAGATGGCTCAAGAAGCTTGGTGTTGGTGACAGAGGTTGATAACTGCCCCCACTCTCTCATTCTTTCTTTCTGGGAACTGAGCACCCAGAGTTTTAGCCAGGCATGATGCCATTCCGGGAGAGAGAATTTTTTTAGCCTCTTGGTCCTAGGCGTGGCTCTAACTCCGCCCACTGCCAGGATGACAAATTGCTACTCTGCGCCCTCTCTTTCCCCCTTCCTGCTGGCTGGGCTCTGACAACAGCGGAAGAATCTGCCTTTGACCCAGAGATGGAAGCCACATGTTGAGAAAGGCAAAGTAAAGCCCGAGCTACAGAGATGCTCTCCACCCTGGACTGCCAACTCACCTTTGTTCTAGCAACATCCCTGGATGATTTTGTAAAGCAGAGATGCTCTCCACCCCAGACTGCCAACTCACCTTCGTTCTATTATGAGAATGAAATATACCTCTATCACATCTAAGTCACTGTTAAAGCAGTTCAGCCCATGTACTCATACATTTACACAAAGGCAGGCAGATAAACACGGCAATACCTAGAGGGGGATACCTAGAGGGAACAGAGACGGGATTTTTAAACAATGGCGCTAACAGAGCATGTTTATCTTCAGTGCTGATAAAAGAATTTCAAATAGAAGAAAAGGTTGATGACGTAGCAATCCAAGGTTAAAAAAATGAAACAAGATCCCTGAGAAGACAGGACGTAGGGAGAAACTATCTTTGACAGAAAGGTATATTTGCTCTGTTTTAGCAGGAAGACAGAAGAAGATGGGTGAAGCTGCAGGCTGACAAGTTATTGGGCTGCAAGTTGGGAGAGTTCCTATTTAGCGTTTTCACCTTCAGTAAGAAGCATAAAGCATGAGCTGAGAAAGGGAGGGAGGGAGACACGGCAGCAGTCAGAGTTTCAGTGGAAAAACAGGCCCGGGGCAGTCACACGGAGAAATGCAGTATGATGAGCAGAGTCCTGAGTGCCTTTCTGAAGCGGGCAGGCATGAATCTAAGGTGTTACCGTGATCTTCCAGACAGATTAAATTGCTCAGGGCTTGACAGAGGCAGATGGAGTAGGTCCAACCAGAGTTGGGAATGGCAACAGCCAGGTGCAACAGGTGAGAAGGAAAGGGAGTTTTTCCAAGGGAAGGTCTTAATAATAGACTGTGCAATCAGGGCTGAATAGAAAGGAAAGTAAAAACAGAAGAATGATGGTCAAAAGTGGAAAAGATAATGGACTGGAGGACTCAGGGACACTGAAAAACTATCATTCTCATTAGTAAGTGAGCTGGAACTAAAAGTTTTAGTTGAATGGTGGGTGTCTGAGTGAGAGATTCAGAGCTGGTAGAAGACATCAAATTCAAAGAGTAACTGAATGTAGATAGCTGAGGTGAAGTGAGGATCACATCTCTGACAGAGAAAAGAAATCTTTACAGAGAATGTGGTAAAAGAACTTTGTCTTTGAAGATGAGTTGGAATTTGCTTAGCAGAGAAGGTAAGGAGGTAGAAAGTAAAAAGGGGAGAGGGAATAGATGTATAGAGGAAACAAAGACAAAATTTATGTCATATTGAGGAACAGAAAGCCTAGCCACCAGATGGGGTGCATGGGTAGAAATTCCTGGAAAAACGAGACATTTAGAGTGAAAATAAATTTTAAAACAAGAGGTATGGAGGTTTAAGTAGTGTTGACTTTAAAGACTAGGTTGTCAATCATGATGTCAGTAGACATTTAGTGGTATGTATCAAGATTACAAATAACAGAGACTTATATATTATTTATTTTCTTTGGGACTAACAACTTCTGACTATGCAGATTTGTGATTTTTGCAGTCCTGGAAAATTCTCAGCCACTGTCTTTTTCCTGTTCACTTTATTCTCTAGAACTTCTCTAGAAGTTCTTCTAGAACCTCCATGTTGGACCTTTATCTCTATATAAGACAGGGTGACCACTATCAACTTCAATCAGCTGAATCAATGACAAGAACATTTAATCAATTTAAAATCACTGAACTTTAAATCATTTGTAAACATTACTTTGGCATATATTAAATGTTATAGATCATTATTTAATATCTCATTCCAGATATCTGTTCTTACAGAGATCTCTAATAACAGATGAATTATTAAAAGACAAATTAATTCTCTTAGCACCTTAGAGTACCCATCTAGCTCAGTTCAGTCACTGTCATGTTCGACTCTTTGTGACCCCATGAACCACAGCACACCAGGCCTCCCTGTCCATCACAAACTCCCAGAGTCCACCCAAACTCTTATCCATCGAGTCAGTGATGCCATCCAACCATCTCATCCTCTGCCGTCCCCTTCTCCTCCTGCCCTCAATCTTTCCCGGCATCAGGGTCTTTTCAAATGAGTCAGCTCTTCGCATCAGGTAGCCAAAGTATTGGAGTTTCAGCTTCAACATCAGTCCTTCCAATGAACACCCAGGACTGATCTTTAGGATGGACTGGTTGGATCTCCTTGCAGTCCAAGGGACTCTCAAGAGTCTCCTCCAACACCACAGTTCAAAAGCATCGATTCTTCAGCGCTCATCTGTCTTTATAGTCCAACTCTCACATCCATACATGACCACTGGAAAAACCATAGCCTTACTAGATTTGATGCCAAATACACAGGTATTTCTCAAGTACTTCTCATCTAATCTAAAAACCACAGTTTTAAGTTTCAGGACTTAATTTCTTTCTTGTCCAAGTCTTGAAACCAAATATAAAAATAATGTATTTCCACTAAGATGTGTGAGTAAACTGCAAATTAAAACTAAAATGAACAAATTTCCTTAGGATAAAGAGTTATTTTTTAAAGTTTCTGTACTTAAAGAGGAGCTTGGAGCTTACCTACGATAAGCTTGTGAAGAGCACCCTTATCTCCATTAATAGCAGCAGCATGAACTTGGGATGCTAATGAAGAACCGGGAAAGAGCAAGTTCTCTGACCTGTTCATAGTCCTCTCAACAACTGGAACAACCTGAAACAATGATGAAACCAATAAATATCCGCAGGAAACACTTCTGAAATCCATCTCACCAGTTATAAATGGATATGTTATAATACGGCTTACTAGAAACACTTCACCAGGATTCAAAATGTCTACAGTCCTAGTTTTAGAAGAGACATAAGAAGCAAATCAGCTGAACTTCTGTATAAGTCGCTCATCTGTAAAATGAAAGGATTAGATGCTTCTAAGATGCTTATCAGGGGCTGAGAGAAAAAAAAAAAAGGCAAAGTATTTAACATTAGACCCAGGGTTCAAAAGGCACAGTGACTGGCTAAGTTAATATAGGTGCTTTGACTCCACGGAATACTAAATGTTAGAACTAATACTGGGACTAAACGTTACGACCAAGTCACAAAATAATGATATAAACTTGTCAGGCTAGAATTACCTAGATTTAAGTGCTAAATTAGAAGGTACCTCATTCTTTCGTTCATGCCCACAAAAGGAGGCATTTTTATTTGTTCTCTTCTTGTGTTCACCTGGGCAATTAGAGATTAGTTAGAGATCTTGACCTCAGGAACTTAACTTGGAAACCATACTATTAGGATAAACCATGTTTCATTAAGGAAAATTTTGCTGACTGGTCATTTGATATGGTTTGATAGACTCTTCTAGAAATGCATTAGCTGCATAGGAAAACAGTACATTCCCTATCATAACAGTGCTTAAACAGAGACTGGATTATGTCAGAAAAGGAGCAGGAAGAATTCAAGTACCTGATGGAAGGAAAGAGGAGTAGTTTCATCAATGATCATAAACTTGCATCCTAAACTTAACACGTCCTATCAAAGTTTCAAACTTGAACTTACAAGGATAAGGGAGATAATAAGTACAAGAAACATGGGGAGTGGTAAGTAACACGGCAAACCGGAGCATGTGTACCTATCTAAAGGGAGAAGCTGTTAATTAGCTATAGCTAATATCTATCATAAGGGTAAGCAAGCCCTCTTCTGATTTTAAAAAGTGAAACTCCAATCCCTGTGACTCTCTTTTGTAAAATAAATTTATTACAATTCATGAGCTTGATTGTCATTAACAAGGATTACCGGTTATTTTAAAGTGAAAAGTATTTTCTTAATTTTGTAAAGTTCAGCTCTTCATGGCTTTATTTTGCTGACAATTTCAGTTAATGTGTTGGCAGAAATTATGGGCTTTTTGAGAGACTTCTGTCATGTCTGAGCAAGTCTGTCATGTCAGAAAAACCAGTTATATGCAGGATTAAATTAAAGTGACTTAAGCTGCAAAACAGGGTGGAGGTTAAAACACAGAAGAGTAATTATACTTGGGCTCAAGGTCCAGTTCTTTAATAATATGTAGTGTAAACGTTGGCTACCTCAGCTCTGCCTTCCTGTAAAATATGAAACATGGAATCAGTAGACCATGCCAATTCATTTAACAGGTTGAGTGCCAACTATGTGCTACGCACTGTTCTGAACTCTAGACATTGTTCTGCACTTTAGATCACTCCAGACGATCAGAGTTTTGGACACATCAGAATCACACAAAAAAAACTTTTGGAAAATAAACTAAAAATTTTATCTCAGTTATACATATTTATATATATCTCATCTCATAATTCTTAGCAACTTAGTACAGAAACAGGTAGATAGATGGTTTTCAGTGAATGCTTGTTGAATGAAAAATCAGTCATAGGCTGAGTACTAAGTCCAGAGGGTGACCAGGGTCGAAGTTTAGTTTCTTGGAGTAATGAGTTCATACTCATCTGTCTCTGATCTTTTGTAACTCCTCATTTCTCTTTACCAGAGAGGTTGGTGAGTAGTAAAGAGATAAGAACACCAGACTAGGAGAGAGGAGACCTAAATAAAACTCTTGACTCCATCATTATTTAATTTTGTCAGCCTGAGAAATCCTTTAAAAAAAAACAAACCTCAAATGTATACAAAAATTTTTTAGCGCTGTTTTTCATAAATTTTTATAGATCAAAACCTCTTGGTTATGAAATTCTATAAAACGCAAAGGTATCATCATCATTAACTATAAAACAAGCCAGTGTAATAAACGCTCTAATAACTGCAGAAAACCAGCGGCGCTGTAGCAGTAGGACTGTTAGTCGCTCAGTCATGGCTGACTCTTTGCAACTCTGTGAACTATAGCCCGCCAGGCTCCTCCATCCATGGAATTCTCCAGGCAAGAATACTGGAGTAGGTAGCCATTCCCTTCTCCAGGGGTTCTTCCCAACTCAGAGATAGAACCCAGGTCTCCTGCATTGCAGGCGAATTCTTTACCATCTGAGACACCACGGAAGCCCAAAGTGGTGCAACAAGCAACGGAAGAGTAATTGTGATTAGGACCAAAGGATTGGTTGTTCGGGAAGTTCTCAGAGATGGTGACTGACATCAAATCGGGGTCTCCTGCATCGCAGGCAGATTCTTCAGCAGCTGAGCTACCAGGCAAGCTCAGCTGAGATAACTTGGCTACAATTGGGGGCACGGCGATCTAGTTAGGTGTTCGTAAATGAATCTGGAGAGCTAATGGGGCCCAGGTTAAGTCCCTTAACTGCTTGGCTAGCAAGTGTTGCGACCATCCTGTAGGAGTGATCCACGCATCAGTGGCAATCACCGTCGCACTGGGCTTTTCAGTTTACAACGGGCTTCCCCAGTCCATCCCATAACTATTCCTTACAGGAGTCCAAAGTGACAGTTACGGGTAAGTCATTAACACACTCCACTGAAACCCAGCAAGGGGGTGGCTCTGACTTTATAACGCTAGAACTAACGCAGAGAGAAGAGCAAGGAGGCCAGTGATTGGAGGTTCAGGCCACAGCTCAGGCCAGGAGGGCCGAGAGTTTGAGGCAGGGGCTAAGCACTGCAGACCGATAGGAGCCTCCCCAGCCAGGCCCCCTCTTACTCACCGTCGCCTCCTCCAGGACTCACGTCCTGGGGGCGGCTCCAGGAGGCACGACCCCCGCTGGGCCGCCCCTCCTGCCCGGCCAGGCCACTACATCCAGCTGGGACGGAGCCCCCCGAGCTGAAAACTAGTGGAACCACTCGGAAGGCGGAGCGAGGCTCTTGACGGCACAGCCTTCTGGGAATTGTAGTTCACGTCCTCTAATAACTCTCCCCACTCCCTCTCTATCCCACAAGGCCCCGCGCGCGGCCGACTTGGTGGACCAGGCCCGAGAGCTTGATGGGAAAAGAGTTCCGCGCGTTTGATGACGTGCTCTTTGAGAATGGCGCGGGACTACATGTTCCGACGGGCTCTGAGAGAGGCAGGACCCGGAAGTGAGGGTGTGCGAGGCCTCTCTGGAAGTTGTCCCGGGTGTTCGCCGCTGGAGCTCCGGGTCGAGAGGACGGGGTCCCGCTGCCGGGAGAAGCCTCCGCTGCCGCCGGCGCCCGGAGCCCAGCGCTTTCCTATCCTAACCCAACCTTCTGCAGTCCCAGACGCCAGCGCCTGTCCCTGCCGCGGACTCCGGCGCTACCATGATCCCTGCCACCTTCCTATCCTTACCCGACCTCAGATGCTCCCTGCTTCTCCTGGTGAGTGAGTGAAGGAATGACAGACCCTTCGATAGGTGGCCTGCGGTCTCCCGCCCTTGCCGCGGGGGACACAGCTGCTCCCACCCGTGCTCTCCCGTTTTTTCTCCTGGTGGCGAGGAGTGCACCCTCCCCCGCTGCCTTCATTCTCAGCATCCGTCTGTCCGCTTCCCAGGCTCCGGGTTCCTGAGGCCTGAGAAACCGCGGACGGAGAAGGAGACCTGGAAACCCGAGAATTAGCCCTGGGAGAGGAGTCTGTGGGGGTGGGGGGTGGGGGGGTCACGGCGAGCAGCGCCCCTTCCCCCGGCGTTCGGAGGTTGTTTCAGTCTAGAGGGCTCATGAACTTGGTGGTAGTCTGTGTCCGGAAGGTCGGGCCTTAGACCTTCTGTTCCCTCCCACCCCCTTCTTTTGGGAACAGTGTGAGGCCGACAGGTGCTGGGGTCTTGTGAATCTCGCTCTTGAGCCCTGAAACGGTGCCCGGGTCGGCGGATCCCTCTGTTGTGGCTTGATAGGATTGGTTGAGAACCCGGAACTGGAAGCTGGTTTGGTGTCCACTGGGGAAGGAAAGGTTTGAAGGGTGGAGGCTGTGATTACCAGAAAGCCTCAGCTCAGAGCCTCCCTCACATCTGGTTATACTGCCCCTCTCCACCCCGAAATTTAAGCAGAGTTGTTCTTCAGGCTCCTGAGTGGTGAATGACCAGGTTTTCTGCAGACATATGCATTTATTCCTTAACTCCCTCACCGGCCCAGCACCATCCCATGTTGCAAAGGAAGCTTCCCCCATTCCATCTTCCTCCAAAGTACATCTTGAGTGTGCAACCTGAATAATCCAGGCTGCAGGTCAAACTGAGACAAAAGTGAAGGAGTAACTCCATGTGGCAAAATGATGTACTTTTAATTGAACTGTTGTTATAACACGATGTTTGAAAGTACTTTAATTGTAGTAGGTTTTTATAAAGCTAAATTTAAGTTGAACATTAAGTTAAAATCACTCTTGACAACGTAAGAAATATAATTCAGTGACTCACAGGAAGTCATATAGCTGGTTACTGGCAGGACTGGGATTTGAAGCAGGTCTCTTGACTCACAGTGACTATTCTGCCACATCATGTTAAATTTTTAATGTTTGTGTTTGAAATAGTTTCTCTCTGCCTGTCCCCTCTCTTCCTGTTTTCTCTTCTCTCCCCTCTCCTTCCTCTCTCCTCCCTCTTTTCTCTGTGATTTTCAAGTCATATTCAAAGGCCAGATCCAGTACCTGGACTTTTTCAGAGGAAAAGTGCTATTAAAAAACTAAAGGGTATGTCAAAATACTTTTGAGAACTAAAAGTTGCGTATAAACATGGTCATGTTACATGGTGAAGTGTCCTGTTGTCACTTCTCATAGAGTGAGGAGTGGTTTCTCTATAGAGGAAAATATTCTGTAGAGAACTATTTCTTGGTAATTGCATCATACCCTGTGGGTCTTCTTGTGGAGTACTAGAATAATACTCAGAGACCACTCTGTCTTTAAGGGTAATAGATACTGATCTTTCCATATCCATAAAAATGGCCAGAATTATGAGTTGTTTGCCAGAAATTACTTCTAGGTTACAAAAAATATGAAGGGCAAAAATCATAAGAGATTGAAAAGAGAAGGTGAGATACTGATTAGGGAAACTGTATCAGATTCACTGTTTGGCTGTAGAGATAAATTTAAGAAAGAAAAATAATTTGTTTTGAAATAACTTACGCTTTTTGTAGAAAGCCTACAAACGTTGTTAAGCATAAAAAAATTTTTTTTCTAATACTTTTAAAATCTTGTTAATATTTTGCATACTTACCTCTCTAAATAAATGTAGCAGAATAGAAGGTATTTTAGAGAATAAAGGTTAACCTATAAAGGTTAATAGGCTGGAAAATAAAGCCCACGAAAAGGTTTAGTAAGCCAGAGTTACACGTGGAGCTAAATTCAGTTCGAATACAGTGTTTACCAAAGTAGTTTTAATAATCATTTGCCAGTTAGCAAATATTTATAGAACATCTGTCTGATCACAATTTGAATTACTTATCTAATTGGCAGTTCTGTTCTTGTGATGGAACCTGCTTACTCAGTAACCCACCTGTCTAAAAATACATCCTTTATCTTCTCTAGTGTACTTTCTTCCTCCTCCTTCCAGCTTCCCCTCTCAGATTTCAAGCTTATTCCCTCCCACATTCAGCCATTGAATATCTAAGTTCCCACTTAGCTGAGGTCATTTTTTTTCTCTCCCTTAAATGGCATGCTCCAAAAAGCCATATATTCTATTACCAGAATGATTTTTTTTCAGGCAAACTATGCCTCCGCCCTGAAGAACTAGATCTGTTTAGTGGTGTTCATAAGATAACAGCTGAAACATAAAATCCTAAACTTCTGTGGGCAGGTAGTTCCCCCCCCCCCCCACCTCTATCTCAAAATCATTTTGGGATTTATCATTCTCTGCCTTAAAAGCCTTTCTGGGATGGGTAACTAAGCGTAAAAGTTCAGTGTGACAACATTTTCTTCCCTGAGCTTTTATGTATAGATAGCTTTAAAGTCAGGGTCTTAGACACTGAGTTCTTGTATTTGGGGCTTGCTTTTTGAAACACACCCTTTGCCTTTAAATTATTTTTAAACTCCACTGAATTTGCAGCGTCTTGGGCAAAGTCAGGTATTGTAGACACACTGGTTTTGGGTAAATCAGAAGAGGTATTTGAGTCACCTGGCGAACGCAAAAAAGGCCTGATCCTCCCGGTATCGTCTCTGTACCTCATTGTATTAGTACTGGTGTGGTTTGAATTGATCCATTAGACGTGCGATTACAACTTTAGTCCCTAAGCTGTATAATCTCTGCCTCTATAACTGCTTATCGTATTTTGTGGATGAATTGAATCCTGGAACACCATTTCTCTACTAAAGCTCCATGTATATAATGTCTGGATTGGGAAATCCCTTCTCAGTTGTGTGTGCTTTTAAGGAGAGCTACCTGAATCAGAGAAAAAGCATCTGACCAGATACATCATGGCAGTGTCTTTTCATTTTGCTCTGTGACAGTCTTTACTTGGCAGCTCACAGGATAAGTTAAGGGGATGTTTCATTTATCACTAACCAAAGAATCAGTTACTTATCAGTTGACTCTTTTCTGCTTGTCTTTCTGAGATGGGTTTACTCAGGATTAAAAGTGATCATTTTCCCCTTAAATTATTTATTTCTTAATGGTTCTTCCTGCATTGGTTTTGTACACGAGTTTTGAGATTGTGAGATAAGTGAAATAAGGCTAAGTTGGAATGAAGTTGTCTGATATAGCCTAAACTAACTTTTCTGTGGTTCACAGATTATAACATTCTGCTCCAGTTACTTTATGAAAAAGGCTTTCTCGTTAATCTCTTTGATGGTTAGGTTTATAGATCATAAGTTGTTACTAGCCCTAATTGCTTTGTGCCTGGACATTAAGGCTTTTGACATTATTGTTCTCCTGGTTTGTTCAATATGTATAAGAAGCCAAGAAGTGTTTGCTTAGGGAACTACGTAAATCAGAGAGCTAAGTAAATATTTATTTAACTAAACTCTTTAAGTACCTTAAAAAATAAGTACTGTAGAATTCAGAGATGTCAGTTTTAGCCATTTGTGGCTATTACAAATACTGATTCCTGTCATCAAAAAGAGTACTTCTGGATACATGTGGTTCCATTTATAACTGTGGGTCATTTATCCTATTGATATGGCTTGCTCCAGATCAGTGGTTTACAGAACCTGGTTGCTCATTGGAAGCATCTGGGCCAATGTTAATACAGTTCTGTGCAGGCCCTCTGCCCGGCTGCTTGTATCTGCGGGACCCAAACATGGCTTGTGTTTGTCTGCTTCGTTTTTAGTTCCCAGTCATTTGTTTTTTCTTTAGTATGTCTCTCCCTGAAAGATAGGAATTAAACAGCAAAGCAGAAAACAGAATACCCTTGTCACAGTAGAAAAAGTACAGAAATTTCTTTATATCATCAAATGCTTAGTGTTAAGATTTTCCTGTTTCAAAGAGAAAAAAACTTTTAACAAATTGAATGTTCAAAGCAGGAGCCTACGTTACTTCTCACTTTCTGAATGTTACTGATTGTGTCCTCCTGGTGTGGTTTCATGTTTCTCTGTTCCATTTATTCCCTATACATTTATAGTTAACTTTATGTGGGCTTAACCACCAACTCAATAGTGAGGTTCATTTGTTTTTCAGTTTTTAAAAAGATATTGTCTAATATATAATTATCGATATGTAAGGTTTACTGCTTCCAAAGCAATCTAGAAAACAAACTATATTTACAGAAGGCTAACTTCTATCCCTGGTCTAGTCTATTCTCTTAACTTCCTCCTCATATAAGAAACCTTAAAAGTTTTTTTTTTAATTTTTAGTTCTTTCTTTTAAAAAGAAATGTGAGCAGTCTACTTGTATCTGTATATCTGTATGTTTCTCCATCCCCTTCGTAAACTCTGGCACATTATTCATACTTTCTCTGCCCACCTCACCCTCTCCCCTCTTAAACTCTGTAAAGTGTATGCTAGAGTATAAAGTATGTTCAGGATAGAAATACCCCTCATTTTTTCTGAACTGTTTATTTCTCCTCTGGGCAGATGCGGCTGCTATTGTTCCCACTCTTTTGCTTTAACAAATATGTTAAACTACTGTCAGAGCTACTTTTGCTAGTGTATCTTTGAGATATTAATAGATTCCTGTAATTGAAGTTGCTCAGGCAAATAATAAATGTAACTTTGTAGATGTTGCTAGATAGTAGAAATTCCACAGGAGTTTTGCCATTTTGAGTTCTCACCAACAAGGTAACAAACTTTTCTCATGTTTGCAATCTTTGCCATGGGGTTTTTAACTCTTTATCACCTTAGTTGATCCTCGGATACAGTCAGCTCGAGAAGCACTGGAGCGTACTACTCAACTCAGTAATATTTTGGATGGGTTAAAACTTGTAAAAGCCTTGTAAAAAATGTCTGGTTGTCACAGTTGCTGACAACGTGTTCCACACTGTAGACTCTGTTAATAGCTTTGTAGTGACCCAGCTTTTAGGTGCGCTATATTTCACTTCATCGTTTGTTAAATATTACTATTTTAATATAAATGATACTTTAATATAAAATATGGTTATTGGTCATCTCCAGTTTTCCACAGTTGTGAAAAAAATGTGCAGATGATTCACATACAATGATATTCACTATAGATCTGCAGATATATTCTCAGGTTAATTCTCTAGAATTGTATATTCTTAGATCCTTTTTTTTTTTTCTTTTATGATATGTCTTTTATTTAGGATTTCTGATACATTGTACAAATGTGTCCTACTGGAAAGTTGTACAGATGTTTATTTCTATGAACAATGTATGAGTATATCCACTTCCTCACACTCTAGTTACAATGGGTGTTTTTGTAGTCTGTGCCAATTTAGTAGACAACAATATTATCGGTTTAAATGTATATTTATTTGATTACAACCAAAGGTTTGTTTTCTTCATAATTAATGACTGTTTATAGTTCTGCTTGAATATGTATGTATGTGTTTGTTATTTACCCCTTTTCAAAACCTTGTTTGCTCATTACTGTAATTCAGAATAGATGTGCTCACAAGATGCAGTTTAAGAATGACAGCAAGTGTCCTTTCTTCCTTTAGTGTCCATTCATGAGGTAGCAGGATGCCAAAAATACTGTCAGGGCATAGCTGTCAGGGCATCTGTGTGCAAGTTCCACCTCTTCCACATCCTTAGCAGTGTATCCTTGGGTCCATCACCTAACTGCATTTTTTATTCTCTAAGGTAAGCACTCCAGATTTGATGATTCAGTGATTCTTTGGTAGTCTGTCTTGTTTTTTAAAAGGATACTCCTCTGGCTTCTCTAATTAGTGAATTTCTTACTTGATCGGGTAGTTCTCAGAAACTCTGCTGGCTTTGCAGGTCTGTGCCCCTCACTCTGCTATCCAGTGGGGGAAGAGCGCGCTTTGCTCACAGCTGTTCTTGTCTCACTGTGCTCGTTCCATTTAACTAACTAATGAAGAAACGCAGTTCGGCTTTCACAGCATTCAGTGCTCGTTAGCCTACCTTTGATCCCATGGAGAGGATCTACCTGGGTTTCAGGCTGCAGCAAATTTATTTCCTTGGTATTATTCTTTTCTTTCCTCCTGTCATTTGAGAGCCTGTTTACTATCTGCTGTGAAAGAGAAAGATGATTGAGATTCATATCACACTTTCAAGGAATTTATAGTTCAGTGAGGGAGAAAAGATCTATATGTAAATAATTAGAATTCCACAATGAGAATGATAGGTGTCTTTAAGGTATTTGTAGAAGCGAGTTGTAGATCTTGCTTCTTCCAGTGTCCTCACCCCAGGCATGCTGATTCAGAATCTGTACTTTAATCGTGTGCCTTGCCGATTCATGTATGACCATTAAGTAGGAGAAGTATAGCTGTCGATGTCTGAAAAGAAGCAGATTTCTTCTCATTGGCAGAATCAGAAGTCTTGAAGGAAGACGAGAACAGAGCTTTCAAAGGTTAAATTGATGAGTTAATTTCTAGTCTTGAGTGGAATGAATAAGAAAGCTTATATCCTTCAATGACTTAGTAAATCTGTATCATGAATTGGATACGTGTTTTGGGGGTTTTCTTTCTTTTTCTTTTTTTAAGGAGTCTTGCTGTGTGGCTCACTGACATGGCCAGATGTCACAATTGGCCCTAAAGAAGCTAGCAAACCTTTTGGCCAGTTTCCATTAGAACAGCTCATTATTATCTTAGCCAAAATAAAAATCATGGTCTTTAGTGGATTCTCAGTAGCATTCCAGTTACTCCACTCAAGAGGAGAAGGACAAAAATGCGACTGACTTTGGAGAAATTTCTTAGGTGATGCCGTGGGTCTCAGGTCTTGGCTCTGCTCTCGCAGAGCCTGCAGTCGGAGTCTAACTGCTTTGGTTCCCTCAGCGATGTTGCGCGAGACCTCTGATTCCTCTGGTTGTGTGGTTTTCTCATTATGTACAACCTTGACCATTATATTTTAATGTATCTAGTTTTTAGTCACCTGACATGAACATTACTAAAATAATACCCAAAAAAAGGGGAAAAGAAGGAAGAAATCATTTCAGAAAAATATTTGAGTATTGGAGCTAAAGAAAACTGTCAAGTGAATTAGAGTGCCAATACTTTTCCCGTTTCTTCCTTAAGATTAGAAGAGTCCAGTAGTGGAAGGAAGCTGTTGTAATTGAATTTAAGTGATTTTAGAAAAAGATCTTTAGGCATCAGAAGAATTTTTAACACTGGAAAAAAGGAATTTCTATGGGACTCTACCATGAGTGTTTTGCTCAGTTCAGTAGGTGGGTCACATGCAGTAGAATGACTGAAGGTTTGATTGTCTGTAACTGTACTGTAAATTCATTAAAATGGAATAAAATGTAAAATTCCACTCCTCAGTGACAGTAGACATTTCTCAAGGGCACAGTGGTCACATGTGTGTGCTCAGTCGCTCAGTTGTGTCCGACTCCTTGCGAACCTCTGGACTGTAGCTTGCCAGACTTCTCCATCCTTGGGATTTTTCAGGCAAGAATACTGGAGTGGATTACCATCTCCCTTCTCCAGGGGATCTTTCTAACCCAGGGATCGAACCAGCATCTCCTGTGTCTTCCTGCATTGCAGGTGAATTCTTTACCCACTGAGCCATGATTACTGTATTGAACAAAGCAGATGATGAACCATTTCCATTGTTGCATAAAGTGCCATTGGATGCTGCTGGTCTAGTTGTCATCTGTCTCAGAAACCCAAGACGAAGGTGAGGTTAAGAATGAGGAAAATGTCTCAAATAGTGTTTCAGGGCTTTTGAGGAGCATATATCTTGCCTCTCCAAGGGGTAGCAACAACCTGGAAAAATGTTAGTTGTCTTATTAGCACAGATTTGTCTTTTGGTAGCCTGATAGCAAATTTAGGGAGGTATCAGACAATATCCCTGGGTTGGGAAGATCCCCTGGAGAAGGGAAAGGCTACCTACTCCAGTATTCTGACCTGGAGAATTTCGTGGACTGTATAGTCCATGGGGTCGCAAAGACCCGGACATGACTGAGCAACTTTCACCTCACCTCAGACAATATAGTTAAAACTCAAAAATAAGAGTTTGAGTGTTTAGTATTGATTCATCTACTAGTTCACAAGGCAATTTAGGACAAGTCACTGTCCTTCTTGGGGCTTTGTTTTTCAACTGGAAATTGAGTAGGATTGCATAGACTGTTTGGAGCAGTCCAGTGAGCCTTCCAGTGGAATGTGACTGGGACGTTGGGATTTGAGGGACTACAGTTTGTGATAAAGCCCCTTTTGAGGGCTTCATCTTCAGAAATGATACTTTAGAGAAAAATTTACTGATTAAGAACATTACTACATTTTAGTTATTAAAATTACCTGTAGAAAGATGGCCCCCATATGTTTTGTTTGCCTCAGGTTTCAGGATACCTTTGCCAGGAGTTTAATCTTCTAAGTTGATAAACCCAGAAGTTAATGTGCATTTTTCTCCCTGCCCACTTTAAAATGGCCAGAAGTTATATGAGTTCATTAAAACAAACCAATATCTAATATATAAAGCATTTTCTAAGAAATTTGAGCCAACTCCAAAATGTTGAAGAAACTGTGATTTAGTGATGGAGTGAAAGTGTGAAAGTGTTAGTTGCTCAGTAGTGTCCAGCTGTTCGCAACCCCATAGACTTAGCTCACCAGGCTCCTCTGTCCATAGAATTCTCCAGACAAGAATTCTGGAGTGGGTTGCCATTTCCGTCTTTAGAGGATCTTCCCAGCCCAGGAATCGAAGCCAGGTCTCCTGCACTGCAGGCGGATTCTTTACCATCTGAGCCGCCAGGGAAGCCAGTGATGGGGCGGAGATCATGAAGAGCTTTGTCGAGTGGAATCGTAAATGTAGTTAAATTTCTTGATCCTTTGGACAAGATACTCTCAAATTGACATGCCTGCTGTTTAGCTGGGTTTTTGAAGTTTTATAAAATGTAGGGGGAAATGCCAACTGTTAAAATATTACTGAAACAATATAGAAGTCTGTTTTTGAGTGAAGAATGGTTTCAGTTGTGTGTGTAATCTAAGACAGAGTTGTTGTTTTTTTTTTTTTTTTTTGGCTGTGCCAGACAACATGAGGGATCTTTGTTCACTGACCAGGGATCAAACCTGTGCCCCCTGCAGTGGAGGAGCCATAACCAGTAGATTACCAGAGGATTCCCTAAGAGAGAATCTGACCCAATTGAAGTAAAACCCCAGCTAGCTAGTGAAAGCTCATTTCTGTAATGACTTCACATTCTGAAAGAGCTGAGATGAAGAAGAGCTACCCTTTTTTTGGTAGTCAAAATAATTCTTTGATAACAGCTACTCAAATTGACTCATTTCTCAATTTTTCTAGCACAGTTTTTACTACTAAAATGGATTCTGATTCTCATAGGAAGTCTTGTGATCTGTTCACAGTTAACACAAGTACCACAGTGTTGCAAAATATTTGGTTCTTAATTTAACCTTGGAAAGAACAGTTTCAGGTACCCTGATTTTGCTTTAGAACTGTAAAAACTGCACTGCATTTTAAAGCATATTCTATTTGTTTCAGAAACTGTCCAGTTTGTTTATTATTTAAATGTGCCTGCACTCTGATCTTAAGTATCTTCCAGAAGCAAAGTGAAGCACTTTTCCCTTAATAATAACTTGAGAGCATATCAACTAAAGAAAACTTCTAGGAGAATATTTAATTTAGGAGTCAGAGATTTGGGCTCAAATCTTGGGTCTGGTGCTTTTCGGCTTTTGTTGTCTTGCCTATTAACTTCTGAGGAATAATACAGGCTTTGTGTCTGACTCATAGGAGGTGTTATTTGCATGGTTCTGTGATTCTGTGGAACAAAAAGTGCTGAAAAGGTGTCATACTTTGTTATTGTCAGATACTAGTTTCTGTTACAGTGCCTTACACAGATTACGTGCTCAATGATAATTTTGTTGAGTGTATGAAAGAAAGAAAAGGTAGGTTAGGGTAAGGAGGGTCAGGAGTGCCCAGAGGAGTAGCCTTTTGTGAGCATCACCAAGAAGGTGAGCTTTGAACTGGGTGAGGCAGGCAGTCCTGGGGATTTCGTGAGGGGAAGAGCCTTCCAGGCAAGGGCATTAGCCAGAGCAGTCCCTAATGTGAGAGTGTCACAGGCGCATTGAAGAAGCGGCAGGAAAGGCAGTGTGCGTGTCACGCTGTGAAGAAGGTGCAGTGCATTAGAGGGTTAAGTCATGGACCTCAACACGTTTTGCAAAGCTGTCTTTATTGTTGACATTTTCTTTTTTCTTATTTTATATGCTGTGCTTTATTTTTCTAAAAATTGCTGATGTGACCCAAGAAGGTGGAACTCGCTGACAGGCTTGCTGGCAACGTTGGTCTCAGCCGTGGCCCAGTTGGCTCTGCTGGGGGTAGCCTTGGCTGACCACCCCAGTGCTCCCCCAGCTCGCCAGATTAAAAACATTCTCTGTGTGTAACATGACGGGTCACAACTTGAAGTTGTAATAATTCAAGCTGTTAAGACAGATTTCCTGACTTTTTTTTTGATTCCTAAATGCAGTATGCTTTCATAGTACAGAAAAGCATAATGAAGGAAAAAGTACATACTCCCACCACTAAAACACTTCAGTGTGTGTGCATCCTTCCCAGTTTTGTGTGTGCGTGTTTGAAAGGCCTTTTCGCAGTGAAATGTATGTTTTGAACAATGCAGTGTCGGGCTCGTGCTCTGGTTTGGCCCTGCTGTAGTCTGCCATTACTGGCTACCTGGGACCAGAGTCTGCCCCCAAGTGTACATGCGTCTGTGCCCATGGAACTTGGAAATGGCCCTGAGCTTGACCACTTAACGTTAGCAAGTTATTTAGCTTTTCAGAGCTTCCTTTTTCTTGCCTGGCAAATAGAATACAGTCCTCTCTTTTGAAGAGTTCTGGGAAGACAAAATGAGACTATTTATGACTGTGTCCATGGTACATCGTGGGCATTTACATTTTTTTATTTCTGTCGTGTAAGTGCTCAACAAATGTTGTTTAGTTTAATGAATCAGTGAGTGAATGAATGAATGACTGAATATATTTGCTCTTTTGGGTAACTTTCAAGTTGTCCATCCTGTGGTATTACAGTTGGGTGCATTGAAGTCATGAGCTGGCATGATAAGCGTCCAGCCCCTGTGGTCTTCTGATACTGATTGCACTGTCAATATTATACTAAAAAGAACAACTTTAAAATGTGACCATACAGTGAATAAATTATTGCCTAGAACCCAGAATGTTAGGTCCATGAATCAAGGCAAATTGGAAGTGGTCAAACAGGAGATGACAAGAGTGAACATCGACACTAGAAATCAGTAAACTAAGATGTACTGGAATGGGTGAATTTAACTCAGATGACCATTATATCTACTACTGTGGGCAGGAATCCCTTAGAAGAAATGGAGTAGCCATCATAGTCAACAAAAGAGTCCAAAAGGCAGTCCTTGGATGCAATCTCAAAAATGACAGAATGATCTCTGTTTGTTTCCAAGACACACCATTCAATATCACAGTAATCCAAGCCTATGCCCTGACCAGTAACGCTGAAGAAGCTGAAGTTGAACAGTTATATGCAGACCTACAGGACCTTCTAGAACTGACACCCAAAAAAGATGTCATTTTCATTATAGGGGATTGGAATGCAAAAGTAGGAAGTCAAGAAACACCTGGACTAACAGGCAAATTTGGCCTTCGAGTACAGAATGAAGCAGGGCAAAGGCTAATAGAGTTCTACCAAGAGAACGCACTGGTCATAGCAAACACCCTCTTCCAACAACACAAGAGAAGACTCTCTACATGAACATCACCAGATGGTCGACACTGAAATCAGATTGATTATATTTTTTGCAGCCAAAGATGGAGAAGCTCTATACAGTCAGCAAAAACAAGACCAGAGGCTGACTGTGGCTCAGATCATGAACTCCTTATTGCCAAATTCAGACTGAAAATGAAAAAAGTGGAGAAAACCACTAGACCATTCAGGTATGACCTAAATCAGATCCCTATGACTATGCAGTGGAAGTGAGAAATAGATTTAAGGGACTAGACCTGATAGAGTGCCTGATGAACTATGGACAGAGGTTCCTGACATTGTACAGGAGACAGGGATCAAGACCATCCCCATGGAAAAGAAATGCAAAAAGGCAAAATGGCTGTCTGAGGGGGCCTTACAAATAGCTGTGAAAATAAGGGAAGCAAAAAGCAAAGGAGAAAAGGAAAGATATTCCCATCTGAATGCAGAGTTCCAAAGAATAGTAAGGAGAGATAAGAAAGCCTTCCTCAGTGATCAGTGCAAAGAAATAGAGGAAAATAGTAGAATGGGAAAGACTAGAGATCTCTTCAAGAAAATGAGAGATACCAAGGGAACATTTCATGCAAAGATGGGCTCAATAAAGGACAGAAGTGGTAGGGACCTAACAGAAGCAGAAGATATTAAGAAGAGGTGGCAAGAATACACAGAAGAACTGTACAAAAAGTTGTTCATGACCCAGGTAATCACGATGGTGTGATCACTCACCTAGAGCCAGACATCCTGGAATGTGAAGTCAAGTGGGCCTTAGGAAGCATTGCTACGATCAAAGCTAGTGGAGGTGATGGAATTCCAGTTGAGCTATTTCAAATCCTGAAAGATGATGCTGTGAAAGTGCTGCACCCAATATGCCAGCAAATTTGGAAAACTCAGCAGTGGCCACAGGACTGGAAAAGGTCAGTTTTCATTCTATTCCCAAAGAAAGGCAATGCTAAAGAATGCTCAAACTACCACACAATTGGAATCATCTCACATGCTAGTAAAGTGATGCTTAAAATTCTCCAAGCCAGGCTTCAGCAATATGTGAACCAAGAACTTCCAGATGTTTAAGCTGCTTTTAGAAAAGGCAGAGGAACCAGAGATCAAATTGCCAATCATCCCCTGGATCATCAAGAAAGCAAGAGAGTTCCAGAAAAACATCTGCTTCTGCTTTATTGACTATGCCAAAGCCTTTGACTGTGTGGATCACAATAAACTGTGGAAAATTCTGAAAGAGATGGGAATACCAGACCACCTGACCTGCCTCTTGAGAAACCTGTATGCCGGTCAGGAAGCAACAATTAAAACTGGACATGGAACAACAGACTGGTTCCAAAGAGGAAAAGGAGTACGTCAAGGCTGTATATTGTCACCCTGCTTATTTAACTTATATGCAGAGTACATCATGAGAAACGCTGGGCTGGAGGAAGCACAAGCTGGAATCCAGATTGCCGGGAGAAATAGCAATAACCTCAGATATGCAGATGACAATACCCTTATGGCAGAAAGTGAAGAACTCAAGAGCCTCTTGATGAAAGTGAAAGAGGAGCATGAAAAAGTTGGCTTAAAGCTCAACATTCAGAAAACTAAGATCGTGGCATCTGGTCCCATCACTTCATGGCAAATAGATGGGGAAACAGTGGAAACAATGGCTGACTTTATTTTTCTGGGTTCCAAAATCACTGCAGATGGTGATTGCAGCCATGAAATTAAAAGACACTGCTTGGAAGGAAAGTTATGACCAACCTAGACAGCATATTAAAAAGCAGAGACATTACTTTGCCAACAAAGGTCCATCTAGTCAAGGCTGTGGTTTTTTCAGTAGTCATGTATGGATGTGAGAGTTGGACTATAAAGAAAGCTGAGCGCAAAAGAATTGATGCTTTTGAACTGTGGTGTTGGAGAAGACTGTTGAGAGTCCCTTGGACTGCAAGGAGATCCAAGCAGTCCATCCTAAAGGAGATCAGTCCTGGGTGTTCATTGGAAGGACTGATGCTGAAGCTGAAACTCCAATACTTTGGCCACCTGCTGCAAAGAGCTGACTCTTTTGAAAAGACTCTGATGCTGGGAAAGATTGAGGGCAGTAGGAGAAGGGGACAACAGAGGATGAGATGGTTGGATGGCATCACCGACTCGATGGACATGTGTTTGGGTGGACTCCGGGAGTTTGTGATGGACAGGGAGGCCTGGCGTGCTGTGGTTCATGGGGTCACAAAGAGTCAGACACGAATGAGCGACGAAACTGAACTGAGTTCTGTTTTATAACTGTACTTAGATTTGTACTTAAATTCAGTATATAATGATGAAAACAGTTTGCGGAAACAGTGGTATTTTGTTGTACAGACTGCTGGTTTTAGAGTTAAAAGTGATATTTTGTTGTGCAGACCACTGGTTTTAGAATTAAAAGAGAGTTGGGTTTGAACCCTGTTCCACCACTAGTTTGCACAAGTCACAGTCTATTTGGGTCTTACTCCTTCCGCAGCTGTTTGCATTTCCCGTATGTCACGTCCTACAAACTTTCAATTTCCTCATTTTAAACTAGAGATAATTCCTACTTCAGCTTCAGGAGTTACTGTGATGATGTAAAAGAGCTGTGTGTTTATAAATAGTAAAGCTACGTGTTGTAACGCTGAAATATTCTTGTATGCTTCACACATATATTTGTTACTCATATCTTCCCCTGCTGCCTAGGTATACAGTGTAGTACATCCCTTTCAGAGAGAGTTGATGCGTTGTAGAAGTAGTTCTTTGATCGGAAATTCCAGGATAGCTGAAAGTCCTAGTTCCTTCTCAGCCCTACCCCTCTTTGTGGTTGTGTGATATTAAACACATTTCTTTATCTTTCTGACCCTCAAGTTTCGTATTTTGAAAGTGAGGATAACCAGTTCCCGAGGTTGTGTGCTTAAGGTGTAGTGTACATAGAGTACTTTGCATCGTGTCTGGCTGGTAGAAGAGATTGTTTTCTGCAAGGTAGTGAGTGGAGAAGGGAGATGGAGCTGTGCTTCTGCCGAGGAGGCGGCGCCGAGGAGGAGGGCCACGCCTGTCCTGATGGACCTCCGGCGCTTGTGCTGCCTTCCAACCTTCCGAACGAGCAAACGGATGAGGCTTCTTACTTCAAAAGTCTGATTCTAAGCACTGCTGTTTCTCAAAGTGCTCATCAACTTGTCTCTTGCCCCTGGTAAGCTACAACATAGTCTTATCAAAATAGTGACAGATGTAACTGTGATTGATAGAAATAAAAATTAACTTGATATGCATTTCTGCTTTTACTACAAAGCAAATAAATTCCTCTAAGTGCTTTAAATGAAAGTGGGAAACATGCTTTATGCTTTTCTGTTTGAAAGGCATCATTTGCTCCATGCAGAAAGGCATCATTTCCAGTACTTTATACTCTCAAAATCATTAAAAAAATACATCCCTGACTGTTGTAGTTGATGAGATATTTGGAAAATGATGATGATTCCTTAGAAATATATAATCTTTCTCTAGTAGAATTTAGAGAAGAGAAGACTATTGCAGCATATTTTGGTCACTGAAAAGATGTAAATATAAAAATCCTATTTGTGTAAGTGTGGAAGATTTCAAATTGCTGGTTATACAGTTTCATATGTTCCCATAAGCTTAACTTGCATATACTGTAGTTATCCCTTAAATATAGCTTCTATCAGCATGTGAAGTTATTTACACATAAGCATGTATAATATATACCACTTTTAGTAAGTTTTGGCCATTAAGCTAGATCTGCTTGTAGATTTGATGAAAACTGAGGATATAACAGATCTTTTTGAGTTTAGAAATTGTGATAAAGGTATTCGGTAAGAACCTATTGGCATATAAGATAGTTTTTATAAAGAGTATTTCAAGTTGGATCAAGAAAAACTCATCATATGGTCTTCCTTTTCTAATCTCATGAATACATCCACAACCCCCTCCAATTGGGAAGATGGGTACTTGGTCAGAAGAGAAGGGTAAATTATGTTTCCCAGTCCACAACACTAAGTTGTAAAGACCTCCTTTACATACACTAGTTATTGTCTTGAACACAAGGGTGGTTTAAGGTGTATAAGATGAGCCTTCAAGAAATAGCTTTTAATTCTGCGAAGTATTCAATATTCTGTAGCAGAATAATCAGATTTTAAATCTTCTTCTCATTTGGCCATGAGCAAGGGAAACCACCCAGGAAGCAGTTAACTGCACTCACAGTGTGGTGTTGGACGCCTCAGTGTACGGCGTTCTTAGCGTACCTTATTTGGGGAACACTTACATGTACAGTGGTACTGACTTCTGTTGATCATCTTCAGCTGTTATTTCTTATGCCAGGTAAATGGTGATATATGAAGAAATTACCAGAAAGTTGTATATATTCCAACATGAATTGATTTTCTAAGAGTATAGTATTTATTCTGGAATATTACTTTGAAGGCTAAGTTAATAAATAGCCCTGAATAGTCTAAAAATGGGATAGAAGATATTTTCTTAATGGCTTAAAATGTGCTTTTATTCAGGTTGTTTAAATGGTTTTTAGTTTAAGGAAGGAACAAGGGTATCTTCTGGGCACATTTTCTTCTAAGAGAAATGCGTGATACTTGTATTACTATCAAAGTTTATCATCCCATTGTTAGGACTGACGTATTTCCTATTACTAAGTTGTTTTAGGTAATTTAAGTCAATTCCATTCACACAAGCCAAATGTGTGCAAGTGTGTCTTTTTTTTCCCTTTTTTTCTGGAAATCATTAAAAAAACATAAAGAAGCATTTCTATTTCTGTTTAGCTTCTGAAATATTTGTTAATGCCTTAGTTCCTAAGTCTGGGGCTTCCCTTGGGGCTCAGCTGGTAAAGAACCTGCCCACAATGTGGGAGACCTGGGTTGGAAAGATTCCCTGGAAAAGGGAAAGGCTACCCACTCCAGTATTCTGATCTAGAGAATTCCATGGACTGTATAGTCCATGGGGTCGCACAGAGTCGGACATGACCGAGCGACTTTCACTTCACTTCTCCCTAAGTCTACAGTGACACCTCCTAACAATTGGCTCGTTTTATCTGTTGGTGGCAGGCAGAGTCTGTGGTTTTGTTGATTTGCATCCATGTAAACATATTTTAAGCTTATAGACTGAAAGTGTGTAAGTGTAGGAGCTTGTGTCTGCCTCACTAGTGGCGCCAGACATGGTTTAGCTTTTAAAATGAGGACTGTGACGATGTTTTTAGACTCCCCTTTAGTAAGTCTCCCACGCATACCCTGATAGCATTTTGTTCTGTCAGGTACTCTGTTTCTTCTTGAAACAGTGTGCCCCTTACTTCTTTTTCTCTCTTTTCTCCTCCTGCATCTTTGTTTTTTTTCAAATTATGAAAGTATGGTAACACATTTACAGGAGACTTGGAAAATACAGAGCAAAGTTACATATATAGTTCCATGATATATTACAATTATCTTTTTAAGTAGATAAATTAAGGTTTTTTAGTTGGAGTTTCAATATCAAACTCTCAAAAATTAATAGAATGACTATACAGAGAAGTAGAAGGATATAATAGACCTGAAAGCACTATGAACCAATTCAACATAATTAAGATTTATACAGGTTTCACATAACAGTAGAATACAAATTCTATTCAGCTTCCCATAGACTATAAACTAAGAGACACTGGAATGTATCCAAGGACATAAGACTAGGAGTAAAAATTTCATGGTTGAAGGTACTGAAGTCATACAGTCTGTTCCCCCTGCTTCTTTTATACTTCAGTGGTTCACTGTTTTCTCTCTCTCTTCCTGTCTTCCACTCCCCCTCGCTGGTTGGGGAAAGGGAAAAGGCCTTCATACAGGTTGCAGAAGGACAGTGAGGAGACAGATGTGCTGTCTAAGAGCTGCTTTTCTCCCTTCTCATCACATCTTGTTACCCAGCGATTCTAACTCTCAGCTTTACCTGTTGCTTCTAAAGACTGGAGTGGCTCGGGCGTCTGTTGGTGTTCTGTTAGTGCCTTGGACTCAGTTCGTTTCTGGGTGTTTTAGTCCTGGTGTGAAAAGTAGGCAAATACAGTTTCCAGACTCTTCCTGCTAGTTGGTAGAAGGCACTTCATCTTCTGTCTGCTGTTTCCTCATTGACTGGGCAAGACATATACCTAGTGAAATTGAAGTAAATCACTGATTGCATAGTAATTGCTTTTCTAAAATAGTCTTACGTTCATTTCCTCTAGGTACTTGGATTTATAGCTTTGCCTCATTGATTTTTGCATCCCTTTAGTTTGTCACCATGACCTGTTTGTCTTTCTTTTGAAAGCTCTACAAATCTCCCCCACCCCAGTCCTTATTTCCCTTTCTTCTTTGTATTACCATTTCACTCAATTAGCTGTATTATCTTACTTGTCTCCAGTAAAGAGAGGAGCACAGTGATTTCAGAACTGAAAGATCAGGGCTCCTTCCTTACTGAGAAGTCTCCCAGGACTTCTTTCTTCTGCTGTAGCAGATGTCAGTCCCTTCATCAGGCTTTCAAGAGTATTATACTCTGGGCTTCCCCGTTGGCACTGGTGGTAGGGCATTCCCCTGCCAATGCAGAAGACTTAAGAGAAGCGGGTTCAATCCCTGGGTTGGGAAGATCTCCTGAAGGAAGGTATGGCAACTCACTCCAGTATTGCCTGGAGAATCCCCCTGGACAAAGGAGCCTGGCAGGCTTTGGTCCATAGGGTCGCAAAGAGGTCGGACACGACTGAGGCGGCTTATCACACAGCACAGCACACACTTACTCTCCTGACGCTTGGTGGTTTTTTCCCTTGACACAAGCTCCCAGGTTCATCGCCCAGCACTGTGCTACGTGGGCTTCTGTAGCCAGGCCCCTCTTCACTCACTGTATCTGTGGGAACTATGCTGCTCATTTCACCCATCCTGCGCTGTCTGCCTTCTCCTAAATTTTTCTGTAAGCTTTGCAATACTTGGTATCATATGTCTTGTGTGCTAACTTTTCATGCATAATCATGAATCTCTTGAAGGACAGAATGTGCCTTTAATGGAATTCCCTGCAGGCCCTACTGGTCCAGCGCTTCCATCCCCATAGACTATAATCAAAGAACTTGATTGAGCTTGTGGGAGAGCAGGTGGCCCTGTTCCTGGTGAGCTGTACCTAATAGAGTGGTCTGTTAAAGGTGTGGGAGGAAAAGGTGAGCAGATGTCCCGTCTGATAGGATAAAACTTTCCACTCCGAAGTGTGTTGCTTCATCCTGTGAGTTCTCTGTCATATCCAGTGTTCAGTTGGAGGCTAAATGGCCATTCTGCCAAGGATGTTGTTGAGCAGAGTTCTGCATGACCCAGGAGGGGAGGGTATTATTCAACCAGATAAATTAGTGTCCCCTTCAGCTTTGTAACTCTAAATAAGTACTGTTTTGACCTAAGAAAGAAGAGGCCAGGGAGACTGATGGGAATTTAGGAATTGAGAAAGGTAATAAGATGTTAAACAGTAATACTAATAATTTATAGCTGAGTAATCTTTGTAGGTTTTGGACATGTTTTTCAGTGCTCTATTTACATCTCATGATGTTGAAAACAAAATTCAAAATTACAAAATACATTTTTGTGACCTTCACATCTAATTATTTGTTCAGCTACTGAGAGACTTCCATTTAGAAGACTATCTGACCTACTCTTTATCCAAAAACTTTGTTTTGAATTACAGAAAGCAAAATGTTCATTGGAATTGCTATGCTAATTTTATTTATGATAAATAGAAAAATTATACTCCTCCCCACAAGGCTAGAGAATGTGAACTTCAGCTGTTTGAAACTTGCTTTTCTCTCTCTTCTAAAATAGAATCCAGTGGTGAGTACAGTATTTTTAAAATTCATTCTCTTCATTTGATTGTGAATTGACATCACTTTTTTAGTTGCTGCTTGTCCGAAGGCAGGCTAGATATTCTTCTCAAGTCTTTTTGTAAGTGGGAGGTCTCTAGAATTATTGCTGTACAATGAATTATGTTTCTTTTTCCTACTTAAAAGTGATCCTTTCACTGTCATAATTTGAGTTCTATTCCCCAAGCAAAGGTTTCAGAAAATGCCTTCTGTTTTCACAGTCAAGTAAATGTCATTCATGTCCTCTTCCAGCTTTAAGTAGATGGGCTTCTTTTGAGGTCTCAAATTATTGTAGGATGTCTAAACATGGAAGAATTTTAAAGTTATTTGGTTAATCTCTTTGCTCATTAAGCAAACATTGTGGAGTCTCTACCATGTATCAGGCACATACTAGGTACTAAGGAAATAAATGAACAAAACAGTATAAAAGCTACACTTTGTTGGCAAAAGTAAAATTTTACTAAAAAAAAAAAAAAAGAAAAAATTTTTAGAGCAGAAAATTTTATTTTTAATTATATCCAACTTGTCAATTCATTCTTTCATGGATCATGCCTTTGGTGCTGTATCTAAAAAGTCATCAACTTAAGCCCATCTTGGTTTTCTCCTGTGTTACCTTCTAGGAATTTTATAGTTTTGTGTTTTACATTTAGGTCAGTGATCTGTTTTGAGTTAGTCTTTGTGAAAGGTGCATGGTCTGTGTCTACATTCATGTTTTTGCATGTGCAGTTTGTTACAGCACCACTATTGGAAAAGACTATCTTTCCTCTATTGTATCACCTTTATCCCTTCATCAGGGACCAGTTAGTTGGTTCTGTTTTTCTTGGTCTATCTCTGGACTGTCTGGTCTTTCCCACTGATGTGTTTCTGTATCTCTGCTGATCTTTGCAGGTCTCGCACTGCCTTGGACTGTCTGGTCTTTCCCACTGATGTGTTTCTGTATCTCTGCTGATCTTTGTCGGTCTCGCACTGCCTTTGGACTGCTAGTCTTTCCCACTGATGTGTTTCTGTATCTCTGCTGATCTTTGTCAGTCTCGCACTGCCTTTGGACTGTCTAGTCTTTCCCACTGATGTGTTTCTGTATCTCTGCTGACCTTTGCCTATCCCACACTGTCTTGGTTGTTGCGACTTCCAGTCTTGAAGTCTCTGGTGTCAGTCCTCCAATCTTGTTCTTGTCCTCAGTGTTGTGTTGGCTAGTCTGTATCGTTCGCCTTTCTGCATAAACTTTAGAGTTAGTTTCTTAATATCCAGAGAAGAACTTGCTGAGAATTTGACTGGGTTTGCATTAACTGTATAGATCAGGTTGGCAAGAATTCACCTCTAGACAATTTTTTGAGTTTTCTGGTACATGAATATGTACTTAGTTCTTTGATTTCATTCATCAAAATTTTGTAGTTTTCCTCATATAGATCTTGTATACATTTTGTTAGGTTTATACCAAGTCTTTTTATTTTGGATGGTGCCAATGTGATGGTGTATTTTGAATTTCATATTTAACTTGTTTATTGCTGATTTAGGAAAGCAATTGACTTTTGTATATTAATATTATATTCTGCAACATTGTTGTAATCATTTATTAGTTCTAACAGCTTTTTGTCATTTGTTTTGAATTTCTGCATGGATTATCAAGTTGTCTGTAAACAAAGACAGTTTTATTTTTTTCCTTCCCAATCTGCATATGTTTTATTTCCCTTTCTTGTCTTATTGTATTAGCTAGGATGTCCAGTGTGATCTTAAAAAGCAATGGTGTGCAAAAAAAAAAAAGCAATGGTGTGAGGAGACATCCTTGCCTCATAACTGGTCTTAGTGGTGATGCTCAAGGTTTTCACCGTTAAGCATGATGTTTGCTGTAGACTTTTCATATGTTCATTAACAGTTGTAGAACTTCCCCCCTGTTCCTAATGTACATGAGTGGGTGTTAGGTTTTGTCAAATGCGTTTTCTGCGTGTGTTTATGTGAGCTTATGGCTCTTCTTCTCTGGCCTATTGTGATGGATTGCATGAAATGATTTTCAAGTGTTGAGCTGGTCTTGCATACCTGGAATAGGTCCCACGTGGTCACTGTGTATAGTTCTCCCTATTCACTGTGGACGCGGGTCACTGGTGTCTCTGGAGGAATGTCGGTCTGTGTTCATGAGACACTGGTTTGTGTCTTCTTGTAATGGCTTGTCTGCTCTGGTGTTAAGGTAATGCTGGCCTCATAGGATGTGTTAGGGAATATTTCCTCTGCTCCTGTCTTCTGAAAGAGATTGTATAGAATAGGTGTAGGTTTTTTTTTTTCCTTTATTAAATGTTTGGTAAAACTCACCAGTGAACCCATCTGAGCCTGGTGCTCTCTGTTTTGGAAGGTTATTAGTTACTGATTCAGTTTCTTTAATAGGTATCGAGTCTGTTTAGATAGTCTGTTTCTTTGTGTGTTTTTTGGTAGATTGTGTCATTTGAGGATAGACCAATAGATTGGTCTATTTCATCTAGGTGAGCATAGGGTTATTCTTAGTATTCCCTGATTATCCTTTTAATGTCCATGAGATTTGTAGTGATGTACCCTCACTCACTTCTGATGTTGGTAATTCTTAACTATGCCAATTCTTTCATCTTCTTTCTTTACCTCTATCTCATGGCAGTTAAGAAAAAGGAAACAAAAATGTACAAAGAAGGTAGATTCTTAAATTCAGATTTCCTTTTAGCAATCCACAGTCATTTCCTGATTAATATTTTAGTAAACAAAAACTACATGGTGGTGATGGAGGTTATAGGATAATAACCCTTAACATATATGAGAGCTTTGAGACCATCTCTGGGGGAGATTTTAGACCAAATAAGACAAAGACAAACCCCTTTGCTTTACAGAAGTTAATTAAAATACTATGGAGCATACGATGCAGCATTAGAGAGTCTCTCTTCTAATGATTACTTAATTAGGTTAGATATCTTAGCTAGTATATGGCCTTTCAAGGATGTGATTGACATTTAGAATTGGTTTGGTTAGAAGTAACAGGATGGCGACTGTGTTGCCAGCGTTTTCTTTGGCAGGTGCCAGGGCTGGTGGGAGCAGCCGCCCGAGGAAAGCACCATGATTTCGGCTGCGCAATTGTTGGATGAGTTAATGGGCAGGGACCGAAACCTCGCCCCAGATGAGAAGCGCAGCAAAGTGCGGTGGGACCACGAGAGCGTTTGTAAATATTACCTCTGTGGTTTTTGTCCTGCGGAATTGTTCACAAACACGCATTCTGATCTTGGTGTAAACGGAAGACGAGATAACATTAGAGATGTCAACAAATTTTTGGAAGATGACAAGTGGATGGAAGAATAGCAGAGAAACCTGTATCCTAAAAGCCTGCAGAAGGGGATATTAAACAGAAGCAAGAGTTTGATCAGCAGAACCCTGGACAGGCTCAGGATTTGAAGGCATCAGGCAGAAGAGAAGAGGATTCTTTAGAGAAAGTGAACAGCTCCAGAGAAGTGATCTACAGGACCATGTGAAAAAATTCATGATGAAAATCTACAAAAACAGTATGAGAAGAGTTCTCATTTTATGAAAGTTGGCTATGAGAGAGATTTTTTGCGATACTTACAGAGTTTACTGGCAGAAGTAGAACGTAAAATTAGACGAGGCCATGCTCGTTTGGCATTGTCTCAAAACCAGCAGTCGTCTGGGGCAGCTGGTCCAACAGGCAAAAATGAAGAAAAAATTCAGGTTCTAACAGATAAAATTGATGTACTCCTGCATCAGATTGAAGAATTAGGATCTGAAGGAAAAGTAGAAGCCCAGGGAATGATGAAATTAGTTGAACAGTTAAAAGAAGAGAGAGGGTTGCTTAGGTCCACAACTTCGACAGTTGAAAGTTTTGCTGCCCAAGAAAAGCAAATGGAAGTTTGTGAAGTGTATGGAGCCTTTTTGATAGTGGGAGGTGCCCAGTCCCGGGTAGATGATCATTTGATGGGAAAACAGCACATGGGCTATGCCAAAATTAAAGCTACTGTAGAAGAATTGAAAGAAAAATTAAGGAAAAGAACTGAAGAACCTGATCGTGATGAGCGTTTAAAAAAGGAGAAGCAAGAACGAGAAGAAAGAGAAAAAGAAAGGGAGAGGGAAAGAGAAGAGAGAGAGAGGAAAAGACGAAGAGAAGAGGAAGAAAGAGAAAAAGAAAGGGAGAGGGAAAGAGAAGAGAGAGAGAGGAAAAGACGAAGAGAAGAGGAAGAAAGAGAAAAAGAAAGAGCTCGAGACAGAGAAAGAAGAAAGAGGAGTCGATCAAGAAGTCGGCATTCAAGCCGAACTTCTGACCGAAGATGCAGCAGGTCTCGGGACCACAAAAGATCACGAAGTAGAGAGAGAAGGCGAAGCAGAAGTAGAGATCGACGAAGAAGCAGAAGCCATGATAGATCAGAAAGAAAGCATAGATCTCGTAGTTGGGATCGAAGAAGATCAAAAAGCCAAGATCGAAAGTCATATAAGCACCGGAGCAAAAGTCGAGACAGAGAACAAGATAGAAGATCAAAGGAGAAAGAAAAGAGGGGATCTGATGATAAAAAAAGTAGTGTGAAGTCCAGTAGTCGAGAAAAGCAGAGTGAAGACACAAACACTGACTCAAAGGAAAGTGATACTAAGAATGAGGTCAATGGGACCAGTGAAGACATTAAATCTGAAGGTGACACTCAGTCCAGTTAAAACTGATCTGATAAGACCTCAGATCAGACAGAGGAATACTGTTGGAAGATTTTTGGAAGAAAACTGAAAACGGCATAAAGTGAAGATCGACATTAAAATGAGGTGAAAGAAAACTATAGTGGCATAGAAAAAGTATAAAGCTCGTGGGATTCCAAGAAGTCAGACTGAACTACCGCTACACATGTGAACATGGAGAGTCTCTGGTCAGAAAAGCAAGTTGCAGAAGAATAATCCAATTCCTTTTCTGTGAAAGTCAAAACCAGTCCGTAAATATATGGTAAATGGAAAGCAAGGAAATGATTTAACACGATTCAGTGTATTGGAGGGAGATCATGAAGGGCAAGATGGATCCTTCAGAAGAACTGGTGGTGATTGTTGAAGCTGGGTGGGTGGTTTCTTTTTTAAACTGTATGTGTATGTGCTTTTATATGTATATTTCTTAATAAAATTTAAATTTTAAAAAATGGGAAAAAAAAAAAGAAGTAACAGGATGTTATGAAGATAACATTTTTAAAGTTAGTAGTGGATTAATATGTTAGGCCTGTATAATAATGGAATCATGCTTGGATTTGGTAATAAAAATATTTTTACCTTAAAACATAGTACTAAAGAATAAGAAGCTAGAAAGCCTGAGTTCATTCTAAAACTAAGTGAATGTAGAAAATAGGAAATCAAAACTTTCACTGAAGAGCAGTTTTTCATTGAAGGCTATTAATTTGTCAAAAAAAGGTCAAGTTTACATGTTTAGTAGTGAAATAAAATCGTTTTTTGACATATGTAGGAGATATTTCCTTCATATTCATATTCTGCATTGTAGGAATGCATGGGCTACCAGAAGAACCTGGTAAATAAGAGAGTTTAAAGCTTTAAATTATGTAAGTGAAAGCATTGGTGTTTAGTTCACTATATTATATTGTGTACTGACTGTCTTTCCCATCCTAATTCCCCACTTATCTGTGGGTTCTTAACTTTTTCTCCCAAATAAACTGCTTGTCTCAAGGATCTACTTTTGGCAAGAGCCCAAATGAAGATAAGCTATCATTTTCCTCTAAAATTTCCTTTATTTTGACATAACTGTTTGCATCCTCATGATATCATATTACGTGTATTCATTGTTTCCTATGTGGGCTTCCCAGGCACCTCAGTGGTCAAGAGTCTGTCTGCTGATGCAGGTTCAATCCCTGGGTCCACAGTATCCCCTGGAGAAGGAAATGGCAGCCCACTCCAGTATTCTTGCCTGGGAGATCCCTTGGACACAGGAACCTGGTGGGCTACAGTCCTTGGGGTGACAAAGAGTTGGACATGATTGAGTGACTAAACAATTGTTTCCTATACACTGTTTCTTAGGCTTGATTAGATTGAAATCAGGTTCAGTTTTAGGGGATTAAGATTACTTCATAAGTGGTGCTTTTTATTTCCTATTGCATTCTTTCAAGAAACATTAGTTAATGCTGCTGTGTGCTATCTATGAGAGTTGTGAGGGGGAATCCTAAGAGTTCGAATCACAGGGGAAATACATTTTTTTTTGTTTGTTTGTTTCTAAATGAGATCATGGATGTTTATTAAACTTAATGTGGTAATCATTTCATGAGTGTATACACTCAGTGATTATGCTTACCCCTTACCCTTATACGGTGCTATGTGTCAGTTATACCCCAAGAAAACAGGTAGAAAAAAGCGATACATGGTTGTCCCACTCGTAGAGGTGTTAAGATTGTTCAGTGACAGTGTCGATGCAGTTGTTTCACATTAAGAGTAAGTCAAAGCTTCTGGATAGCCTCGGCAAAAAGGGACTGTGACTTACTGTGTAATGCTCATTGCTCAGTGCCCAGCAGTTACCTAGGCTTCCTTGATGGCTTACACAGGAGAGAATCCACCTGCAATGCAAGAGACGTGGGTTTGATCCCTGGGTCAAGAAGATCCCCTGGAGGAGGGAATTGCTACCCACTCCAGTATTCTTGCTTGGAGGATTCCGTGGACAGAGGAGCCTGGTGGGCTACAGTCCATGGGGTGGCAGAGAGTCAGACACAACTTAACGACTGACACTTTTTTTTTGCAGGAATTATGGTGACTCTTAAAATACTTGAGAGAAAATGTTCTCTTTCTCTTTTTAAATATGAAAGTGAAATTGTTAAGTTTGATCTTGCCAGATATAACGTAAATATCAATATAGGGTTATTCACATCTCTTTCCCCAGTGCCTCGGACAGTGCCTAGCATGTAATAAGTGACTCAGTGAAACATTTGTGAATTGAATGAGTGAATTCTGCAGAAGAATGTTTGGATCACACGTTGCAGACTCTCTCACGGGCACATTCTTTCATAAGGCATCCTGGGGAAGAACTGCAGTCTAGCACAAGGAGGGCGTCCATCATTTCCTCTGGGCATGTCTGTGTGAACATTTGTTCTGGACTGTTACTTGCCAGATCCAGTGCTAGATACTGATCGGAAGACAGTGATGAATGGACCGTCCTCCCACACATTTCCCCCTGGTCCAGAGGGTGTACAGAAAAGGAAGAAAACAATTCTCATCTTGAATTTTCTTCCAGTCCCTGTGCTCTGTTAGTACTTCCATTTCTGGAAATTCGGGTTTTAGAGAGGTGGTGGTTTTATCAAAAAATCCTTTCCACACGATGATAAGCTCATTCTCAGTCCTGAAGAGTCTTTTGTAATAAGCGTATTCTTCTCTGAAGGTCAGAGAAGTGCATTGTCTTTTCCAGGTAAATTGATTTATCCACTTTTAGGATACAGTGAAGAACAAAACACAGATGACATCACTTTTTAAAGGAAATTCTTTCATGATCAAATAACCTAATATGTAAGAAAAAGTATAAATTGCAGCATTTTTTTCTTATTTTCTATGGTTGTTTTTACTGACAGAATTTGATTTAAGGGATTGTATTATTTATATTTGAATTCTTTGTTTTTGCATAGAAGTTGTTTTCTGAAACATGTCTGCACCCACCATATTTTGAGTTATTTAATGAAGAACGTTGTGACTGTTATAATGTTTTTTTTTTATAAAAGCGGATTGGTTCTGACTTGCCCAAAATGGGTTGCACTGATGTTACAGGAAGGTTTTATCTGAGCAAGTTAAGGGTTATAGTTGCTTCCCAGTGCTATTCTATACTTAGCCCTGTTTTTCCCCTGTCTTTGAACCTGTGGTTCATTATAATGCTTCTGGGAATACTACCAGTGAGACGTGCCTTGATTGATACTCAGCTTCAAGGCTCTTACAGTGCCTGTCAGCCTCAGCTTATTTTCTCTGGGGACCTTGCATCTCTCTCAGCTCCTGGCGGCTCACTGCAGACCTCTGCGTTTCTGCTGCCTGCCAGCTAATGCAGAGCTGAGAGTGGAGCCCTGGCCCGGGGAGGAGCGCCGCTCTGTCCCGCGGCCTTGGGACTTCAGAGGGAGGGGGGGGCTGGTTTGTCAGTCTGGATCATAAATGGCAGGAACCTTGTGCCTGGTACACACTCGTTCCTTGCTGCAGGAGACACAGGTGTCCTAGGTGGTGCCAGTAGTAAAGAACCTGCCTGCCAAAGCAGGAGACTTAAGAGATGCGGGTTTGACCCCTGGGTCAGGAAGATCCCCGGAGGAGGAAATGGCAACCCAGTCTCGTACTCTTGCCTGGAGAACCCCATGGACAGAGGAGCCTGCAGTCCACGGGCTCACACAGAGCTGGACACCACTGAAGCGGCTTAGCACGGGTAGGGGACACGCAGTGTGTGAAGGGCTTTGAGAGTGTCCCAGTAGAGAGGCGGGTAAATGAAAGATTCAGCAAAAATACAATAGGCTGTTACTGCAGAACACGCACATGTAATGGCAGTTGAGAACAGTAATGCCATAGAGAAGATATATCCTCTACTGAAGCTTCTATTTTTTGTGTAGAAGTATCTATTCAAGCAGAACATACTTTTAAAAATTAACATCAATGTAGATTTCTAATGAGATTTTAGTTCCCCATTTCTGTGAAATTGGTAATTTGCATGTCAATACAAAATTCTCATGAATGAGCTTACTCTATTCATATTTGAGGGCCAAAAAACGTTGTACAGTTTAAAATGAATTCACGTGCTTGTTTTCAGAATCAAACCTTTTGTTCTCTAAGGCCATGGTACTTCAACTTTAATATGAACAGGAGTCACTTGGAGATCTTATAAAAATGGAGATTATGCTTCAGTAGGTGGGGTGGGGCCTGCATTTCTCCCCAGCGCTTCCGTGATACCACTGCTGCTGGTTCAGGGGTCAGTGTTTGAATGCAGAGTTTGAAGTCATTGGGCTATAAGACAAACTCACTGGAAATACTTTCTGTTTTCTAAACTCATTTACTAAAATATTCTAATAAAACACAGTAAGGCTGAGGAAATGCTTTTGTGACTATAAATCTTGCCAACAGAAATAATATTTAATAACCTCTTCTGCCTGGTATTAAACTGTATTAGCTTCTGGTCCTGAAAGTCCCAAATCATGTATTTTCATGACTGAATTAACAGCCTTAAAATGGAACAATACAAGACATACTGGATTTTTATCCACTGTTGTAGCATAGCTATTTGTAAGTGTGAGCATGCTCTGTGCCAAAGTGTCTGGAAGTCATGCCAGGAAACAGCTGGGGAACTGGAAGAAGGTGTTGCTGGGGATTTGGGGCTTCTGTCGAGAACAGAAGGTCGCTGCTGAGCGCCCTTCTAACCAAGTGTGTGTGGTCACCTGGTGTGCTTTTCATCATTACATATCAAACCCAGCTTCTAAAAGGCTTATGTGATAACCTTGTTTTCCTCCATGCTAAAAACATTGCCTATTCCCATTTGTGAACCCCTTTCCTTGGTTCTCGCTTCTAACACCCTACCTCTAAATTCTCAGTTTATTACTATGATCTGCCCATTCATTCACTTAGTACATATATGAGTAATCATTATGTACTGGTAGGTACTGTAGTAAGTGATGTGTGGGGTACAAAATGGAATAAGGTACAATCTCTACTTCCAAGGTACTGAAAGTCTCCTACAGGAGGTAAGGTAGGACAAATAATCTGTGTGAAAAATTAATATGTTAGCAACCTCAGAAAGTGCTCTGGAGCTTTGGAGGAGAGAGAAATTAATTACTTTTGTCTGGGATCATCAAGAAAGCCTTCATAGAAAAGATAGCATTTGAACTGGGTCTTGAAAACTAAATGCTTTCCTAGCTGTTTCAAGCAGAGGAAATTACATGTGCAAAGTATGGAAGCAAGAGACTAAGATGTCACATTTTAGGAACTGCAAATACTGAAGACCCCTTGCACCCTTGGATTTGTAGCTTAGAGGATTTGGGCCATTTGTGAATGATCCTTGAGCAGTCATATAATAATTTTCCTAAGTTACAGATGTTACTGATTTTATCCCCTTCCTAAGAACCCAGGGTTTCAAGTCAATGCCTAAGGCTAGTGATTGGTTTAGCTTAGCGTCCATATCTTGGCCCATGTTTATTTTTCCCTATTCATCTCTCATTCCATTCTTCATTTTACCACATGTTATATGGGAGGACATTATTAATGCTTATTAATAATTTAGGATTTGTGAAGAGATAGTTACAGTTGTTCCCAGTTACCAAGGGTCTACTGCAAATAGGCTGACCATATATAATATATAATTTATTGCCCAAACTGGGACCCTTCTGAAAGAGAGTGGTGCTATTAATAATATTCCAGGGCAAAAAGCATATACTGGATTTGTCTCAAGCAACCTAGAGTATATGACCAACTAGAATGTATGGTGACTGCTAACTGTACTTCATGTTACTTGAAGTATAGCAGTATGATGTGATTTAGGAATGCTAGTGTGGGTACTTTGTGAATGGTCCTAAAAGCAAGCTAAGGAGTTAGGCTTTTATGCTGTAGACAGTGAAAAACCATTGGAGATATTTTTTTAGGGGCAGAGGAATCGATATATGCAAAGCAGAATTCAAAAAGATTAGTCTGGATTCTGTGGGTAGGTTGGATTGAAGGGAGATTACTGACTCAGGCAGTGTCATTTAAGGCTCTTTTCAAATGGTAACCACTCAAGTGGTCTTAATGTACTAAGAAAATGTATTTATTTATTTTAAAAATTATGCTGAGAATTTTAATACTTCACTTCCAACACATGCTATTATTGATGTTAGCTGTATTCTAAAGGAGATCCTGTTGGGTTGACATCTTATTCAGTTAATGTTTTTTTCGAAAGAGGAGTTGCACTCGGGCTTAGCAGTGAGCGCCAGAATATTTCATATGTGTTAGTATCATAGCATGTTTACATGTTAACACTGTAAGTTTGACCTCACACTGAGAGACGGTAAATAATAAATATTCCCAAGATATATTTCTAAAATACTTTTTTAAAATCGTGTAACTTTTCATTGTATCTTTTTTAAAATTGATATCTAATCTAGAGAGAATTTTAATTTTGCAGTAACTCCCATTTCCCTAACCTACATTTTTCCTTTTTCTATGCTTGCAGAGCAGGTTGGGCTTTGCAGGGGCGGGGAGGTGGGGGGGGGGGGGGGGTGCGGGGAGGCATTTTCTGCCAGGAAAACCAGACCAAACAATACGGAAGCAGGAATTAATCTTTGAAGGGCTGATCATGCAGCAGTGGATAGGAGAGAAGTACCTGGCTGCTGAGTGCCTTGCAAGTGGCCGTGGGAATGCAGCCCGAGCACTGGCCTCAGCAGCGGCTGGGTCGCCGTAGGGGGCGCAGAGACGTTGAAGGAGAGGCGAGCGCTTAGCTCCCAGAGATAGCTCAGTGCTCAAAACCGTCTGATGAGGAACAGACTCTTTACCTCCTGAAGCAGCATCTCCTACTTATTAATTTTAAAAAAGTTTGTACAGTTTGAGAAGTTACTTTCCATTTACCGTTACTGCACAATACTGGCTGTGTTTCCTGTGGTGTACAATATATCCTTGAACTTGCTTAAGCTTGAGCTTACAACCAATATGCAATGATTGGCAATGCTTCTTAATTTTCTTGGCAAGAAAATGAGTTAATGAACTGGAGAGTGACCAATTTGTAAAATATTTCAGAAATTAGTGTCTGTATATTTACATATGTTGTAAAATTTCATCATTAGAGGCTAAATTCTCCATGACTGTTAAGATGTATTGAAGATTTCTATGTAGGCTTTTGTTGTTTCTTTAAGAAAAATTTAAAAGTTAACTTCCAAGTGTAAATTTTAAAAAATGATTTCCCTCCTTCCTGTTTTAGAGCTACTTGTCTATATTTTATTTAAGCATTATAGCATGTGACACATAAAGATGTTTCCCCAGAAGAATCTTGTTTCTGCCCATGGCTGACATGAAAAGAAACAATTTGTCAGACTAGTGGCGCTTGCTAACATTTGAAATAAACCACCTGTCTTTCCCTTCATGCTGTGCATTAATAGAAATGTTAATGGTAAACTGCCCCCTTTACACCCTACGTGAGGAGAGATTACTGGGTCAGAGACAGTGCTCTTGCTCTGGGCCCCGTAGACACAGCCGTTAGCAGGCCTGTCTGAGCACTTGCATGCTCCTTGGCACCATGCTTCTGTTGTAATAGTTATCTGTTTAATACAGCCAAACTGTGCCTAATTTTTGTCACTGTCTAGCTTGTAAAAAGCAATTAGGTTTAGAATATGCCTCTCTGTAAACATGTATTTTGATAGGCAGTGACTAACTCTTCAAAAATGGGCTTCCTTGGCTTACACATGAAGATCATGATCGTATCTGCGTGACTCACGTTTTTCTCCACTCCGTACCGCCACCACCAGCTTGAGAGCTCTTGAGATACAGCATGCATATCATGCCTTGTGCTTTTGTGCCGTGAGTACCTAGCAGCACTGTTAGTGACTGTTGAGTTATTTAATGACTTGACTTTGATAATGACCAGCTTTGTTGCTTTATGATATTTTTATGTGATCTTCTTGAATTTTTTTCAACATACAATCCATTCTAAAATCTTGCTGTATCAATACTATTGTTAGAAACAAGACAACAGACCCCAAGTAGAGTTATTTATGCAAAGCTCCGTATCACCAAACCGTGGCTTCCCTTAATTACATTGAGGCTCTTCCAGAAATGAACTCTAAACCAATCAGGAGTCACCTGATTAGCAACTGTTAGGTGATCTGCCAGATAGACCCACCCAGTGAAGTCGCTCAGTTGTGTCCGACTCTTTGCGACCCCACGGACTGCAGCCTACCAGGCTCCTCCGTCCATGGGATTCCCCAGGCAAGAGTACTGGAGTGGGTTGCTATTTCCTTCTCCAACCATCCTCTAAAGGAAAGTAAGTTTGCAGTAACCAACCAGCTTTTCCGCCTTTACCTTGTACACTGTCCTCATTCCTTCTCCCCTCTGCCTTTGGAAGTCTTTCATTTTGTCCACCTCCTTGAGGCTCTTTGCTCTGCTAGATTGGATGCTGTGTGATGCACATTTATTTCTGCTCGAATAAACCCTTAAACATTTTAATGTGCCTCAGTTTATCTTCAGAAAGTTTATATAGTTGTTTAGAGCTAGTCATACACTGATGTGGGAAAAGATTTGTTAATTGTGGTATGGGTAGTAAGTAATGACTAGTGAGGGAAATCTGAGCTTTCCAGTTGATTTTCAAGGTATTGAAAATAGTGAAATTAGTATATAAGTAAATATTTGGGGATTTTAAATTATCTGGCTTGCTCTCATGAGAGTATAATTTATTGGTTGCTAATAGAAATAATGTCAGCTATTGACTACTGTTATGGTAACTTGAAAAAATAAGACTAGTATTAGTCTCAGGCTTTTCCTAAGAAAAGAATGAATTTATAGAAATAGAATTTATAGAAATTTCAAGTAATTATGGGCTTATTTAGCTATATCAATATGTGTCTTTATATTACTTAGAAATTGAGTTGTTGGTGAATTATAAAATTTTAAATCATAACTGTTGTGAGTACCAAAAGCATCCGTGAAATGAGTGGGCAGAAGAATGTCTTTGGTACCTTGATCAGGGTCTAATGTTAGTTGTCATTTGATAAAGAGCAGTGGTTCAGTGAATGGATTTCCACACATAAACAGGATTGAACAAAAAACTGTCCAGATATCAAATGGAAGCAATTTAAATGTCCATTGACAGAGGAATGGATGAAGATGTGGCATGTGTGTTATGATGGAATATTACTCAGCCGTGAAAAAGAATGAAGCCATGCCAATGCGAGCAACGTGGATGCACCCAGAGATCGTCACACTGAGTAAAATAAGTCAGACAGAAAGATGAAGATCTTATGATAGCGCTTGTATATGAAACCTAAAATGGCACAAATGGAACTTATTTACAAAACAGAATTAGAGTCACAGATGTAGAAAACAGACTTATGTTACCAGGAGGGGGGGGGAAGATAATTGGGAGATTGGGATTGACATGTACATACACTATATGTGAAGTAGATAACTAAGAGGATTGCCTGGGGGACAGTGGTCAGGATGCTCCACGTCCACTGCAGGGGACATGGGCTTGATCTCTGATCAGGAAACTAAGAATCCCACATGCCACACTGTGTGGCCAAAAAAACAAAAAAGAATTGGAAAAAAAAAATAGATAACAGTGAGCACCTAATGCACAGCACAGGGAACTCTCCTCAGTACTCTGTGATGGCTTATGTGGAAAAAGAGTCTAAAACAGGGAAAGACCAGAGACCTCTTCAAGACAATTGGAGATACCAAGGTAATAGTTCATGCAAGGATGGGCATGGTGAAGAAGAGAGATGTTAAGGACCTAACAGAAGCAGAAGAGATTAAAAAAAAGTGGTAAGAATACACAGAAGAACTATACAAAAAAGTCTTAATGATAACCATGATAACTGGATAACCATGACAGCGTGGTCACTCACCTCGAGCCAGACATCCTGGAGTATGAAGTCAAGTGGGCCTTAGGAAGCATCACTACGAACAAAGCTAGTGGAGGTGATGGAATTCCAGCTGAGCTATTTCAAATCCTAAAAGATGATGCTGTTAAAGTGTTACCCTCAGTATGTCAGCAAATTTGGAAAACTCAGCAGTGGCCACAGGACTGGAAAACGTCAGTTTACATTCCAATGCCGAAGAATACTCAGACTACCACACAAGTGCGCTCATTTCACATGCTAGCAAGGTTATGCTCAAGATCCTTTAAGCTAGGCTTCAGCAGTATGTGAACCAAGAACTTCCACATGTACAAGCTGATTTCGAGGAGGCAGAGGAACCAGAAATCAAATCACCAACAATTCATTGGATCATGGAGAAAGCAAGGAAGTTCCAGAAAAACATCTACATATGCTTCATTGACTATACTAAAGTCTTTGACAGTGTGGATCACAACAAACTGTGGAAAATTCTTAAAGAGATAGAAATACCAAACCACCTTCTCTGCCTCCTGAGAAACCTGTTTGCAGGTCAAGAAGCAGCAGTTAGAACCAGAACAATAGAACGGAACAACAGACTGGTTCAGAATTGGGAAAGGAGTTCATCAAGGCTGTGTATTATCAACCCTGCTTATTTAACTTATATGCAGAGTATATCATGCAAAATGCTAGGCTGGATGAAGCTTAAGCTGGATTTAAAGACTGCCGGGCGGAATATCAACAATGTCAGATGTGCAGATGATAGCACTCTAAGGGCAGAAAGTGTAGAGGAACTAAAGAGCCTCTTGATGAGAGTGAGAAAGCTGGCTTAAAACTCAGCATTCAGAAAACTAAGATTGTCGCATCTGGTCCCATCACTTCATGGCAAATAGATGGGGGGAAGAATGAAAGCAGTGGCAGATTTTATTTTGGGGGCTCCAAAATCATTGTGGATGGTGACTGCAGCCATGAAATTAAGACACTTTCTCCTTGGGAAGAGAACTATGACAAACCTAGACAGTATATTAAAAAACAGAGACATCACTTTGCCAACAAAGTTCCATGCAATCAAAACTGTGGTTTTTCCAGTAGTCACGTATGGTTGTGAGAGCTGGACCATAAAGAAGGCAGAGTGCCGAAGAATTGATGCTTTCGAATTGTGGTGCTGGAGAAGACTCCTGAGAGTCCCCTGGACTGTAGGATCAAACTGGTCCGTCCTGAGGAGATCAGGCCTGGGTGTTCATCGGAAGGACTGATGCACGTCAACATGCACAGTCCTGTTTGTACTTTGGGGCCGTATGTAATGCTTCAAACTTTCTCTTAACAGCTTGCTGCCAAAGTAGGTGTTGTCTCTTCTTTAAATCAAGTACTCAGTTTCTCCCTTTATCCTCTGTGCTGATTCTTATATGTATTCATTCCGTGGTCGAGTTTATTTTTCTTGGACTTGTTCACCAGTCCCACCAAATATGATGCTGAAGCATCCCACTTTCACTCGTTGTATATTATCAAATTACTTATTGCTTATTATTACTTATTATTATTACTTATTACTTATTATTATTAGAGACCATGCATGATTTATTTGATTTTGTCTTTGTTACTTAATGCTTGTTTCTCCATTAGAAATAAACTTTCTGAGTGCAGAAACAAAGAAAAAAACACATAGTGTGTTAAAGATGGAACCTAAAAATAAAATATATAAACATTACTTTTTAAATAATACAGCTTTTTAAAATAAGCAGTTGTCAGTTTAGTTTAAAATCATGCCTTTTTTATGCATTTAGAAAGAAGCACAGGGACTCTGTTGAACCCCGTTTCCAGGCTTGAGAAGTTGTGCTGCTCCTATTTCAGTGATCCCATGAAGAGTTAGAGTGGATAATAAGGATTAAAACCAACTGGTAAATTTTGTAACTAGTGGAACCAACTTAGTTCATAAATTTTCCTTTTAGACTTTTAGCATAATTTGCCTTTTGTAGAAACATTGATTAATTTCACGTTTTTTGAATTTCCAGGTAACTTGGGTTTTTACTCCTGTAACAGCTGAAATAACAAGTCTCGATACAGAGAATATAGATGACATTTTAAGTAAGTACCTTCATATTTTTAAAGTATACTTTCTTTTCTATTAAGAATTAGTTTATATACAAAACAAAATAAAATCTCAGTTACCTAAAACAGTTGAGGCGCCAGCATTCTGATTAATCCCATGGTGTCTCTGTATGTGTGTGCATGCATATGTATTTAACTAAGCACTTTTCATTTTAGTTTTTAGTAAAATGTCTTAAAATGTGTAAGTCTGCTTTCCTGTTGCAGGTGAACTTTAGTCTTGTTTTGTTTCTCTGCCTTGTCGTAAATACCACTCTTATTAGAGTATTTTCTTGTTTAAAGACCAGCAGTTTCCACTGTGCCGTATTATGTTAGTGACCGTAGGACACAGTCTACAATTTTTTTGTATGTGTGTCTTTTTTAGCTTTTAACTATATCATGTACTCTGATCTCTTTTTTTTGTCATTGATCCAATTAAGCTTAGTAAGTATTTTTGCTTGTTTGTTGACAGTGTGATTGTAGATTCAGTTAATTTGGGGGAAGACATTTCTTCTTGTTTTTAAAAGAAGTAGAAGGAAGGTGAAGATGTTAATAGGAAAATCACAACTTAGGAGATTTAAGAAAATGTATTGTGGATAAATGATGTCTTTTTTTTTTTTTTTAAACATTTCGTTTCACCCACTGGCTTGAGCAGAACTAAAAGTAATGAGAGATAAAAGTGTTTGTTCATTGACCATCATATGGTGTCTTGTGTCCTTGGACCTGGCTTAAATGCTGGAAAGTCTGTTCCCACACTGTGGGAGTTCTTGGGAGAAACTTGAGCCTGTATCAGTGTCACAGGGAGGACTTATAGTATCAGTATTGATAGGCCTGCCCCCAGTTTCTGATAGAAATCGCTGGACCCAACCGAAGAGTTTGCATTTCTACAAGCTCTAGTGTGGTGCTGGTGCTTCTGCTCCCAGGAATCAGAGCTCGAGAACCACACTGCGTTAGTGAATAGTACATGGATGAAAAGTGCTTTCAAGATATTAAATAAAAAAGGAAAAAGAGAATTGAAATGCACAAATCATCTTCACTCCTCTCATCTTTCACATTCTAGAATATCTTTGTGGGTATGTGTGTGTGTGTGTGTGTGTGTGTGTGTGTGCGCGCGCGCACGCGCGCGTGCAGTTTACTGAGTACTGAGTTTTTGTTAGATTTAGGCAAGAGGAACAGGCATCTTTCTCCTGTCTTCACATCTGGATATGCAAATAATACTGAGTTAAATTTTGCAACAGAGAATGAATGTTAAAATGGTAGGAACCAGAAAAGGTGCATCTTAAGCAACACTGTTATTTGTAGATTATTGTTGCTACCAGGTGGTGTCTGAGTTTTAGAAATAGCTTAGTTATACAAGTCTGTCCTCTGAAATAGGGTTTTACTGGTTAGCCAAAAAGTTTGTTTGGGTTTTTCGGTAACATCTTAAGGAAAAACCAAGTGAACTTTTTGGCCAATGCAACATCTGCAGAGCTAATTCTCAGTTACTCATGAATATAGAAGGCCAGAGAATGGATCAGTAAAATCCAGATCGCTCCACTTCGTTTTTATGAGAGTAGGCTATCTGGTAGCTTATTTGCCTGATCTGAGCTTGATTCTCTGTTTATTTTATATTCATTCAGTGGAGGTATTAAGATGGAGGATATAGAGAAAAGGACTAGGGGCTCCCACAAGTTATGTAAGCCATTTTTGACACTATGTACAGGTTTCTGAGTGAGAGGTAACTTAATAGTTACTGTGTATTTTCAGTGAGCCTTTAAAATAGAAAAGGCTATGATGAAAACCACTATCTTGAATTATGTCATAATTATGTAGACACAAGTAACTTAGATTGTTTGGTTTTGTTTTTCAATTTCAGACAATGCTGATGTTGCTTTAGTAAATTTTTATGCTGATTGGTAAGTAATACCTTATTTTGGTGGGGAGGGGTGCATCACTAAGGGTTTTGGGGTTATTTTGTTTTTTTGCTTTTAACTTTCTAGAGGTGATTTTTCTTTGCTAGGAAGGAGTAAGTAGGGAAGCCTCTTCCTTCTGTGAGACAATACTCCATAAACAGATTTAATAATTCAGGTTCATTCATTCATAGATGAAGCAACTTAATTTGGTGAGTATTTGTTTGAAGAGAGAAAATATACCTGATTCCATCATCCCACATTTTAAAATAAAAGCAGGATATGGAATAACTCAGATTTCTCTCTTACTCAGCCTGTCTGTCTCTGTCTCTCACTAACGCATCCGCACACACGTGTACATATTGCGGTTCTCTATTTTTCCTACTGAGGAAGCAGGGCAGTGTTTGGAGGTGAGGATATGGGTGTGGCAGATTTAGAAGGAAAAATAATGCTGATATTTTGTAACACATACCATCTACTACCACTTCTCGGGAGCCTTCGCCCCTTTCCCTGTCTGGATCAGATCTGTCTGTGTGTTCACGTCGTTCCCTGTGCCCCACACAGGGAACTTTTCTTTTCTTACTACATTGTTTTCTCTTCAATCTCTGTGTTCCAGCAAACCAGTTTTGAGGGCAGAGATAAAGTTTTTCTTAGTGCTCCCAGCACTGAGCACAAGGGCACAGCATATTGTAGATGTTAAAGAATGTGGCGGGGGGAAGGAAGAGGGGCGCTTTAGCTGGAGAGAAGTGTGAAACAATTCACATCATCCTTATTCCTAGGCAGTCTGCATCTTATGTGACCCTCAGGCTTACCACCTAGCAGGTGCCTCCACCCCTGCTTCAGGCCACACGTCATCCTGCAGCTCACCTGCATGTGGATGAACACTCTTAGCTTATTTCCTCGGCTTCTGGTCTGACCTGTCTCCATTCTTTTCCCTGCAAAGTAAGCCAGGGTAGTCTTTCCTGAAGTGCAAGTTAGAGGAGTTTACCCTCATCTTCAAAACCTTCAATGTTTTCCATCACTTTTAAGTACGCCCCTTACCTCGGCCCGGAAGGCCCCTGGTGACCCGATTCCTTCCTGCCTCTGCCGCTGTATCTCTTGCCTCTCTCCATCCCACATTCTGTTCTGTTATGCTTCCGCAATATTCTGTGCTCTTTCGTCACTGACCTTTAATCATGGTGCTTCTCTGTCTGAAGGGATCTCTCCTCTCACCCACTTGTTTACTTCATTAAGTCTGAACCATTCCTTCAGTCTTAGATTAGATGCCACTTTCTCCAGGCCACCTTCCTACATCCTACCCCTACCCCTACTCTCAAGTGCAGTTAGGAACCCTTTCTATATCTGCTCGTGACCCTGCGTACTTAGCCAGTCACAACACTGTATGCTGTGGCTTAGTTGGTGCCTCCCTCCTGTATCATTAGCTTTGTGAAAAGTTACCATATCTATCTTTTTTTCATCATGAATCACCAAGCACTTTGCATGACAGTTGGCAGATAAGTGCATAATAAATATTTACTGGATCAACAATGTATGGTATCCATATTTAAAGAACTTAAGTAGAAAATCCATGGCTGATTCATGTCAATGTATGGCAAAAACCACTACAATATTGTAAAGTAATTAGCCTCCAACTAATAAAAATAAATGGGGAAAAAAAAAGCCAAAAAAATAAATAAGAACTTCAGTAGAATGTTGGAGATATACAGAGAAAATACCATTTATAAAATGTACAACAGAAGATAGCAGTTTCCAAAGTAAGTTAGGATTGTCCAGATATAACGTTAGCCACAGAATGTGGTAGAAAATTATTGAATTCAGTCCACTTTAAAAGTAAACAGGTTCAGAGGAATATTTTTCCATACTTACCTGACTAGATTGTGGCAGAGTTAAAACTGTTGGGTTGGCCAAAAAGTTCATTTGGGTTTTTCCATAAGATGTTGCAGAAAACCCGAATTAACTTTTTGGCCAACCCAGTAGAATGCAGTTACCTTGATGGAGGGGTGTTGTGTGTTGTAAGAAAGAGAAACAGAACATGCCACCAAGCTTGTTGTGAAAAAGCAGATTGGAAATGTGGACTAACTGCAGTTATTTGAGCAACATGTTACCAAAGAATACTTGGGGTTGTACATAAATTAATGCTGTTTTATTCAATGGAAAAAAACGTGGATAACTTGATGTAGGACTTAGACTTACACTGGGTGGCCTCAAAGTCAGGATTCTGAACTCCCTCTGGGAGCTATGGATGTGGCACGGTTTAAGGAAGAATTCTCTAAGAGAGTTGCCTAAAAATACACCTGAAGGGACAGTAAACCACAGTAGAACTTAATAACGCTGTTATGCACCAGGTTCTCTACATGCATTGTTTTTAATGCTCAGAATTACCCTCCAGGTAGGTATTACACCTTCCATTTCAGGTTGAGGAAGTTGGGCTCAGAAAGGTCACACAGCTCGTAAGTGGAGGAACTGGGATCCAGCCTCAGCTCTGTCTGACTCTGAAGCTTATTTTTTCCCCACTAGGTTATGCTAGTAAGTGTCCTTAAATTGTCCCCTCATAGACTTCTGCCCCATCTGGTTGATTTGTAGAGGGCTGATTTCAAGCACTAGATATGGAGATTCGGTTCAGATGGCTCTTCAGGCCCTGTTAATAGATCTGCTTGCTTTGGTTGTGCCACTTTTGTAAATGTAACTTTATATTGCAATTGAAGTTTTATTTTACCTTCCCCTTTCACCTTTTGGTATTATAACTTATCCTGTCTTAAACATGAATCTGTGCCTAAGTGCTTATTGAGCAGCAAACTGGACAATACAGAAAGGAGCCCTTAATATGTCTCTTTTCTTGCCCTTAATTCAGGATTCTTTACGAAGCCATATCTTAATTTCTTCAAGAAATCATCATGCAATCCTTACCCCTTGCCTCCCTGGCCCTCTTGAACCCTGTCTTTAGCAAACTGTGGGAACCCAGAAACCTGTGACCCTAGCCTGTCCAGTTCCTCCATTCTACCAATTTATTCATTTAACAGAAGTCTACTAAAATGCTTATTAGAATATGTAGTCTCAGAATAAGACACGGTCCCTGCTGTCTGCAGACCCCACCCACCTATCCCAGATGGGAGAGATTTAAGAATGCTAAAAGAGGAAAGAGCCACTTGAAAGCGAGATTGAAGATACAGATTGTGTCTCCTTGGTATTTTCTAGGACATCTCCTTAGGAAGTCAGGTGAGTGGGCCAGAGAGTTACATACAAAGAGAAATAGGGAGGAAGTATAAAGTTTGTATCCTGTCATAGACGTTATATTTTTCTTAAATTATAATTAATATGTATGACCTAATTGCACTGCCCTGGCTCAGACAGTACAGAATCTGCTTGCAATGCAGGAGATGTGGGTTCTTTCCCTGGGTTGGGAAGATCCCCTGGAGAAGGGAATGGTTACTCACTCCAGTATTCTTGCCTGGAGAATTCCATGAACAGAGGAGCCTGGTGGGCCCATGGGGTCGCAAAGAGGCAGACATGACTGAGTGACTAAAATTTTCTTTCTTTGACCTAATTATGTGGGTTAGCGTTCACAGGCTTCATTTAGGTGCATTTCTTGATGGAAAACGGCTCTGAAGCAATAGTAGTTGTGTTCTTCTTGTTGCTGCTGTTAATAAATACTCAAGACCTTTTTCATATAAAATAACCATTCTAGCCCAGCTGCGTGTGTGCCGATTCTGATTCTTCTCCTTCTCATCAGGCGCCTTTAATGACTCAAAGAATACACTTGTGAAGTAGTTGGCTTGACAAGGGGCAACCCGAATTAGAAGTCTCATGTTTCTAGAATATTGTGGGGTTTGTGGCCCCTTTTAAAAGTGAAGGCAGAGCAAAAAACTACAGACAGAGGGAACATGGACAGGAAGTCTCCTTTGAGAATTAAAAAATTTTGCTCCCGAACTTAGTATATTTGATAGCTTATACATACAAAAGCCTATTTGAACGAGAGGTAAATTTTGAGAGGAAACAGTTCAGTCTACACCATATGCTATTTCATATTAACTTGCCTATGAGATTTGATTGAACTTGTCAGGTGAATCAGTCTAATATTTGCAATAAACTTAGCATTTTAAAGACTTTGTAGTCTAAAAATATGTTCATTATTTAGAGAAGCTAATTTCCTTTATAAATGCCTGAGACTTAGTAATTACAGATCCCAGTAGATACATTTTAGAGGACTTACTTCACACTTGTTTCACTGCCTTTGTGAGAGATCCATCTTTAAATTATTTGTATAGTCTGAAATGGAATAGTCTTTGAGTGTCAAATTGTTTTCATCTCCAGTGAATGACGTCAGGAATCCTGAATTAACAGTGTGGTTGCTAATTCTGTTTATTGTACATAATATAGTAAACACTAAAAATAAAAGACAACAACAAAAATAAAATTTTATTGCTCCTACTCTTTAGTTTTACTCGGTATCCTTTTCTGTGCGCAGGTGTCGTTTCAGCCAGATGTTGCACCCGATCTTTGAGGAAGCCTCCAATGTCATCAAGGAAGAATACCCAGATGCAAACCAGGTGGTCTTTGCCAGAGTTGACTGTGATCAGCACTGTGAGTACCTCGCGGGGATCTGGGAGAGACTGTCCTGTCCCCCACCTCTCCTGCACACACGCACGCACACACTCACACACTGTGAGTACCTCGCAGGGGGTCTGGGAGAGACTGTCCTGTCCCCACCTCTCCTGCACACACGCACGCACACACTCACACACTGTGAGTACCTCGCAGGGGGTCTGGGAGAGACTGTCCTGTCCCCACCTCTCCTGCACACACGCACGCACACACTCACACACTGTGAGTACCTCGCAGGGGGTCTGGGAGAGACTGTCCTGTCCCCACCTCTCCTGCACACACGCACGCACACACTCACACACTGTGAGTACCTCGCAGGGGGTCTGGGAGAGACTGTCCTGTCCCCACCTCTCCTGCACACATGCACGCACACACTCACACACTGTGAGTACCTCGCGGGGGTCTGGGAGAGACTGTCCTGTCCCCCACCTCTCCTGCACACACGCACGCACACACTCACACACTGTGAGTACCTCGCAGGGGGTCTGGGAGAGACTGTCCTGTCCCCACCTCTCCTGCACACACGCACGCACACACTCACACACTGTGAGTACCTCGCAGGGGGTCTGGGAGAGACTGTCCTGTCCCCACCTCTCCTACACACGCACACACGCACTCACTTTTTTTTTAATGCTCAGTTTTAAGCCTTGTTCTCTAGAACAAGCCAAAAATGCTCTTGACTTTGGTTAAAATATTAATATTTAATCTTTATGTATTGATACTAACAACACTACTTTCCATTTTGCCTGTGTGAAGATTAAATTTTTTTTTTCATTAAACTATAGTAGGACAAGCATGCAGGTAGTAAATCATTCTGGTTTTCTACCAAAGCAAGTACCAAAATCAATAAATAAAACTGATATATAGGTTTAGGAAAGAAAATGATTTCTGTTAGTTTTAGAATCATGCAGAAATGCCATTTGTAGTCATTTCAAATAAAACAGTCTCAGATTTTTGTGTGGTTTCTCTTATATAAAAGATTCTACTAAGATGTCTTAAACTATCTTTGAGGTGTAATTTGCTCTAGTTAGTCATTAATTTTGAGAAACTTAGGTTAGTCCTACTTAGAACCCAACCTCTTGGATTTCATTTGTCTCACTGGTGCGTTCTTTGTAAACTCCTTATGATTTTCTGTGTACATGACGGACTTCTCCAGTGTGAGCCGGTGAGCTTGCTCTGAGGCCTCTTCCTAAGGGCTCCGTTGTCCTTGCGTTTAAGCCTCTCCTCCTGCCAGTCACTGCGCTTGCGGTTCTGCCTCATTGTGTCTTGGTTGTCTCACCAACTGTAATGTCACTTCTTCAAAGGCAGGAACTGTTAGCTTTGTTTTTAAATCTCCCTTCTGTTAATAAGTGGAGACCAAACTAATTCTTTGAATCTCAAGCATCTGAGTGTTTCTGGGTGACAGAGGTAGCTCATTAAAACAAGCTTGTTGCATTGAGTTATTGTTAAGTTGGCCTGAATTGCAGAACATTCCCATTCTGCAAGTTTCCTGTCCTTTACATTTCACCTGACAAGACTGTGTGTGTGTCCGTGCACATGTTTGTATACACTACCTTTTCACTTTGCTGATGAGGAAATGGAAATAAAAAAGTGGCTTAACCAATGTCATATAGCTTACCGTCTAGTCAGGGCAGAATTTGAATCCAGATCTCCTGACCAAATGCCTTCCCAGACCCATTTACTTCTTTTCCATTCAGTTCAACAAACGGTCCGGGGATTTTCTGGTAAAGCCCTGTGTTGGGCAGAACAGCTGACAGCGAAGTATCAAAGTCTCCTAAGCCGCGCCCCACATGTCTGTCTGCGGAGGCCCATAGCTACACAGGAGGAGGGAGCGATAACAGGCTCTGAGGGCAGGCGCGGCCTGCATCCCACACTGCTCTTTGGATCTCCCTCCCGCCCTCCCTGACAGAGGACGCGAGGTTTCGGTGTGGGCTCTCATTTCAAATTCTATTCTTTATGTATTTAATTAGAACAGGCAGCAGTTCCTACTTTCATTGAATTTGGACTCTAAGATCTGAGACTCTGCTCTCAAGCTTACAGTCATTAGAAAGAAAAATTAACTTGCTGAACAATACATATCATTAATTCTAGCAGATTAGTGAACATAAATAAATCTAACATCATTGCTAGTAATCTTTCTATGGGAGTAAGTAGCCATAATTAAGATTTTTTTTTTAATCCACCAGAGATATCTACAGAATCAGTTTCTTACTAGTGAAAGTTATATCTGAGACATTGTCTGTTTTTTTTTTCCCTTCTGTGTAATTCTTCCCCCTTTTTTGGCTGTGCTGGGTCTTAATTGCTTCACGTGGGCTTTCTCTAGTTGAAGTGAGTGGAGGGATGCTCTTCGCTGCAGTTTGCAGGCTTCTCATTGCAGTTGTTTTGTTGCTGAGCACTTCGAGGTGCCTGGGCTCCAGTCGCTGCAGCCTGTGGGCCTCAGTCAAGTGGTGTGTAGGCTTGGGGCACGGGCTTCGGGACGTGTAGGCCTCAGTCGTGTGGAGTGTAGGCTCGGGGCACGGGCTTCGGGACATGTGGGCCTCAGTCGTGTGGTGTGTAGGCTCAGGGCGCACGGGCTTCGGGACGTGTGGGCCTCAGTCGTGTGGAGTGTAGGCTCGGGGCGCACGGGCTTCGGGACGTGTGGGCCTCAGTCGTGTGGAGTGTAGGCTCGGGGCGCACGGGCTTCGGGGCGTGTGGGCCTCAGTCGTGTGGAGTGTAGGCTCGGGGCGCACGGGCTTCGGGAGGTGTGGGCCTCAGTCGTGTGGAGTGTAGGCTCGGGGCGCACGGGCTTCGGGAGGTGTGGGCCTCAGTCGTGTGGAGTGTAGGCTCGGGGCGCACGGGCTTCGGGACGTGTGGGCCTCAGTCGTGTGGAGTGTAGGCTCGGGGCACGGGCTTCGGGACGTGTGGGCCTCAGTCGTGTGGAGTGTAGGCTCGGGGCACGGGCTTCGGGACGTGTGGGCCTCAGTCGTGTGGAGTGTAGGCTCGGGGCACGGGCTTCGGGACGTGTGGGCCTCAGTCGTGTGGAGTGTAGGCTCGGGGCACGGGCTTCGGGACGTGTGGGCCTCAGTCGTGTGGAGTGTAGGCTCAGGGCGCACGGGCTTCGGGACGTGTGGGCCTCAGTCGTGTGGAGTGTAGGCTCGGGGCGCACGGGCTTCGGGACGTGTGGGCCTCAGTCGTGTGGAGTGTAGGCTCGGGGCGCACGGGCTTCGGGACGTGTGGGCCTCAGTCGTGTGGAGTGTAGGCTCGGGGCACGGGCTTCGGGACGTGTGGGCCTCAGTCGTGTGGAGTGTAGGCTCGGGGCGCACGGGCTTCGGGACGTGTGGGCCTCAGTCGTGTGGAGTGTAGGCTCGGGGCGCACGGGCTTCGGGACGTGTGGGCCTCAGTCGTGTGGAGTGTAGGCTCGGGGCACGGGCTTCGGGACGTGTGGGCCTCAGTCGTGTGGAGTGTAGGCTCGGGGCGCACGGGCTTCGGGACGTGTGGGCCTCAGTCGTGTGGAGTGTAGGCTCGGGGCGCACGGGCTTCGGGGCGTGTGGGCCTCAGTCGTGTGGTGTGTAGGCTCGGGGCGCATGGGCTTCGGGACGTGTGGGCCTCAGTCGTGTGGAGTGTAGGCTCGGGGCACGGGCTTCGGGACGTGTGGGCCTCAGTCGTGTGGAGTGTAGGCTCGGGGCACGGGCTTCGGGACGTGTGGGCCTCAGTCGTGTGGAGTGTAGGCTCGGGGCGCACGGGCTTCGGGACGTGTGGGCCTCAGTCGTGTGGAGTGTAGGCTCGGGGCGCACGGGCTTCGGGGCGTGTGGGCCTCAGTCGTGTGGTGTGTAGGCTCGGGGCGCATGGGCTTCGGGACGTGTGGGCCTCAGTCGTGTGGAGTGTAGGCTCGGGGCACGGGCTTCGGGACGTGTGGGCCTCAGTCGTGTGGAGTGTAGGCTCGGGGCGCACGGGCTTCGGGGCGTGTGGGCCTCAGTCGTGTGGTGTGTAGGCTCGGGGCGCACGGGCTTCGGGACGTGTGGGCCTCAGTCGTGTGGAGTGTAGGCTCGGGGCGCACGGGCTTCGGGGCGTGTGGGCCTCAGTCGTGTGGAGTGTAGGCTCGGGGCACGGGCTTCGGGACGTGTGGGCCTCAGTCGTGTGGTGTGTAGGCTCGGGGCGCACGGGCTTCGGGACGTGTGGGCCTCAGTCGTGTGGAGTGTAGGCTCGGGGCGCACGGGCTTCGGGGCGTGTGGGCCTCAGTCGTGTGGAGTGTAGGCTCGGGGCACGGGCTTCGGGACGTGTGGGCCTCAGTTGTGTGGTGTGTAGGCTCGGGGCGCACGGGCTTCGGGACGTGTGGGCCTCAGTCGTGTGGAGTGTAGGCTCGGGGCGCACGGGCTTCGGGGCGTGTGGGCCTCAGTCGTGTGGAGTGTAGGCTCGGGGCACGGGCTTCGGGGCGTGTGGGCCTCAGTCGTGTGGCGTGTAGGCTCGGGGCACACGGGCTTCGGGACGTGTGGGCCTCAGTCGTGTGGTGTGTAGGCTCGGGGCGCACGGGCTTCGGGACGTGTGGGCCTCAGTCGTGTGGAGTGTAGGCTCGGGGCGCACGGGCTTCGGGACGTGTGGGCCTCAGTCGTGTGGAGTGTAGGCTCGGGGCGCACGGGCTTCGGGACGTGTGGGCCTCAGTTGTGTGGTGTGTAGGCTCGGGGCACGGGCTTCGGGACGTGTGGGCCTCAGTCGTGTGGTGTGTAGGCTCGGGGCACGGGCTTCGGGACGTGTGGGCCTCAGTCGTGTGGCGTGTAGGCTCGGGGCACGGGCTTCGGGGCGTGTGGGCCTCAGTCGTGTGGAGTGTAGGCTCGGGGCGCACGGGCTTCGGGACGTGTGGGCCTCAGTCGTGTGGAGTGTAGGCTCAGGGCACGGGCTTCGGGACGTGTGGGCCTCAGTCGTGTGGAGTGTAGGCTCGGGGCACGGGCTTCGGGGCGTGTGGGCCTCAGTCGTGTGGAGTGTAGGCTCGGGGCGCACGGGCTTCGGGACGTGTGGGCCTCAGTCGTGTGGAGTGTAGGCTCAGGGCACGGGCTTCGGGACGTGTGGGCCTCAGTCGTGTGGCGTGTAGGCTCGGGGCGCACGGGCTTCGGGACGTGTGGGCCTCAGTCGTGTGGCGTGTAGGCTCGGGGCGCACGGGCTTCGGGACGTGTGGGCCTCAGTCGTGTGGAGTGTAGGCTCGGGGCACGGGCTTCGGGGCGTGTGGGCCTCAGTCGTGTGGAGTGTAGGCTCGGGGCACGGGCTTCGGGGCGTGTGGGCCTCAGTCGTGTGGTGTGTAGGCTCGGGGCACACGGGCTTCGGGTTGGCTGCACACAAGCTCGGGCTCAGTGGCTGCGGCCCCAGGCTGTGTTGCCCCGCCGCACTGGGAACCTTCCCAGACCAGAAAACAAGCCTGTGTCCCCGGCAGTGGCAGATGGATTCTTGTCACTGTGTCACCAGGGAAGCCCAATCCTTCCCTTTTTAAAGTGATACCATGAAATTGTTATTATTAGCACCACGCTCTAACCAACTGAGCTAACCGGCCACCCATGAAATTGTTATTAATGATTTGTTCATATTTTCCACTCTCTCTTTAGAGATTGTACAATAGACTGTACTTTGGGTAATCCCTCACATGGTAGTTGAATTGGAGAGGTTTTCATCTGGAAGAACCTTAAGAGTCCTGTAGTCTGGAGAAAGATGCCTGTTAGGCAGATTATTCTTTGGTAGGATTTGCCTTTTTTTTTTTAAGATTTATTGAAGTATAGACATATAGTAAACTGCACAAGCTTAAATTATAACAGTTTAATATTTTGACACACCTACAGCTGTGAAACTGTGATTGTGGTCAGGACATCAACGTGCCCGTCACCCCCAGATCCTGCTCTGCTCCTTCGTGGCGTGTCTCCCCTCCTGTCCATCCTCAGGTGACCGTGGAACTGCCAGCATTTGGATCTGCAATACTTTCTGTGGTGTTATGTCCAAGAAATTGTTGCACATCCAATGTCATGAATCTTTCCTCCTATATTTTCTTTTTAGAGTATTATCATTTAGGTGGTAAGTTTAGGTTTTTACCCATTCTGAATTAATTTTGTGTGTGGTTCAAGGTAAGGACCCGGTTTCACCCTTTTGCGGTGGACATTCAGCTTTTCTAACACCATCTGTTGGTGAGGCTATCTTTCCCCTGTCAAAAATCATTTGACCATATATATGAGGGTTTATTTTTGGATAATCTGTTGTGTTCCATTGGTCATTATGTCTCTGTTTATGCCAGTATCACACTGTTTTTTTTTTTTTAATTATTGTACCTTGTAATAAGTTTTGAAGTTAGGAAGTATGAGATCTCCAATTCTGTTTGAGAGTATCTTCTGAAAGGCGTATACTCTTAAATTTTGATGAAGTCTAATTTATCCTTTTAAAAAATAGACTTTACTTTTTAATTCTCTAAGAAATCTTTGCCTCACCCATGATCACAGAGATTTTCTGCTATTTTTTCTTTCATAAATTTTATGTATGAAGTGTACATTTAAGTCTGTGATGCATTTAGACTTAATTTTTATATGTGGCACAATGTTTGGATTAGAATACCTTTTTTTTTTTTTTTTTTTTTTTTTTACAAATAGTTGCCAAGTTTTTCTGACATTACTTGTTGAAAGGACAATCCTTTCTTCACTAACTTTGCATCTTTGTCAGAATCATCTGACCATATACATATGGATCTATTTCTAGTCTGTGTTCTGTACTGGATATATTTGTCTGTTTATCTTAATGCCAATACCTCACTTTCTAGATTACTTTAGATTTGTAGTAAGTCTCAAAGTAAGTATGTAAATCTCCTCAGTTTGTAATTTTTTTCATAGTGGTTAGGTTACTCTAGTTGCTTTGGATTTCTGTAAGACTTTTAGAATCAACTTGTTAATTTTTAGCCAAGGGTTGTGGTTGACGGAGAATTGCTAGGGTTTTAACTGGGACGGCTTTGAATCCTTAGACCACTTTGTGGAGAATTGTCATTTTGACGGTATTGAATCTTGTAATCCATAAACATTGTGTATCTTCCCATTTATTTAGGTCTTTTCTGTTTCTCTTAGCAGTGTTTTGCAGTTTTCAGCAGTGTTTTAGTCTACATGTCTTTCCCATCTCTTGTCAGACTTATCAGTAGGGATTTATTTTTTGATGCTGTTGTAAATGGAACTTTTCAAATAACCTTTTTATTTCTGGAACAAATATAGAGATATGCTGTAGAAAAATTGTGAGGACAACACAGTGACCTTCCTTCTGCCTCTTGACGCAGTGTGTCCTGATGTTGACTGACATTTTACCTTTCCATGGTACATTTCTCAAAACTAAAATTTTAATTTCTGATGTTTGTTGCTGGTATATAGAAATACAGTTGATTTTTGTATAATAATCTTGTATACTGGTACTTATTAGTTCTAATGAGTCTTATGTAGATCCCTTAGGAGTTTTTACGTAGACAGTTACGATGTATGTGAATAAAAAGTTTACTTCTTACAGTCTTTGTTTCCTTACAGTAGTTTTTCTAGCCAAGGTACCTGCTTGGTGCTTTAGGATTAGTTTCTGTCAGGCAGAAGTTTAATATAAAGTTTCCTATCAAAACCGGAAGGTGACCTCAGAATCAAAATACCATCCTGTCCACATAAGTGTTCTTATTAAATCACCTGTCTGGTACTGTGGCAACCTACTCTGCCTTCCCTTCTGATACTTTAAGTCTGTCTTGCTTCTGGCTCAGTGTATCACCCAGAACTTCCATTCAAAATAGTAGTGTTATTTCTTTTGTAAAAAAATTCTAGTCAGATTGTTGGGAAGAACCTACTGGAGTTAGGCCTGGTTTTTGCATGTATTACTTCGGTTATCTTCACCACAGCCCCTTGAGTTAGATAGTGTTACTTACTTATTCAGCATTTCCTTTTTTATATATCTGCTCTGTAGTGCAGTGTGGGAGGTTTTAGAGATACAGTGATGAGCCAGATATACCCAGAAAGGCAAGAGCAACACACCCACAATTGCTCATCAGGATAACTGTTTTGAAGGGAAGGTTTTAGGTACTATGTCTTAGTCTACGGGTATACAGAGGTCCCCTTGGAGAAGGAAAGAAGGAAGAGTAGGAGTTTTTAAGGGAAATAGAGGAAGAAGTGTGTTTCAGACAGGAGAAGCATTGAGGTGGTGATGAACGCTGGACTCCCAGAGAGCTGGAGTATATTATTGCTTTATAGATGAAGACACTGAATGACTTAGAGAGAGTGAGTGATTTACCGAGGTTACATGGTCCATGGAGGGAGCCAGACTGTCCCCAGGAGTATACAGCTTTTATCAGGTAACTATGATTTTGAAAATCAAAGTAAAGTAATTTAAATTGAGGGTTCTCAAAGAAACTGAGAATTCACCCAGTTCCTGTATTAAAATGACTTAAAATGTTTGTTATGAATAATGCAATAGTCTGTTTAAATTATCTATACTGGGTCAGTGTGTACATAAAAATGTATTTACTTACATATGATATTGTTTCTATTATTGTTTCTGTACTGTGTGGCTAGAAGCCTTTGTTCTGATACCAATGGCCTGCTACCTACTAAGTCATACATAGTTGGGCAAGTTATCTTTAAAAAAAAAAAATCAGTGAACTTAATTCAGGAGCTGCCATAAAAAGTGTGTGTAGGGGTAAGGAGGGGTGGGTGCGGTTAAATCCAGGTGAGGGCGTACAGGTACTCACTACATTACTTTCTCATCTTTTCTATAAGTTTGAAAATTTTCAAGATAGAAAGCTGATAGAAAAAGTCACTGAACCTATAATTTGTCTAGTTTAGAAAAGAGAGAGGAGAGCCTTGTTGGTTTAGACTTTTTGAGAAAATATGTGTAAAAGCAGCTTGAAATCTGCACTCTACAGGTGTTCTATGATACTGTTAATTGTAATTTCTGTTTATCTTCACTGTGATAAGTAATTTTCAACATGATGATTGGATTGTAAAAGGATGTCCTTGAATAGACGTTTGCTGGCATCTCGAGGGTCACTTAGAGCCGCTCGATGGCTTTTGGAACCCGAGCCCAAGTTCTGTCAGTGGCTGTCTCTCAGTGAAAGCCTCCTGTGTGCAGGGATGGCAGCTGAAGGCGTCTTGTGGGTCATGAACTGCCTTCTCTCAGACAGTAGCGTCTCTGCGTCTCCACCAGGTACGGTGGAAGGCTGATGTGCCCTTTGCGAACCTTCTTCCATTACCAAGTACAACTTATGTGGACTTCCCTGGCGTTCCAGTGGTTAAGACTCTGTGCTTCCAATACAGAGAGTGCAGGTTCAGTCCCTGGTTAGGGAACCAAGGTCCCACATGCTGTGCAGACAAAAAAAAAAAAGAATTTGTGCCAGTAACACAAAGATGGCTTAATATTAGGAAACAGAATAAATCCCATCAATATCTAAAATGGGGAAAGCCAGCTTATCCTGTCAATAAATGCTGAAAGACTTAATAAAGCTCAAGATAGATTATTGGAAGAAATTAATGTGGCAAAATGAATGAGCCGTGCTTTGCTTGCATTGGATTTTTAAAATCTTTAGTGACTGTGTATTGCTTCCTAACATTTTTGCAAGCTTAAGTTGAGGTGTGGCATGTCAGAATTTACCTATTTCTTAGCCACAAATCTTGTATATTGGCTTGCATTTGGGAATTTCTGCCAATGTGGTGTTACATATTTTTTTCTTTATCAGCCCTGCTTAAGAACTGAGAACAAGAGGATACCATAAGTTAAGAAACAAGCAACATAATTATATAATAATACAAAACTGTAACGGCACTCATTTTCATAGAACATGCCAAGTGAGTGTTTCCAAAGTAGTCCCTGTGGGAGGCAGGGCAGGCCCTCACTCCTGAGACCCGCGGGGCGGCCTTGGTTTGGAACTGTCCTCCAGTTCGCCAGCTGATCAGGAAACCCGTCTCCGGCGTGGTCTGCTGCCCGCATTTCTCTCTGTCTCTGTCCTGTGGAGTGCCTTCTCTCTTAGCTTCTCTCAGCTCTCTGTGTGCCCTTTTAGGACCTCACCCCAAGGTTGAAAGGCTCAGGTAAGTAGGCTGGGACCCCGGCACTAGAGGGGAGAAGGCGAGATTGCCGTAACCGCTCACCTCACCCCACCGGCCCCCTTGTTTCTGTCTGTAAGCCGGACGCGGCCGCTTTCCCTTCCCTTCCCGACCTTGCTTTCTTCCTGCAAAAGGCTGGAAACTGTTAGAGAATTTTAAACTCAGAGTGATGCTGGGGTGACTTCAGGAAGCTTCCAGCTCTGTTTAAGCTTAGCTATATTTGTTTGAAATCCCAGTGTAAAGCTTGTAGCTTGAAAAACCCTCATCTAGTGGTAGAATTTAGTTCTGCTCCTAAGCCCCTAACTTCTCCATTTGTTGTATCTAAGTAAAGAGAAGCAGAGGAAAAGGGAAGTCAGGGCAATTAGAGAGAGATGGAAGATACAGAGAGAAGCAATCTCTTCCCACACCCCAGAGGGCATTCATGTCCTATGACGGCCACTGTGTCCTCGCTCGTCCTGCAGAGTACTGGGAGACTGCGTTCATACTTGTCACAGATCTGACAATTGCCTTTTAATTTCTCCCATCTGGGGGCCCCATAAAAGGAATCGCTGCATCTCTGGTGAGGATATATTTATTATTGACTTATTAGAGGATTTCTTTTATAGTGATCTTAGAAAACCCAGACTGCTACATCTTTTTGTTACCTGTATTATATATGAAGAGTTTTAAGAATTTCATTTAGGGTTCTAGTCTGCGGACTTCCCTGGTCATCCAGTTGCTAGGACTCAGCTCCCAATGCAGAGGGCCCGGGTTCCATCCCTGGTCAGGGAACTAAATCCCACATGCCACAACTAAAGATTCTACATGCTGTAACGAAGATTGAAGACCCCGGGCTACAGCTAAGACCTGGCATAGCCAAATGTATAAGTAAATGTTAGGGGAAAAGACTCTAGGGTGTGGAAACTATCAGAAATGGCAGCAGCAGCGCCAGTATTGATGACAATAGTGATGGTCAGGTGGGAGCTCTGTGAGAACAAGGGTCTCGTCTGTTTGCCCCTCTGTGTCTAGCCCTGGGTTGACACCTAGCCACAGCCAGTGTGTGTTTATAGTTGTTGAATAGATGGATGATAAATAATAGCCAGCATTTATAAACTGTTTCTTTGTAGGTACTTTGTTAAATACTTCAAATAGGTTCTCTCATTACCTCTCAACAATTTTTTTGTATTATTTTGTATTTTTTGCTGTATTTCATCAAGTTTACTTGTTGCTGATTATAAAGCACACTTCTATCTGTAACTGAAAAAAAAAACACAAAAATAAAACTATAGCACAGTGTTTTCTTATCACTTAGGATTTTTATGTCTATCCTAAGAGCTATTTTAGAATTACGTACAGATTTGTCACATCGTTTATTTATGTACCTAAAAAGGGAAACAAATTTATTCAAGTAATCCTGAAACAGTTACACATTCAGAATCTGACTCCTGTGCAATCACTTTCCAATTCTGTCATTGATTCTTGTGTTTTTCCACACAATGTCGACTTCTGTGCCATTTTGGGTGTTTCTAGGATTTTCTTCCAATCTGTTAATACCCAGTTCTGTAAGTACTGATGCTGGCACTTTACTGTTTGACTAACCTCAGTGTTATTTCTTTTTTCTCAATTGAAACATGTTACTGCTAGTTAAGCAACTGTTATTCATATTCAGCAGGATATAACCAAAATGTTAATAGTGATTTTCCCCAGTGGTAGCTGGATTACAGAATGTTCTCATATCCTTGTTTGTCATTGTCTGTCTTCCAAAATTTGTACATACGCCCATGATTAAAACTTCCTTTTCTTCAGTTACAGATCATGACATCACTTGGTCTCATCTTATTCAACCTCTTTTGGGGAGACTGGGGATAACATTAATCACTCTCCCTGTTGGTCATGCTGCCTTAAGATGTAGGAAGTTCCTTCATCTGCCCCTGGTGGGACCAGGTTCTCTGCTGACCTCCAGTGGCCACAGGCGGTATGGCACTGAGCTCGAGATGGGTCAGTGGCTTAGTCACGTCCGACTCTCTGCTACCCCGTGGACTATAACTCACCAGGCTCCTCTGCCCATGGCATCCTCCAAGCAGGAATAGTGGAGTGGGTTGCCATTTCCTTCTCCAAGCAAGAGACAGTCTTGTTGAATGTATTATTTGCTGGTCAGTGCAGAACATTTGGATTTCCACTAGCACTTTCAGGAAAGCACTTTGTAATTGCTCTTGAAGTAGGCAGTGCTTTCTCCCAAATCCCCGTGTCCGTGTCACCTGCCTGCCTTCCAGTGCAGCTTGAACCTTCCACATAAGCGATTGAGGAGTTTTTATAAGAGCTATAAAGAAATGAGACATTACGAATAGGAAAATAATTATAGACAACAATCTTGTATTAACATCAAACTTGCTAAGAGACTGGATCTCAATTATTCCCACCACAAAAAAGGAATCATAACTATGTAAATTTAGGAATACTAGCTAACACTACAGTGAGGAGGATCATGCTGTAATATTGCAGTATAGAAATGAATCAAGTCAACATGTCATATGTCAACTGTATTTCAGTTCTGAAAAAAAGATATACAGTGAAGAATTCATGTGCATAAAACAGAACTTGTATAAGCAGATTTAGTCCGAATCCTGAGTGAGCTTATCGGCTTTTTTCTGTTTTTTTATGTTTAGGGTTTTATTTTATTGCTGTGGTTTTGTTTTGTTTTGGATTTTTTTACCACGTTGTGGGAGGGCATAGTTTGGGAATAGAAAAGCACATAGGCAGCAGTGCTCCTTATCCTGGAACCAGAACAGTAAGACCTTTCCGTTGAAATCATCTGCCCCTTTTACTCTCTGAGATGGATAATCACAGCAGGCAGGGACATTGGTTAGACCAGAGCAAGGGGCACTTCCCTTTTTGGAGCCTTGCTGGGCATGGGGATGGCAGGCTGGCAGGCAGAACACATCACAGAGTAGTAAGTGACCACTGAAGCAGAAGTATGTGCTAATTTTCCAGTCAGCAAGCTGTTAACCTTCTTAAATTTATAATTCCTTTGACATTCATTTTAACATTTGATCCATCCAATTAATAATGATTTTTTTTAAAAAACCCTCCATTTATTATACCCCTTAAGTCATTCTTAATTGTACTGTCAAATGTCACCTTGTAATTATCCTAAAATCACTTTTGACCAAAGCTTGTAAAAAGTCACCTTTATGTCTGAGATTATTGATCAATGCAATTTTAAGGTTATTACTTCTTAGTAATTGAACACCACCTCATTATGTTGTATACCTGCTGCCGTGATGTTGTTTGAGAATTAAGCAAGTATCTATCCCTCTGATAGTCTTTAAGTGTTACTCAGTTTTTTTTCTTTTAATCTATAACTGGGGTTTTAAGGCAGCCTAAGGGTTGTACTGTTGAAGCTGGCGAGCGGACTCTTCCTTCTGCTGGGGCTGCTGCACTGGCTTCCCCACTAGTTCCTGGTTCTCTGCGGTCGGGCGAGCGCTGCCAAAGCCCAGCTCTGCTGCTCACGGACTGCTTATCTCACGTGGGACACAATTCAGATCCCGTTAGTTTACGCTTAGCCCTCTCTGCAGTCCATCTCTAGCCTTACTTGTTTTACTTCTAGTGTATACGTATTTGCTGTCAGAACACTCTTTTCCCATTATGCCCACTAATTCACCAAGTTAAGGAAGTTGAAAGCATTATATTGTCTCCAGCAGTGCCTCTTGCTATCCATTTTCATATTGATCCTTAGGCCACAAATAGAAAATGGATGTTTTGTAGTAGACTAGTTCATTTCTTTCTGAATCTATCTCATATCCTTTCTGCCACATCCTTTGGGGATTTAATTTCTTGGCACATTAGCCGTAACATTGAATGTGCACCTAAACTGAACCTAATAGGGTATATTTTCCCTTCCTAGGACTTGATATTATTGATTAAGAATTTTTTTTTGTTATTGCTATTTTGCTGATAGGATGGTCAAAATGTGTTCTCTGGTAGTTTTAATGTGTTACTTCTTGATTACAACTGAGCATATTTTTATTGGTCATATTTTTATTGGTCATTCTTTATGAAAGAAATTGGTTTGTTTCATAAATTGATATCTTAGCCCACTTATCATTTTTGATGGTCCTTTTGTTATTGCTCTTTATATATTCTGAATAAGAATAATTTGTTTCATAAAATTACGTGGGAAATGTCCCCTTTTTTGTTTGTTTGTTTTTTTTGTTTTCTGGAATGGTTGTATAAATATCATTATCATGTCCTTAAATGTTTAGTAGAATTTCCCCCAACATATCTATTTTAGTGTTATAGATTTCATTCTAAGTATTCCTTAGGCTGCATGCTGCAAGTTCTGATATGTATTTTCATTATCATTCATTTCAAAATATTTTCCAGTTTCCCTTTGTAATTTCATCTTTAATCCATGGCGTATAGAAGTTACTTTATTCTCATTATGAGTTGAATTATTTGAACGTTGCTGAGACTTTTTCTGTGATTCATTCACTTCAGTTCAGTTCAGTCGCTCAGTCGTGTCCGACTCTCTGTGACCCCATGAACCACAGCACGCCAGGCCTCCCTGTCCATCACCAGCTCCTGGAGTCCACCCAAACGCACACCATTGAGTCGGTGATGCCATCCAGCCATCTCACCCTCTGTCATCCCCTTCTCCTCCTGCCTTCAATCCCTCCCAGCATCAAGGTCTTTTCCAGTGAGTCATCTCTTCGAATCAGGTGGCCAAAGTATTGGAGTTTCAGCTTCAACGTCAATACTTCCAATGAACACCCAGGACTGACCTCCTTCAGGATGGACTGGTTGGATCTCCTTGCAGTCCAAGGGACTCTCAAGAGTCTTCTCCAATACCACAGTTCAAAAGCATCAATTCTTCGGCACTCAGCTTTTTTTATAGTCCAACTCTCACATCCATACATGACTACTGGAAAAACCATAGCCTTGACTAGACGGACCTTTGTTGGCAAAGTAATGTCTCTGCTTTTTAATACGCTGTCTAGGTTGGTCATAACTTTCCTTCCAAGGAGTAAGCGTCTTTTAATTTCATGGCTGCAGTCACCATCTGCAGTGATTTTGGACCCCAGAAAAATAAAGTCAGCCACTGTTTCGCCATCTATTTGCCATGAAGTGATGGAACCGGATGCCATGATCTTAGTTTTCTGAATGTTGAGCTTTAAGCCAACTGTTCCATGCTCCTCTTTCACTTTCAAGAGGCTCTTGAGTTCTTCTTCACTTTCTGCCATAAGGGTGGTGTCATCTGCATATCTGAGGTTACTGATATTTGTCCCACAATCTTGATTCCAGCTTATGCCTCTTCCAGCCCAGCGTTTCTCATGATGTACTCTGCATATAAGTTAAATAAGCAGGGTGACAGTATACAGCCTTGACGTACTCCTTTTCCTATTTGGAACCAGTCTGTTCCATGTCCAATTCTAATTGTTGCTTCCTGACCTGCATACAGGTTTCTCAAGACGCAGGTCAGGTGGTCTGGTATTCCCATCTCTTTCAGAATTTTCCACAGTTTATTGTGATCCACACAGTCAAAGGCTTTGACATAGTCAACAAAGCAGAAATAGATGTTTTTCTGGAACTCTCTTGCTTTTTCAGTGATCCAGCAGATGTTGGCAATTTGATCTCTGGTTCCTCTGCCTTTTCTAAAACCAGCTTGAACATCTGGAAATTCACGGTTCACGTATTGCTGAAGCCTGGCTTGGAGAATTTTGAGCATTACTTTACTAGCGTGTGAGATGAGTGCAATTGTGTGGTAGTTTGAGCATTCTTTGGCATTGCCTTTCTTTGGGATTGGGATGAAAACTGACCTTTTCCAGTCCTGTGGCCACTGATGAGTTTTCCAAATTTGCTGGCATATTGGGTGCAGCACTTTCACAGCATCATCTTTCAGGGTTTGAAAATGTGATTCATTATAATGTTTGTTTTTATATGATATATATATCTGCAAAAAAATGTGTATGTTACAGCTTTGGGGTAGTAAATAATGTTTGTGTGTCAAATAATTCAGGTTTCTTAGTTGTGTTGTTCAAATTCTCTATATTTTATTGATTTTATTATATTAGTTGCTATAATAGGTGATAATAATCTCCCACCACAATTACAGGTTTGACTTTGTAGTTCTGTCATTTTTTACTTTATGTATGTTTAGGTTTTTATTTGACACATACAAGTTCAGAATTGTTACATCTACCTGGGAAATTGAGCTTTTTATTAGTATGAAGGGTCCTTCTTGGTTTTTGCTTTAATGTATACTTATTTACTGTTACTATAGCTATATGAGATTTCTTTTGATTAGTTTTATACGATATATTTTTCCCCGTCCTTTTTATTTCACGGTTTTTGCATCCTTATGTTTAGATATGTATTTTGTAAGTAGTGTATAGTTAGACTTTACTACTATATCTTTGCCAAATGTCAGTTCTGCATGGCTCTGTGGGTCTGGTTCTGGACTCTGTTCCATGGATCTGTTTGTCTGTCTTTACGTCAGTATCACAATGTCTAAATTATTGGAGGCCTGCATTAAGTGTTAAGGTCCACTAGTGTGGATCCTCTAATTTTGATTATTGGGTATAGTGATCTGTAATTTTTTTAGTAATATTTGGGTATTATAAGAAATGCCCAGATATTATCTGGCTTGGATATAAGGGTAATGGTGGAAAGTAATTAGAAAGTAATTACTCTAAGTAATCATAATTGGAAAATAATCTCTTCAGTTTTTGGGAAAAGTTTGTGTGGAAATGGAATTTATTTCTTCCTTAAGTATTTGGTAGAATTAGCCAATGAAGTTTTCAGTGGAAACTGCTTGGAAATACGTATTTTTGAAAGAGAAAAACACATTCTGAATTTTTGGTAGTGATTTCCACTCCAACTAAATAATACAGGGTTTTCATTTAATTTCATAAATTTTATATTTGTATCTTATGCTGAAAATCTTGATTTTTAATATCATTAGCATGATTACCCATGGCTTTATCTATAATGTGTGTGTGTGTTTAGTTCAAAATAATAATTACAGTATTCAACATCTTTAATTTTGTTTTACTATTAAATATTTTCTTGATTGCAAATCAATACTAAAACCACGGTAAAGTCAGGGAACTATAAATTCCATTCCTGCCCCCACCTTGCATTTTCGTCCTTTGATGTTTTTTGGAGGAGGTAAGGGGGCAAAAATCATATATATATGGTCCTACTTATTTTCTAAGTTCCTTTTATATTTCTTTCATCTTCTTTGCACCTGGCTATTTTCACTGAACAGTGTGTCTTAGAGCTTGTCCCTCAGAAGCACAAAGGGGTCTTTTTCACTCTTGTGTGTCACAGCCTAGTACTTTGCTATATGGGTGTACCGTACTTTATTTAACCAATCTCCTACTGATGGGTATTCAGGAAAAATAGTAAAAGATGTTTTCCACATTCTAGTCCACTGCATTGAAGCGTTGACTAGTAGAACTATTTAGCCTAATTTTAACAGCATTTTTATTAAAAACTTATTCATTTATATATTACAGCAAAAATTCATTTTACAGTATGCTAGGTTTACTGTGTGGTATGATGAGGACTGAATGAGTTTTTTAGTTAGGAAGGTAAATTTCTGTACTTTTTATTATTTCTTTGGGCTAGTTTTCTTGCATTAGGGTGAGTGTAAGACTTTGGAGGCTTTTCCTTGTAGCAAGTGCTTCTGTTTATCTTAAGAGACTTCTTGCTTATACAACCACTCTTACCCCTCATCTAGGTGAGTGATGGTGTGATCACTCCCCTAGAGCCAGACATCCTGGAATGCAAAGTCAAGCGGGCCTTAGGAAGCATCACTACGAACAAAGCTAGTGGAGGTGATGGAATTCCAGCTGATCTATTTCAAGTCCTAAAAGATGGTGCTGTGAAAGTGCTGCACTCAATATGTCAGCAAATTTGGAAAACTCAGCAGTGGCCACAGGACTGGAAAAGGTCAGTTTTCATCCCAATCCCAAAGAAAGGAAATGCCAAAGAATGTACAAACTACTACACAATTGCACTCATCTCACCCGCTAGCAAAGTTAATGCTCAAAATTCTCCAAGCCAGGCTTCAACAGTATGTGAACCGTGAACTTGCAGATGTTCAAGCTGGATTTAGGAAAGCCAGAGGAACCAGCAATCAAATTACCAACATCCACTGGATCATCAAAAAAGCAAGAGAGTGCCAGAAAAAACCTACTTTTGCTTTATTGACTATGCCAAAGCCTTTGACTGTGTGGATCACAACAAACTGGAAAATTCTGAAAGAGATGGGAATACCAGGCCACCTGACCTGCCTCCTGAGAAATCTGTATGCAGGTCAAGAAGCAACAGTTAGATCTGGACATGGAACAACAGACTGGTTCCAAATTGGGAAAGAAATAGGTCAAGGCTATATATTGTCACCCTGCTTATTTAACTTCTATGCAGAGTACATCATGTGAAATGCCAAGCTGGAAGAAGCACAAGCTGGAATCAAGATTGCCGGGAGAAATATCAATAACCTCAGATACACAGATGACACCACCGTTACGGCAGAAAGCGAAGAAGAAGTCAAGAGCCTCTTGATGAAAGTGAAAGAAGAGCATGAAACAGTTGGCTTAAAGCTCAACATTCAGAAAACTAAGATCATGGCATCCGGTTCCATCACTTCATGGCAAATAGATGTGGAAACAATGGGAACAGTGACAGAAAACAGTTATTTTTTGGTGCTCCAAAATCACTGCAGATGGTGACTGCAGCCATGAAATTAAAAGATGCTTGCTCCTTGGAAGAAAAGCTGTGACCAGCCTAGAGAGCATAATATTAAAAAGCAGAGACATTACTTTGCCAGTAAAGGTCCGTCGAGTTAGAGCTATGGTTTTTCCAGTAGTCATGTATGAATGTGAGAGTTGGACCATAAAGAAAGCTGAGCACCGAAGAAATGATGCTTTTGAGCTGTGGTGGTAGAGAAGACTTTTGAGAGTCACTTGGACTGCAAGAAGATCAAATCAGTCAATCCTAAAGGAAATCAGTCCTGAATATTCATTGAAAGGACTGATGCTGAAGCTGAAACTCTAATACTTGGGCCACCTGATGCAAGAACTGACTCATTGGAAAAGACCCTGATGCTGGGAAAGATTGAAGCCAGGAGGAGAAGGGGACAAAAGAGAAAAGATGGTTGGATGGCATCACTGACTCGATGGACATGAGTTTGAGCAAGCTCTAGGAGTTGGTGATGGACAGGGAAGCCTAGCGTGCTGCAGTCCATGGGGTCGCAAAGAGTCGGACATGACTGAGCGACTGAACTGAACTTACTCCTCAATTTATAGTACCAATTTAGTCTAATTAATTCCTTGCTCAGGTAATAAAACCCACCGTTTTTATAACACCTCAAAGACATGCTTTCTCAGTAATTTATCAGGTTGATAAAGGGCTTATGGCTGATATATCCTGAAGTATTCTGCTTCAGAAAGTATTGACTCCTAAGCCAAACAGATTAATGTCTAGTAAATACATGTGTATTAAGATATCTTAATATTATTTCAAATTTCTGTGATTTGGTGAATAGTCTTCTCAGTCTCATATGACCAGTGGTTCTGTTTGCTCATATTTGTCTTCTATTTAAAGAATTATATTAATTATAAGTGAAAGCTGCTCAGTCATGTCCGACTCTCTGCGAGAAATCTCTAGGCCAGAACACTGGAGTGGGTAAGCTGTTCCCTTCTTCAGGGGATCTTCCCAGTCCAAGGATTGTACCTAGGTGTCCCACATTGCAGGAAGATTCTTTACCAGCTGAGCCACAAGGGAAGCCCATGTTAATAATAGTCAAGCATATTTACTCCTTTATAAATCCTCCATGGAGTTTTAACAAAGTGTTATATGATCTGAATTACATAATCTTTTCTCCAAACCTACTTCTGAGAACCCATATTCCACCCTTAACTTCTAATACACCATTTTAGCATTCTTTGATCTTAGGGAAAAAATGCAACCTTGACTTACCAAAATGGTGTATTTTTACCTCTTCCAAGGCATTGCAAAGACATTAGAATGCTTACATAGAGTCGTTAACCTTCTGCTTACTTCCCCTCCCCCAGTTTATAAGTTGCTGTTTTTATTTTATGTATTTTGTGTCAAACCCCACAAGGCATAATTGTTGTTTTGTATAGTCAATGGTCATTTTAATTTTTAAAAAATTTTATGGAGGTATAGTTGACTTAACTGTACCTATCTAAAACATACAAATTAAGTTTTGCCCTATGTGTACACCCATGAAACTGTCAGCACTCATCCGTGTATATCCTCTGGTACTGTTGTTTCTACCATCTAATCTCCTAGAAAATTAAGATAGTTAACAGTTTATTGCAATTCTGTTTTGTTTTGTAACTGGTAGAAATGGAGGTAGTGCTAGAGAATTTTCATGGTTTTTGTGCTGCTATTTTAAAATTCCTTAATTTTAGAACTCAGTTTAAAAACTTTTTCACCTGTCTTAAGCTACTTACGTTCTCTCAGGCGCCGTCAGTCTAGAAATGTAGCGCGTCTTCTGACGTTCTCGTCCATGTGCGTCGTAGGGCATCTGAGCTTTACCAGGGCTCCCCTGGCGGCTCAGCAGGGGAAGCCCCCCGCCAGTCTCCCCGGGTCGGAAAGATCCCCTGGAGAAGGAAGTGGCAACACACTCAGTGCTCTTGCCTGAGAAATCCCATGGACGGAGGGACCGTGGCGGGTAGTCCACGGGGTCACAAAAGGAGCTGGACGCGACGTAGGAGTTAAAACAGGCGTCTGGAAACCATTGATTTCTCCTGTTTGCTACCTCTTAGAAGTGACAGCAGACAAATCTAAAGGCTTTTCCAGTCTGATTGAGTCTGTATCTTAGTAATTGTGATTCCTAAAAGTGAGATTAGCATACATTTTTACTCAGTTTCTTATTCTGAGACTCTGAATACTGATTTTAATGATTTGTGTGAGAATATCCCCTTAGGTCATAGTAAAGGGATTTGTGTGCTTGTGTGTGTTTACACTCTGAGTTTTGCTTTTAATTGTATCATCTTACAGAAAATTTTCATATGTGGGGTTATAAATACTCCTTCTAGCCATGAATCCAATAGTTTTAGCCTTTGAGAGTGATTTAAATTTAATTTTCTCTTACTAAATGCTATAAGATCCTTACAATGTAAAGTAACTTGAATGACTATTTTCAAAATTGGAATTTTGCACATTCCAATTTTTTTCTAGAGTGCATCTACAATAATACTGACATTTATTAAGAGTTTACTCGTTTATGCATTTGATTGTCTCACTTAGTCCTTAAAATAACTGTGTGGTAGAAACTATTATCCCTATGTAACAGATAAGAAATAAGGCATGGGGAATTGATGCACCTTGCAAATTCAGCAGCCAGTAAAATAGCTCTGGAGTTTAAACCAGGCAGTATACATCTGAAACCTAGCCTCTTAACCAATATGAACCTTGTCATGATTAGTTTCTTTTGCTAATGCTGGAAAAGAATTGCATGAACCAAAATGTTCTCCCTAAATAATTGTAAGATTTTTACAGCTGGGCTAAAGGGCCCACTGAGACTATGTTTGAAGGTGAAGTTAATTTTTGTTTTCGTTCTTTTAGCTGATATAGCCCAGAGATATAGGATTAGCAAATACCCAACCCTCAAGTTGTTTCGTAATGGGATGATGATGAAGAGAGAATATAGGGGTCAGCGATCAGTGAAAGCACTTGCAGATTACATCAGGCAACAAAAAAGTGACCCCATTCAGGAACTTCATATCTTGGCAGAAGCCACCGCTCTTGACGTAAGTCGTTGACTTTTGCTAGATCAAATGAGCATAGCCTGCTTGATTCATGTAAACAGATTCTTAGGAATTCAAAGAATCTAGACATTTTCTTATAGTTCACTGCAGTGGATTTTGATGTATACATATACATAACAAGTTGAATTTTTCTTGAACTAATTCTCAAGGGAAATGCTAATGTTTTACTGAACCTTTGAATAAAACGTATAAAACAATGAAGTTGCACTAATTCAATTTAATTGAGGGCAAAGGGCAGCCTGAATTACGAGGAAATAGAAGTTGATGTCAGGCACGCACCACCGTTTCCTTTTTCTGCTTAGTGGCACCCCGCAGGGTCTCTGCTCACCTCATCCCTGCAGCAGCAATTTGTATCAATTTTAGTATCTCTGACCTAACCAGCCTTAATGATACATTAACAAGGTCTTTTTCTTTGTACACCAAGAAGTGTTTTAAAAGGAAGTGAAAGCAATTGAGTTTGGGCTTCAGATTGTCATTGCTAAATTGTCACTGCAACTTGATTCTTACCCTGCTTACAAATGAACAGGTTAGCCAGTTCATTTCATGGATGCTGTTAGAAGACATAAGGCTCCTGGGCCAGAGACAACAGTTTTCTTGCTCACATCACAGCAAACAGTGTGAGCACGATTGCATTTGTTTCCTTGTCCCCCAAGTCCTGTGGAGGTGAAAGAGGGCCCAGGTGGATTCCTGCTCATGCAGGGGTTTGTGACAGGAGAACTCTGGGCTTGGGAAATATCTGTCTCAGAGCCAGCAGTAAGCCTGCTTTTTCTCTCCTGGTGGGAGACATCACCTCATACTTCAGCCTCTCTCCCAATAAGCACAACCTTGAGAGATGACCTGGATTAAGAATGGTCAGACTCTTGGATCTTGGGTATACCTAAATGTGTAGAAGTGTGAGAGACCCATGATGGAATCTCTGCTGACAGCCACACATTACAGATTGATGTATTATTTTAACACACCTTGGAATTAGTCATCTTATTTAGGAAAAAACTGTCACTGATTAAACAGTTATTATTTCTTAAAATTTTAAAATAAAATGTTATTAGGAAATTATTACATTAGATGATAGTTCAGACTGTTTTCAACCTAATGTAATCTTTAATAGTTTTGGATTAGGTGTTAAAAGCCGGTTACAGTTCATTTGGAGATAACTGAACAGCAGCTAGGTAAATGAAATAATATGTTTTTTAAAGAACTACATATGTTTATAAAGTAATTACATATTTTATTTACAGCGCAGCAAAAGAAATATCATTGGATATTTTGAGCAGAAGGATTCAGAAAACTATAGAGTTTTTGAAAGAGTAGCAAATATTTTGCATGATGATTGTGCCTTCCTAGCCGCCTTTGGGTAAGTAGCCTAATAGGTACAGTGTGTTGGTGGTTGGGTCAGCTCAGCTGCTATGTTAAATTCTTGTTGTGGGTGGTGGTTTTTTGAAGATGATCTCTCATAAACATTATCTTAGTCCTCTTAAAGTCACTGACAAGTTTTTATGCCTATCTCTGACCTCTCTTTTTAGGAGTTTAAAAGTCTGTTAATTACTCTTTCTGTACTATATTTTTCAAAATGTAGGTAAGAGGAAAAGGATAGACCAGCTTCTCCTCTGTCTTTCCCTGCCTCAGAGGAACAGCGCTCCACTCCACAGCTCACCTCCCCACTGGTGTCCTTACAGCCGTCCCTTCAAACTCCTCTGGGGCTTTGATCCGCCAGTTATCCTTGCTCTCACGTGTTTCCAGTCTGACCCTTACCATGAACTGTTTTCCTTTTCCAAAAGCATGATTCTCTCATTCCTAATCTGTGTCTTCTGTCTCTTGAACTGTTAACTCATCTCTTTCTTTTCATTCTTAAATTTTTTTCAAAGATGAGTTATGCTTAACTACCCTGAATTTCTCATACTCTGATGGTTCAAATATATTAATCTCCTAAAAACTTTTACCTCCATTACCCTAAAGAAATTTCTCTCTGTGACTTCTTAAAGTGACTTTCTCAAAGTGACTTCTTAATTAGCAAAGCCGTGGTCTTTTTTTCCCAATCTTAGTTCCCCACAGTTTCTCTGAAGGATGTGACCCTGAACCACCCTGTCCTTCTGCTGTGTCTGTACTTCACTTGAATCTCCCTGGTTTGATCCTTACATTTCTGATTTCCCTGGCTATATCTTTTTTTTTTTTTTCTTTCTCTTTCAAACTGGAATCTGTTATGGTTCTGTCCTTGAGTCTCTTCTCACTGAAAATTATCTCCACCATCCTTTGATACTTTGCAGTACTATCTCTTTTCTTTGACCTGCAACTGATAAGATTCAATTGCAGTACCTTGACTAGTACAGTTGTAGTCTTGAGTAGAGCCCAGATATCGGGCATAGTATTTCCCCTCCGGTTTCTGACCTTTTCCCTTATTTTAAATGCTTCTGTAGGCTTTGTATGTGTGTTCTATTGCAAACATTATCAGTGTTTTATGAGGATGGTTGTACAAAGTAAATGATGAAGGAACTTCTCCCTTATGCTTTTTGCATTACTGTTTTCAGCCATGCAGGCCCCTCACTGTTCCTCTGGCACTGCAAGCACACTTCATAGCAGGCGTTTATCCTTACTGTCTGTATCCAAAGGGGTTTATCCAGATACCACCTCAGTTACTGGAAACAATCTGGGGTCAAAAACAGCCATTTACTGCCAAAACTTCTAATCCAAAGATAACATACTGAATCACAGAGACAGCTAACTAAAATGTCCCTTAAAAAAAATCTGCCTTGTACTAAACTTTTCCTTCAAATGTATGCTCTTCTTGGTGTTGCATAATCTTATAAGTAGGAAAGATGGGAAAGTATGTATTTCAAGTTATAGTTCATATGTTGTAAAACAACTAGCGTATTTCCTATGCATGCTTGCTCAGTCGTGTCTAAATCTTTGTGACTCCATGGACTGTAGCCAGCCAGGCTCCTCTGTCCATGGGATTTCCCAGGCAAGAATACTGGAGTAGGTTGCCATTTCTTATTCCAGGGGATCTTCCCAACCCAGGGATCAAACCCACGTCTCTTGCATCTCCTTGGCAGGCAGATTCTTTACCACTGTGCCACCTGGGATACTTTAGACATATTACTGCTGTTACTTTTCTTAAAAAATATCACTGTTTCTCCCTTTCTGTTAGAGCTGTCTCAAAACCAGAAAGATACAGTGGAGACAACATAATCTATAAGCCACCAGGGGTAAGTTGCTGTTTCTTAGTGTGTATAGTTTAAAATGTAAATATATGTATACTATAATTTGTAGTTTTGTACATGTTAATATTCACAGATTCATAAAGTTTTAGTATTGGAAGGAACCTTAAGACATCATTTTGTGCTAATCCAAACCTTTCAAAGTAAAGATGAAGACACAAGCCTAAAGTCACACAGGCATTTAGTGGCAGAGCTGGGATTAGAGACCCCCTGACCCCCAGGCCTTTCCCACTTCTGTTTCACCTTCAGTCTGGGACTCACATTCAGAACAATGCCTCAGAGGTCTGTGGCCATCACTCTAGCTTGAATGAGACTAGCCAGACTCCCACGTCTCCTGGGGTATAAGTTCACCTGGTACTTGCCAGATACTAAGGAGCACTAGGTTGTTTTTAACCCTTGGTAAGAAGTTAAGTGTATCTAAACTTAGAAGTAGCTGTTTAGGCCCAGGTGATGGTAACCACAAATAAGAAGGGCAAAACTCACAGTTATTATTACCCCAAATTGACCTAACAGTCTGAAAAAGCTGGCTTAAAACTCAGCATCCAAAAAGCTAAGATCATGGCATCTGGTCCCACCATTTCGTGGCAAATAGATGGGGGAAAGCTGGAAGCAGTGACAGATTTTCCTTTCTTGGGCTCCAAAATCACTGCGGACAGTAACTGTCACCATGAAATTAAAAGACGCTTGCTCCTTGGAAGAAAAACTGTGACAGACCTAGAAAATGTATTAAAAAGCAGAGACATCATTTTGCCAACAAAGGTCTGTATAGTCAGAGCTGTGGTTTTTCTAGCGGTCATATATGGGTGTGAGATTTGGACCATAAAGAAGGCTGAGTGCCGAAGAATTAATGTTTTGAATTGTGGTGCTAGCAATGACTCTTGAGAGTCCCTTGGACTGCAAGGAGATCGAACCAGTCAATCCTAAAGGAAGTCAGTTCTGACTACTTATTGGAAGGACTGATGCTGAAGCGAAGCTCCACTGCTTTGGCCACCTGATGCAAAGAGCCAGTTCATTCAGAAACACCCTGATGCTGGGAAAGAAGGACGACAGGACGAAGGGGATGACAGAGATGAAATAGTTCGATAGCATCACTGACTCACTGGACACGGACTTGAGCGGACTCTGAGAGATGGTGCAGGACAGGAACGTCTGGCATGCTGCAGTCCACGGGGGTCACAAAAAGACGGACACGACTCAGTGACTGAACCACAACAGAATACATACACGTGTCTGTATGAACCTATACAGACATGAATGTATGTGTAACTGAGTTACTCTGCTATACAGAAGAAATTAACACAACACTGTAAATCAGCCGTGTATGTGAAAGTCGTGCAGTCGTGTCCAGCTCTTTGTGACCCAATGCACTTACTGTCCATGGAATTCTCCAGGCCAGAATACTGGAGTGGGTAGCCTTTCCCTTCTCCAGGGGATCTTCCCGACCCGGGGATTGAACCCAGGTCTCTCGCATTGCAGGCGGATTCTTTACAAGCTGAGCCACAAGGGGAACCCAAGAATCCTAGGGTGGGTAGCCTATCCCTTCTCCAGTGGATCTTCCCAACCCAGGAATTGAACCGGGGTCTCCAGTTATCAGGGAAGTCCATAAATCAACTATACTTCACTAAAATAATACAGTCGGCTACCTTCCGAGGTGTAAAACTCTGCGAAAGTTTGTGAGCTTCTTTGTGCTTTACCTTGTTCATTAGTAAAAATAGCCATGATAAATCTAGTACCTGCTCTATGGGGATGTTTTGAGGATTAATTGAGTCAACACATACAAGGTTCTTAAAACACATACAAGGTGATAAAACAATGCTTGGTCACAGTAGTTGGCTTAGGTAATGTTAGCAATTTATCATCATTTTAGGCACTTCACAGGTACTGATTTTCAGTGAATGTGAAAACAGATAACAGCAGTTAATTTAGAGATAGCCATACCTTAGATTTATATAGTACCATGTATTTTTCAAGGCTTTTTCACTGGAAGTCTCCAAATTTTCTTCTGACGTTTTTGAAGGGAGAGATAGCTCAATTAAATCATTAGGGTAATTCTTCTTTTCCCAACACCTGCCGGCTGTTGATGCAGACACTAATAGGCATTTACCTGATGCAAATCCAAGGGAAAGGGAAGGCTTAGGCATCACAGATTAGATAATCAGGTCCCTCATAATTATAGTTAGCAGCTTATTACGGTCAGTAGTCCTCTTTCTCAGAAGTTCCATGATTTTTTGCTTCTTTTATATCCCATGTAGATTTTCTGAGCTCATAGATGGCTTTAAGAATGCAGTTTTGCCAGCACAGGTTAGATGTTTACTTTTTTCTTTGTTTTTGTAACAGCATTCTGCTCCAGATATGGTGTACTTGGGATCTATGACAAATTTTGATGGGACTTACAACTGGATTCAAGATAAATGCGTTCCTCTTGTCAGAGAAATAACATTTGAAAATGGAGAGGTATGGCTTTCTAGTGTATGTTGTTGTTTTAAATTAAGATTTCCAGAAGAGCAAGCTGCTTCTGCGCATCTTACTGCTTTAACACAGAACTTACCGTCACAGTGAGCACATCATAGCTGTCTCATAATGCAGCAGTGGCCCTCCACGCCTGCCGGCCCAGCCCCACTGCTGGCTTCCTGCAGCGGCAGTGGTTCGTGACCACCTTGAAAATGAGTCTGACGGTGAATCTGAGCCCACCCTTGGTTGAAGATTCTTATTTAAGGAGATTGCTTTAGAAGCAATGTTCTGCAGATTTTAGTTACAATTAATTATATACAGTGAATAATCCTTTGCTTTGAAAAGGTTTTTCTGATTCCTCTCCTAAAAGAATGAAACTGTGTTCTCTTTTCATTGTAAATAATGAAAGCAATTATTATTACCATGTAACTGTCCTCAGTGATCCCATGTGCCTGAAATAAAGCCCATCTCCAATTCTTAACAACTTCCATAAAAACCTAGGAGGTTGGAGGAGCAAATACAAAGAGCTCTGTCTGTCTTTAAACAGACATCTCTGTTTTTTACTGGATTTGAAAGATAGCTTTCATTTCATTTTACTCCTTCACTTTCAAAACCCACAGCCTAAGAATGTAATTTTAAAAAATAAACTTTTTTTAAGCTAAAACTTTCAATATGTATATATGCTTCAAAAGAATTATAAGTCCATAGCTCAGGTATTAAGTATACAACCCAAGAAATTATCACAGAGTAAACACTCTCATATAATTCCCACCAAGTCAGAGGTTGGCAGCTCTTAAAAAGTCAGTGAGTATTTTAAGGCTTTGTAGCTCACACAGTCTGTGTTGCCGCTATTCAGCCTGCAGCTTTAGACAGTACATAAGTGAGTGTGGTCATGTTGCAGGAAAGCTTGCTTGCTTGGCTATTGTCTTAGTTTTTATCAAGTGAACATCCTTTCTCCTTTCTCAGTTACCTGGGCTTCAGGTATGCTTATCTGAATTGATTAACATTTTTACTGTAGCAGCTCAGTTAGACCTTAGGTACTCAGAAAGATCTGGTAACTTGTCACGATTATTCACCTGCTTTGGCAGCTCTTACAGGGTTAGTTTCAAACCATTGAAAGGCACAGACCTGGAAGATCTCAGACAATTAAACAGTGGTCTGTCCTTCCTCCCCCAGCCCTGCCTCTCATCCTGTAGTGGTTGGCACATTTACTGACATTCTTTAGACTAGTTACATTCCATTACCCACAGACCCTTTAAAATATGAGGAAAGACTTGTTAACCTGTAAATCGGGTTGTCTTGCTCTCTTTCTCCTGAGTTGCTGACTACCTAACTTGTAAAGAACATACTGGTGCAGATGTGGACATGGGTACACTGGAAGCTCTAGTAGGTTGGACTACCAGCTACTGTGTTAATGTATGTAAATTAGTTTAGCAAACTAATTCACATAGATATTTTCAAACTATTAATGTATTACTTCTCTCTTAACAGTTGTTAGTTCATCTATATTTGTAGGATTTTGTTTAAACAAAAAATTTTGTTTAGTCACAAAATTAGTAATTTTGTTTATTACTAATAAAGTAATATATTTGTTTCTACTTTTAACTTCTTAGCTCTTAAATTTTCTAAAAAGTAACATGCCACATGGAGGCACTCAGAAAATGTTCTGAGAGTTCAGAACAGATTCAAGGTGTTTCTGTGTGTGTATGCACCAGGTGTATATATAAACATACACATAGGTAGTGGAAGTGTTTGTTAATAATGTTGATACACTGTATATTGATTGAAAACTGGCTGTATTATGGGGGTTTTGTCTTTTGCTCTGTATCACTTTTCAGCTGTTGGTAGGTCTCATGTAAGTGGCGTGGTTTTTGCAATAAGCCTTAGAATAAACGTAAGTTTGCAAATCAGTTAGATTTACTTATTGCTGTACACTCAGTTTTTCAGTGTTATCTGTGCAGAGTGTTTACCTTTCATGAAAACCAGCGTTTTGGAAGAGAACAGCACTGGTCTTCCCTTAGGCAGCTCATGCTTAGATATCATGGCCTCATCCAGGTCAGCTCAGGCTCACCGTAAGGCAGTCAGTTCCCACGGCACAGCAGGATGCATGGGGCCGTTCTCCGCGGTTCCTTCCTCCGCTGAGGCGTTTATTTACACCGTGGTCTCTTTTTCATGGAATGTTGCAGCTGCTCTATGTTACATGGGCTGAGGATAAAATTGTTCCTACCTAGAAAATAGCTAGAGCTGAATGGAGGGGCCTGATGATTCTCACTGAATACTTCTCTATACAGGAACTGACAGAAGAAGGACTGCCTTTTCTGATACTGTTCCACATGAAAGAAGATACGGAAAGTTTAGAAATATTCCAGAATGAAGTAGCCCGACAATTAATAAGTGAAAAAGGTAGACAGATTAAGGTGTTTATATCCTTCTTTTCTCTGTTTTTTAACTTTCCCTCCTTTCCATTACATTAATATTGACATAAGCATATTTGGATTAAAAACTTGTTATTTTAACTCCTAAAATCACATGAAAATATGGGGAAGGAAGGTATGAGTAGAGATAATGCAAAGCAGTAGCTTTAAAAAAAAAAAAAACAAACAATTTTTTTAGCTCTTTAAAATCAAGAAAAGTGGGGTCATGGGTGGACAGTGTGTTTCAGGCACTTTCTTCCCGCACCTCGATGCTTCTGGTCCTTCTCTAATAGTTCCAGAGATGTTGCCGAGAGGACTTACACAGCCTGATTAGCGTTTACCGTATTTCTAAATGAAAGTGAGTGAGTAGCTCTCTGCAGACTTCTCCAGAGCATCAAAAGGGAACTTGAGTTATCACCAGCTTTCCCTCTATAGTTGGAGAAGAAAGTCAAACAAAGCAGACTGAAGGCTTTGTATAGAGTCATGCCCATATCAGTCTCTGTAAATATTTTGGGGGTTGCATTAGATTAAAACTCAACCAGCAGGGACTGGAAGGGCATCCTTGATGAAATGAAGATGTTCCCATGAGAACAGACAAGGATAATCTGCAAGGCAAATGATTGCCCAGAAAAATTTAAAATTCACTATTGCATTTCTTTTTTTTTTTTCACTATTGCATTTCTAAAGAAATTATACTCTCTGCCTTAAGAATTAAAATCCTACCTCTCTAAAGTGTTGTAATATTTAGGTGTTAGTCTTTGTGGTCTATATTACTCTAAAACATGTTGGGAAGTTTTTAGTATATCACTTTTTATGAACTTGCAAACTTATGAAAATGTAATAAAGAATATTCTAATCTACTCTCCAAATTCTATTTCCTTTTAAGGAACAATAAACTTCTTACATGCTGACTGTGACAAATTCAGACATCCTCTTCTGCACATACAGAAAACTCCAGCAGATTGCCCTGTAATAGCTATCGACAGCTTTAGGCACATGTATGTGTTTGGAGACTTCAGGGATGTATTGTAAGTATTCATTTTGCTTTTTTAAAATTACTGATATGTGTCTCAAAGATGAACTTAAAGTGACTGTTTGGATATTTTAAATAATCCTATGTTGAAACAGTAATGCTTTGTTATTTGGAAGGAAGAGTTTTTGGTTTTTTTTGAGCTCCAGAGGGTAGGATGAGTGACTGGGGATGCCCATGCTGGTCCCAGGCTTAGGACTCGGCGCTTCCACTGCTGTGGCCTGGGTTCAATCCCTGGTCAGGGAACTGAGGTCCCACGAGCTGAGCACATAGCCAAGGAAAAAAAAGGAAAAGAAAATGTTAAATGACGGTGAGAATTATGATATATCCCTATAGAAATGCCAGCATTAGATCTTCTTAAATGCTTGGGAATTAATTTCTGAAAGAAAATTTTTGACCTATGAGAAATATGTTTTGAATTTAATGTAGTCTTTGTCAGCACATCAAGGGAGTAAGTAGGTTAAAGAAAATGAATAATACTGGTGCTCATTTTGACTGTGTATCAGGAATGTTAGTGGTATTTAAGACCAGAAGATGGCTGTGACAAGGCGTTTATAAAGGCATACAGCTAAGAACCTTCCCAGGAACAGATACGCTTTCTGACTCTGTTCTCATCGTGTTAATCAACATAAACCTAGTAACTACCACGGATATTACTATTTATATCAGCTTTCTGAGATGTTAGATACAGCAGTTAAAGTGGAAATGTTTCTTCATATATGAAAAATTTAAGCAATACAGGTATTCAAAATAGACCTTTTCTTTTCAAAATTAATTTAAACATCACCCATTTTAATGTTTAAAGAGTAAATTTCACAGTTTGAGGGTGATTTGAAGTCCTGTTGCAGAATGGATTACCTCACTCACTTCTGAGTATTTTAATAGCGATATGGCTGTCTGATAGAAGAGTCTCAGTGCTCACGTAGAGGACGTCTCCACTGGGGTCCTCACTCAGGCAAGTCACAGGGTCGCAGAGTCGGACACGACTGAGCGGCGTTCACTTTCAGACAAGTCGCGTCTCTCGCACTCGTTCCTTTACACTTAACACGTGGCTGGTGGTGCACGCTTCCTAATGAGATTGTTACAGAAATGAATGAGCGATGATGTTGTGTTATGAACCATTGAGTACTTAAAAATATTGGTTACTTTTATTTTACCTCAGCAACCCCCCTCCCGTCCCCTCATATTCAGCCCACAGTGTCTGTGCTTGTTCTGCCAACATCGCCTTTCTCCAAGCCCCGTCTCCGCTCCTCCATGAAAAGCTTCTCCAGAACAATCGGTCCTGCCTCAGGTGTTAACAGCTCCAGAAATCTTGGATCAGTGCCCCTCTGCTGAGCCCTGTCAGAGCTCTTACCATGTTAGAAAACCCAGCTGCCTGTTCCCAGCTCACCTCCTTTTTCTAGCTGGCTGTGAGTTCTCGGACTGGGCTGGGGATCCAGTCTTAGTAAACTTTTTAGATTATATATAAACCGTTGGTTGATATTATACAACGGGCATACAGAAGACCCGGATAAATACTCAGTGAGTTGACATTCTCAGTGGCATTCTTCCGAGTGTGGGTGAAGTGAAAACGTCTGAATTGTGAGCGTGTGTGAGCGCTGACTGTTGTGCTGGAATGGTCTTGGCTGGCTGCGTCTCCTCTTCCTCCTGCTTCGCTGCTTGCCTCCAGAGGCTGTGAGCTCAGCTAAAAGCACAGGCCTTTTAGGAGAGGGGGCCGCTGTCGTAGTGTTGAGTCCACTTCAAGAGCTTCCAGGCAGTGACAATGCTTGGCATTAAAATGCTACCCTCTTCATGGGTTATTTGCATGAATTTTTATATTTTCCTACCTCTGGTATCTTGGGTTGATTATTTACTTCTTCCTTTCACTGTAAATCTACAGCCGTAGTTATGAAGTCTCAAGTTAGCCAGAGCCAAGAGGATGCTGACCCGGGTGAGGCTCACTAGTCAGAAACCGAACTAGGCCCGACTCTGGCTTTTGTTCCCAAGAACGCTGTTTCACATGAAGGAAACCTGTGACAGATTTCACCTTGGCTATCTTTTAAGTTTTCTCCTCCAGTTCTGAAGTCAGATTTAAAACACTCTGACTCCAGTCCCATCTTGGTGTCTGTTAGAGTGCCCAAACTAAGATCAATGGTCATACTATTTATCGCATGACCCAATCCCCCTATCCTCCAGCCACAGGTCACTGGACCAAGAGCTGGGCGTGTTACCAAGAAAAGCTAATCTGTCAGCTGGCAGCACTCTCTGCTTGTGCCCTGGTGCAAAAAAAAACACTGAGTCAGTAAAATTCCCCAAAGAAACATGGAGATGGGACATGATCCTTGCCCGTCCTGCAAGTGTGGAGCCCTGTGAGCAGGGAGGGAGATAAGAGCAGTGATTGTGTTGGAAGCTCTGAAACAGATCACTTCTAATTTCTCCCTTAGGTGCCTGGTTTCCCCTCCTAGGCACTGTTCCCGCTAATATTTTTTTAATTATAAGAAGGCACATGCTGTGTGAGCTACAGACTGAGCCTATGTGAATAGATGTCAGTGTTAAAAAATAAAAGATGCAGCAAAGTGAATCCGACACATTTAATGGCTTGTGTGATTGTTACTGTGCTGCATGGTAATTAAGGCTTAAATGATAAGCCGTTTCCATAAATTACTGTAATTACTATTACTTTTACTTGGTAACTCAGCAGTTCTGGAGTCATCTGGTGGAAGTATGTGGTGGTAAGGAGAAGGAAAGCAAATTTATGATGCGGTCTCCTCCCATACTAAAGGCAGGCATTTCAGCCTGGTGTGGGGAACTGCGAACCAGTGTTCTGTTCATCTCTTATTTCAGAGAAACTGAGGTTTAGCGATGTAACATAGCCAGCAAGGCCACACCACTAATCACTGGCAGGGCTAGAAGTCATGGCAGAGTATATTGAACCCCCAAACCTCAAGCTCGTAACACTTGATACCAAAACAGTTACATTTTCAGTACATACAAAAGCAGTGTAAGCCTGAATCTGAAAGATGTTTGAAGAGGCACTGTTTGTTAATACCTGAAACTGAATCACACATCTCTGAATCCTCAGTTGTTTTATATATATATAGTCTGACCAGATTGATTTCTTGCCAGACGTAAAGGAAAAGATTTTATATGGAGGTGGAATGGGGGGAAGTTTTGAAGCCTAAGCACATAGGGGTGGGTCTAGGAAATGTTCGCCAGCCCTGAGAGAAGAGAATAAATGGTGGGGTCTAGTGTAAAGACTGTTGAAGGGCTTTCTGGAGAAACGTAACTTCTGAAAGTTGTGGCCTGCAGATCCCCACCATCTGTTCCTTTGCTCAGGGCTTCTTACGTAAGCTCCCACCAGAGCCCCAGGGGTGGGAAAAAGCAGCAGGACAGACGTCAGATCGCTCCTAGGGAAATGAACAAGCTAGTCTAAGGCTAAGGAGTTCCCCAACTCTGGGATCTAGGTCGTTTATTTCAAATCACTGCATCCCTGAAAATTATGATCATAATTCCTTAAACTACTCAAGGGGCATGGTTGTGGTGAGGAGGTGAGAGGGGCAACATGAGACTGAAACTGCAGGGGCGGGCATCTCCCTAATTTAGCAGTTTGGTTGCTGCTATGATGAACTAGCCTGTCTCCTTCGACTTAGAGGGAACAAGCCAGGAATTGAATGAGATGATAAAGAACTGGAGGGACAGGTAAAAGAAATGTTTACCCTGGCAACTCTGACAGCCTGGCTTCGTTCTTCCTTATCTAGGGGTTCTTTTTTTTTTTTTTAACCCAAATCGGGATTTTCTTGCTGTGTATATATATACGTGTGTGTGCGTGGTTTTATTCACTTACGGCTGTGCTGGGTCTCCGTTGCTGTGCCCTCTCTGGTCCAGTCGCGGTGAGTGGGGCTGCTCCTCACTGCAGTGCCCAGGTTCCCATCGCAGTGGCTGCTCTTGGCGCGAAGCACGGACTTCGGGGGTGTGGGCTCAGTGTCGTGGCTCACGGGCCTTAGTTGCTTCCAGGAATGTGGGATCTTGGACCAGGGATCGAACCCATGTCTCCTGCGCTGGCAGGCAGATTCTTCACCCTGAGAATCTTTTTAAAAGGCAAATATTTAGTTTTCATCATCTCTTGCTATACTAAGTGCTTTGTGGTGGCGTTAGTAGATGTTCATTAAATGCTTTTAACTTGCTTTTCGTTTCATCACTTGTTATAAGATTAAGAGTTTGACTATTCTGAATGTATATATCTGGAATATATCCTAATATTTATCAGTTACTCATCTGTCCTATTCTCTACCTCTCCTATTCATCTCTGTAGTTTTAGTAGTCTGAATGTGTCTTTATTATCAGCCACTACTGGGCTGATACATATACAGTGGTCCAGGTCGCTAAATACCATTTTTATATTCCTGTCACATACTTTGTGTACACCTGATCTTGATATGTAATATTTACAAGTACTTTTTATTTTACAGATCATTCCAATATATTTTTACCTTATTTGGTTTTGCCAGCAAAACAGACAGCAAGCACTGACAGAGCCAGGCACTGTACCAGCCCTACTTTATACTTCTATATGTGTTTTCAGTTAATCTGTAACAAGCTTAGAAGGTGGATATTATTTCTACTTTAGAATCAAGAAGCTAAACTCTGCAAGATTTAGAAACTTCACTCAAGTGGAGTCACTGAAGAGGCAGTTGAGTGCAGCGGTCACGCGCGCAGACTCCGGGCCCGTCTGTGATCCGGTGGTGGGGTGCAGCGGTCACGCGCGCAGACTCCGGGCCCGTCTGTGATCCGGTAGTGGGGTGCAGCGGTCACGCGCGCAGACTCCGGGCCCGTCTGTGATCCGGTGGTGGGGTGCAGCGGTCACGCGCGCAGACTCCGGGCCCGTCTGTGATCCGGTGGTGGGGTGCAGCGGTCACGCGCGCAGACTCCGGGCCCGTCTGTGATCCGGTAGTGGGGTGCAGCGGTCACGCGCGCAGACTCCGGGCCCGTCTGTGATCCGGTAGTGGGGTGCAGCGGTCACGCGCGCAGACTCCGGGCCCGTCTGTGATCCGGTAGTGGGGTGCAGCGGTCACGCGCGCAGACTCGGGGCCCCGACTGTGATCTGGTAGTGGATGCAGCGGTCACGCGCACAGACTCCGGGCCCCATCTGTGATCTGTTAAGAGTGGGGTGCAGTGGTCGGGGCACAGACCCTGGGCCTGGTCTGTGATCTGGTGTTCCATCACCCTGGGCAGTCTCCTAAGACCTTTATGCCTCTCTTCCTCATTGTGAAACAGGCATGATGATAATTTTACCTAGTTAACAGTTGTTGTGAGTATTAAGTGAATGTGTATTAACTCTTAGAACAGTGTGTGATACGTGGCTAGTGTTTAGAAGGCTAGCTATGATTATTATAGGCACTAATATATTTGGATTTAAATCCAAGTCTTTGACTATAAAAACAATTCAGTTAGATAAATGAAGTAGTTGTTCTCACTTCACATATCAGAAAGCTGAAGCTCAAAGAAGTTAAGTAACTTAAATGACAAGATAAAGTGTTTTTACACTGTAATACATTGAATGAGTTCAAACTATTGTATAAGTTGAGTTAAAAAGTAGTAAGCTGGAAATAGAACTGCCATATGACCCAGCAATCCCACTCCTGGGCATACATACCGAGGAAACCAGATCTGAAAGAGACACGTGCACCCCAGTGTTCATCTCAGCACTGTTTATAATAGCCAGGTCATGGAAGCAACCTAGATGCCCATCAGCAGACGAATGGATAAGAAAGCTGTGGTACATATACACTATGGAATATTACTCAGCCATTAAAAATACGTTTGAATCAGTTCTAATGAGATGGATAAAACTGGAGCCCATTATACAGAGTGAAGTGAGCCAGAAAGATAAACACCAATACAGTATACTAATTCATGTATATGGAATTTGGAAAGATGGTAACGATGACCCTATATGCAAGAGAGAAAAAGAGACACAGGTGTATAGAACAGACTTTTGGACTCTGTGGGAGAAGGCGAGGGTGGGATGTTCTGAGAGAATAGCATTGAAACAAGTATATTATCTATAGTGAGATCGCCAGTCCGGGTTGGATGCATGAGACAAGTGCTCGGGGCTGGTGCACTGGGAAGACCCAGAGGGATGGGATGGGGAGGAGGGGCGGGAGGGGGGATCGGGATGGGGAACACATGTAAATCCATGGCTGATTCATGTCACTGTATGGCAAAAACCACTACAATATTGTAAGGAAATTAGCCTCCAACTAATAAAAATAAATAAAAAAATTAAAAGTAGTAAACAATACTAGGAAATGGAATCCAGCAATTAGTGAAAAAAGAACAATACAGCAACAACCAAGTGGGCTTTACCCCAAGTATGCAAGGCTGGTGCATTTAGTCATTAGTGAAGTCGCTGAGTCGTGTCCGACTCTTTGTGACCCCGTGGACTGTAGCCTACCAGGCTCCTCCGTCCATGGGATTTTCCAAGGAAGAATACTGGAGTGGGTTGCCATTTCCCTCCAGCCTTCAAAAACCACTGAGTAATTAGGCATATACTGATTACATCAACATACACAAGAAGCATTTGACAAAATTCAGTATCCATCATGACAAAAATGCTTAAGAAACTGGGAATATATGGAAACTTCCTCAATCCTAAAAAGGACATTTACAGAGAACCTACAGCTAATATTATATTTAATGGTAAAAGACTGAATGCTTTCCTCTTAACATCAAGAACCAGGCAAAGATGTCTGCTCTCTATGTATCTGTTAAGCATATAATTTGTCCCTTATTTCTGATTATAAAAATATTTTCTTTGTGGCTAATTCTTAAAGTTGATAAAATGCCAAAGAATAAAAATCACCTATAAATCCACAAGAGATCTAGATATATGTATGTGTTATAAAATTGGAACCATGCTATTTTATAAATTTTCTAACTTATCCACACATTATAAACATCTTCCCATTCATCAGTTTTTTTCCATTATTTCTAGTGGCCAGATAGCTTGCCTTTGAATGGATTGTTTCGTGATTTGTCTAAATGACCTCTATTGTTTGAAATCCAGGTTTTTCCCATGAAAAAATAACACTGCTACTAACGGGACTTCACTTGATTCGTCCTCATTAACACCCTGGTAGTTTCGGTGCTGTGGGACGCTTCCCCGTCGTGATTTTCCCTTTGTTGGGGGGGAAATGGCTCTTTGTCTTTTACTGATTGTGCTTCTTGTTTTTGACCCTTTGTCAGAAGTCACAGTGCTGTGCTATCCAACATGATAGTTAATAGCCCTGTATGGATACTTAGGTTTACAGTAAATTAATTTAAATGATGTAAATCAGGTACTCTAAATCCATTCCAAGTGCTCAGGGGCCACGTGCAGGCAGTGGTTCCTGTATCTGACAGCACAGATACACAGTATTTTTTGGTCGTCACACAAGTTCTGTTGGATAGTTCTGCTGTTAAGTTTTTGCAGTTTCAAGGAACAAAAAAACTCACCCGGTGAAGCTGAAAACCACGGGGCTTATGCTGAACACTGTTAAGAAAACGACACGGAAGGGAACTGCGTGAGGGGCGCGAGGCTGCGCCACTGCGAGAGCTAAGCCTCGCCCTAGCCCTGACCCTTCCTCCGGGGCCCAGAAGCGCTGCTCTGGGCTCCCACTGCGCAGCTGCTCCCGCCTCCTGTCTGGGGAGCAGCTCCGCCCTGCTCTAACTTCTGCCTGGACGCGGTTCTGATTGACCGTGACGGGGCTTAGCCTGGACTCTCTCGGACTGTTTAATTCTCATCAAATCATCTGATTGCATTCCTTAAACCTCTTGGCCTACCTTCTGTAGACATCTGTTGGCTCAGCCCACACCGATCAATTCCCTCTCCACTCCAAATTACACGTCCCCCGTTTTTTCCCAGCTTAATAGAGGTATAACTGACATACGGAGCAAACGGAACTCTCGTACCTTGCTGGCAGGACTGCAAGATGACACGGCCACTCAGGAAGACCACTTGGCAGTTTCTTGAAAAGTCAAACATATGCCCTGCATATAACCTAGTATTTTACCTAGAGAAATAAACTCACGTTCACACAAAAACCTGCGCCCAGACATTTGTGGTAGCATTGTTTACAAGAACCAAAGTCTAGAAAGAACCAGTGTCTTTCAGTGGGTGAATGGATAAACCAGTTGTGGTATATCCACTCAATGGAATGCTATTCAATGAATAAAAGAACAGACATTTTTATGCATGCAACAGAGTGGATGAATCTCTAATGCAGGGTGCTAAGTAAAAGAAGCCAGTCTCACGATTTCAAAATCATGACATTCTGGAAAAGACAAATTATGGGAATAGATCAGATCAGCAAGAGTTAAAGGGAAGAGGAAGATAGGAGTGTTGGAATTGTTCTATTTCCTGTTTGTGTAGGTGGTAACAAGATGCTACATGCTTATGTTAAAACTCATATAACTTAAGCCTAAAAAATGAATTCTACTGTATGTAAATTTTTTAATAAAAATACTTCTCACCTCATTTGCATTTGTCAAAGCTCGTTTAAATGATACACCTATGTTTTGTGCATTTCATCATGTCTAAATTTTGCATCACCTAAAAATAAATACTGTAAGCAAACAAAAAAGTGGAGGATGAGAGAGAAACTCTTAGGGGTTCTAATTAGAAAAAGTATACCCTAAGTATGACAATGTAATCGGATTTATTACAGTAAGGGTCTGTTTATCTTCCTTTTGAGCAGATAACTGTTGTCTGTTTTCTTGACAGTGTATTGTTGATTCACTGATTGTTACCTGATAACTGGATAATTTCTAGCCACAAGCTAGATAAGAGCTCTCTGTCATCTGTTTTTCTACCACATCAGTTCTGCATTCATCCTCTCTCTCTCGTCTTTGCTTTTGCTCACAGTTCTCCATATGTTGACAAAGGGGAAAAAAATCAAGTAGGGGAAAAATCTGTTTTGAGTGTATGCATTGAATCAGTTTCACTTAAGATTTAATTATAAATTATTTCTTGACTAGCAGAAGCAATTCACATTGTATTGGTGTGACCATCTTTGAACATTTTAAAATAACAAACTAGTAAGGGCTTTGTCTTAAACATGCTAGATTTGCAGTTCTCTGAGTGCATTTGAGCACTTTGCTGTGGGTGACAGTAAAACGTCAGATTGAATCGATATCCTCTCGATGTCTGTGCCTGGTGCTGTGCAGTTTCTGTGCGCCAGAGACCCTTCCAGAGGCTTTTGTCAATACGGCTGCCTGACGGCCGCTGGTATTTGTAAACTGTGCATTTGGCACCTGCTGGCCTCTGTTGCATTGGAGCTAGTGGGGAGCCGAAGTGGGTGTACAGTGAAGTCACTGGCTGTTCATCTCAGTGGGAGCTACTGAAGAGAAGAGACAGCACTCGCAGGGCCTCGGGGGAGGATGAAAAGAAAACTGGTAATGTTGACACAGGCCAGGTATAAACCAAAACTGATTTAAAAACTCAGTTCTACCGAAGGAAATAAAGTGTTTGTAGACCTGCATTTTAATTCATGCAATGGATTGGGGGGAGGGGAAGAAACGGGTTTCTATTTAAAAATATAATGAATCTTAATTGATCTCAGTAGAGGCCAGATCTCTACCAGGATCTCAGCAGAGGACAAACAATTCATATGAGCAGAACTAGACATTAAAACAATGGAAAAAATGCTTAATTTCTGAAGAGATGGAAATCAAAATGCTGGTGTCTTTTACTTATCAAATTAGCAAAACAGATTTTAATATTAAAGACAAAACTGCTGGCAAGACCTCAGAGAACAAACGGGTCGACAGGCGGTGGTCAGTGTTGATGCTCTGTAACCGTGATTTGCCCACTTTGTGTAAAGTTCTCACACATTAACTCATCACTCCTTCTTCATCAGATCCAACTCAGGGAAAGAACTGAAGGAAGAGGCTGGTGCTGTGTCAGTCTGCTTAGCTTTGTGCTGGCCTGTTTTGCTGCAGTGCATGTTTCTGTCCTGCAGATGTGCTCATACCATAATTGGTAATTACAGGTGTGATGTCAAATATACAGTGAGTTATATGCTTGGCGGGCGTCACCGCCTCAATGGACAGGAGTCTGAGCAAGCTCCGGGAGCTGGTGATGGACAGGGAGGCCTGGCGGGCTGCTGTCCATGGGTCACAAAGAGTCGGACACGACTGAGCAACTGAACTGATGTTGGTTCATGTTATTTCCCTCAGAATAGCTTGAAGCCACTAAGGAAAGCTTTTTCACCATAAAAGACAATGTCTTTGTCTTTGTGATGTATGAAGACATTTAAAAAAAAGAGAAGGCCACTTTGATGGCCTTGAGAAGTGCTTTGCTTTTCACAATGTTAAGGTAGCCAGTGAAACTGCCTGTGTGGTTTAAGTTGTGAAGAAAGTTCCCCCTCTGTTTAAGAAAAACATGAAGGAGCTATACCCTGGTTTAGATTATTTTGATAAAATTTGTTATGCTGGCAGTGAATGCCTTGCATCTCAAAAAAAACAAAAAGACTGCTAAGCTCCAGGGATCAAATGCTGGAGGAGGCTGAAGGGTGCTAATATTTTTTTCTAGGCTCTTAGTAGTAATCTGGTTACAAACCTACATATCTGACTTGTAACCAGCTTATTGTTTTGTTTCACAGCCTTTGTCTCATTTCCTTTGTCATGAGCGTGTAGAACGGTGGAGAAGCCTCACCTGTGTGGAAGCACCATGTCATTCTGAAGTGCTCACCTCAGTCTCTCTTTTCTGTGTGGTTCTCTTTATTTCCCACGGCTTAAAATTCTGCCTTCCAAATACTTTGCCAAATGGATGTAGAGCTTTGCAATATAATATTCCTTCACTTAATTCAGGACAGACCTACATAGTGTTAAGTGATTAGTCCCTAACATTATTTTTCTCTTGAGCTCCTATTATTTTTAGTGTAATTTTGCAGAACTTAAGATTTTGCAATTATATATATTAAGGAAAATTTATAAATGCCCAACATAAAGGAATAAGTCTTAGGACACCATCTTGATAGATTCTGAAGCATTTGTTCCAGTAAGCATAGAAAAATTTCTGTAAAACAAGTGTAAGCATTGGAACACAAAACTGAGTGCTAGACATCATGATTTACAAACTGTGTGAAAGCGTTTGAGATGCACCTGGCCTGTTTGTTACTAGTTATGGTGGGTTGGTGGGATTGTAGGTAAGTTTTTTTAAAAGTTGTTTTTAATGTTGTGAAGTTGGTAAAATAGAAATAAGTCCATCTAAATAGTTTAAGCTAAATTTTTGTTTTACTTTGGTTTTAGAATTCCTGGAAAACTCAAGCAGTTTGTATTTGACTTACATTCTGGAAAACTACACAGAGAATTCCATCATGGTCCTGACCCAACTGATACAGCCCCAGGAGAGGTAGGGCTCTTGTTTGTTTCTCAGTGGGAACTCTTTTTTTTCTTTCTCAGTTAGTCTTGAAAAAACTCTGAAGCTCTTGCATAAGCTTTAGTTTCCAGTCCCGAATATTTTTGTAAAAAAAATTCTGAACAAACTAGATAATTCACAAATTACGTTCATTTAAAAATTTTAAACCTTCAGAAAAGTTGTAAGAATATTACAATAGTTCCTTGATCATATAAACAAAGGTTGTCTGGTAAGTCCTTGGTGGAAAATGGCCATGAAAGTGTTAAATACAGTTTGCTTCATATAGAAGCAGGAGGTAGGAATTAGAAGCAGGTAGACTAGCAAAGCGGAGAGGGCAATGGCAGCCCACCCCAGTCCTCTCGCCTGGAGAATCCCATGGACGGAGGAGCCTGGTGGGCTGCAGTCCAGGGGGTCGCTGAGTCGGACACGACTGAGCGACTTCACTTTCACTTCTCACTTTCATGCACTGGAGAAGGAAAAGGCAACCCACTCCAGTGTTCTTGCCGGGAGAATCCCAGGGGCGGGGGAGCCTGGTGGGCTCCCATCTATGGGGTCTCACAGAGTCGGGCACGACTGAAGTGACTCAGCAGCAGCAGCAGCAGCCTAGCAAAGAAATCAGAGCGTTGCATTAATTGTGCAAGCCTTCCTCTGTGGCAGAGAGAGTGACCACCACACTGTAAAGAAAATAGTGACTCGATATCTTAAGAGCCTTCATCACCACGATATTCATAACGCTCAGCACTTACAGTTTAACACAGCTTTTCCGTTTGAGATGTAGAATGCTTGATAACTGTTTACCAATACAATTTTATATTTGCTTGATATACAGATACATGTTTTTAACCTGAGAATTTTCTTCTGTTCCAAGTTACCTTGTAAATTCTGTATAAGTACCTGCTTTGTTAAATACCCCTAAATTTGCATTTTGATGCATTAGTGATTTATATCATGTCTGTTACCATTATACTGAGAGGGAATGATATATACCAAAACACTTACTGCATACGCCCAAAAGAACTTCAGTCCACTGTTTTTGCAGAAAGAACCACCAAGTATTGAAGAAAAATAAAAATTAAGTGAATTTTTAAGAGTCAAATTAAGTTCAGAGTTACCAGTTACTTTTAGGAGTCTGACAACATGCTTTTTTCCTTGCAATCTGAGATCAGATTTTCTTTGATAATTAATCAACTATAGATGCAGGAAAACTTTGTTGGCAGTAACCCAAAGTAGGCCTGCTTAATATTTTATCAGATTAAGAAAAGATGTGGCTTGCCATTATTGTATTATCCTGATTTGTTTCAATTTCTATATTAGACACTCAGCTTCTTATATTTATCTTTGCATACTAATACATAGTAGGCACAAAATACAGGTTCATTTCATAGTAATATAGCTTCAGATTAATTAAACCAAACATATCTCAGCAAAAAAATAACAAATGTATTGGGGAAGGGGAGTGTGACTAAGTACAGAAAGTGAAGTCTGTGGATACAGTGCTTCCCATGTGCCATTTTGTGTGTGTGTGTGTGTGCGTGTGAGTCATGTACTGCATGTCCTGTGTGCCTGTGTAAACCACAGGGGGCAGTAAAACAATGATGGTCACGTGTACTCTCGAGGCGCTCACAGTGTCAACTCTTGTGCATCACTCTTACGTTCCCACTGGATATTTTTACGCACTGTTGGTACACAAGTAAAACACTACAGAAATTTCTCCACAGTATTGAAGTGTTTGCTTCCTTACGTCAGCCAGGCTTTGTCGTTGCTGACACTCGGATCTCTATCTGCAGGCTGCTGTTTAGTTGCTGAGTTGTGTCCAACTCTTTTGCAACGCCATGGACTGCCGCCTGCCAGGCTACGGGTGCCTTGAAGCATCTTAGCAGTTATTTGTAAAATGGAGGGGTTTTGGCCAGCTTAGGATTTTACTGCCTCCACAGAATATTCTAGGAAAGCACCCAGGTGTCAGATGTTTTGTTTCTCCACCACACCTCAGTAACTGTCGTCAGATCAACGGTTAATGGCTCTGTGGTAGCCCTGCCTTGGAGAATCTGAGTAAGGGTATTTGAAACAGGGAAAGCAAGATTTCAAACTCAACTCTTGTCTTTGGCACTTAGTAGCTATAGTTTACTGATTATTAATAAATAATTGTAGGGCAATTACCATGCATCTAATACTCCTTTTAAAATATAACTGTAAAATATATTGATATAAAAATGTTTTATTCTTTCCCATGTAGGAAGTCCAGGATGTAGCAAGCAGTCCACCTGAGAGCTCCTTCCAGAAACTAGCACCCAGTGAATATAGGTATACTCTATTGAGGGATCGAGATGAGCTTTAAAAACTTGGAAAAACAATTTGCAAGCCTTTCAAACAGCAGCATCAACTTACATGGTGGAAATAGTAAACCTATATTTTCATAATTCTATGTGTATTTTTATTTTGAATAAACGGAAAGAAGTTTTGGGTTTTTTAATTTTTTTTCTCCCCGACTCAAAATGTATTGTCATTTAATATAGGCTCTTTTAAAAAAATCTGCTAGGGTTAAAAAAAACAAATAAAAATCAGAGGCCTATCTTTACTTTAAATCTGTCCTGTAAAATTTTTATAAATCAAGTGAAAGGTGAGACTGCCAGATATATACCATTAACTTGCACTGCTAGGCTAGGGAGGACTTAGGGATGTTTCCTGTGTAGTATGTGTTTTTCATTCTTTTCTCTATATATGATCAACTTTGTTGGTATTTTTAGTTCTCACATTTCTCAAAGCTAAAGGGGTATATATTCTGGATGGCTGGGGGGAGGGGGAATAAATTAAAATTTTCACACTGTGTACTGTGTTTTACTGATTAGTTGGATATTGCTTATGAAAATTCCATAGTGGTATTTTTTGGATTCTTAATGTGCAACTTAAACATACTATGAAGAGGAGGAGAGCCATAAGCCAGAACATTTGGCAGGAATTGTCCTTATAAATTAAGAAAAAAAATGAAAAGTGTTATTAAATTTCTATGTGTTTGTCTAACAAAGTGGCATATGGATGGCATTTAAAACTTTGAATTATACCTAAATCTGAGGAAAAGGAGATAACTAGTGGAACAGATTACCAGTATTGAACTAGATGACTTTTGAGGCTCCTCCTATCATGAGACTTAAATTTCCAAAGAGGAAAACCAGCAGAGAAAATGTATATCAGTAATTCTAACCTTCTTCCATCATGTAGTCTTGTTCTAGTTGTATAGATCAAAAGCAAAGACAATAAGGCACATTTTTTTTCATTGTAAAATTGTTAAGGAGGACCCTGTGTCCTCTAGATTCCCGGATTTCCTAGGCCTGCAGCGTTCAGTCAAACGGATCCCTGTGCCAGGCCTCAGTACTGCCAGGGAGCAGAACCAGAGGGAGAAGGCCCTCGGTGTCGTATCAGGAAGCCCAACGCCAGAGGACAGGTTCAAAACTGGCTCTCCTCGGGGCCTGGGTTGGTGCTATAGGCCAAGAGTCATTTTATACTTGGAGTCTAAGTCAATCCCAGTTTGGGGAAAGATTATTTTTAAGCTTAAAAGGCTGATATGTGCCATTATATGTAGTATGTAATATATGTAACATCTTTCAATTCTTTTAAAATAAATATTTATAATAGATATTTAATGATTGTTATTTTTAAAAATCAGTCAAATTCTTTGTTATGCATGACTTACCTATCATTTCATTTAGACTAATAAATGTTAATAAGGTAGTATGGGGCATGTTTAATAGAAAATGCTAGAAAAGCAGGACAGAGCTTCCTTAAGTTTGGGCCTTAGTTCTGTTCTCTCCATGGCTTTTAATCAGTAACTTTGAAATCAGAGCTACAGTCTTCAGGTCAGAAGATGGACCAAATGTGAGGCGGCCAGAATGAAAACTTAGAAATATTAAACAAGCAAGCATACAAAACCAAAAGCAACATCTGCAATTGACTGGAATAAATTTGTAATCCTGTAATTGGCTTTTAAAAAATAGTAAACAGAAGATAACACTTAAGAATTGGGTTGCATAGAACTGGCTTGAGAGTAGTCATAATAAAGACCCTGAAGAACACATGCTTGATGTGATCTAAGGTAACACAATATGATCTAAGTGGCTTGTTAAAGTAAGTGGATTTGAGGCTTTATTTAGCATTTATGCACATGGGGGCTTGTCAGACTGTAGCCCTGCCGCTGTCACTATCTTCTCCAGAGTTTGAAGCCGCTGCAGCATGCAGGGATACTAAATTTTATGCCTGTATCGGGACAGCAAACATCAATAAATGTTTATTGAATGAATGAGATATGCAGTGACGTTGGGTAATTTTTATACCTGAAGTGCTTACCGCTCATCAGGATGTGGTGCCCAGTTTTGTAAAGTTAACAAGCTCAAGTGCAAAATAGCCGAAATGCATTAGAGAAAGTAAAGTTCTTGCTACAGGGCTAGTGCAGGGTTGGGGTGGGGAGGAGGCCTGTGGCTAGGACAATGGGAAAGTAAGCTGGAGCTGACTGTGTAGTGCCTTGTACGCCAAGCTAAGGAGGAGGTTGTTACTGTATCTTACAGCCAGTAGAGATCCATCAACAGATTTAAGCAAGTCAGTGTGTTCCTAACACCGTAGCAGACATCTCAACGATGATTAAATGAGTTCAGTGGAGGAAGAAGAAAGGCAGAGCGAAGACAGGGACACCAGAGATGGAGAGGACCAAATCCAAGAGGTCCCATAGGGATTGGTCACCAGCTGGATGTACAGAGAGAACTTCAGGAATCTAGAACTTAAAATTTAGACTTCTTCCCCTTGACCTCAGTGAATCAGAGGATATCCAATCTACTCCAGGCCTCAGGCTCCTCAGCTGTGAAAGAAAGGACGCTAGACTAGACTGAAGAACACAGTCAAGTTGCAAAACCAAAATTAAAAGCAGGCCCTACTGCTTGTCAGCCCACTGCCTTTTCCAGTTGTTTTTTTTTTTAAAAAGTTACAGTAGTGAGGGGGACCATAAAAGGGTGAACTTACTTTAGATGAAATTCTGAACATTTTTTAAAAGTTACATGAACCTAGAGAAGAAGGCAGAGAATGGGCAACTAAAGCATCTCATGGAGAGCTCTCTGATGAAGTCAACTTGTCAAAGATTACATATAAAAGGAGGAAAAACTGGCATGATAAGGCCCAAAAAGAGCAAAGTGAAATATAAAAAAGTGTTAGATATGTTAAAGCTCAGAATGAGCTTAAATTTGCAGAAAATGCTAACTGCCAAAAAAGATTTTAAAACCTGAATCACGGCAAAAAGAAAAATAGATAAAGGAGTATACTGGATCAACAATCAGGAAGAACAGAGTAACTCACTTTTTTTTTTCTCTGACAAAGAGACCTAGTGTGCTTGGACAAAAAATAAATGACCTAAGCAAAACCGCAAAAATAGGAAGTAAAAATTTTGCCACCTTGAATAGTTAGGGCTCTTAGGCCCAAGTTCCAGCATCACAGAGAGCTGCTGGATGTTGGAAATGCTTTCTGTCAGCAACTGCTGGGAATTTTTGAGACACCATGGAGATCATAAGGTAACAGAAGAACTAGAAATGGACAAACATTATCCCAGTTTTCAAAACCATTACAGTCAGTAGTTTATAGTTGGGGGAATGATTAAATAGCTGTAAAGAATAATCAGTTTTAAGCCCAATATTTAAAGATCCTGAAGACAGTAAGTTGTTTTAGAACTTAAATTGTCTTATGCTGATTATAACTGTTTTATGTGTTCATTAAAACAGGTTGGATAGGACTGCTGCTTGGCAACTGTTTTTTAGCTGTGTTTGAATTTTTGTATGTATTTCCAAGTAATAAAACTATATTTGTAAAATATTTCTATATTTGAGACTTATTTGTCATGAATATTTGACTCAAAATTCAGATGACCAGAGTCACAAGATGTTCTGGTTTTAGTTATTTTTTAGACTGTTTAGTTGTACCTGGCTCAGATGGGAAGCCGTATGAATCCACGTGCTGGTGACAGGCCTAGCCTTCAGCTAAAGCGTCACAGCCCCCTCTTGCAGGGCGCAGTGGGGAAGGCCAGCCCGCCTTCAGAGAACAGGCTTTGCAGACTCTAGAAGAGGAAGAGTGCAGCTTGCAAATCCACCCCCAAAGTGCTCCCGTTCCTCCCTCCTCCCTCTCCCCACCTCGCCTAGTAAATCCTTGGTCCATCCTTCAATGCCCAGAACCATCACCACCTGTTGGGGTCCCACAACCCTTTATTGAAGTGTTTTAGAATACCCAGTCTAAAAGAAGTTGGAAGTATATGTATCCCTTTTCCTGATCACCATGTGAAGGCTCTGGAAGCACAAACTGCTCCATCTTTGATTCCCAGCACCCTAGAGCACTGTTAAGTGATTACTATGTGATGGGAAAAAAAAGTCAAATTACATAATAAACATATAAATAAGGGACAAGAAAGCATCCCCATAACTGGAACGGACTAGGCTGCATCATCTGTGAATCCCAATTATCTGATAGCCAGTCACATTTCATCCTATATCCTAAATTGATTATGGCGTCTTAATAGTTTTATTCTAGAAGAGATTAAAAGCTTACACAAGCCCACAGACACATAACTTTCAGAAGGATGCTGGAGGGCCTGCTTGGGCAGTGTGGAGGCCCGCAGGAGAGCTGGGAACTGCCCCATGAACACGGCACATTTTCTGTGAGGCGGCTTTGACCCCTAGCTCAGCCACTCAGCCTTGTGGAAGGACAGACTAGCGTGAACTAACAAAATACCACGTGTGGTTTACAAAACATACACTTAACCATTTGGCAAGCATTAATCTACTGTTGCCAGGATAAGGATACAACAGTGAATAAGAGATTGCCCCTACTGTCACAGACTTCCAAGTTGAGTGAAGGAGCAAAACAGATAAGTAAAAATTATAACAGAATGTTTTAGGTGCTGTTCTGAGTTAACCACGGGGGCATGGAGGTGTGTGTGCAGCCTTGGGGGTCAAGCGAATCTTCCCATAAGAAGTGGTTTTCTTGCCTAGGAACAGAAAGAACTATACTTTCCTAAACTTCTCCCCTCTAGGAGAATTACATTAATATGTATATGCATGCTCAGTGGTGTCCAACTCTTTGCAACCACACGGACTGTCCATGGGATTCTCCAAGCAAGAATACTGGAATGGGTTGCCATTTCCTACTCCAGGGGATCTTCCCGACCCAGGGATCAAACTTGCATCTCTTTAAGTCTCCTGCATTGGCAGGAGATTCTTTGTGCCACCTGGGAGGCCCCATTATGTTAACAGAGGCTGCTGTTATTTTCTATGAATATCTTACTTCAGCAGCAAAGGATTACTAGTGATTACTGCCCTGTCGTTTCCTTCCCAACTCGGCCACTCAGGTCAGAGATAACAGCCGATCTGTGCTGGGTCTCATGTGCTTCACTTACTGGGATGAGCTCCAGGCAGAAAGCCGTATGCCCATTCTCCTGACGCCATGTGTATACTTGCCTGGGTAAGATCAGATCAGTCTTGGAAGCCTGACACTGTGATTGTTATCTTGCCCTAACCATTGCCCAAGAAGAGGGACAGCGCAGGGCACCCCTGGCTATGCACACAGTAAAGGGAAAAAAACAAGGCCTCTATTCTGACTTAATCAGTTCTTCATAATTCTTCATGTTTTCATGATGAATGGCTTTCTGATTTAAAACAATGCTGAATACTCCACTTCAGAAATTTCCTTGGATTAGAAGGTAAATTCCCTGCTCTCTGGAGTCCAGTTTTATGCCTGGATTTTAGACTTTTGCCCAAGTTCATTGTTCTGGCATGTTTTATTTCCTAGTTCCTCAAAGACTGCTGGTAGTACTTCATGATCACATATACAGGTTCTCACTAACCTTAGGATGCCTTTTTTTTTTTTTTAATCTGAGCCTATAAATTATAAATTCTTTCAAAATACAGGTTGTTTTTTCGTGTGTGTGTGGTAACTTCACACTTACTTCCACTGCTGGTGTAACTAGGGTGACAGTGTAATCTTTTTATCCAATTGAGGTCATTTGAGAGTGAAAGGGAGCATTAAGCAATAATTTCACCACAGCAAGATGAAAATCAAGACTATCCCAGACCAGTTGGAACAGATGATCGCCCTGTCACTGTGTGTGTGTGTCAGTCCGACTCTGTGACGCATGGATTGCAGCCCTCCAGGCTCCTGTCCGTGGGATTTCCCAGGCAAGAACACTGGCGTGGGTTGCCATTTCCTTCTCCAGGGCATCTTCCCGACCCCAGGATCAAACCTGGGTCTCCCGCATAGGAGGCAGATTCTTTACCGTCTGAGTCACACCTTTTCATGTTTGGGTATCATTCTTAATTGAGATTAAGATTTACTTTCTATCAAGCATCTGTCATCATTATACCACTTCTTAGTTAACTAAGCCATTTAAAAGTTATTTTAAGAATTCATCCCCCGGAGAAAGGAACGGCTACCCACTCAGTATTCTTGTCTAGAGAATCCCATTGACAGAGGAGCCTGGCAGGATCATAGAGCTGGACACGACTGAGCGACTAACATTTCCACTTTCCACTCATTTTAGGTGTCTCCCTAACACTATTCACGTTAATTTGTCATTAATGTGCCTTTCCTTTAAACTTCAGGGAAAAATAATAATAGTTACAACAATGACAGTAGCAACTAACATTTGTAGTTACTATGAGCCAGGCTCCATTTAGGCACTCGATATGTATAAATGTTAAAATCTTCATAACCACCCTGTAAGATGGGTAAGTTACCAGTGGGGAGTTGGGGATGCAAGGCGGGGATCACTAAGCAAGTCCTGAATTGCTGACCCCCACCCTAACCCAGAAAAGAGGCGGCGATCTGTTACAAACCATAAAACCTGGAAAGGAAAGAAAAGGAACTAAGGCCTACGGAGAATTAGTGAGGGAATTCATTCCTCTTCATTCCTATTAACTGAGAAGCATGACTCTGAGTATTAGAAACCTTGGTGCAAATCCTGTCAAATGCCTCCTTCCTAACTGGAACCCTGCCCTTACCTAATTCCAATCTCTGCTTGCTGGACAGAGCAATTAAATTTCTCCCCTATTGTTTCCATACTAGACCATCAGGTTATAAATTCTTGGGTTCCTACTATTCTGACACCACTAATTCTATGGTAAGACAGAAAATAACCCAATTCTCCCACATCATTCCTTCAGTGGTTTATATCTTCTCTCTTCCAACTCATGACTTTTAATTGGAAAAACAGAAATACCTTTACCGCGAAATTCTGAAATTTTCAGTTCATGATATTCAAGTCCCAGAGATGTTTTCCAGATTTCTTCTGTTGCATCATTCATCCCTATGTTAATATACAAAAGTGAGGGCTGAGCAAAGGCTTGGTATGTCTTAGAAAGCTTTTTAACATTACAATACACATCTCTGTAAACAGCAAAACACACAGGCCATGACCTCATTACTCATCATCAAGAAGTCACTAACGGGTATAGCTGCTTCTTCCCTTCTCATCACTGTATTTTGTGTTATAAAATACTCTAAGAAGCAGATGATACAGTCCCTGCCCTATAAAAAGCTAGCATTCTAGTTGGAGAGACCACACTACCACAAATGAAAGAATTTTATACCTATTAAGTTATAAAACACTACAGAATTAGCCCCAAGTGAAAATGAAAGCCAAATGAATTGCAGTTGTCAAGAAATACTCACATAGAGAAGGGAAACTGGGCCATGAAGGTTTTGGACACTAAAAGGCAAAAGTAAATTTCATGACTATTTTCTGAGTGGGTTTTCAATAAATGTTTATGGAACGAATAACAGGATAGGAAGAAAGCAGACATTCTGTGTCAAGCAGGGCATCTCACAACAGAGGCAAGAAAGCACAGATCATTCTTACATGTGGGGAAGAAAAGCAAATATGCTGAATGCACAAAGAGCCCAGGCAGGTGTGAGTTTTATTGCTGACTTCTCTGGCAGCGAAGGCAAAACAAAGAATTTAGAGGGTTGTGACAGTCTCATCTGATACAAAGAATCCATTTAAACAATTATTAAATGTATATATTAAATACATACACACACACATATATAGAAACTATATACTCATCTAACCAGCTTCATCACTCACATTTAACTCCTTTGTTTTCTCTAAGCACACTATACTTGTTCATGTTTTAAGCCCTTTGTACTTGCAATTCCTGTGCCATTTGAAAGCTTACAAATCCGGTCTTCAGTCAGACACATTCTTCTTCGGAGCACTGCTCAAATACCACATGTTCTACAAAGTCTTCCCCTTCTTTTCCAGGCAGAACAATTCACTCCATTCTCTGTATCTTCATACTTTGCTCTCCTCTTTTAGGGTACTTACCATGTTTTATGGTGATTTACTTGCTTTGAGTGTCTGAATTCATTAGCCTGAATGGTTTACAAGGGTAGATTCTATAGGTCTAATATTTTCTGCACATGGCACTGGCACCCAACATACAACAGGCATTGTTAAATGTTTGTTGAATAAGTGAATTTATTGCATGTTTCCTTATATAAGCACCACTCAGCAACATAATAAGTGAATTCAGGAGGCTTTACAGAATTGTAGAAATTCTCACTGTTGGGCCTTTTCTTGTGCTGACCCTTGCTAACACCAAAGGTTTTAGTAATAAAATGGAAGACATCATTGGGGGATTAATTAATGAAACCCAAGTAAACATCTCTTTTAGTGATTAACCAATCTCTAGTACTTGAGAAATGTACTCTTAGGTGCTTTCCTCAAATATTGATCAGTCAAGTTTCTCACAGGAGCTTGACAATAGTCAGTTCTCATCTGGAGTTTCTATGCTGCTAAATTAAAATCCTCATTGCTTTGGCTATCCAGTGCACAGGTGGCAAGACTGACATTGTTGAAGGTTAAGAAACTGAATATACTTTCTTCTTGGGGTGCAGGGGGACAAAAGATTTCTTCTTAGGAAACAACTTTTAGGCTTGTTCAAGAGCTTAAAGAAAACTCAGCTGGTTAGTTTTGTAAAATGTAATGTTACAGAAATTAATCTGGAAAAAATGTAAACATAGTTTATAACCATTTTGTCCCTTCACCATAGAAAAACCTTAAGAATGTCTGGTTTTCAGTGGCACTGCTATATGGTGAGTAGTGAGTCTGCAGAGACAAGCTGGGGCCAAAATATGGAAGGGACAAACTTGATCAGCTATTCAATAGGAGCTGCTGAAAATATTTCAGCAGAAAAATAAAAGACGACTTTTGTGATGGTGATGTGAGGAATGGTCTAAAGTTGGGGGGGATAAGGCAGGGGATGTGAGGTAATATAGTCTTTTACTAGAGTGATGGCTATGAATAGCTCTAAGAAATGAAAAAAACTAATATTCAAACAGTTGACAAGACCCAGGAGGAGGCTAAATATAAAGAATGGAGAATGTTAGGTTGGGGGAATCCCTGGCTAGAGAATGGGAGAAAGCAGCCACCCTGGGTAAAAGTTTACTACAATAGACAAAGACAAAACTAGAACCCTGACCTGATTCCCCAGTGAATTCTCTTTCCACTAGAGCTGTTGACGGATTTGGAATGTTAATGTTGGTCTGAAAGACCACAAACTTCAGCAAGCAACTTGATATGGCATAACAGAAACTCAGTTAAATTATTTGAGGATTTTTTTTTCTTGGACTATGGTTATAATTCTAACTTTTGTGTTAACTAGCTTTAACCTTGGGGAAATCACTTGCCTTTGACACCTTTCATGGTTTTTAAATAAATTTATTTTTGTTAATATTGCATAGATGTTTGTCTTGTCTATACCAATAATTTCTGAGGGCAGTAATATAGATAATATATGGATCTTTTACCATTGACTGTTTATAATATCCAAGAAGTGTCTTTGTAAAATGGTGTCAAATTAACCAGTATAAATAGTAAGCAACTCCTGTTAGAAACATGACGTGTTGATAAAAACACAAAACCTGAACTGTTTACATTAATTTAGGCTAGTGGGGAAGCTTCCCTGTTTTTTATTAGGCCTCTCACTAACTAACATTTCGAGCACTGATAGCCACCACCATGTCATACTTCATCACAAGAGAGAAAATGCTGTTTTACAGGAGAACCGTTTCCCCAAGTCCTTTTGCGTCCTTCTTCCCAGAGCTCTTGAGTAGCAGCAATGAAGGACAGAGGGGACCCTGAGAACAAAGAATGGCACGGTTTGGCTTCTGTGACTTTCACTGGAGAAAAATGCGGTACACAAGTGTCTCTATTTAAGCTCCCACAGCCTCTTGTGACTCACAGGTACTTCAGTCCTCACTCCCATGCAGATGGCTCGTGGCACTTAGGCAGCCCACAGAGGAGGGACTCTGAACTCACAGCGTTCTCCCTACCCAGCACTCAGTTTCAGGACAACCTAAAGTTCCTGCTCCTGGAACTCTGGCCAACACACCCATCCTCTGGGGCTTCTTGGGGGGTATTGGCTCCTGCACAGGTGGGTGGAAGAGCTGAATCAGCAGAATAAAAGCAAAACTAAAGAAAGAAGACATTGTAAGGAAAAGAGCATAATCTGTGACTAATAAACACTGAGGTGGCTTTTTTATGTGATTTGTAAAATGTCTTTAAAGCCAATTCCAAAAGAAAAGTTTCAAAAATATTCTAAGTAATACTACCATCACTACATAAGTACATGGCCTCCCAAGGGTACCATGGTAAAGGATAATAACTTGACTCTATGAGTTATAATTGCTTTAAAACAATACTTCAGAGTTTATTTTATGATTCAATATAAAAAACACTGCTTAAGTGATGACTATGACCCACAAAGATAAGGAAATATGCAGGATACGTGTGGGATGGAAACACATTTACAGCCTAAGGACCAGATTCAGCACTATGTACTTCTGCATTGCATGTGTGTCTGTTAGTCGCTCAGCTGTGTCCAACTCTTTGTGACCCTAAGGACTGCACCCTCACCTGGCTCCTCTGTCCATGGAATTCTCCAGGCAAGAATACTGGAGTGGGTAGCCATTCCCTTCTCCAGAGGATCTTCCCAACCCAAGAATCGAACCCTGGTCTCCTACACTGAAGGCAAATTCTTTACTGTCTGAACCATTAAAAACTCTGAAGTTGCTGGACACTTGGTGAGGAAAAAGAAGATTTTAAGAAAGGTGTAAATGAATGGCACATGTAACTTCAAACCAAGCCTACCTTACAGAATATAGGGGTGTTTGGGTGAAGCAGAGTGACTAGCCCATCACAATTTTACATACAGAAGCAGCACAGTATGAGAGTACAGAAGTTTTTGTAGTTCAGCAGACCTAGTTTACATCCTGGCTTCACCTTTTTGCAGTTGAATAACCGTCTGTAAATTATTTAGTTTCTCTGAGCCCAAGTTTCCTTACCTATAAAATGCCTAGTGAAGTGCCTGACCAACAGAAAATATTCCATAAGTATCAGTTCCTCTATAAGGTTTTTTTTTTTTCTTTTTAGAAACTAAATGTCAACACCTATTGGTAGATTATGAAATCAATTTCATAGGTTACAACTAGCATATTTTAAAAACCAAAACAATAAAAAACAAAGTACACTGCACAAAAAGTATTGTTCCATAATGCATATGCTGAGTTTTGATATTAATGCATTTTTTTTTTACTATGGATTACAACCAAAAAGTTTCAGTCTCTGCTCGACAGAGAAATTCTCAGATTATTATATCAACAGGGCTTTAGGAATGCTGCCTGTATCCAAATAAGCCTCTGTAAATTTTAAGAACTTAAAATGTTCCTTACTTCTAACTTGCTGCAGTAAAAATAATACATGAATCATATAGAAGATAAATTTAATCTGATACTACAGGGCATTAAATTCAATTTTAAGACTGGTTTCTGTGTCATACTGACTAATTTATACTTCTAACACATTACAGTTTATAGGTATATCATTCATAGTTGATTAAACACTTATAGAAATTTCTACAAAAAGTTGGCTATTAGGCTCTCTTAATGAGGAAATTAGATACAATTTCTAAATAATTTTAAATTATAAAACTTTAAAAAAGGACTGTAACTTACATAAGTATAAAATATTACTCTACCTAGAGTAATATTCCCATCCTGATGAGCAGTAAAAAAAAAAAAAAAAAAAAAAAATTCAAGGCCTATATGAGCACATACATTGATGTCCCTCACTGGCTCAGTGAAAAGGAAAGATCCCAAAACAAAACGTGAGGGTCAACAATAGGCCTCTTTCCTCCACCAGGTCTTGAGTAAAACCAGCCTGACAGTATAAAGAATCCCCATTGCTGTTAAGATGGTGAGCTAGCCAACTTTGGATCGGCAAAATAGGAATAATATGCAGTGATGAAGACTGGGCTATGCTGAAGGGTAGAATACTAGAAATTACAGAAGTCAGCAGTTCAGCTGAATCTTGATGTAACTATATCTTAAATTCATAATTTTAGCTGACAGGATGAGAATGGCTATTATTAGAACCCATGGAAATGAAATACAGGAATTCTGTTTTAAATTAGCACCCTGGGCAATTCTGATCCTCATTCTGGCTTGAACATCCTGTGTTAAAGGGATAGCAAGGATCAGAAAACATAAAAAGGTGGAGTTCAAAAGTAATTATCCCAAATTCACAGGTATCTAATATCAAATACTGGATCAGAATCTGATGCTTATTCAAAGTACTCCCTTCTCAGTATTATACTAAAGATACAAGTCAGCAGGGAGCAATATGTTTTCCAGTTATTCAATAATGATAAGAAATGGTGTGTTGCCTCATTGGAATTCATTGGTGAGAAGCAAAAAGTATGAAAGAGAAAGGTCTCTTTAGATTAGACATACAAGTAAAAGACAGCAATCAATAAAAGTTATTAAGAGTAAACTCAGCAAGAGAGAAGTGATAAACCATTCAACCACCTGATGAATCCATCTGGTTCCTGAGCTGAGAGCTCACATCTTTTGTGGTATAGGTGCCCTTTCCTCTGTCCTCAGAAAAGAATAAAGAACAAGGCAAAAGGTGGTTCCTTCCTACCTCAGATGAGTTGAGGGTACAGGAAGAGGCTGCCCATAATCTTAAATTCTTTTTTTCTAAATTTAAAATTTCCCTGCTATTTGAAACAGACATTGGGTTGGGCTGGGTCATGCTTGCTATCAATGTCAAGTGTTGAAATTAGCACCACAAATCCTCCACCAGGACTGAGTCTTGGCGCCAGGCCCGGTCCATCATCAATCTTGACTGTGAGAAAAGGCAAGCATGAATGCTATTCTTGGGAAGAAATGCAGCTGCGCAAAGTGAAGGAAAACACAGGAAATAGTAAAACCTAGGGAAAAGGATGGTAGTAATGAAAGTGAGGTAGAAAGCTAGTTCTTAGCTCTTCCAATTGCCAGCTGAAAGACAGAAGAAATAGGGTCAAAGACTCGCTGCAGGGCAAGTACATGAGCCCCTTGAAATTGTAAGATGCCCCAAGAAATGATCTGGTTATCCCCGCCTTGCTTATTTTTTAGCTCAAAGTCTAACAACGTTTGAAGATTGACACCTCTCTCTACAATACAAAAGAGAAAAAACAGACTATGAGAAAAGTCTTCATTACACATGGGTAGAATTCATCCCATTAGTCAAAGAACTTTTCAAAATTACAAAGTTGAAAGGCAGAGAGGACGAGATATCTGAGGTGTTAAGAGATAGGCTGACTTGAGACTCTGTGTTCTTTATTTACAGAGAGGCAGAAGAAAGATTTCAGAGAAGAAGCTAGTGTCACAAATTAAGATATCTGAAGGAGAAATTGGGCCTCTTTTTCCATTTTCTTACAATATTTATTTCCTTTACTGGAAAACAGTGTTAGACCAAACGGCAACAGGGCTCACCAAATGGACTCCATTATGTAGTACACTTGGGCCCCTTGCTAGATCCTGATTTCCCTATTTGATGTGAAAAGCTCCTGAACTTCCAGTCTTTTCTCTGCTAAACTGCCTAAATAATGTATATTTAGGAGTTAAAGAAGCATATATACAATATGCTTAGCCTTGGAGTCTCCAAGTCAAGGTCATGGAAGAAACTATTCTGAAAACAGTCCTTCCATAACCCAACATGTCCACAGATCACAAGTCCTGATCAAAGTTATAGGTTTGGTTTTCACATTTCCAAGTAGAAAATCTGTTCCCTGGCAGTTCTTAAACTTTATCTGACAAATATTGTACACCCTCAGTCCAGGCTCCTCAATTTCTCACATCTCCATTAATACCCCAGCAAACAACAAAATGCATCCTCTTATCACAGTTCAATCCCACTTGAGCATCTACAGCCACTATTTGGATATAATCATGTTCTGAAAGCTGACCGGGTGTCCAACAGCAGCGAAGGTCGTCATTAGGATAGATGTGTTGGCACCAACAATACTGAAGTTTGGTTTTTAACTGCATTTTTTGTCAGTTTGGCTGGGGAGATCTGGACAGCTGGAAGTGAGCTTCTCCATCATTTTCTGCTTCCTTCTTTGTATCAGTTTTCCACCTGTGAAGCCCAACACCCCACCCCCAAGCGCAGCTGCAATCCCTGCCACTTTGAAGCCTGCGAGGAGGCCGATCGGGCCCCCCACCACTCCTCCGATGAGTGCACCTGCCACAGGCAGGGCTGCCAGCTTGTATTTTGCAGCCTGTAAAAAAAAAAAAATTCAATTTAGAAATTGAGTTGAGAATATCTCCCTGTGGTGATGTGCATTTTCCTCTCATTACTCCTGGCAATGTCTCTTTAACTCGAGGCACATAATTAACCTTAGAGATTGTTCTGGGGTCGGGGGAGGGGAGAAAGTATTCCACAGGTACTCTAATTGCTCCAGATCTCAGAACTCAGAGAAACGGGCTACAAAGAGTGGACTGCTACAGATTGATTTTACTTGCAAAACAATCCACTAACTAGCTAGCTAGCTCATTTAAACAGTTTCAGGAGCCACAGATACTCCCAAAGCTTTTATGTTGCACACAGATTATTCCATGCTATGTACCTGGGTCAAAAGCCGCGTTCTGTGGGAAATAGATGGACCCACACCACGAGTGCTGTCGTGCCCCTAACTGTGGCCCCTGCTGGGCTCTGCCAACCCTCTCTACTCCTCTCCCGGACCCTGAAAATACTCTTGTAACACCAAGGGCCATATAGCAGGGCTTCAGTTTACTCTCTCTCTGAAAAAATCTCTCTCCCAACAAAAGGAATCTTAGAGTAGATTATTACAACCACCATTGATTTCCTGCACTACCTATGTGTCATTTCTTCCTTATTTTCTTAATTGCTGGTTCCCTCAACATTAAAGAGAGCAGATCAATTGGGTTAATACTAGGGACTCCTGAGAGCCAGAGCCCCATTGATTTGTCAGCAGGAGCAGAATCTCACCTTCCCCAAGTTTTTGGTTCCCTCTTCAACATTCACAGCAGCACTGTTGACATGGTCCTCAATGCTGTCAATCTTCTCCTGCTGAGACTAGATGCAAAGGAATTATGAGTGAGCGTTCCTGCTGGGGAGCAGCAGTCAGCCAATACACACTACTTTAATTCCTGTAATCAGAGCCCTGGGTACTGCAGCCTTGCAGTCTTAATAGCGGTTCATTAATAGCATCTGATAAACCATGTTGAAAGTACAAATTCACTTGTATGAAAAAAAGAGGGTGACTTAATTATTAGACAAGAAAGGGGTGGCACCTTTATAGGAAAAAGCATCTCACACTAAAATCCATTCTAACATACAAACATATTATTCTCCAAATGAATCTCCTTTCCAGGAGGAAAAACATCCAAATAAGCATTTACGTGTCATGTGAGGTTTGATGGAAAAAAACAAAATCAAACCAAAAAGCCTTTCTAACTTATTTTCTTTGAAGATTCCGTTTAAAACAGAGAAATCTGTCTCAGGAGTTAAATGCCCTTGATCCAATAAACACAAGTTATTATGTTTTAGGAATAAAAATATAATATGGCTTGATCTGCCATAAAATTGTTCCGTTTGTGATACGCACTGGGGAGCAGTGAATGACCTTACTGCCCCATGTCTGACACTTGTACACTTCAATACATTTAAAAATCATGACAAGTTAAACTGTTTCAGATCACACATATCAATAAAGACTTCTACATAAAGTGGCAACGCCTGTGCTGACACAACAGAAACAGGGACTCTGGGTGGAAGTGCATCTCCCCTCGGCTGTGTGAAGCCCCACTGCACAGCTTCTGACAAGCGGCCACTGAATCTCAGCTCAAACACCTCCCGGGACAAGAACTCACTACCGGACAGAGGAACATATTCCCATTTTTAGAAAACTTTATTTCTATGGAATTTACATATAATATGCAACCAATGCTCAGGGCATATCCTCTGATTAGTTCTCACACATGTATAAATTCATGTAAGCACAATCACATCAACATACAGACTGCTTACTTTTGAGGGTTTTTTTAAATTCACAGAAAAAAGAAGAGAATCCCTCTTCGACCCCAGATAAATGCCAAACTAGACTCCACTCACAGCTCAATCTGGACCCTGTTTGTCCACCAGGACCCTGGCTTTTTATGCTGGGCCAAACCATACATACACAACTTTATTCCACTACAGGACACCAAGCCCCAAACAATAAAGCCTCCTCACCTCTATCTACCAACCTTCCCTTTTGCTTCTGATTTACTTATGTTTGCTCTCATTGACCTAGGCCTCCCAAATCTGACAACCATCAACTTGACACTGACACCTCATATTGTTCTCAGTAACCCTTTAACAATGATTTAAACCATTTATGAGGATCACTGTAGTTTTCTCAAACTAGAGTAATGAATAGACTTTTCCTTTTTAAAGGAAAACAATTCTCCAAAGAATCTAAGAATATGTTTATGGATTTAACACTGACTTAGGTTTCCTTACCTGCCTGAAAAAAATAACAGAATCTTAATAAGCAGTTATAAGAGCACCTAAGATTCTAGGGGGAAATGTGATTTATTAAGTAAATATTTGTCAAGTAGAATGCAATTTGGGCATTTGAAGTCAAAACCATGAAGAACTGTTTTGGTAGTTGTACAGTTTTATTAATGTTCCTGGAAAGATACAGGTTTAAGAAACTAATGCCAAAATTCCAGGTATGTTCCTTTATTCTTCTCTCTCTAAATTCCAGCCAGCTTTCAAGGCCAGCTTTAGTCTTAGATCCCAACCAAGCTATCTTGGTTCTGAGCTCCAAAGATAGATAATATACTCACCTTAATTATATGCACTCATACACAGAAAAGCCCAGAAACAAACAGACAAACGCTATGATACACAGGCAGAGTCTTCTGGCCTAGAGTAGGCAACAAGCAGGGTGGGTAAGTATGGTGTTGACATCAGGGGACTCCAGTAATAGGAAAGGGACTATAGGAACTACAGTACTAAAATGTCTAAAGGTACTGGAGGTGGCAAAAGTAGAACCCTAAGCAAAGAGGGAATCACACAGGGAGGAACAAAGGCAAGAAGGCAGTGGTCAGGGCAGGCAGTGGTGTGTGTGTGTTAGTCACCTCGTCGTGTCCTACTCTACCCGGGAACTGCAGCCTGCCAGGCTCCGCTGTCCGTGGAATTCTCCAGGCAAGAATACTGGAGTGGGTTGGCATTTCCTCCTCCAAGGGGAGGGAAGGGAGTGGGAAATAAGACAATATCTCAGGGAGTCCTCCCATCCATTTACAAAGCTACGTGTTGTTAACATCCTGAAGGTCACATAAATAATAAATGGAAGAATCTGATCTAATCAATTACAGCCCAGTTTTATGCATTGGGAGTAAAACTTAAGTATAAAAGCCATACAGGATGTGGCAAAAGGTAGAGACAAAACTGGATGAGCAGCAACAGTGACAAGCTATTGAGCAAATGGCCCAGAGTTTTCCTAATTCCTCTTGACTAGAAACAGGGCTGGTTCCACAGTTGCAGGAACAGAAGAGGGCACTTGAGCAATAAGGCTGAAGAAAAAAAAGAGGGTGCCTAGTAGATATTAATTAACGTTTACTGAAATATACATGGATCTCTTAATGGCTTTGCAAGTATTATGGTAAAAGTATATATAAAATTTACAATTTTTAAGTGTATAATTCAATGATATTAAGCACATTCACAATTCTGTGTAACTATCTTCACTGTCCTATAGGTTCTTTTTTAATACTACTCTCTATTCTTCATTGTACTGAGTTTAGCACAATACTATGCACACAGATAGCGTTCCATAAATACATGGTTAATTAGCCTAAATACTATCATGTCCATGTGATGATAATGAAAGGATGTGGTCACTCTAGTTATGTTTCCAAATCGTATCGTGTCTAAATGGAGTTTCTGTTGAGTCCGTGACCATGTGGTCATGAGGATGCAGTCACTCTGGGAACAGTCATCAGGGGCTCTGCTTTGAGCTTTTGCCTAATAGCATTCTGTCTCATGTCCTTACACAGACTATTATAAAGAGGACGTCTGTATAGAGCCATGGTTATACCCAAAGTTGTCTTGTACAAATCTTCCTTAGATTAGGGGTTAGGAGCTGCTTACATAACCTAATAGGAAATATAACTTGCTAAATTGCCACAAACCCTTAAATTCCCTTTCATGTGCCTATCTCATTGGAAGAGAAATGCATTCATTTTGAATGAGAACTTGTACATGTTTAGTTTTCTTTTTATATCAACTTTGAGGTATAATTTACATACATTGTAACTCACCCATTTTATTGTGTAAATATTAATGATTTCCAGCAAATGTAAATATCTGTGTAACCCTACATGTACAGATTTTACAAACTGCATTATATCAGATTCTGAGTTACAAAAATTGAATAAATCATGATTATAAAAACAAATATTTTTATTATCATATAATTCTCTTTCATACACAACTATATTAACAGATTGTATAAATACCTAACTCAGAAATTTCAAGCATTTTGCTGCTTCTGATTCAGAAGCATAAAAAAGGAAAATGCTTCAAACAATTTACTATGCTCAATTTTAGGTGTTACATTTTGAGAAATAAACCCACAAACTAGAGTAAATAACTAGTACTGAAAAGCTAAGAAATTAGACTCTAGAAAAAACATTAGAGAATCAAGGGTTCTTAAGAGAAGAAAATATGCTGAAGTGTGGTTGGGTGAGGAAGGATAATGTTGATCTCAAAAAGCTGAAAATTTTTGTTTCCTTTCCACTATGTTTTAGTACAAGAATATTGAATATATTTCCCTGTGTGATTGGGTAGGACCTCATTGCTTATTTACTCTATACATAATACAAATTATTTGCGTCTGCTAATCACAAATCCCGTCTATTCCGCCCTTGTCCGCTGCCCCTGTGGCAACCACAAGCCTGTTCTGTCTGTCTGTGAGTTTGCTTCTGGTCTGTAAATAAGTTCATTTGTGTTAGACTTTAGGTTCCAAGTATAACTGATATCATATGGCATTTGTCTTTCTCTTTCTGACTTCACTTAGTATAACCTCTAGGTTCATATATGTAGCTGCAAATGGCATTATTTCATTCTTCTTTATAGCTGAGTAGTATATAGAAAACCCTAATAACTCCACATAAAAACTACTAGAATTGACAAATGAATTCATGAAGGTAGCAGGATATAAGATTAAAATTTAAAAATTCCTTTTAATCACATAAAAAAATACTTAGGCATAATAAACTTGGCCAAGGAGATGAAAGACTTATGTGCTGAGAAGTATCAAACACTGGTAAAGGAAAGATGGTTGAAAGCAGCAGACCCATGCTCTTGGACTGAAGGAACTAATATTGTTAAAATGGTCATTCTACCCAAAGCAATCTGCAGACTTAATGCTCTCAAACTACCCATAACATTTTTCACAGAACTACAACAAATAATCCTAAAATTTATATGGAACCATAAGAGACCCAGAATTGCCAAAACCATCCTGAAGAAAAGGAAGAAAGCAAGAGGGCTTCTCCGGTGGCCCGGGGGTTCAGACTCTGCTCGCAGTGCAGGGGACACAGGCTCGATCCCGTCCTGAGACGATCCCAAATGCAGGGGCCGGCTAAGCCTGGCTCCACAAGTGCTGAAGCCTGAGCACCGGGAACCTGAGCTCCTCAACAGGGGAGCCACCGCAATGAGCAGCCCTGCAGGCCGCAAGGAGAGAAAGACCTAGCACAGCCAAAAGAACCCAACAAAGCAGGAGCGCAGCTCTCCCAGACTTCAGACGCCACGACAAAGCTCCAGTAACAAAAACAGCACGGTACTGGCAGAAACAGACACATGGGTCAAGGGCACAGATCAGAGAGCCCAGAGATAAACCCACACGAGGAGGCAAGAGCACACAGAAGGAGAAAGACGGTCTCTCCAGCAAGTGTGCTGGAGCCACGCGTGAATCAGCGAGGTCAGAGCAGTCTCTCACCACACACAGACACAAGCTCAACACGGCGTGAAGACTGAGATGTGAGACAGACACCATGAAGTGAACACAGGCAAAACATTCTGACATAAATCACAGCAATCTTTCCTAAAGTCAAGCTCCCAAGGTAATAGAAATAAAAGCAAAAATAAACAAGTGGGGTCTAATCAAACCTATATGTTTTTGCACAGCAAAGAAAATCACTTAAAAAAAAAAGACAATCTATAGACTGGGAGAAAATATTTGCAAATGATGTGACCAACAAGAGATTAATTTCCAATATATACAAACAGTGCATACAACTCAATAACAAAAAAGACAAACAATCCAATCTAAAAACAGGCAGAAGATTGAAATAAACATACAGATAGCCAATAGGCATGTGAAAATATGCTCAATGTCTCTAACTATTAGAGAAATACAAATCAAAACTATAATGGGGTACCACCTCACACCAGTCAGAATGGTCATCATTAAAAGGTCTATAAACAACAAACGCTAGAGGGGGTGTGGAGAAAAGGGAATCCTCCTACACTGTTGATGAGAATGTAAATTAGTACAGTCACTCTGGAAAACAGTATGGAAGTTCCTCAAAACACTAAAAACAGAGTTCCCATATGATCCAAAAATGCCCCTCCTGGGCATACATCTGAAGAAAACTATAATTTGAAACGACACATTCACCCCAATGTTCACAGCAGCACTCTTTACAATAGCCAAGACATGGGAGTACCCTAAATGTACATCAACACAGAATTATGTCATTTACATACACTGACAATTTTATGTCTTCTCTTCCAATTTGGATACCTTTCTTTTTTCTTGTCTGATTCCCATGGTTGGGCCTTCCAATTCTATGGTGAATAGAAGTAACGAGAGTGGGCCTCCCTGTCTTGCTCCAGATTTTAGTGGAAAGGCTTTCAGCTTATCACTGTTGAGTATTATGTTGGTTGTGGTGAAAAACTTTTATAAGGAAAAAAGACTTTTTCAGGACAGGGTTTCAGAGGGCAAAAGTACCAGAGGGAAGTTATTAAGGGCAAAGTTGACTTTACATAAGAAAAAAACTTCTATGAGTTAGAGCCTCCAAATGGAATGAGTGTATCTCTGCACTGTGATTGTTCAAAAGGAGGCAAAAGATTATCTATTTGAGAGGCTTGAGCAAGAGTAGAAGCATCAGATTAATAGGCCTCATAAGTCCTTTCCAATTCCAAACCTCAGATCGTGTGACCTAGGAACGTTCTATAATTTAAAGTCAGATGTCAGGGAAACCATAATTCAAAGATGTACAACCCCTAACTCATGGTTTGATCAAGAACAATGAACTAAACCCAGACAGAAGCATATGCAGAAACAGACATGCACCTGTGTACACACACACACCCTTTCCCATAATTCCTGGGAAGGAAAAATAAGAGTAACTTACAAAAATAATGACAAAAAATCTGTTCTATCTTTCCCACCAAATCAACTTTTGTTCCCCAATCTTTGTTAACAGTATCACTGGCCACCCAATTATGTAGAATAAAGCCTTAATTTATTTTGACTCTTCCACCTTTCTCCAATTTCTCATAAGTCGACCTCAGAAATGCCTCTAGGCTGCCTTTAACCTTTGTATTAATATTTGTATTGCCATGCATTCAGTGAAACTCTTGCAATTGATTCCCAAAGTCCTTCCACCTATAATCTCCTCCCGCCCAGGGCAATTATTCACACTGCTAATAGTGATCTTTCTGAAGCATAGACTATCACAACGCTCTATCTGCTCAAAAATCTACTGGCTCTTTAATATATACAAAGTAAAGTTCAAATTCTTTGCTATGGCTTTCAATAGCATCTCAATCTCCTTGCTTAGTTTACCCATGGTACCTTATGCATTAGTCACATTGCTAACACTTGTTATTCCTGAGGACAGTTGTGTCCAACCCTTTGTGACCCCATAGACTGCAGCCTGCCAGGCTCCTCTATCCGTGGGGATTCTCCAGACAAGAATACTGGAGTGGGTTGCCATGCCCTCCCTCCAGGGGATCTCCTCAACCCAGGGATCAAACCCAGGTCTCCCGCATTGCAGACAGATTCTTTACCAACTGAGCCACCCAGGAAGCCCATACACTTTTCTATTCTATGTTTTTGTTTAGGTATCTTCAACTGCACCCCTCATTCCCACCTGTGGAAATTTTACTCAATTTCCAAGGCTCAAGAAAATGCTACCTATCTCATGGCACTACTCTTAATATGCCACGACACCTGCAACTTTCCCTTGGAATTAAACACTTCTCCCTGGGGCCAATAATACTTTTCATACCTTATTTTTGCATTTAACAATAATTCTTGAAATTTCAGTTTTGGTGAGGTCCAAGTTTATGGCCACCCACTGTAAATCCCTGAAGGCAGAGAGCAGGATTCACTTATTTCTATATCCAATCTTGTCAGAACCCTAATACCCAGTATATTCTACATAAAAAATGCTCAATAAAATTTTTTTAATTGAAGTGGGATTTGAGGACAATTAAGACTTCGGTCCATGGCTCGATACCAGTCTTAGCAATTGTAAATTCTATTAAAATTCTAATCAGAAGTCTAGTAATTGATAAAAGCCTCTTATTCTATTAATCCAACATCTCTGAGTCAAAAACAGTTATGTACTCACATTCACTAGGAGAGAGAAATCAGTGACCAGTTGGCTAAGTTCAATTAAGTCCTTAAAAAGAAAGAGAAAGAGGAAATTACTTACTTTCAAGCCTCACAGCTGCCAAAAGGAAAATCATTTCTAACATACCGCTTCTAAGGTCTCCCATGATTCTGCAGCATTTTGATCTCGAGGAATTTCAGGCAATGCATAAATCTGAGTCATACTCTGAGGATCAGCTTCATCTTCAGTACTGTGAAATGTTCCTGGATTAACATAGCCTCATGTTTAGAGTATATCTGCTTTGTTAGAAAGATGGTAGCATGAATCAATTCCATGAAACAATTACCATGTGAAATGCTTACTAATTAAGTTAGGCTAAAAGTAAATTGATTATCTATGGAGAGGTTAGTTAACAAACACTATTTTTTTAATTATTCTACAAAATCATCTAAGAAAATTACTACAAATACTACTTACCCAGTCTGAACAACTAGGGCTAAATGCTGAAGTAGCATAAAGTAGAACTATTCTATTTGGCCAATGTTCTATGAAGAGATAACCTAGTCGAAATAACACTTTTCATTGCTAAATCATTAACATTTTCTTTGACTATTTTAGTAATAAACATCAGATTCACAAGATTTTAAAAGTAGGGAAATGATGCGTTTTTAGCAATGAAAAATCAGTCATTTTTGGTAATAGCTAATTGTTATTAAACACCTCTTACCATGTGTATCTTTTTGCACACACTGTCATCCTTCTCCTCAGAGTAAGTTTTCTGGCCTGTGCCTTCATTCTTCTATGTCTTTTCTGAATTTTAAGTCATCAACCCTTGAAGCCTTTCCTCATTTAACACTGCTATAAAGATGAATTTATACTCCAAATTCTACCTCCAAGTCTTTCTTATTACCTCCTCCTTGGTCTTACCAATGTCATTAAACTGATATTTATAAAAAGCCTACTATATGCCAATCAATCTGCTAAGGTAAATCAGTTCCAAGAAGTCATAGTGGTTAGGAGTATTGGCCTAATTAGAAAGACCTGGGTTAGAATCCCAATTTGCCTATTTTCCAGCTCTTTGATTTCTTTGGCTTATTTCCCTCATTTGTAAAATAAGGTGATGTTTATTTTACATGGTGCCTGGCTTATCTATTAAGAATACTGTCACTGCTGTTACTGTTTATGGAGTTTACTATATAATGTGTGAGACAGACATGTTTACAGGCAAGTTCAGTACAGTCTGAAAAGAACTCTGATGTGGGGAAGCATGGTATGCTCTGTGAGCACAGAAGAGAGGAGAGGCGTTTCACTGAGGCCTGCAGAGAAAGAGCGATCCGACAGGCTGTGAAGCCAAAGCCTGACGATGAGCAGGAATTATCGTGCTGCACCGAGGTAAGCGTGAAGGGGGAGGAGAGAATGTTCAGGTCAGAAAGACTAACATGCATAAGTCTAGGAACTGAAACCAGTCAGGATAGCTGAAGCACAGACTATGACAAGAGAAAGCAACAGTTGAGACTGGAAATCTAAGGTGACATCGTTTATGACACTGTAAATTACATTAAAGAGTTGTCTTTCTCTTAATATCAATATGGCACTTTTAAAAGTATTTGGAGACTACTGGGACATGGAGGGTGCCATCATCAGATTTCAGATTTAGAAAGGTAACCACAGCTGTAGTGTGAAGAACAGATTAAGGATGGAGTTGAAAGACAAAAAATTAGAGAGTGAAAACCAGCTGGGAGGCTTTTCAATGCGTCTGGTGCTAAATGATGACAGTGTGCTCTAGTGGCAGTGGAAATAGAGAGATGAGATCTGAAGGTCTACTTCCCTTTGTCTTCCTTACTGAAAGCTCAAAACATCTAGTACTTTAATATTTCTGAGCATCCATCATGTATTGGGTTTAGCATCAAGGATAAAAAAAATGAACAGTACGAAGTAGCTGTTCTCAAAGAACTTACATTCTAGAAAAGTAAACATACAAACAGGCAATCCTAAAACAATAAGAGACTGCACTGATATCTAGATAAATAGATACAGACACCTACAGTGTTTGTGGGAGTTTCAAGCTGGGCATGGCATCTGACCAAGTTTGATGTGGTGTGCAGTTTATGGAACAACTTACTAAAAAAGGTTAATTTTTTCTTACTGGGCTAAGAAGACATGAATATAAATTCTAAATAGAGAGACCAACATGAAAAAGGTCCTCAAAAAATACCCAGTATAGCTTAACATAAAATCAGCAGTCTGGTCTTGCCAAAGCATAAAGTTGAAAACATATAGCTACAAGTATAAGACATTATAGATGGTTAGCAGGGACCTTGAAGCCCAGTTAAAGACTTTGGACTTTATCTGGAAGACTGTGGAAATCTACTAAAGGTTACAAGCAGGAAAGTAACATAGTGATGTGACCTGATGTATTCCTAAAAGTCAGTCATTATGACTCCTAAGTTCATCTTTTCTATCAATTTCTCTTTTCCTCTAAGCCTACGCGGTTGTGTTAGTCGCTCAGCCGTGTTCAACTCTTTGTGACCCCGTGGGCTGTAGCCCGCCAGGCTCCTCCACCCATGGGATTCTCCAGGCAAGAATACTGGAGCAGGTTGCCATTCCCTTCTCAAGGGGGGGTCTTACTGACCCAGGAATTGAACCCAGGTCCCCTGGATTGCTGATGGACTCTTTACCATCTGAGCTATCAGGGAAGCCCCTCTGAATAGTATTTTATAAAACTGCATTACTATTTTACCTTCATTACCTTGTGAATGTTTTACCTCTTAAGAAATAAAACCTATTTGAATTCTTTAGGAAGGGCAGTCAGTTGATTAAAAGTTAATTTGTAGGTTTATCAGAATTGACAATGTTCTTTTAATTTTGAATCTTAACTGAAATGAATATATTTCCCTACCTTAAAGGAAGAGCAAAATCAACACATACAGAGTAAAGTTTTACATTACAACATATGGCAAATATCCAACATATTAAAAGCTCTGATTTTTACAAACGTTTAGGAGAGTTATTTACTCCATGTCTTAAGTTATCAGATAAAAAAACTTTTTACTTCAAAGTAATTAATTACTCTAAGATCTTTCTTCTACTTAATATTCCATTTGCAATAAGAACTCCAGCTTCCTTAATAGGATGATAAACAATGATACCTCTTTTCATTAACATATCAAATGTAAAGCAAAACTCTGTAAATATCACTGGAAAGACTTTTTAAAGCCGTAGTCACTGTGCCATTAGAGACGCTTCCAGGGCAGTATGCCAGGGTGTGCAACAAGATGAGGAGAGATTATCGTACAAAAACTCTCCATCTAAAAATGAAGGGATGGGAACTGTTTGACATTTTAAGCAAACATAAAAGATTTCCCTCAATGAAAAAAATAATTAAATGTTTAAGTCATTTACGTTTCACTTGAAACCAAACTGCGTATGCATCTTAGTTCAAATGGAGTCTTAGAACAAAGAAATCTGTTCTCTTCCATGGAAAATCCTGCTGTAAACTTACAACTCAGAACATTGCTAATCAATTCAAGGCATGACTAACAATTAAGAAAGGAACCTCTTAATTTCTACAACTTCTGTAATTCATTTATTCCAGTTTGTATTAAAAATCACTATCTCAGTGTTCATCCACTGACTTTGAACTTTTACAAACTACTACAGACATAATGAGGCAAAATACAGAGATTATAGCTGCAGGAAAGACGGCCAAAGAATTCTCACCCTGTGTCCACTGAAGTCAAGACTGCTGCTGCTGCATAACAATCTCAGTTTCACTCACTCGCAAGCAACTGCACGTGTGAAGTGCAGGTGGAATATGGTATCACTGAGCAGTGCTATTCAGATTCTATTTTTTTAAAACATTATTGATTATAAACTCAAACATTAAGATATTTTTAGTTGATGTGAGAAATAAGCTTAGTAACATAGACATAAGACTTTTTCGTTCTATGCATCTAAACTATTCTCTCTATACCCTCCCCATCTCTCTCCACATATCAGGAAGGGCAATGATTCCAGTAAGAAGCACAACACAATATTTAAGGAACTTCCACTACATTTTACATTAGGAAAAGTTCCATTTTAAATCTAAGTTAATTCAAAAGCATTTCCTGAATTCTTTCATGTTCTAACAGCTTTAGCATAATGAAATTATTTTACTGATCATCTATATAAACCTATTAAGATAAAGTGACTTTGGAGTCATGGTTTAACTTAGCTGCAAAGGAGCATTTTTAAGAAAATTGAAGCCAATTCAAAAGACACCTTCTAAGTAATATATAAAAACATGATTCACAATGTGTTCAATACAAGTGTACATATACCTGTGATAAAATCTAGTATTTCATCAAATTCAAATATTGGTCTGAAGTTCCCAGCAGTTTTAATGTTGGACTCTTTTCTTTTGTGAATAGCTGTTTAAAATTTAGTGAGATTCTGTTCCTATTGCACTGGTGAAGTGTGTGAGCTGGATGGGAAGTGAGAAAGACAAAGACAGGGAAGCACTGATTTGCTCTATATGACTTGATACACCTTGCTAAACACAAATCAAATTTGGAGGCTCGTCACTTCTCTTGGTGGGAAGCAATATGGTAAAAATGAAACTAGATACACAACTGAGACAGAAGGGAGTTTCTCAGATCAAGCAAGATTGGCAGAGAAGATGTGCTTTAGAAACTCTCAGAATCTGGACAAAAGATACAGCAAAATCATCACAGCTTCCCCCTAAACGTAATAGGCTTCTTTTCATTCTCCAGAAAACATAAAACATTCTATTCTACTTGTTATTTCTATCTGTAAATGAAAAAGTATTTTTGCGTTTTGATCTCAGTCATGGAAATGTGGCATTGCTCCTGAATTTCTGCTCTCATGTTTCCAACCAAGTTATTTATAATCAGATTGAATTTTTAAAGGAAAAAGCATTTTAAGGCACTTAAATTTCTGTGCAAATCATTTTTTTTTTTCTGTATAAGCTGTCACTACTGTTATGAGTACCAAAAGCAAAAATAGGAAAAAAGGGAAAAAGAAAAAACCCAGAGAGCACAGGATAAAAACATGCAGGATGACAGAAAAGAGTCTACAGCTAGAAGACCACACATAGAGCAAACCCAGTTCTTTCCCCACTATTAAAAGTCTTATGTAAATTAGTTATTTCCTTAACACAACCTAGTAGTAACTTGAAAGTCTGGTGAAATACTCAGGCACTGAGTGAGACGGTTAATTTTAACTGCTTCATGTGGGCAATGGATACAAAGTCAAAGCACAATCTGACCAGCAGACTGTTCAGAATTTGAAACTATACACCCTGTTTTAGATTATGAGTTTTTTTAGATGTTTAGATTATGAGATTCAGGTATCTGATCTCATAAATGGAATGACTGTTTCAATCAAATCTGCACTAGATGCAGAGATTTAATTTCATAGTTTCTCTCAGTGGCAAGTGATTAGTTCTTTAGCTAATCTGGTGCTCCATGAATTGAGAAGTTTGAGAATCAACAGAGGTGGAAAACAAATTTCACCTGCTATTTCCTCTCCCTCACCCTCTAGCTCTGCCCCAATCTTCTTCACTTTCTCCATATACAGCTTCCTCAAATTTTCCCATCACTTTTTTTTTAATACCAGTCAGCTACCTACAGAGAAAGTTAATTGCCAGCAAACTGGGTAAACTGCCTTTTTCTAATAATCACCCAATTCCTCTGATGACATGTAAAACCAAATTTGTTGAGCCCAAGCAACTCTACTAGTAAAAACACAAACAATGCAATACCAAAATGCAAATTAAGGCTAAAACACTTAAATAGAACTCAAAATTTTTGTTTGTGAGGGAATTGCTGGTGATGGGCAACTGAAAACTAAATAGCAGAAGACACTGATACCAGTGATTCTTTCCAGAAAACCCACCATCCTCACTGTTATTAATACCATCACAGCTGTCACAGGGTCTGCTAAATAAGACGACTCCTTAATCTCACGGAACTTGTAAGGCCCAGTTTCTCTATACATAAACAGAAAGCATAGCTTTGTACTTCAGTTAGAACAGCATTTAGCAACATCATTATGGAGGTGATAATTCTATATGAACACAACGATATAAACAGTAAAAAGAATTCTTCCTAAATACTCTTCAACCAAGGTTGAGTGCTAAGATTTCTTTCTACCCAAAACAATACTTTGGGTAGTGTTGTTAGGCAGTGGTTATCTACACAGTGAAGTGACGAGAGCACATCTGAAATTACAAAATTGCATCTAAAAAGATTTTTAATCATTCATACTTATAACACATTTATTAATGGTCCACTATGTGCCAGGTTCTATGTACTATATGCTGAGGTACTGAGGAGACAATAAAAGTAAGATTATCCAGAAACTCTGGATGATGGCCTAAATGTTTCTTCTATTTAAAACAAAAGAAAAGAGCCCTGTGAAATTGGATCATTAGCAGAAAATACAGCATTAAACAATCCTGTGAAATTGGACCATCAGCACTGAAAACACAGTGTCAAACAATCAGGCTTTGGAGCGACACAGGAGCCCCCACTTTCTGGGCCAATAAAACGAGGAAAATGGGTCAGATTAACGTCTCTCAGATTGCATTCTAATTTGTAATTTATTTACTGCTGTCCTCAGATGCTTTGCGGCACCATGGATTGCAGCTCACCAGGCTCCACTGCCCATAAAATTCTCCCGGCAAGAATACTGGCATGCGTACATGTTAGGTTGCTTCAGTCATGTCTGACTCTGTGACCCTATGGACTGTAGACCACCAGGCTCCTCTGTCCATGGGATTCTCCAGGCAAGAATACTGGATTGGGTTGCCATGCCCTCCTGCAGAGGATCTTCCCAACCCAGGATCTGAACCCACGTCTCTTACATCTCCTGCATTGGCAGGTGGATTCTTTATAACTAAGGCCACCTGGGAAACTCAACATCAGAAAACCTAGTATCATGGCATCCAGTCCCATCACTTCCTGGCAAATAGAAGGGGGGGGGGGGGAGTGAAAGCAGTGACAGATTTTATTTTCTTGGGCTCAAAAATCACTGCAAATGGTAACCACAGCCATGAAATTATGATGCTTGTTGCTCCTTAGAAGGAAAGTTATGACAAACCAGGGCTTCAGTGATGGCTCAGATGGTAAAGATTCTGCCTGCTATGTGGGAGACCTGGGTTCGATCCCTGGGTTGGGAACATCCAATGGAGAAGGGAATGGCAACCCACTCTAGTATTTTTGCCTAGAGAATTCCATGGACAGAGGAGACTGGCAGACCACAGTCCATGGGGTCGCAGAGTGAGACACAACTAAGTGACTAACATATATATATGTATATGTATGTAGATATGTGTATATATATATATATGACAAACCTAGACAGCATATTAAAAAGCAGTGACATTACTTTTTCCGGTAGTTATATACAGATGTGAGAGTTGGACCATAAAGAAGGCTGAGCACCAAAGAATTGATGCTTTCGAACTGTGGTGGTAGAGAAGACTCTTGAGAGACTCTTGGACTGTAAGGAGATCAAACCAGTCAGTCTTAAGGGACATGAACCCTGAATATCATTGGAAGGACTGATGCTGACGTTGAAGATCCAATACTTTGGCCACCTGATTCAAAGAGCCAACTCAATGGAAAAGTCCCCACTCACTGGAAAAGACCCTGATGCTGGGAAAGACAGAAGACAAAAGGAGAAGGGGTGGCAGAGGATGAGATGGTTAGAAAGCATCACTGACTCAATGGACTTCAATTTGAACAAATTCCAGGAGACAGTGAAAGACAGAGGAGCCTGGGCTGCTGCAGTCCATGGGGTTGCAAAGCGTTGGACACTACTTAGCAACTGAACAACAATTTATTTATACCCCACCTTTTCCATAAAGTTTTAAGGTGGCTTAGAACATGTATAAAATATAATAGGATGCATAAATTAAAAAGAGAAATTCAAAGGAAAAACAAGGGCAGTAATGGCAAAATAAAGCCAGGAAAGTTCAAAATTTAGGCTTTTGGCAGTTAAAAAATTTATATTTACGTATTCTAGTAAACTTCCCTGGTAGTGCAGCTGATAAAGAATCCACCTGCAATGCAGGAGACTCCAATTTGATTCCTGGGTCAGGAAGATCCACTGGAGAGGGACAGGCTACCCACTCCAGTATTCTTGGGTTTCCCTGCTGGCTCAGTCAGTAAAGAATCTGCCAGCAATGCGAGAGGCCTGGGTTCGATCCCTGGGTCAGGAAGATCCCTTGGAGAAGGGAACAGCTACTCACTCCAGTATTCTGGCCTGGAGAATTCCACAGACAGAGGAGCCTGGCAGGCTACAGTCCATGGGGTCACCAAGAGTCAGACAAGACAGCGACTTTCACTTTCTTTCTTTTTTTTGACTTTCACTTTCTTTTACATTCTAGTAAACAACTTAAGCAGAGAAACTCTGTTAGTTATGCCATTCAGTATCTATAAGAATAAAAAAGATTAACTGCTTTGAAGTGCTACTAATTAAACCAGTAATTTTTTTCAGGTTTCTTTATACATACATTGTTTAATATAATCAACAATTATCAATTACATCCTTAGAGGCGCTATAATGACAGGTTTTACTGGCCTCTTCCTTAGAGTATCACTTCATAAAAATTAATGGTGTGACCCCCCCAATGCAGATTTTTATGGGAGATAGATCTGACATGCCCTCTGAAAACTAGAATGCCTCAGAAAGAGGCATGCCTGACTAGGCTGCCCCTGCACCTGGAGATAAGGGAGAAGTACTCTGCAGACCAGGATGACATTCTCCTTAGGAAATATTTTAAAATTTATTTTTAATATATGAACAAGTACGTACTTGAAGGCTTTATGTTTCACACTATACAGCAAAGCCTCTATTTTTTTAATCTTATAAAATATTTTGGAGAAGAGAATGGCAACCCACTCCAGTATTCTTGTCTGAAGAATTCCATGGGCAGAGGAGCCTGATGAGCTACAGTCTACAGGGTCACAAAGAGTCAGACACGACTGAGTGACTAATACACATGAAATGTTTAGGATATGCATTTCCAGTCACACTCAGGGTCCAAGAATTCAGCATACTGAACTAGGAGGTATCCCTGGAGATTTATATATAATTTGCAAATCTGCAATATCAGTACAAGGAAGTGAACTTAATTAACTGCATTACAATACTATGATCAAAAATAAGACTTAGTACATTACCACCAACAGTCATGGATCTGGTCAAAGAAGGCTGTAAAAAAGTTTCTTCATCATTAAATTGTTTCTTAAGTTCTTCTACAGATTCCAGATGGAGCTGGAGAAATTCTGCTGTTGCCGCTGATGCTTCTTCTTTAACAGGATCTATCATTCTCTTCAGAAGTCCTAGGTCATCCTTTCGCACTTTCAAGCAAAGCTTCTCCATTTCTCGGATATTGGAGCGGAGTTGCTGTAAAAGAAAAAAAAATCGTCAAAGCTACCATCTCTTCATATAAAATATCTTTACATTCAGAGCCAATCTGTGATAATGGCTTTGAATGGAAATGATTACAAGTATTCTCTAGAGCAGATAGTATGCATTAGTACTTTTCTATATTTTATATCTCTGGCCAAATCCAGATTCTTTAGAACACACATCCTCATATTCTGAATTTAGCATTTTTCCTTCATTAAATGTGATTATCACAAAGGTAACAAATGTTCTTCATAAAAAATGAAACCCTGCAGAAACACATCAAGAAAAACAATGATTTCCTCACTTCATCAAGCCTACCACTTCTCTTAACCCAGTCCTTCTGCATACTTCTCTCTGCTTATACAAATATTAGCATATATAGACCTTCTTTTCACAAAAAATGAATTGTAGATTATGCAGAATAATCTATAATTGACAAACTTTCACAGCCCAACTTAACAATATCATGATGGATATCCTTCCTGGTCAATGACTGTGCCATATTCCATAGCACTGCTGTAATATAATTTACTCAGTCGCTCTTCCAGTGATCAACAGTCTCTCATGTTGTTTCCAGTTTTTAACTATTACAAACTAGGAAACAAATGTACTAGACTATAAATCCTGATCGCAGGAGACATGAGTTTGATCCCTGTGTTGGGAAGATCCCCTCAAGAAGAGAATGGATACCCACTCCGGTATCCTTGCTGGGATAATCCCATGGACGGAGGAGCCTGGTAGGCACAGTCCATGGGGTCACAAAGAGTCAGACATGACTGAGGATGCATGCACATAAATCCTAATAAACAGTAACAGTATATATTAGTATTCTAGTATATACTATTATACTATATTTTGTAGGAATGATTCCCCAAAGTTAGACTGCTTATTCAAAGGATAATACGCATTTTTATTTCAAAAGCTATTACCAGTTTTTCCCTGAAAGGCTTAACAATTCACATTACCACTAATGTCTGAGTTTCCATTTCCCCATATACTGCCAGTACTATGTGTTATCTCGCTGTTTTATTTTAATTTCTAAGTGAAGTTGCTGGATTTTTATGAAATGCTTTTCTCTCTTTCAAAAGTCACCTATTGGCATAATCATAAATTTTTCTCTAATGTGTTGATATAATGAATTATGGGCAAATTTCATGCTATAGAGCCATTTGAATATTTCTGAGATATACCCTCCCTGGTCAACACATACAATTTTTTAATACACTGTGGGATTCAATTTGCTAATACTTTATTTGGAGTTTTAGTACATGTTGAGTATTTGAATGTGTATATGTGTGCACAGATGCATACATGACCAGTGTATATGTCTATACTAACTTCCCTACGTTTAAACTCCCTCTAACAGGTTGTGCTACCTTCATAAAATAAACCAGGGAGCTTTTAATCTTTTTCAATGGTCTCTACTTGGAAAACACAAAATCCAGTTTTTCTTTTACAATTAAACAGAACTTCTAAGAATGATCTATTTGTGCAAGTGTGCTCAGTAGCTCAATTGTGTCTGACTCTTTGCAACTCCATGGACTATATAGCCTGCCAGGCTCCTCTGTCCATGGAATTTCCCAGGCAAGGATACTGTAATGATCTAGATATGATGCTTATTTTAAAATTGCAGATCTCTATTCATATATTTTAAATTATTTTCCCCTAATGTACTTTCACAGACATGAATGCAAATCCTGCACAGTAGACAGAACAAAAAGTATTGATTACTTTAATGTTTCAAGTGCCTACTTTCAGTGAGGAGATATAGTCCATATAATTACATTTCACATTATTACACACAGAGAAATCTAAACAAAATTTGTGCAGGATTTACTTAATTATCTACCAGCAAAACTGAGGTTAAAATCCAGGTATTCTTATAAGTCAGCAACCTTTCCATTAAACTATAAACATAATTCCTAGCTACAGGGCACCTTAATACAATCTAAAGTATCTATTGCACTATATTAAAATTAAAGCCAATCTTGGGGGAAAAAAAAGATAGTTTAGCTAGACTAAAGCATCTTGTAAGAAGATTTTGTGCATGAATCAAAAAGTTGTGCCTCTATCCTATCATGACTTTATATTTCTTTTATACCCACTCTTACCATTCCAATGTGAACTGGAAAAACTAAAGATATATGATATTAAGTATTTTATATGTAAAAATCATAGAACTCTAAGGGGCTTATAAGATCATCTATTCAACCTTACAATTTTACAGTAAGGAAACCAGAGTCCAGTTAAACACAGTGGCAGAATTAGGATTAGGTCCAGTTCTCAAGCCCTGGAACAATATTGTTCACTACACACCATCTCTTGGCTGCGTTATTCTTTTCTCCACTACAGTTACAAAGCTTGGTTACATACTTGCTACATGGTTCACAGAAGTACTTTAGGTAACATTAGTTTGGAGAAGCTTTAAGAAGTTTCTGCAGCTAATGAGCATTTGCCTGTGACATATTCTCACTCTTCTATAGAATTTTTAAGATGTTACATCCCCAGCCAAAAATACAGTGTCAGACTAAGAATTCTCTTACTATGGGTGAAGGGAAAATGTTAAGGGGGACATCTTTAAAAACCCAATATGACTGGGTAAGGTGTGCTGCAAGTTCATAATTTTAAGATAGTTATTTAAAAAAAAGAATGAAAAGAAAGGCATGTGAATAAGGATGAACACAAAAGAGTGACGTGAAAGGAGAAGAACCATGTGTGTAAGAGCGCAGAATGAGCGGAGGCTGGTGAAAAATGTTAAGAACGATAAAAAAGATGTAAAAAACATGTAGAGCAAGAGGAACAAGAAAGAAGGTTTAGGCCTACTGCTTGGGGCAGATGGTATCATGTTAGCAGATGATACAGAGAAAGCAGAACTACTTAACTCCTATTTTGTTTTTGATTCTCCATTAAGAAGAATATTCAAAACTGAAAGGGGCATAAGAAACATGCTCAAAGGAAACTTGAAACATCTCACTGTAAGGATCTACACAGGATTCATGACAGAGGTGAGATTTGAGCCATTCTTGATGACTAATATTAAAAAATAGAATAAATCAGAAAAAGATAAATGGAGTGGAAATATTGTATTTCATCAATTTTAGGGCACATCCTTCCAACACCTCTGAAACTGGAATATATCTTAAAAAGAGATGGTTTGAAGAAAAAAAAAAGCATATTTAACTGACAGCACTTTATCCCTCTTAGAGGAAAATACTGGTGTATCTTGCAAGTGATGGTGCCTTAGATTTAAACAGTACCTATTCCAATCAGAGTAGAAGCATAGGTACCAAACATTAAAAGGTGGGGGGGGGGGGGGGGGGGGCAGGAATCCTAAATCCTGACTAATCAGCTCACAAATATTTCAAGTCAAAATTTAAGTTTAAATTCCTCTAAACTCATAATAACCTAAAAAGAAATTACCTCCTAATCACATTCATTTTGGAGTCTACTCTTCTTTCTCTCCCTTAAAATACCTGGCCTTGCTTCTGTCTAATCTTTTTTTTTCCCTAGCTTTTATCTACTATCCTCATTTCTCTCTATATCTTCCTCATTCCCTCTCTTTTCTACTGCTTTTCCCTTGTAATTTTTCCTTAAAAAAATTAAAAAGGAGCTCAAGTACCCTGTATTTCTCCTAATATTAACAAAATCATGAAAGCCATATTTTACTTCTACCAGCTCCATGCCTGACTTTCTTTGTATTTGTGCTACCTATGGAACTGGGACAGACTCTCTGTAGAGCAGTTTCTTTCCAAATGTGGTCTGACATCTACTGAATCAGAATCTTTAAAGTGAGTCCCAGAAATCTGTGTTCTCAACAAGCTCTGCATCATCACTGCTGACCGAGTTTCTATACAAGTTAATGTTCTTCGTTGAATTATTAGAGTAGTAACAATTTCTACTTTTCACTTAGTTTCAAAATTTGATCACAAAATCTTTCTTATTCTCAATGATTTCTTTTTTTTTTTAATTTCTTTTTTTTTCTTTTTTTTTTTAATAGGCTAATTACTTTACATCATTACAGTAGTTTTTGTCATACATTGAAATGAATCAGCCATGGATTTACATGTATTCCCCATCCCAGTCCCCCCTCCCACCTCCCTCTCCACCCGATCCTTCTGGGTCTTCCCAGTGCACCAGGCCTGAGCACTTGTCTCATGCACCCAATCTGGGCTGGTGATCTGTTTCACCCTAGATAATATACATGTTTCAATGCTGTTCTCTTGAAACATCCCACCCTTGCCTTCTCCCAGAGTCCACAAGTCTGTTCTATATATCTGAGTCTCTTTTTCTGTTTTGCATATAGGGTTATCATTACCATCTTTCTAAATTCCATATATATGTGTTAGTATACTGTAATGGTCTTTATCTTTCTGGCTTACTTCGCTCTGTATAATGGCTCCAGTTTCATCCATCTCATTAGAACTGACTCAATGATTTCTTATTCCAAAGAATAAAACTGTTAAACCTATTCTATTGGTTTGGCCAACCACAACACCTGCAGTTTCAAAACATAGTAACAGATAGATTTCTGTCTCTGCAGTTTGTCGAACAGAGTACTGAAGAGGAGAGAGCTGTACAGAAAAAGAGTGCTGGAGATATGAGAAGGGTAACCCTCAAGCATTCGGCAAAGAACTCATCAGAACATGCATGTGGGGAAACTACGCAAGGCTGGAGAAAAACACCATCTAAAAAGATCAGAAGGAACAGTGCTCAGCACTCATTCAAAGCTGGGAAGTGTCCCACCAGATAAACTGGAAAACCTCTTAATTCATAGGGCAATGGGCAGAACACTCAGAAATGTTTTCACTTCAGTCATGGGGAAATAAGTAGCCCTAGACCAAGCACTGTTCCAATCAAGCTTATAATAAATCACAAAGTGAGGATCCTTTTGATCTGAAAGGATCAAACTCTTTCCAAGTAACCTAACTATGTGCCATAACAAAGCTCAGAGGAGTTACAGGAAAATATAAAAATATCTAGCATCCAGTCATGCAAAGGTAACCCAAGCAAAGACCACTATACATACAAAGAGGAAGAAAAACATGGCCAATGAAGAAGATAATAATCAGGTGAAACTGACCCAGAATTGACACAGACATTACAATTGGCAGAGAAGCATATAGAAAGCTATTATAATTGTACTCCATATGTTTAAAAAGTTAAGTAGAGACATGGAACATATTAAACCCAAATCAAAATTCGAGAGTAGAAAATTATAATAAGAGATGGAAAATACACTGAATGGATTAACAGTAGATTAGTCATGGCTGCTGCTAATACTAGTGAACATGAAGGCACAGAAATAGAAAATAAATAAAATGAAACACACAGAGAAAACAGGATGCAAAAACTTTAAAAGAGCACCAGTGAGCTGTGAGCTAGCTTCAAGTCGCACAGTAAATATACAGTTAGAGTCCCTGAAGGAGAGCAGAGACAGGAGGGGACAGAAAACTATTTCAAGACATAATGGCCAAAAATTTTCCAAATTTGATGTAAACTATAAACTAGGAGATGAAAGAAGCTCAACAAATTTGAAGCACAAGAAAAATGAAGAAAACTCCACCAAGGCTCATTATAATCAAAGTGCTCAAAACCACTGATAAAATGAATGTTGTAAAAGTACCAAGAGAAAAGACACATATTACATATAAAGGAATAAAGATAAAAATAAAACAGATTTCTCATTGGAAACAATGCAACTGAAAAGACAGTTGAACAACATCTTTGAAGTACTGAAGGAAAAACACAATGCAGAATTCTATATACAGCAAGATTCCTTTTGAACACAAGGGCCAGATGCAGACTCTTCAGATATACACACAAAGGAGTCTAACAACAGCAAAACTGCACTCTGAAAATGTTAAAGGGAGCCTTTCAGGCAAAAGGGAAATTACACCACATAAAAATATGGGCTTACATAGAGGCATTAAGCACACGAAAAATGGAAATCACAGAAGTGAATAGATAAGATTCCCCACCCCTGCTTAATATCTAAATCACCTGAAAAAGATAAGTGCTTAAATATCATGAAATATACAAAACATGTATCAGTATAAGTAAAATATATGACAACAGTAGCATAAAGACTGGGAGGGGAGGCCATCATTTAAAAATCTACAAACATTAAATGCTGGAGAGGATGTGGAGAAAAGAGAACTCGCCTACACAGTTAGTGGGAATGTAAACTGGCACAGCCACTATGGAGAACAATATGGAGATTCAGTTTCTGTTTTGTATTGAATTAACTCAGTATTTTTCATTCTATTTATCTTCTTTCTTGTTTTGCTAGCTATAACAACTCTGTTATTTTAGGCTTTACAGTATACTGCTTATTATAGCTTATCTTCAAGTAAGATTCAACTACTTAAGAAACTTACAATATAAACATCATTAGTCAAATTAAATTAAAATGACAATGAGATTCCACTACAGACCTATAAAAAGGAGCTAAAATTAAAAAGGTTAACCATATCAAGTGTTGGCAAGCATATGAAGGAACTGGTAGGAGTTTAAAATGCTACAATTATTTTGGAAAACAGCTTGGCAGTTCTTAAAAAGGTAAAGAATATGAACCAGTCATTCTATTCATAAGTATTTATCCAAGAGAAATGAAATTCTTTGTACATACAAAGTCTTATATTCAAACATTCATAGAAGACTTATTTGAAGTAGCCAAAAACTAGAAATACCCAAATGTCCATCAACAGATGAACAGATAAACAGACTGAGGTAGATCCATACAATACAGTATCTACTCAACAATAGAAAGTGATGGAGTTTATTCATGTCGAACCGTCCTAGGGTCAGCAGCGCTGTGACCCAGAGGCCAGATAACCGCGTCAGCTGCAGCACTGGCAGCGGCCACAGCGGCCCCCTTGTCAGGGCCCAAAGAAATGACTTTGGAGAAACCAAAGAAGATGACTAGAGAGGACTGGAGAAAGAAGAAGGATCTAGAAGAACAGCAAAGATTGGACAATGCCCCTGCAGAAGTTGATGAAGGAAAAGACACCAATCCTCATATTCCTCAGTATATTTCTTCAGTGCCATGGTATACTGATCCATCAAAAATGCCTACTTTAAAGCACCAGAGACCACAGCCAGAGAAACAAAAGCAGCATAGGCTCATCTAGAGAATGGTACAAGAGGGGTGTAAAAGAGAATTCCATAACTACTAAATACCAAAAAGGAGCATGTGAAAACTGTGGAGCCATGACACACAAAAAGAAAGACTGTTTTGAGAGACCTAGGTGAGTTGGAGCAAAATTTACGGAGACTAAAATAGCTCCAGATGAACATGTCCAGCCTCAGCTGATGTTTGACTACGATGGGAAGAGGGATCAGTAGAATGGCTACAGTCCAGAAGAAAATGTGAAAATTGTAGAAGGGTTTATTTTGGGGGGCTCCAAAATCACTGCAGATGGTGACTGCAGCCATGAAACTAAAAGATGCTTACTCCTTGGAAGGAAAGTTATGACCAACCTAGACAGCATATTAAAAAGCAGAGACATTACTTTGTCAATGAAGGTCCGTCTAGTCAAGGCTATGGTTTTTCCGGTAGTCATGTATGGATGTGAGAGTTGGACTATTCAGAAAGCTGAGCACTGAAGAATTGATGCTATTGAACTCTGGTGTTGGAGAAAACTCTTGAGAGTCCCTTGGACTGCAAGGAGATCCAACCAGTCCATCCTAAAGGAGATCAGTCCTGGGTGTTCATTGGAAGGACTGATGTTAAAGCTGAAAATCCAATACTTTGGCCACGTGATGCGAAGAACTGACTCATTTGAAAAGACCCTGATGCTGGGAAAGATTGAGGGCAGGAGGAGAAGAGGACAACAGAGGATGAGATGGCTGGATGGCATCATCAACTCAATGGACATGGGTTTGGGTGGACTCCAGAAACTGGTGATGGACAGGGAGGCCTGGCGCACTGCGATTCATGGGGTCGCAAAGAGTTGGACACGACTGAGCGACTGAACTGAACTGAATTGACGCCAAAGTTGACCTAGCAAAGTGAACGCTGAAAGCCCAAAAACTCCAAGAAGAATTAGCCTCAGGAAAATTAGTGGAACAGGCTAATTCTCTAAAACATCAGTGAGGAGAAGAAGAAATGAATTCTCAGATGGAAAAAAATCGTAACAGTGAAGATGAGGATGAAGATAAATATGCAGATGATATTGACATGCCTGGACAGAATTTTGACTCTAAGAGATGAATTACTGTCAGAATCTCAGGATTCGAGAAGATATTGCAAAATATTTGTGGAATTTAGATCCAAATTCTGCTTACTATGATTCCAAAACTGGAGCAATGAGAGAGAATCCCTATGTGAATGCAGGAAAGAACCCAGACGAAGTCAGCTGTGCAGGGATAACTTCGTTAGATACACAGGTGATACCATTTCAATGTCTCAGACACAACTGTTTGCTTGGGAAGCCTATGATAAGGGGTGTGAAGTGCATCTACAAGCAGATCCTACAAAACTAGAGCTACTGTATGAGTCCTTCAAAGTCAAGAAAGAAGACTTCAAAGAACAGCAGAAAGAAAGCATCCTGGAAAAGCACGGCAGTCAAGAACACTTGGATGCTCCTCCAGCCAAATTGCTTTTAGCTCAGACTGAAGACTATGTGGAATACTCAAGACATTGGACAGTCATCAAAGGACAGGAGTGGGCTGTTGCCTGCTCCAAGGACGAGGAAGATGTGAAGATCAACAATCATACACATATCTGGGGATCTTACTGGAAAGAAGGCCAATGGGGATACAAATGCTGTCACTATTTTTTCAAGTATTCCTATTGTATTGCAGAAGCTGGGAATGAGATTTCTAGTTCAGAGGAATGTATTATAAATGATGCAACTGGAGAAGAATCCGTGAAAAAAACCTCAAACCTTGACGGAGATGCATCAGGAAAAACTAAAAGAAGAGAAAAATAAGAAGAGGAAGCATCAAAAGAACAGTGCAGAGAGAGTAATGATGAAGAAAAGAAACGTGAAAAGCTGAAAAGGGCACTGAATGCAGAGGCGGCCTGTCTTCTTCACATCAAGGAGATCATGCAGATGGATGAGAGGAAGTGGCCTTAAAACAGCATATATGAAACTCGGGAACCCACTGAAGAGGAAATGGAGGCCTACAGGATGAAAAGGCAGAGGCCAGATGACTCCATGGCCTCCTTCCTCGGACAGTAGTAACTTGTCACTGACGGTGACCCAAGATAGGCTCTGCTGATACATTCTTTTAGATTCCTGCTGTTGATTATCGAAGGAAAAATCCTTATCTATTCACATTAAAGTCAGGAAGCAAGGAGACTGCCTGACTCTAATAAAGCATCCAGAAGTCTCATAGCAAATTCTTTCCTTTACATAGTGAAGAACAAAGAAGAAATAAAGGGGTACATTAAGTGCAGATTAAGATTTTATTTGAGATTTTGTATTAGTGATGTGGGAAAAGGTCTTAGTTCTCCACCTATCACAAATATCTTCTCAACGTTTATTTATTGTTTATTTCCTCAGTTTTTATGGCCCTTTATCTACTGTTAGGACTCATTGTGAAGGCAATTAGTTACTCTTTCTTGAAACAAGGACTTCATTTTTTTTCAATTAGTAGTAACTATAACTGTAGTTATTTGATAATCATTTCTTTTTGCCTTCTCAGATTTTTCTGATCTGAAGCTGATAACCTATCTTGAGCTTTGGGTTACTGGAAGGAAATCTATAGAACATGTGAATAATTTTATCCCTGATGTCAATCTGTGTAGTAACAATTCTGTTTTCCACTTGGTTATAAAATTGTGATTTTCAAAACATTTCCTTGTATCTTATACTCAGAACTAAATGTGTTAGCCTTTGAATGGGGGAAAAAAAATGCTTTTCACCCTTGAGTCAGTGTTGACTGATCAGTCCTAGGTCTTTTACAATTCTGGACAGGGGTATTCAGACACCAAAATCCTCTCCTTTATCACAGAGGATATGGTTTGTGATACTAATTGCTATTTTAATTGTGACTGCCTTTATATAGTAATCATGAATATCAGATTTTTTAAAGATTGTAGAGTATTTGTTGTACCTAATCTTTATAGCCAGCAGTTGTCTTTTGGTAAAATTTGCAAAAAGTAAAACCTGAAGTTGAAGGTCTCTTCAAAATATTACAAGTATAGACTGTAGGGCTATTAGTAACTGAGAATGGCATATTTTTTAGCTTCTTCTAATAACATGGTGAAGATAATGCTGACAGAATAGGATCAGTGAAAACAGACTGTTTAAAACCCCTGACACAAGTACATTGACTTTGAACAGTTACACTGGCTTTTCCAAACTACCAAAACCCACTAGAATACTGCATTAAGTTAACATCTCGGAAATACTGCTGATGGGAAAGTAACTAAATCAAACTGTCAAGTACTGTGGATATACATTGAATCTAAATTCAGACCAGTATGAAATTAAAACAGTGATGCAAACAGATCTAATTCTTACCTACTTTAAGAATGTCAAATTTTATGTTTTCATATTCCTACCTTAACATAGCCTGCTGCTGCTACTAAGTCGCCTCAGTCATGTCCGACTCTGTGCGACCCCACAGACAGCAGCCCACCAGGCTCGGCCGTCACTGGGATTCTCCAGGCAAGAACTCTGGAGTGGGTTGCCATTTCCTTCTCCAATGCATGAAAGTGAAAAGTGAAGTCACTCAGTCGTGTCCGACTCTTAGTGACCCCATGGACTGCAGCCCACCAGGCTCCTCTGTCCATGGGATTTTCCAGGCAAGAGTACTGGAGTGGGGTGCAATGGCCTTCTCCATAACATAGGCTGGTTCAACATAAAATCTGATATTAGTGTCTATTTTGTATTTTATTTATCTTTTGTTAATAAAGATATATAATTGAAATAAAAACAAAAGTGATGAAGTACTGATACACAATACAACATGGATGAACTTCAAAATATACATTCAAAATGAAAGTTAAAGAAACCAGACAAAAAAGAAGTATATACTATATGCTTTTATCTATAGAAACTTCAAACTAATGCACAGTGACAGAAAGCAGGTCAGTGACTGCTCGGGTAGTAGAGTGTACGTGCACGTGAGAGGATGGAGGAGGAGAAAGTCAGAAGGAGGGCTACAAGGGGGGGTAAAAGGAAACTTCTGGGAGCAATGGATATATTTTCGTTATCTGGATTGTGGTGAAGAGTTCACGGTATCTTGATTGTGATGATGGTCTCATGGTGTGTATATATATCAAAACTTGGCAAATTGTATACTTTATCATATATCAATTACACCTCAAGAAAGCTATTTGGAAAAAAAGCAGAAACAAAGATGCAAAACAATATCATATATTATTTATATATGCTGCTGACAAGTGCTCAGTTGTGTCCAACTCTCTGCAACCCCATGGACTGCAGCCCTCCAGGCTCCTCTGTCCATGGGATATTTCCAGGCAAGAATACTGGAGTGGGTTGCCATTTCCTTCTCCAGGTATTTATAACATTTATATGCAGAAAAATGGCAAATACTTAAAACAAATGAAAAGATTTCCTTCAGATACAGACAGGAACAAAGTAAATGGAATCAAGGAAGGGTACACAACCGACTTCAGTGGTATTCCTAAGTTTTTCTTTAAAAAAAAAATTGGGAAGAAATTGGGGCAAAATGTTAAGAGTTGACAAAGTTGAGTGATGAGTACATAAATGTTATATTTTTGTTATTTCCTTTCCTACATTTTTGTATATTTGAAGTGTGTGTAACTTCTCAAAACAGTATTTCAATGTTAAATTTGTTGTCAGGATAGTTTCTTATTAGTCTGTTAAGCTTTTTAGTCCAGAACTATTTCCCAGGGCTACAGAAAATGTATGTAAAATGTAAAAATTAACATACCAGGCCTCTGACATTCTACACAAATTGTCTGTACGTGGGTGTTTCTGCATTTTTCTAAAAAGCAGACCCATAGTACCCTGATTATTATATTAGCCACCTATCTGGCATTCTTGCTTCAGTCCTTGCTCCCTTAGAATCTATCCTTTTCATAATAGTCAAGGTGATCTTTTAAATCATATCACATTATCATATGCTCAGAACCTTCCAAAGGTTTTCTATCCAACTTTCAAGTTACCACATCCTGCAACTCCTTCCCTAATTAGAGACAGCTGATCTCTCTGACCTCATCTCTTGGGCTAACATCAACCACACTAACCGCCTTATTACTCCCTGAATATGCCACACATCCTCTCACCTCAGACTCTTCACACTGGGTTTCCCTTATGCCTTTACTTCCGTCATGTAGGTCTCAGGTCAAATGTCATTAGAAACCTTCCACAACCATCCTTTATACAAAAGAACACTCATCATCCCCAGCAATTCTTTGTTCCTTTTAATCGGTTTTTGCTTTTACTTCAAGGTAAGTACTTCAAGGTACTTATAATCATCTAAATATTTATTTTAAAAATATGTCTGTTTTCTTCATTCCTACCCCCAACATATAAGTCCAGTGAGAGAATAATTTTCTTCTGTTTTGCTCACAGCTGTATCTCCAGTGGCTTGCATAGGATCTGTGGTGGTTTAGTGGCTAAGTCATGTCTTGTAACTGCATGGACTGTAGCCCGCCAGGCTCCTCTGTCCATGGGGTTTCCCAGGCAAGAATACTGGAGTGAGTTGCCATTTCCTTCTCCAAGGGATCTTTCCAACCCTGGGATGGAACCCAAGTCTCCTGCATTACAGGGGGATTCTTTACCGCTGAGCCACCAGGGAAGCTCTGGAATAGTATCTAGGACACAGTAAATGTTCAAGTGTTTCTGTTCTCCTAATAATCAAGTTCTCCCAATAATCTCCTGAAAATATAATATTATTATGCCAAGTTCTGAAAATATGCAAAACTATCAAGTTTGATAAATGGTACTATAATCAAGGAAATAAGTTTTTTAAAAAAAGTATACCAACTCAGTAATTACAACATTTTGCACTAAGCAAGTAGTAGTAAACTGCAAACTATGGCCAAATTTTCAGTAAAGGTGACCTCTCTCTCTCTCTAGTTCTGCATCTAAATTTAGTAACTAGTTATGGCTTTTTCCCTTCTTCCAGAAATATCCTGAAATTTCTGTCTATAGATTAAAAGATATATTTAAATGTATACTTATCTGATAATTGTAAAAAGTAATTATTCTGAGTTAATTAAAATTCTGAAAAATGGCTAATTATGTATTTAATGATTAAAACAAGAGAGGCTATGCATATATTTGCCTTTGTTAAATATTGATTTAAGGAATTCTAATGTGTTTTTACAACATGTAATTTTGAGAGCAAATTGTACACAGCAGAAAACATTTGGTATCATAATAATTAATCTGATTTCTTTACAAACATAAAGCACAAGTCCACTGGGAAACATTTAAACAACTTAGAGTAAACACATTCTAGATGTTATACAATTTATTATTAAGGACCCCAGAGCCATAACTATTTAATTAAAATAAATCTGGACTATCCCTTGCTTGTATTACCTAACTATTACACTAAGGTATTAATAGTAGTTAATTACTTCACATGTATTTCAATATCAAAAGGCACAAAAAAGATTACATTTAGCTTAAAATATATTACATGAACCACCAAAAGGAATAAAAACCAAAGGAGAAAAGGGCCTCCATTCATTTACTCAACAAATATCTAATGAAGACCTACTATCTATTAACTGCAGTATTCCTGAGAATATTCCTGGATTAGTCTATCCACCTGAGTTAATATTAAAAATAATTTCAGATTGGACTCCTGTCCTTCAACTTATGACAGTCTTGTGCTTTAGACAAACACCAGTTTCTCTGTTCTTCAGCCTTCTTTAATTTGAAAAATGAGAATAATACTGCCCCTATCCAGCATCCAAATAGCCAGCATTCTATCGCTTACTGGTCCCCAGAATATATTTGACAATTAGTCACATACTGACTTATGATACTTCTTTTCCTAAAGCTTTAAGTTATTATTTAATATAATTGGCCATAAGATCATATATGAAAATTAACTATATTTATATATATACCACCAAAAGTTAGAAAACATAATTTAAAAGAACAATGTTTCACACCTCCCTCAAAGACACACCCTAAAACAATAAAGTATTTAAGAACAAATTAATGAAGTAGATTGAAATAGACAAAATTAAGTGTAAGTCCTGTATTCCAGTCATCTGTTGCTGCATAACAAATTCCTCCAAAACTTAAAGGCCTAAAACCACCACTTAATTTTGCTAATGATTTTTCAGACAAGACATTGAAGAAATCAGCCAAAGAATTCTTCCTTGGGATCACTCATGTGATTGAGTCAGGCATTGGCTGAAGTTGTATTCATTTGAAGGCTCAACTGCACTGATGACCAAGGTGGCTCACTCACGTGGCTAGCATTTGAGGCTGGAAATTCCTAAGACCTCAGTTGTGGCTGTGGATTTCTCCTGCATGGAGGTCTTCAGATATTTGGATGTTTTGCATATGGTTAACTTCCTCCAGTGCAAGCATCCTCAGAGTACCACTGGGAGCTATTTGGCTTTTTCTAATCGAGCCTCAGAAGTCTAGTGGCATTACTTCTGCCTCAGCTCGGCTTCAAAGGAAGGGGAATGAAACTCCACCTGTTGGTGGGGAGTAACAAGATCATACTGTAGAAGACCATGTAGATGATGAAAACCTTGGCAGATACCTTGGTAGACTGTACAATCTACCACAATCTTATGCATAAAACTATAAAGATACACATATAATAAAGAAGGTGTGCAAGAATATCATATATTCATAGGTAGAAAAACTGGACATTGTAAATATGTCAATTTTCTCTAAATAGATGAACAAATCTAATGTGATTCCCATATTTCCAACAAGATTGTATATAAACTTTGAAAAGCAGATACCAAATTTTATATGGATTACCAAATGGCCAAGTATAGCCAAAACACTCCTGGGAAGGAAAAATAAGGTAACAGTATTGTCCTACTAGATATCAAGCCTTATAACAAGGCTGTCTTAACATAGTGTAGACCTTGATGGAGAAATAGACAAATAGAAGAGAAAGACCAGAGACAGACTCATGCATATATGGAACTGCAGTATGTAAGTAAAACTGCAGAAATCTGTTAATAATGAAAGACAACTGGTTTTCCAAATGGGATAATATTTTACTTATATCCTCCTCATACCAGGTGGATTAACAACTTAAATGTTAAAAGCAAAATATTTAAAATATTCAATAGAAAAATATAGGGAAATATCTTCTTGATCTTAGGATACAGAACATTCCCTGAACAAGATACCAAAAGCATGAACCACAGGGGAAAAGATTGATAAAGACTGACACATTTAAGTTAAGAGCTCCTTTTCAACAAAGACACTGTAACAAAAGTAAAAAGATAGTTCTTACTGTACAAATCTAATAATGATAAATCTTGAAAATTCATAGTAACTGTTCATGAAATTGTTTATCTAAAAACGTTTTACACAAACTAGCAAAGAAGAAGCCTATACAAAAAATTCAGGGCATACACGAATAAAACTAAGCCAACACCTACATCTAAAAACAGTTTCAATCTCATTATTTTAATGGTACAGAAAACTTCTCTGCCAGATGGAGATCGATAATGTAAATATATATATATACTTTAAAAAATCAGTAAACAAACACTTTGACCCTACCACTGTCTCAAGAAAGTCATAAGTGATTTTTAATGACATGTTAAACAGTGAAGATGGTAAGACACGAAAGTCATAATAATCTCATTGACATTAACATGCACAGTACCATTCCATAAACTCTGAATCTTGCTGAGCAGCTGGCACTCTGAGATACACAATTAGTGGAGACCCAGTCACTGATATTAGGGCTATAATCTAGGTAGCAAGAAATACTGATAAAATACATATATATGAGAGGCAAGTCAAATTTCGACCTAAGTCTCAAATCAATTTTTTTCCTATACCTTCACCATTTCTGTAACCACAGCTAAATAATCTCTTGCATTGATTATATTCTATCCCAATCTACTGACTATACTTGCAGCCAGTATAGTATTTCTTTTTTGAAATGTAAGAGGACTAAAGATGCCTTTTTTGGTGAGACTTCAAATTCAGAAACATAAACGAGAGAGGGGACAGGGCTCACATGACTGAACAACGGAAGCACAGCAGAATTTACCCACGCTGCTGCTTCTGTAATTAGGAAATAAGTGCCTACTTACCTAGGAGGAAAATAAGGATTCTTCTTCAGAAAACTAAACCACAACAACCTCCAGACACTGATACTTGGAGGTTGCTCCAAGGAAAATGCCAGCCTATCAAAGAATATTTAAGTGAAGTCCACCAGGAGACAAGCAATCAGCTCTTTAGTGTCTCACAAAAGCAGAAAGAATTGTTATGTCCAAAGGTAAAATGCTAAAAAAAAAAATAATAAGAAAAAGTTCTTGGGAAATAAATGTCATAATAGTAGAAACAAAGAATTCAGTAGAAAGAATTGAAAATAAAGCTGAGGAAATCTCTCAGAAAACAGAATAGAAAATTAGAAAAGCAATCCAAGAGTCTTCCATTCAACCGAATAGAGATCAGCAAATTTTTTCTGCAAAGGATCGGACAGTAAATAGTTTAGGCTTTGCCGGGCATATGGTCTCTTGATGCAAGCATTCAATTCTGCTGTTGTAGTATGAAAGCAGCCAAAGACAGCACATAAACAAACGGGGCCCAGAGCAGGCAAGATATGGCCTGTGAGCTATAGTTTGCTGACCCTTGCAGTAAAAGGACATTTTAAAAAGACAGGACAAGAGAAAACACAGAGGAATAAATAATCAATAAGTAAGAAAAATTCCCAGGGGCTTCCTTGGTGGTCAGTGGTTAAGAATCCATCTGCCAATGCAGGGAACACAGGTTTAACCCCTGATCCAGGAAGACCACACATGCTGTGGGACAGCGAAGCCCAGCACCACAAATGCCGAACCTGCAGTCCAGAGCCCACAGGCCGCAATGGCTGCAGCCCGCACGCCCGAGAGCCCGCGCTCCAAAGCAGAGACGCCGCTGCAACGAGAGGCCGACACCGGGCAACGAGAGTAGCCCGGCTTACCACAGCCAGGGAAAGTCCCAGAGCAGCAATGATGACCCAGGGCAGTCAGCAACAAGGAAATAATTTTTAAAAAACATATTTTACAAAAAGGAAAGAAAAATTCACAGAACTAAAATCATGAGTTTTTAAATTGAAAGGGTCCAACACAAAGCACATCACATTATCAAATTTCAGAACACCAGGATAGAGAGATCACTAAGGTTCTCAAAGAGGAAAACAACTTGGTCCTATACAAAGAATGGGAAACTAGATGATAGTTACTTTTTAAGAGCAACACTAAATTAGAAAGCCTTCAAAATTGAAAGAGAATTCTATACCTACTGAAATTAGCAATCACACGTGAGGGGAGAATAAAGGTATTTATCAGACACATAATAAATTAAAGTTTTACCTCTAAGGCACCCTTATTTGAGAGCTATTGAAAGATATATTCCAGCAGAACAATGGAATAAGCCAAAAATGAGGAAGACATGATATCCAGAAAAAACAGGAACCAACACAGGAACAACTGAGGGAAGTCCCAGAACAAGAGCTATGCAACAAACCTAGAAAATGAGCTCAGGCTGGAAATGGCAGAACGGTTTCAGGAGACAGCCTTTAGGATAGAGAATTGAAGTGACATATTTGAGCATATAAAAAATATTGACAGCACTGTGGCAGAGATGTGGAGCATTTTTTAAAAATTAACTAAAACTATACAAAAAAATAGGAAATATTTTTAAATGAAAAGATTATTAACTCCAAAAGAAGTAAAAAGACAGTTAACAGCATACTTAACAGTAAAAAGGAGAAAGTATTTCCTCTAAGGTCAGGAACAAGATAAGAATGTCTACTCTTTGCACTTTTATTTAACATAGTATTGGAAGTCCTAGCCACAGCAATTAGATGAGAAAAAGAAATAAAAGGAATCCAAACTGAAGAGAAAGAGTAAAACTGTCACTGTTTGCAGGTGACATGATCCTTGGAAAACCCTAAACATATCATCAGCAAACTACTACAGCTCAACGAATTCAGTAAATTTGGAGAACGCAAAATTAATATACAGAAATCTGTTGCATTTCTATATACTAACAACCAAGTAATCAGAAAGAGAAATTAAGTAAACAATCCGTTCACCACTGCATCAAAAAGAATAAAATATCTAGGAATAAACCTACTTCAACATTCAGAAAACTAGGATCATGGCATCTGGTCCCATCACTTCATGGCAGATAGATGGGGAAACAGTGGAAACAGTGTCTCACTTTATTTTTCTGGGCTCCAAAATCACTGCAGATGGTGACTGCAGCCATGAAATTAAAAGACGCTTACTCCTTGGAAGGAAAGTTATGACCAACCTAGACAGCATATTAAAAAGCAGAGACATTACTTTGCCAACAAAGGTCCATATAGTCAAGGTTATGGTTTTTCCAGTGGTCATGTATGGATGTGAGAGTTGGACTATAAAGAAAGCTGAGAACCGAAGAACTGATGCTTTTGAACTGTGGTGTTGGAGAAGACTCTTGAGAGTCCCTTGGACAGAAAGGAGATCCACCCAGTCCATCATAAAGGAGATCAGTCCTGGGTGTTCATTGGAAGGACTGATGTTGAAGCTGAAACTCCAATACTTTGGCCACCTCATGGGAAGAGTTGACTCATTGGAAAAGACCCTGATGCTGGGAAAGATTGAGGGCAGGAAGAGAAGGGGATGACAGAGGATGAGATGGTTGGATGGCATCATCAACTTGATGGACATGGGTTTGGGTAGACTCTGAGAACTGGTGATAGACAGGGAGGCCTGGCATGCTGTGGTTCATGGGGTTGCAAAGAGTCAGACACGACTGAGCAACTGAACTAAACTGAACTGATGGAGGTAAAGACCTGTACCTGGAAAACTATAAAACACTAATGAAAAAAATGAAGATGACACAAACAAACGGAAATATATGCCATGTATATGGATTGGAAGAGCTAATATTGTTAAAATGACCATACTGCCCAAAGCAATGTATAGATTCAATGCAAACCCTACCAATACGCCAAGGGCATTTTTCACAGCACTAGAACAAATAATTTTAAAATTTGTGTGGAAACAAAAAAGATCCTGAATAGTGAGAACAATCATGAGAAAGAACAGAGCTGGAGGAATCATGCTCCCTGACTTCTGACCACACTACAAAGCTATAGGAATCAAAACAGCACAGTACTGGCACAAAAACAGACACACAGGTAAGTGGAGCAGAATAGAGAGCTGAGAAACAAAGCTACCTACTCATGGTCAGTAAATCCACAACAAAAGAGGCTATGAAAATGTATGATGGAAAACAGCAGTCTCTTCAGCAGGTGGTGCTGGGACAGTCACATGTAAAAGAATGCAATTAGAAAATTCTCTAAAACAATACACAAAAATAAACTCAAAATGGATTAAAAACCTAAATGTAAGACAAGAAACCATAAAGCTTCCAGAAGAAAACACAGGCAGAACACTCTGACATAAATCTTAGCAATATTTCTTTTGGATCTGTCTCCTAAAGAAAAGGAAATAGAAGCAAAAATAAACAAATGGGACCTAATCGAACTTAAAAGCTTCTGCACAGCAAAGAAACCACTGGCAAAACAAAAAGACCACAGACTGGATGGGAGAGAGTGTATGCTGATAATGTGAGCAACAGGGGTTTATACCAAAATATATGAACAACTCATGTAACTCAACAGCAAAAACACCAAAAACCTAACTAAAAATGTGCAGAAGACCTAAGAAGACTCACAGATATAGAGAACAGATTGATGACTACCAGTAAGGACAGGGAAAGGAGGTGGGGCAAGACAGAGTTAGGCAACTAAGAGATACAAACTATTACGTAGAAAACAGATAAGCTACAAGGATAAATATATTCTTGTACAATACAGGGAAGATAGCCAATATTTTATAATAACTATAAATGGAATATAACCTTTAAAATTGTGAATCACTGTTATATACATATAATTTATATAATACTGTATATAAACTATATCTCAATTAAAAATAAACACTAAACACATTCTAAAAGTCATTAGAGTAAAACCAACATTTTAAAGAAAACAAAGCAAAAGTCTGTACTGTTTATCACTATTTGGCTTAGCAAGAAACAATGTCTTTATAATCAAAACAATGAGATATTAATCACTAATTTAACCAAAAATTATAATAATATAATTATGGGGGAAGGAAATAGGAGAGTACGGTGGAAAGCTAGATCTGCACCTCGTATAGCAAGAAGTGGAGAGACTATGTCTAAACCTGATTAAGAAATAACAGTCTACACATGATATTTAGGAACAAAGAGCTAAATACCAGGGAACATGGCCAAAAGGATTAAGAGTAGTTTCTTAAAAGAAGGACCTGGAGATGTAGAAGGGTAGGTGCTATGTCTTTTTACGTGGCTCTTAACTATGTAATTATAAGAATTTCAAAAATTAATTTAAAATAATTAACATTTATCAAAAAGCCAATAACTGGTAAATAATATTTGCAACACTATATTACTGCATCAGTCTTATAAAAAGAAGATCAATTATTTAAAATTATAAGGAACTCTCACAGAAGACAACAACATAATATATGCAAGGGATATGAACAGACAATTCATTAAAAAAAAATTTACTATCCAAGGTACATATAAAAAGTTTCACCTTTCAAAGCAATGAAAGAAAAAATCCAGATTAAAACAACAAAGCAGCATTATTTTTACCTACTAATTAGCAATAATCTGAGGAATGAGTAGTATTAAAGTTGTAAAATGGATTCACAGTGAAAGTGTAAGTTAATATATCATTTCTGGAGAAAATTTTGGTAATATTAATCAAAACCTTAAAAATATGACTGACATCTGATTCAATAATTCCTGCTAAAAATGCATCTTTAAGGAGAATAGTTACAAATACAATAAAGGGATTCAGCTACAAGGGTATTTATTTTAGCAAAATTTCCTTAAGACTGTCTTTTTCAAAAAAAAAAAAAAAAGACTGTCTTTTTCATACTGATTTACCTGAAACAATAAAATAGCCTTACCTGAACTGTACGTCCTGCATTGATATGCTCTTCATGCAACTTGTCCCATATTCTGCACCTCTGATACTGTACGAAAGAAAAGGAAAGGTACTGAATTTTTTTTTATCACTAAGTGATTATTCCCAGTTTACCACAACAATCCCCACTCACCCACCCATATTTAAACATGCCAGCTAAAAAAGTTACTGACTTAGTGGTGGAAATTAACTGTCCAAAGACCATACAGGTAGGAAAGTTTTCAAAAACATTACACACAAAATTCTGGCAAACAGTAAAACAAATAAAAACCACTGAATACTATTTACTTCCTTTTACTGAAAAAGAGTATGTATTTTGTCTATAATGCATACTCCTTGGAGGTGACAAAAATAAAGATTGAGAATATAAAAGAATGTGAAAAATGAAAAATTAACAGCATTCATCAGATATTTTACTATACATGAAGATTCCATGTCTGTTAATGATAGAGTCAACTACTGAAAACTAAAATCGCATCTGAGAAAAAGGAGCACTGCTATCACAGACAGAAAGTAGGTAAAAATGAGAGTGAACATTTTATATTTTTAGCTTTTTACCTAGATAATGTTTAGTTCTCAGAGTTTCATCTAAGAAACTTAATGAGCATAATGCAAAATTTTTCATTTGACAAGAACCATAGCAAAATGTGGTAACATCATGACAATATTTGCACAAAATATAAACAATGTCAAACATCACATATTATTTTTGGTTGAAATAAAAAAATCCAAATAATTAAGATGTCAGTAGATGTGAATAATGACATTAAACATATTTGTGGTATACCACCCACACACACACACATACACACACACACAAAACCAACCTAGAAATATTCTAAAAGCACATAAACATGAAAATGTCCCATATATACATAGAAGGCCTAGTAGATTAAAACAGCAGAGCACTAAAATTTTTTTCCAGGGTATTTTTATATTCTCTATTGTTCACAGCGCAGCAAAATAAAACTCTTGATAACTCCTGACTTTTTTTTAACATCATCTAAGAACTAAACAATAGCCATTAAGCTTAAAAATAACTAGACTATATTGAAAATGTATTTGCCAAACATAAACTTAAAACCACTACCCAATCAAATAAATTCAAAATTTACTACTTTCACTTCTAATAAAAATTGAATGATGCCAGCAGATTCAATATAAATGCTCTTTTAGATAGTGTTATATTAATAAAAAGAAGGGAATGGAAACGAAAAATACACATCTGAAAACAAGTCACTTTAAAATTTATTAATACTAATCTGTCATGATATTTTTAATAAAAATTAATGTTAAGGAAACAGAGAATCCAGAGAAGTCAGGGCTGCAAGAATTCATGGAGCAGAGCATCAGAGGAGAAAAAGCTGCCTGTGAGGCTGTAACTGCATTAACAGAGAGCTCCAGGATCCGCAGGGTTCTGCGTTAGAGTCTCCAGCCGAGGACAGAGCAGCACAAGCACATGAGGAAACCACCTGAAGTCAGCACAGGAATCACTTGTAAAAGACCAGGCAGGCTCATCCCCCCAAATCACACAAGCCCAGAAACTGTTCATGTGACCACCAGGCAGAGCAGGAAAATCTCGCAACATACTGGAACTGGGCAGAGTACTCCAAAGTACTATACTGTGCAAGGGAAAGTTAGGCCTAGAACAAAGGCTGTTCTGAGCCTCTGCAAGCTTAAAAGAGCCTCAAAAGGATCAAACTGTTCCTAAATAATTTAAATGTGTCTCAGAATAAATAAAGTTCAAAAGTATTCAAAGAAATTTTGTAATATTCAATATCCAACAAATTCAGAATGTTTGGCACACAATAAAACAATCACCATGCATGCCAAAAAAAAAAGGCAGGAAAATATGATCTGTAATAAGAAAAACCAATCAACAGAAACAGATTTACATATGATAGAGATAATGGAATTAATAGACAAGGATATTAAAAGTTATGATGTATTCCATGTTTAAGAAAGCTGAAGAAAACTGAAGATACAGAGATATGAAAGATATTTTTTAAAATTCCTAAAATTAAAAAGGTAGCTGAAATGAAAAATGCAATGGATGGACTGAACAGAAGGTTAAGACATTCAAAGAAAAGATTAGTAAATTTAAAGATGTAAAACAGAAACCATCCAAAATGAAACAGAAATAAAAGATGGTCAATAAGTGAATATAGTATCAATACTCAAAGGCCAGTTGAAAGAAACATTGTATGTATGCAGTTGGACTCCCTGAAGGAGAGAAAAAATATGTGAAACTTAATGAGACAGTGGCTGAGATGGTGGAGTAAGAAGACCCTGAGCTCACCTCCTTCCACAGGTGCACCAAAATTACAGCTATTTTCAGAGCAAGTATGGACGAGAACAACTTAAACACCACCAGAAGAGATTTTCCACAACTAAAGATCTAAAGAATGAACCATATAGTTTATGGACAAAAGAGACAAACTTTCAGTCATAAGATATATAAGTACTAGAGAGATAATGTATAACATGATTAAGATAATTACCACTGCTGTATGTTACATACAAAAGTTGTTAAACAGAAAGTAGATTCTAATCTATTTTTTTTCCTTTTATTTTGTATCTGTATGAGACAATGGACATTCACTATTTCTTTTTTTTTTCATTTATTTTTATTAGTTGGAGGCTAATTAATTTACAACATTGCAGTGGTTTCTGTCATACATTGAAATGAATTAGCCATGTATTTACATGTATTCCCCATCCCGGTCCCCCCTCCCACCTCCCTCTCCACCCGATCTCTATGGGTCTTCCCAGTGCACCAGGCCCGAGCACTTGTCTCATGCATCCAACCTGGGCTGGTGACATGTTTCACCATAGATAATATATATGTTTTGATGCTGTTCTCTTGGAACATCCCACCCTCGCCTTCTCCCACAGAGTCCACAAGTCTGTTCTATACATCTGAGTCTCTTTTTCTGTTTTGCATATAGGGTTATGGTTACCATCTTTCTAAATTCCATATATATGTGTTAGTATACTGTAATGGTCTTTATCTTTCTAGCTTACTTCACTCTGTATAGTGGGCTCCAGTTTCATCCATCTCATTAGAACTGATTCAAATGAATTCTTTTTAATGGCTGAGTAATATTCCATTGTGTATATGTACCACAGCTTCCTTATCCATCCATCTGCGGATGGGCATCTAGGTTGCTTCCATGTCCTGACTATTACAAACAGTGCTACGATGAACACTGGGGTGCACGTGTCTCTTTCAGATCTGGTTCCCTCGGTGTGTATGCCCAGAAGTGGGATTGCTGGGTCAAATGGCAGTTCTATTTCCAGTTTTTTAAGAAATCTCCACACTGTTTTCCATAGTGGCTGTACTAGTTTGCATTCCCAGCAACAGTGTAAGAGGGTTCCCTTTTCTCCACACCCTCTCCAGCATTTATTGCTTGTAGACTTTTGGATCGCAGCCATCCTGACTGGAGTGTAATGGTACCTCATTGTGGTTTTGATTTGCATTTCTCTGATAATGAGTGATGTTGAGCATCTTTTCATGTGTTTTTTTGCCATCTGTATGTCTTCCTTAGAGAAATGTCTGTTTAGTTCTTTGGCCCATTTTTTGATTGGGTCATTTCTTTTTCTGGGATGTGGGTCATAGAGGATCCTGCTGTGATTTATGTCAGAGAGTGTTTTGCCTATGTTCTCCTCTAGCAGTTTTATAGTTTCTGGTCTTACGTTTAGATCTTTAATCCATTTTGAGTTTATTTTTGTGTATGGTGTTAGAAAGTATTCTAGTTTCATTCTTTTATAGGTGGTTGACCAGTTTTCCCAGCACCACTTGTTAAAGAGGTTGTCTTTTTTCCATTGAATATCCTTGCCTCCTTTGTCGAAGATAAGGTGACCATAGGTTCGTGTATTTATCTCTGGGCTTTCTATTCTGTTCCATTGATCTATATTTCTGTCTTTGTGCCAGTACCATACTGTCTTGATGACTGTGGCTTTGTGACATTCACTATTTCTTTGTGATAATCATTTCATGATATATGTAAGTCAAATCATTAAGTTGTACACCTTAAACCTATACAGTCCTGCATGTCAGTTATATCTCAACAAGGAAGGAAAAAAGAAAAATGAATGGCCTAAGCTTTTCCAAATTTGGTAAAAACTATAAACCCACAGATTCAAGAAACTCAAGGAATACCATAAATAAGAAAAATGAAGAAAATTATATGAATGCATATCATAACAAAATTACTTACAGTAAGTGACAGTAAAATCTAAAGAGTAAGAGGAAAAAAGATGTGAAGTACAGGAGGAACACACATAAGAATGACAGAAGACTTCTTGTGAGAAACGGTGCAAAGCAGAAAACACTGAAGCGACACCCTGAAAGCAGTAAACCAATCTACAAGTCAGCTGAGAATTCTACGCCCAGAGAAAATATTTTTTTCAAGTGAAGGCAAAATAATATTTTTTTCCAAACACAAAAAAGCAAGCAGAATTCACTATCGCCAGCAAAGCTGCGGTACAAGAAACATGGGAGGAAGCCCTCCAGGTCGATGAGAAGACGACGCCCGGCTCCACAGACAAGGAAGTTCGGGTCAGCTCAGTCATGTCCCACTCTGTGCAACCCCATGAACCGCAGCACGCCAGGCCTCCCTGTCCATCACCAGCTCCCAGAGTCCACCCAAACCCATGTCCATCGAGTCGGTGATGCCATCCAACCATCCCATCCTCTGTCGTCCCCTTCTCCTCCTGCCCTCAATCTTTCCCAGCATCAGGGTCTGTTTCAATGAGTCAGCTGTTTGCATCAGGTGGCCAAAGTATTGGAGTTTCAGCTTCAACATCAGTCCTTCCAATGAACACCCAGGACTGATCTTCTTTAGGATGGACTGGTTGGATCTCCTTGCAGTCCAAGGGACTCTCAAGAGTCTTCTCCAACACCACAGTTCAAAAGCATCAATTCTTCGGCACTCAGCTTTCTTAATAGTCCAACTCTCACATCCATACATGACCACTGGAAAAACCATAGCCTTGTCTAGACAGACGTAAATTATATTAAAATAATACTACTAAAATAATACTACTACTAAAATAGACTAAGAGAAGAAATTGAAGTGTATTGTCATAAAGTTTTTATGTGTGAAGTGATATATATAAAACACATTACTTGAAGGTAGACTATCATAAGTTAAAGATGAATACTCTGAACTGTAAAGCAACCATTTAAAAATAAAAACACAGAGGTATAATTAATAAGCCAATAAAAGAGAAAAAAATGGAATCTTAAAAATATGCAATTAAAAAAAATATGTAGTTAATCCAAAAGGGAGTAAAACATGAAAAAAGGGGGAGAAAGAATAGATGGAACAAATAGACAAAAAGAGCAAGGTAGTAGATTTAAAGACAACCATTTGATAAACATCTATTCATTATAAAACTTATCAGAAACTTAAAAAAGAAGTTAACATCCTCAACCCCACAGAAGCACCTGTAAAAACTCTACAGTTCATATCATGCTTAGTGGTAAAAGATCATTCCATAATGTTGGGAACAAGGTGAGGAGTTCTGATCTTGCACTGGAGGCCACAGCCAGGACAACAAGGTAAGAAAGGAAGTGAGAGAAGGCAAAGGAGGGAAGGGAGGGAGGGAGCAGGAGAGGGGAAAGAGAGGAAACAAGAGAGAAAGGAAAGAAGGAAGTAGGCAGGCAAAGCTTAGGAAGGAAAAAATAAAACAGTCTGTCGTCATGCCTGTCTACAAAGAAAATATCAAAGACTCAATTCAAAGAGATAGAAAAGGAATGATGGGCAGATTACCGGTCAAGAGATTTGATAAAATAGTCTGCCTTTGCCAAGGGCTTCTCCTTAGGGCTTCTCTCTAAAAGGTTTTTAAACATAGCAACTTTGGAAGGAAATATTTTCTAGATGCTATTGGATATACACTATTCACAGAGTGGGCAGAAGGATTTGTCTCAGCACTATTTGCTCTTATGTGGCTTCCAGGCCACTAAGCTTTGCCCCAATATTTCAACATGGGTGGAACTCAGAATGACATCCCCAATGTGATTCAGATTCTGCTCTTTTCCTCTGCTGGACACTGCAACTTCTAATAAATACCTTTAACTGCTATGAA